>NW_027526203.1:464049364-464791864 GCF_048455015.1 Haemaphysalis longicornis
ACAACTATTTTTTAAAGACTACAGCCGTGCGAACGACGCAGCTATTATAAAATATTTCGAATCCTGCTTCGCCCAATTTGATGCTATCACTGACGTATGCACGGTGGGGTCCCGCTTCAAGGCGATTGTCTCCTTCTGCGAAAAACACTTTATTCCGTTAAGAAAGAAACATGTTAATCGCGAATACCCTTGGTTGACAAGGGAAATAATTTATCCAAACAGAAAGATTAAAAGGCAAGCGCGGTGACACAAGCCAGCTTGGGATCCTTATCACTGAGATGCGAGATAAAGTACGCGCTGCAAAGACACATTTCTTCCCGAGCAGGATGCCGTCGTTCATGCCCCAAGAGCCACATAAGTTGAGGCGTTCCCTATCTACTGAAAAGACCTCAGTGCCAGAAATTAAATAACCTAATGCTATGGTAGCTGATCCTGTACCTATAGCCGAAAAGTTTAAGAGCTTTTTTTCAATCAGTATTTACCCGTTCTAGTTCACACGCAGCTCTAGAACCTTATACTGTTTCTAACCCTATGGCCCGAAATAAATGTCAGCGACGAAGGTGTTTTCAGCCTTTTACGCAAGCTTGACTTAAAAAAATCTCCTGGCCCTGATCGCATAACAAACAACTTTCTATTTACATACGCTGAGCGGATTTCAAAATAACTGTACAATATTTACGCAGCCCCGATTTCCACATTGACTTTTCGACAAAATAAAACCGATCCACAAATCAGGCTCCAAACAAGATTTCAATAATCATAGGCCCATTTCTTTGACAACTTTGACAAGCATATGCTGTAAAATGCTTGAACATGTTATCTTTAAAGCAATTACAACAAATTTAGAATCTAATACCCTGCTTTACGAGCGTCAACATGGTTTTAGAGCTGGGGCCGAATTCTCTCAAAAACGGGCGTCGCTTTGAAACGACGGGGTAGCGCCATGCAAATGCAATGTGTGTTCTGGGGTTGGGGCCGTCGCTTTGAGGAGCTGTGCACGGAGTGTGAGCCGCAGAAAAGCACTGTGGCAAGGGCGCGAAGCGGCAAGTGAAACGATGGGAGGCAGTGGGTGTCGCTTCGCGCCCTTGCCACAGTGCTTTTCTGCGGCTCACACTCCGTGCACAGCTCCTCAAAGCGACGGCCCCAACCCCAGAACACACATTGCATCTGCATGGCGCTACACCATCGTTTCAAAGCGACGGCCCATCGTTTTAGAGAATTGGGCCCCTGGTCTGTCAACAGTTACCCAACTTGCTGAATTTAGTAAGGATAAAGAAAGAGGCCAATTGTATGCAATCTTTTTAGACTTATCGAAAGCATATTGTTGATGATAATGAAGAGGTGGTTCGCACGGGTACGGGGGCACGGGCACAACTCGCTCCTCACGCCCGTGGCAGTTGCTCGTGTTCAGCCCCAGGGATCGGGCGACCGGCTGTGTGGCTCCTTTTCTCCGTCGCTTTCCGCGACAGTCTGGTGCCGAAACCGGGGGACAAACCAGGTTAAAGAAGACGAAGTGGAATTGAAGGCGTTCTGAGCGGTGCCATGGTCTCGGGTTTTGGTACCAAATGTTGAGAAACGGGACTCGGGGCCATGGCACCGCCCAGAACGCCTTCAATTCCCCTTCATCTTCTATAACTAAAGATGGTGATAGTGTCCCAAGCTCACAAGTCCCACTTGCCGGTGCTCCTAAGGTTGTTTAAAAGAAAGTTGTTTCATGGGTTCGCTGCAATTTAAAAGACCGAAAACAATACGTTGCTTCGGATGAACACATCTCGAAGCCCGTGGATGCATTTTCTGGTGTGTCGCAAGGTCGGTCCTTGCCCCTTTTTTATTTTTAATTTATATCAACAAAATCCATTCTACGTTGAGTTATCTATTACAACTGACTGTCCGCAGATGATTGTGTGATGTATACAGCAGTTACAACACAGAAAATCAGATAAAACTGAACAAATCCTTCACTTCTATCGGGCATGGCGCAAAAAGTGGGGTATGAAACAAAACAAAACCAAACGTTTGGCATCAGTTTCACCAATAAGAAAACTCTTTTAAATTTCCAATATAAAATTAAGGATCTGAAGTGGTCAAGGTTAACAAGGTAAAATATTTAGGTGTCACGTTTTCCAGTAATTTATCCTGGGGAAGCCATATTGACAACATATGTAGTAAAGCTACAGGTAAGCTAAACTTCTTATGAAGGTGACTACATCAGGCACCTTTAATGGTTAAACGTAACCCCTATAAGTCTTTCATTAAGCCAGCCCTAGAGTATGCTAAAATATTTTGGAGCCCCCATCAAAAATGTTTAGTCACCAAAGTTGAACGCGTACAGAACGTGGCTTTGCGTTTTATCTTCTCTAATCAAATCACTCCCGGTTTACGTACTAATGTTACTGATCTACGAAAACGGTCCGACCTCCTATTTCTTGCCTACTGCAGAATGATATCCAGATAGATTAAAGTTTCTGTACCTTCTGTTCCACGACCATAATTAAATACCCCGAGATGACTACCTCCAAGCACCCTTCAGGCACTCTTCGCGAACTGTACATTCAAATCACCCCAACCACATCCCGATTCACAACAAACTGATGCACAACTATTATTTGAAATAGCATTTTATTCAATTAAAAGCGGTCTAGCAGTGGTTGTTTGAGCGGGTCCTCCCCCGAACGAACTGGCAAACCTGCGCAAACTCTTGACTCTATTGCGATCCCTATTGCGATCACCACTAACTCGCCAATTAAGTGCAGGTTTCAAGAACTGGCCCAATTATTGACTCTTCTGAAAACGACCAGCATTTATTTTCTCTTGCACCCCCCCTCCCCATTCCTTTCGTCCATTTGGACCAGTGGTCAACTTTTTCTAATAAAGGTTTTCTCTCTCTCTCTCTCTCTCTCTCTCGCGCGCGCGCGCGCGAACAAATCACAGTAAGACTATCAGGCAACCTAATACCAAGATAAACGCACATAACTAATCTTTATTTCCATCAGCCATTGCACTGTGGAACAAACTACCGGTGGACGCCGTCAACATCAGCGGATGTAGATGCAAGTGCACCCGCACCGTATCCACGACTTTATGACTGGTAAGTGCCCTCTAATACGGGGTTGAGTACAAGAACCAAAAAAATTCTCTTGAGAAATGTTTCACGCGCACGCCGATTTAGCGCTGACTTTCTCGAGGGCTAAATGTTTCACTTTCAGCAAAACAACTCACCTCTGACATTAGAGCGCGGCGGCTGGCAATCAGCTGATCTGCGGCGGCTACTTAATACGCGTCTGGCGATAGGTATATCGCACTGTGCCGCACTCAATAGTACTTGGCGTCGAGGTATTACTTTGCGTTCACTGGGCAACAGTTTGGAAATGGTGCAGTTCCTGCTGTCAAACGGACCACTGCGTTCACGTTGCAACCTTTGTGCCACGACCAACTCGCACTCGCTCGTAGGTGTGCGCAAGGCTAGGGTTGAATTGCAGATAAGGTTGTCACACTCATGAGCGGAACCATGACTTTTCGCGTAACCAGCGCTATCGCGGTACAACTAACTATCGAATTACTCGCAGAAGCCTTGCACGAAAACACAAGCTCACGTCGCGGCCCCCCGGCCTGCCTGGCCGCCGTGACGGCATGGAGGAGAAGAGGGGTGCCTGATCTGCGGGCCGTGCGCACAACGTCGCCTTAGCAACAGACGCTTGGCCACGGATATTGCGGCGCCCACACATGGTTGGTTGCATGCATTCCACGCCAATAATAGAGTTTCATAGTAAGAAATACTAGAGGGAAATCTGTCGTTGCAGTCGAGGGTCGCCGTGGGCGGCGCCATTGCCGCTAGCGACGTTCCTCGCCTACTTGGCTTAGCTAGCCATATGGCTTCTGTTTTGTCTGGAAGCCAACATCAACAAAAAAGGGCAACATTTTTTTCTTGTTTATCGGGCATGAAGCTTCTACATACTCACTGACAAAGCAATCTTTTTGGAGGTACAATTTTCTGATAACAAAACAAATTTGACGAACCTTCTACAGTAAGATTGTTGCTTTCTTGCAGCCAGAGCCAACTTTTCAGCTTGTTTTTGAGCCATGCGAAGAACAAGTGGAACGTGCCTGCCCGGCATATGACGGAACGCTCGCCGAAGCGCGGCTCCCCTAGACAGTGGCGCCAGATTTCCCTCTAGTAAATATTAGTATGAAACTCTATGACGCCAATGAATACCTCCTATAGTCATGCTTCTGCCAATGTGTATTTCCTCACTTTTTTTTCTTTTCTCTTGCCTAGTAAGTACTTACGTTGTCCTTATGTTGAAAACATGAATTGAATGTAACCACTCCTGCATGGGCTCTTAAGGGTCTGGAGCATGTTAAAATAAAACAAAAATAAATTAAAGGACTCATTCGTCATGTCCAGTAAGCTACAGTTTGCTGCTCTTAGTTCTGTGACAAGGCAGAAAAGCAGAATACAGGCATGTATATGACGGAATAATGCACATCTGCAGTCTCTATGGCGTGGCTGAGTGCCGTGTGCTAAATTCAGTAAAATTCACCGCCGTGGCCTGAATTTGACCCCCCACCTCGTGCGTATGGTGCAACGAATTTTAGCTGTGTATTGCAGACGTAGCTGGAACGCTGCTGCGGCAGTAGAAGCAACGTTTAGTCGTTTAGTCGTGGGGAAGTGTGTTCGCGATGTGTACGGCAAATTAGGCTTAAGTGCAACTGCGCGAATAAAAGCGGTCCCGGCTTAGGTCAGCTTACCCTCGAAAGTTTTAGCCAATTTTTATTACGCATCCTGTATCGTTTATAAACTGCATTCTACTTTGCTTTCGATACCCAATACTGACAATGGTCGGAAATCGCGGCTGCAGTACGTGCGTGGCGTGACACGCAGATATTGCGGAAGAGCCCTAGCTTAGACTTGCGAAATCTTAGCGGCGTTGGTGAACGACCGTCTGGACAACGCCACGGACGAAAGCGACGGTGGGTGGGCCAAGGGCCCTATTCTCGACTGCACAAATTCCAAGGGAACTGTGAATTTGCCAGAAGTCTTCTCTGACAGGCTTTCAATTTCGGTCACATACTACCGGTTGATAAAGTGGTTGTGTGTGCTTTCGTCATTTTGACGTTTCATGACATTTACGGGCACCAGTTCTAAGGTTTGCGTTATTTTGCTTTACTGAAAGCGCATAATTTTTGGCCGGCAATGAAACACTAGGCTAAATACGCCGGACATGACAAGGTACGCTTGTCTTTGCTATTCACAACAATACTGCTTGTATAACGCGCCCTCTCTGTGACTGGCTTAGAAGGCGTGACGTAATTTGAACAGTTGACGGGAATGATCACGTCACACATTAGCAACTTCAGCCTGCGTAAAAATGACGTAATGTTACGCGACAGCTTGAAAATGGCAGTTGCTTTTGCGCGAAATAGGGCAAAAAATTTCACCGACCTTTCAATGCCCGTGAATTTGCAGCAGGCGCAGTTTCGCATGACGCGCGGTTTAAAGAATGTTTTCTACCGAAAGAAATAATAGTTTCTTCTGTTTCCAAGTCAGCAGTCACGGAGCATACAAATAACGTGCAGTATTTTGCTCTTCTGTTTGGCAATAAAACAAAACTTATTTGTTTGGCGTAACCGCAACATAAAAGGGAAGTGCAAGCCTCTTCATGACAAAGAGAACCCAATGCATGGCATTTGTCCACGCACATCCTAGTAAGCTGCTGGGTCACATGATTTAACTCAAGAGAAAAAATAACAAAGAAAAGTGACTCTGGTTCATTACAGCGCTGATTGAATCAGGCGCAGCGCTTCGCTGCTCTTATGTGCCATACAAGCGATGGTCGCGGCCGTCGTTTTTGTCATCACGCCATAATCTAGTAACATGGCAGCAGACGATAGCGTGACGGCGGTGACAGCCGGGAAGGTGATAACCCGTGGCGATAACGCAACAAAGATTGCATTGAAGCACAGGGCCCAACTATGTTACTAAAATCGATTGAAAGAAATAAATAGATACGGTAAAAAACATTGTGGGATGTTCATTAGCTCAACATCCGCCTTTCGTTCGATTTTGGATCAACGTTACTGGATCGCCTTGTGGTGTTGACGACAATTTTGATTTCCAGAAATGTGTTTCTCTTGCCAGCCTCAGCTACTGTGTTAGTTTTTATACTACATGCCAAGTGTTTTTATATCTCTTATGCGCAATATTTGATACCGTGGTTGGGATCTTATTGAGTGAAGCATCAAATTACACTACATGTCGTCATAGCTATAGGTGCAGCACGTCACTGATTGCTTACGTCGTGCTTACGCAGAAAACATGGCGAATTCCCTGCGAATTTGTGCAGTCGAGAATAGGGCCCCAACAAGGTGCTTCGCGTCATACGTCAAGGCGGCGCGTTGTGATCCGTCCCAAGCAGCACCGTTCTGTGCTGATTTCTTTTTATTCCGAAGAGTGGGCCCGAATTCGAAGAAGCAGTTGGCATAATCAGGAATGCAAAATATTTTACTCTATATTGGACGTTTCGGGGAAGCTGCTGCTGATTTATTACCGAATACTAACGCTAATGCTGTAGAGGTCGGGCATTAGAAATACAAAGAAGGTTAGGAAACGTGAATGCGCCCGGTATACAAGTTGTTCTGGCAACCCTCTGGAGTGGGTGGAACGAAAAGACGTCCGTCATCATTTTACTATTTCAACCGGTATTTAATTATTTGTTTGTTTGCACATATCGCAGCGCTGTGGGGCTTTTTGGGACGTACAAATAAAATGTACAAATTAAAGTACAATTGACGGTGGTAGGTCGAAGCGGGAACGGAGATATTATTGATAAAGCAGCGCAATATTGTTCAATGGGAATGTCACTTCGGGAGAATGTTGAGAACTACAGATATCTTCATCCAGAAACCGCCATTTCCGGGTTATGTCGGGCCTCTGTACGCAGTGACGGTAATAAAAATGCTCCTGCTCAATGTCATCACTTATTCGTGGGCTCTCTATTAGACTGTGGCCGGTTATTTTTGTTCCTCTTTCCTTGCTAAGCGTGCCTTGTGCGTGTAACGCATCGGTTGCTTCCGTAGTCACCTGTCATGCCTTCCTATATTCATCCCCCTGTTTTCTTTGTTTCTCCTTCGCCCCCTTTTCCCAATTAGGAGTAGCGGGCTAAAGATTTATATCTTGCACTGACCTCGCCTCCTTTCAATAAACATTGTCCGCACACAACAAATGTCTATTTATTATTCCCAAGCGGGCAGTAATTTGTCATTTTTTCCTTCAAAAAACCCATGATCCAGAAGGCTTTCGGGAGTTCGTTCGTATCAAGCGTTTTGCTGTCGAGTGTGCATTCCTCGGGCTTCATAAGCCGGTGGGCAACGTATGCCCGTCGTTCCGGTATATCCGATTTCGTGTACATTCTGGATGACCCCCGGTCCCTCACAAAGTCGGAGCCTCTAGCGCCGCCATATTTCCCATCTCATGCAATAGCTTTGGAAAATAAACTCCCAAACATAAAATTCCAAAAGCCCGCAGATGCGCCGATGAATGGCGCGGGTGATGGTTGCTTCACGGAAGGAACGCACGTTAGGCGCGTGGCGATGCGGTTGGTGCGATGAAGGTTCTGCGTCACAGGCTTCTCGGGCACTTTGGAACGGGAATGTCGCGAAATGTGGTATATGAAAAGAATTCTTCGGCGTGGGAAGATTGGCGCGTGCGTGCGTGTGCGTCTGTGCGTGCCCGCGTGTGTATGTGAGCGTGTGTATATGAGCGTGCGTATGTGAGCGTGCGTGTTTTTGGAGCCCGATTCGGTGGTGTGAAACCCCCTCCCGGTGCGTGTGTGTGTGCGCGTGCACGTGTGTGTGTGCGTGTGCATGTGCGTGTGCGTGTGTGTGGGCGCGTGCACGTGTATGTGTGTGTGCGTGTGCATGTGTGTACGCACGTGTGTGTGTGCGCGCGTGCACGTGTGTGTGCGTGTGTGTGCACATGTGTGTGCACGTGTGTGTGCGTGTGCGTGTGTGTGCGTGCGTGAGTGTGTGCACGTGTGTGTGCGTGTGCGCGTGTGCGTGTGCGTTTGTATGTGTGCTTGGGTGCGTGTGTGTGCGTGTGCGTGCACGTGTGTGTGCACGTGTGTGCGCACGTGTGTGTGTGCGCGCGTGCACGTGTGTGTGTGCGTGTGTGTGTGCACGTGTGTGTGCTTGTGCGTGTGCGTGTGTGTGCGTGCACGTGTGTGTGCGTGTGTGTGTGTGTGCGTGCGTGTGTGTGTGCACGTGTGTGTGCGTGTGCGCGTGTGCGTGTGCGTTTGTATGTGTGCTTGGGTGCGTGTGTGCGTGCGTGTGTGTGCGTGTGCATGCACGTGTGTGTGTGTATGTGCGTGCGTGTGCGTGGGTGTGCGTGTGTGTGCACGTGTGTGTGCACGTGTGTGCGTGAGGGGAGAGAGAGAGAGACAGAGAGAGAGAGATGGAGAGAGAGAGAGAGAGAGAGAGAGAGAGAGAGAGAGAGAGAGAGAGAGAGAGAGAGAGAGAGAGAGAGAGAGGGAGGGAGGGAGGGAGGGAGGGAGGGAGGGAGGGAGAGAGAGATCCACCTGTCACCATATTTCATGTTGCCTATATTCCTACGAAGAGGAGCTAACCCTAAATCTTTAATACAGAGCTGCAACTTGAATACAGATACGGAGACTGAGTCACGCGTCACCATATTTCACATTGTTACCCATTTTACTCCGAAAACGGGGCTATCCCTGAATCTTGAACACAGAGCTACAACGCTACCTAATTTTTTTAAATGCGTAGGATTTCTGTGCGAACTCTACTCAACAAGGATCACCGTCAGTCCGTCTGTACTGCTTCATGTGTCACACTTTGGCGGCATACGAAAATGCGGTTAATATATAGGGCCCTACACTCTCAGATAATCTTATGGTTCAGCTCCACGACGATGTACTCGTGTAACATTGTGGGGCCAAATCGCAGACCAGACTTTTGAGCGAGGTAGATTGTATTACTTCTAGCTTTTCGTTTCCTAAGGTGAAGAAGATGTTTTTGCCATGCTTATTCCTCATTAATTTAGATTTATTCATATTTATTTTGAGTCCCACGGCCGTGATTTCTCATTTTAGTTCATCGTGCATTGTTTGCATGTGTTCTGCATTCTCACTCACAAAACTATGTCGTCTGTAAACCTCAAATGGCTCAAGTATTCCCCATATATCCTTGATCCTATGTTTTCCCAGTCAAGCTTTCTAAATACCCGCTCCAGACATGTTGGGAATAGTTTTGGTGAGGTGGTATCAACCTCTTTTACTCCCTTTAGGATAGGGAATTTATCACTTTGCTTGTGGAGGTTTATATTCTGCCCGTGCATCCCTTGTATATGTATTTTAGAAGTATTATGTAGGTCTCCTCTATTCCCTGGTCTTTTAGTGCTTCTATCACGGCTGCGGTGAGTACGGAATCAAACGCTTTCTCATGATCTATAAATGCAATGTAAAGGGGCTTAGTGTACTGTGCGGATATTTCTATCACATGGTTGACGACATGGATGTGATCCATGGATGAGTACCCTTTCCTAAACCCAACCTGTTCTCTGGGTTGAAGAGAATCCAGGCGGTCACCTATGTGGCTAACTATAACTTTGGTAAACAGCTTGTAAACAACTGAGAGTAGGCTGATGGATTTCTAATTCTTGAGGTCCTTGAGATCTCCATTCTTATGAATCAGAATAACGTTGGTGTTTTTCCATGCTATGGCATTTTTGAGTCTTCAAGCATTCTGAAAATAGTATAGCGAGTTTTTTTTTTCTAGTACAATATCTCCTCCCTCCTTCAAAAGATTTATGGTTATGCCGTCGTCACCTGCCGCTTTTCCTATTTTCATGCCTTTGGAGCCTTTTTAACTTCCTCTTTAGTTACTAGTAAAACATCGCAAGTTAAGCTTGTATTCTTAGTAGTTTGCCCTGGAATATAGCCTGGTGTAGAATCGTTCTGCTATCTTAATTATCTCGCCCAAGTTGTGCGTAACGTTTTCCTGCTCGACTCTGAGTGCCTACATCCTGTCTTTGCCGATGGCTAGGATTCTCTTGGTTGCTTTCAAGCCTCCCCTATTTGCAGCGTTTCCTCGATCACTGACATTGTATATGCACGAATGTCCTTTGTTTTATTTCTGTTAATCAGTTTTGACAGCTCGGCCAATTCAATCCGATCCATCGTACTTCACTGTTTCATGTTCTTGCGTTTGGCAATTAGTTCCTTTGTTTTCTCAGTTAGTTTTCCAGTTTGTTCTCTACATGCTGCGTCTCCCCAAGCTGATTCCCACAGCTGCTGATTCACGGAGTGCCGATATTAAGTTGTCATTTAGCCTGTCTACACTGACCTCGTTCTGCTTGCTCAAAAGCGAGAATTGGTTTTGGGGTTATTTTAAACTTCGGCGATCTGCCTCTGACTGATTCCATGCGGGGTTTCTTAGTTTTCACGAGTTTCGTTCTTTCTCTTCTGAGATCCAGCCTCAGCTTTCATTTAACCATCCTGTGATCGCTGCTCCGAATCGTACTTAGCACCTCTACTGGTTGTCACTATGTCAATGTCGTTTTTGGTTGTGCTAACGGGACTTTCCCATGTTCATTTCCTATTCTTTTATTTGTAGAAGAATGTGTTCATCAACGTCGGGTTATTCAGTTATTCATCTGTCTGCAAATCCCACCAGTGTATCTTGTCGACTGTTGCGATTGCCTATTCTGAAGTTTCCCACTGACCTTTCTCCCATTTGCTTCTTACCGACCTTTGCGTTAAAGTCTCCCACCACACTCGTTAACTGCGTCGTTGCATTCTTCACTGCTGAGTTGACGTCCTCGTAGTAGCAATCTAAGACTTCATCTTCATAGCTGGTTGTTGGCGCATAGGCCTGTAGTATCTTTAACCTGTATCACGTATTTAGCCGATCACAAAAGCCGCGACTTTCCCGCTAATGCTGAAAACTCCTCTACGTTTCCTGGTATTTCTCTGTGGATTACAAATCCCACCCCGTGTTCTTAATTTCTTCTCTTGGGGTCCACTGTAGCACAGAAGATGCCCGCCAGTAAGCTCCATGAAAACTTCTCCTGTCTTTCTAACTTCGCTTAACCCTACAATATCGCGCTGAATGTAAGAGAGCTCCTCTACAAGTAGTATTACAGCTGAGCAGTAGTAGTAAGCGAAGCTTCCCTCGCTAGACAGAGTGCGTGTGTTAAAAGTTGCCAGGGTCAAGTTCCAATGGCGGCCGGTCCAGGACCCAGAGATTCTTAGCACCCTGTGCTGTGTCGCTGATCTGAGCGCCGCCGTGGACAGGGGCTCTACAGCAGCTGAGGGCCCAGAGGTGAGTTGGTTATTCATGGGAGGTGGTGGCCAACTAGGGTGGTCAGTTACTTCTCTGGAGAGGGAGTGCTGTTGATGTCTCTAGCATGGTTGAACCTTCCTAGTGTAGCCCTTTAGGTATCCGAGATGATGGATACTTCTGGAGCATGGCAGAACTCTGTACCTGCATGGGTTGGGCATAGAAATAGCGAGAGAGCGAGATAATTTTCCGTCGACGGCGTTGTCGCGCACGCTTACAGTGATACTGAGCCAGCGTTTGGGGCTTCCGCTTCTAACACGCTCGGTTCTGAAGGAGTAGGCTGACACGCTGGCTTACTGATGAGATTCACTATCGTCTGGGCGTTAATTTGGCAAGGTAAGCTACTGCCATGCTCAAGTGTATAGCTACGAAAAATTGGCTAGTTGGAAGCTCAGCTGGCCAAAGAAAAGCTGGTGAAGAGAAGCTGAGCTCGCTCAGCTCTGTCCAAACGCGTCCGCCATGAATGGAAAGTTCTCGAAGTTACGGCGACTGTGTTTATATTTTGGATTTTCGCTGTAACTTAATCAAAAATGCGCCTAGAGAGCTGATTTCACTTGCCAAACTATCGGAACAGCAAGGCGATGACGCGAGTATGGACTTAAAATGGTCACCTTGTCGAGGAAGTTAGCTGTGTTTGTTTTGCTTGCAGGTTACTAAGAGCGGCGGGCGCCCCGCGCCGAAGAAAAAGAAAACATTTTTAACTGTGCAACTATTCGTGCTACGAGGCTCAAATTTGTTACAAAGGTGCTCTAAACATTTATGAAAGAGGAATGCGAAAGGATTAGAACTTAGATGGCAGATTTCTTGAAGAAAATGTGAAAATTCGCTCAGCTCTGTCCAAACGCGTTCTGGAAGGTACGGCGACTGTGTTTATATTTCGGCTTTTCGATGTAACTTCATCAAAAATGTGCCTAGCGAGCTCATTTCACTTGCCAAACTATCGGAACCTCAACGCGATAACGCGAGTATGACCTTAAAACGAGTTACTTTACCCTTCACCATCGTGGTACGCCTTCTGGCGTATCTGGCCTTGTAACAAAGCGCCGTGCGGGCACAGAGGAGAGCTGTTGTTTGTTGAACGTGTTACTCCCAGCATTATCAGTAAAACAAATTCCTGTCTTCATATTTTTATACGCGATACAGAAATTTTCTTGCATGGATTGAAGGGTATCTAAGTGATAGGCACACAGGGCGTTATTGTTCCCGTTGTCTCTACCCTGTAATATAGTGACAGTGACAGCGCTGATAATGCTGTTCAGACACGCAGAATCGGTATGGCACAATGGCTAGGTAAGCGATTGTCTAGTTACAACTGTTGTTTCTCTTTATTGCCCCCCCCCCCCCCCCCATAATAGCACCGAGGTTTTTGAGTCCATATCTGACTTTCTTTCTCCTTTCAGCAACGCTTATATACTATCAAGTCATTTCAATATTCTGTAAGTAAATGATAAATCCCAGATATATGTTGTTTCATCTGTATGCTCTCTCGTTAAGCTTTCATGAACTGGTTCTGGCAAATGACCACCTTCAGTTTGGGAATGAACCCAGAAGAAAGGGAAAATAACAAGCTTCCGCTCTAGATATGCTGTTTGAAAACCCGAAAACAATAATCAAACATGTGATTTGATTGATTGTAGGGTTTAACGCGCCGACCCAACGCAGGCGATGAGGCGTGCCGTAGTGGAGGGCTCCAGATTAATTTCGACCACTCGGCGATCTTTACGTGCGCCGAAATCTCGAACACACGGGAGTTTTTGCATTTCGCCTTAAACAGACATGTTAACGTCATTCCAGGAATCATGGGCAATGACTGTGTCCATGGCCAGTTGTCCCCACGTAATTACGAAAGTGTGCACAGTAATTTCAGAGAGGTTACTTTTCAAAATTAGGGTTATTATACCACTTTATCTCATGAAGCTCTGTCTTCCACAATATGTTGAAATGAGTGAGCACCATGATTGCAAAAAAAAAAAAAAGTGGTACGCACTGATGGTTACATTGAAACACTTAGTATAAATATATTTTCCCAGTATAATTACCTCGCATACAAAACGTGCTAATAAGCCATGAATTACTCGTGATAATCTGCTGCCAAAAATGAAAAAAAGCCATTACCTTGTCTCCTGAACGTGTACAAGGGAAAAAAAAACTAAGCACTATGGATGCTATTAGGCAGGTTGGAAAAGGCATGAAAGTTCGCAACAGAAACTATACAAATGTTTTTGTCCCTTAGGAACGAAGCCTACCCGTGCCACGGTGGCTCAGTGGCTAAGGCTTTTTGCCGCTGAGCACGAGGGCGCAAGTTAGATTCCCGGCCGCGGCAGTCGCTTTTCTGACGAAGGCGAAATGCAAAAACCCCCGTGGTAACTACATTTCAGCGCACGTTAAAGATCCCCAGGTGGTCAGAATGAATCAGGCGATCTCCACTACGGCGCACCTCATCGCCTGCGTTGCGTCGACGCATTAAACCCTGCAATGAATCAATCAGGAGCGGAGCCTAAAGAAAATAGAAGGAAATGTGAAAATTTGTAAAATCCCCCGACGTAAAATACCTTTACATATATATATAATATATAATCCCTATAAATAATCTGCCTACAGAATATTTACTGACTATCGTAAAAGACTACCTGTTTTGCGCATGTTTTAAGTGAGTTGTCGGGTGACTTCATTCTGGAAACTCCCCCGCCCGTCTCTGTAGAGATAGAGCCACCCATGGGCCCCATAACTACCACCTATAATGGTGTGCTAAATCGGCTTAAAATGTTTGAATTACATCGGCTGGGAAACTGGATGGCGTTCCGACCCACGTTTCGCACGCTTGTTCGGAAACCATCGCGTACTTTATGGTCCCCATGTTCAATATAACGCTCGCTACAAGTGAACTACCGCATGAGCGGAGGGCGAGATTCCGTTCCCTAGTCCCGGCATTTCCTGTGCGCACCCAGCGCCATCTACTGCTTCGCTTGCAACGCCCCTTCTATTATTTTATGCAACTGCTAAAAAGGCGCCGGTGTTCTGCCTCAGTAGCCCAGGGGAGAGTCGTAGGTTTTGGAATGGACCCCCGCTTCGGGTTCTATCCTGAGCAATGCCAGTATTTTAACACGAAAATGTTTTATTCCCGGATACACCAAGGTTTCGGTGACGTCCTATCCGTCGCAGAAGTGACTCCATTACAACAAAGCAAGCGGCCTGTAAAGGGTGCACCCCTGCACACAGGGTCTTCTTGCGGGGAAGCAACCTTTAGTATTAAAGAGTACGTTATACCTCGCGTTGTTTGTTTTCTGGTTTTATATTTTACCACAAAAGTGTTTTATGCCAGAATACACCAAGACTTCACTGACGTCATATCCGTCACGGAAATGACGCCAGTACACCTTTGCCGAAGCCACCCGCCAACAGGATGTCGCTCGACAAGCCCACCCGCAAGACAGCCTAGGACCCGCAAATCATGCTCAGCTGCAGATTTCGCTGCACATTTCACTTTCGTATTTTACCTATTCCTGTGACAGAGGAATCAAGCACAGTTTTTTCCGAGACCCGTGATTTTTTTTATTGTAAAATGCTCTCTCTAATAAGGCTCTATTCGACGCATTCTTGTCGTAAATAATAGTGGCTTGTTATCTTTAAGGTGTTTCCAAGGTGGGGCGTGGCATATCAACCCTTTTAAATAACGTTTTGTATTTCCCCTGAAGTGCCAGGATTGTACCTATCTTGAATAGCGATATCGCGACCGAAGAGCCGCGAATATGGCTCACATTTGCAAAACTTGGTTCAAAAGCAACCACGAAAATTATACGTCCATATTTTTATACGCAAGTGCAAAAAAGTTCTTGAGCATTGCATAATGCAATAATTAAGCATTTTGAACGTAAAGAATAGTTTCGAAAATGACAGCTTGGTTTTCAGGATGGATTCGCTTGTTTGAATTCAGTAATGATATTACGGCGAAAGCCTTAGGTGTCTGACCATATGCGAAAAGTAACCGTAGTCGTAGTCGGTGTCAGCACGAATGGTGCTAAAATGACCACCACTGTAAAGGGGAAATATATAAATAAAAACACATTTAGCTTCATGTGGGCTTTCAATCCGGGTCACCAGAGTACCAGTCAAGTGCGCTAACCACTATGCTAACCGTGTTATTTTTTTATTTATTGACTAAGATATCCCGGCGCCGCGCTAGGTTGAAACGAGATTTAGCCTGATGATTGCCCCGTGACATGTGAACATTATGGCACGTCCGTTGAACAGGCGCAAGGCGGGGGAGAGCTGTGACTGCGGGCGAAAATATATGCTTCGTGGGTGCTCTCAGATTCTGGCCATTGGGAGGAGGAGGAAGAGGAAGAAAGTTTATTTAGGCAAGCCTTAGGTGCTGATGTCTGGGCACCCGCCTGGTGGGGGGTTTCTTCTAGTCTCGGATACCCTGGCCTGCGCTGGCCACCCGGGCCCTCTCCACCAGGCTAAGCTTGGAGGAGATGTCGGAGCTGCTCAGCCGTGCCACCCACTGTTCGTATGTAGGTTGGAGATTAGGAGTAAGGGACGGGGTTTGTTGACACCCCCATGCCAGGTGCCAGGGTGGGGGGCAGTATTTGCAAGATGCGGGTAAGAGGGTGGGCTACATTGCATAGAGTAGGGTATTGGGGGTTAAGAGTTCGTTTGTAGTCACCGGAATATTGTAGCTTTGGTTCTGGATTGGTGTGGGTGGGGGGCTGGGTATTGTTGGCGTCCGCGCCGGTAGTGGGCGAGTATAGATTATAATTTGATGGGTTATGAGCATGCGCTCTAAGTTTATTTGGGAATGCCTGGTCGTTGGTGCACGCGCGCGAATATGTTTAAGGTGTTTATTGTTTAGCATTATTAACGCAGTAATTAACGGAGCAAGTAAGCAAACCAAGCCTGTGTGATATGCGAGGTACCTTCTTCTAGGGATGCGTCGTATTGGCACACAAGTAGCCCAATGAAACCAAGGTCCAGGATTGCGCAATCATCCCAATACTGGCCAGTAGTGCTCACTCTAAGACACATGCCGTCATCATGTCAAGAACGGATTCAACTAAGGCGGTAGGTTGGGCGAGTTGGTTACTAACTAAGGGAATTATCGTACTAGCGAACACTAAACAGAGACAAAGCTAAAAAAGGCGACGAAACACACGCTAGCGTGTGTTTCGTCGCCATTTTTAGCTTTGTCTCTGTTTAGTGTTCGCTAGTACGATGATTTCCTTAACGGATTCAAGTTCAGCGCATATGTGCATGCAGCCGGTGTCCCGTCATACGGAGGATGCTTGTGCTTGTTGCATTCAAATGAACCTTAGATCACATTGTTGCTTTCAAAACATCTAACCCTTTTTCGTTTCTATACTCTTTCTAAAACTTTCGCGCTTAAACCTTGACCCTGCAGTTTTAAACTGGATCCAAAATTTTCTTTCAAACCGTGAACAGTTCGTTTGTGCCAACCAGGCATCATCATCCCGTTGTCAAGTAGTCTCAGGTCTGCCCCAGGGTACGGCCCTCGGTCCCCTCCTGTTCTTAATTTATATAAACGACCTGCCTAATAATATATCGTCAAGTATCCGCTTATTCGCAGATGACTGCGTCATTTATCGCCCTATTATGACCCTAATGACTCCTGCATTCTCCAAAACGATCTATTAACAATTGAAACATGGTGCAGATATTGGCTAATGACTCTAAACATTAACAAAACGTCTGTCGTTTCTTTTCATCGTAGGAAACATTACCCGGCTCGATCATACTTTATTTTCGGCTCTAAGTTATCCCCTGTGGACTCCTATAGGTATTTAGGTATAAACAGAACTCCCGATCTTAATTGGACACCCCACATAATAAATATCTGTTCTTGGCTACCTCAGACGAAACTTACGCCTTGCCCCTCCTCCTGTAAAACGTTTATCCTACCTAACATTAGTACGCCCGAAACTCGAATACGCTTGCGCCGTCTGGGACCCGCACCAATCTAATCTATCTAAAATGTTGGAATCTATTCAGAATAGTGCAGCAAGGTTTATTTACTCTGATTATTCATATCACTCAAGTGTCACTAATCTGAAAAGCCAAGCCCCACTTCAGAATCTAGAATTGCGACGCAAGGCCGCTAGACTAAACCTTTTTCACAAATTCTTTCATTCATCGTCTGACGCATCCAGTATCATGCCCGCACATCGAATCTCTTCTCGTACTAGCCACCGCAACACTGTTTATCCTGCGCATGCCCGCACAACTGCCCACCTTCGCTCGTTTTTTATTCAAACAGCAAGGGATTGGAATGATCTTCCACCCGACGTTGTGCACCACTCAAGCCCGGTTCTGTTCAAAACCCACATCGAAAGAAATTTGTACCACAGCCTCATGTAACACCCCGAACTGGGGCATTTGAGGTATAATAAATAAATAAATAAATACTTAAATGGCGAAGCCAAATCGATTATTTGCCAAACACAGCTTCTTCTCTTCAATAATACACTCGCTGGCGGACCATCGTCAAGCTGTTTAGGCAAGAACTGACTGAATCGTGCTATGAGAACCACATTTGCCGAAACTAAATATGACCTTCACTCCGGTCAACAGAGCACTCGTACTTTATTCGGAGAACTGACAAGCGGTGGGCCCTGAGGGTAATAGAGCTGTTACCGAGAGATGAGACTACAAGTAGAGGCAGTCTACTGAGTTTGTCTTGTGTCGTAGGGCAATCTCTCGCAAAAAAAAAAAAAAGACAAAGGCACTCACGGCAAGAATGGCTGGAGGAACATGGGAGAGGCAGGCCTTCGTCAAGCAGGGGATACGAACGGGCTGACGATGATGATGATGTGATGGTGATGAGACTGGAATGACACTGGAGTAATCATAATTCCAGAATTGCCAATTTTTTCTCTTATTTGCAACCATAATAAAATAATGAGGCCATTAAAATATTTAGCCATTGGTATTTCCTTTCGGTTTTAACAATAAATTAATTCATGCATCAATACCCAAAAAACGCAGTGCGGTTTTTACTTTCTGCCGAGAACTGTAATTTCTTAAAAAAGTTCCGATAGAGCTCATAAATGTCATTCGCCTCTATACCCGCCGAAACAATGGGAGGCCCTAAATTCCGAAGTGGTTGGCGAACTTCTTGAATAAATAAATAAATAAATAAATAAATAAATAAATAAATAAATAAATAAATAAATAAATAAATAAATAAATAAATAAATAAATAAATAAATAAATAAATAAATAAATAAATAAATAAATAAATAAAATAATCAATCAAGGGTTCCATAATCCTTGCGCCCGGTGCGCTGTTTATAAAGACTCCACTAAATGGCTAAAAATGTCCTCAGTCATAATCCGCAAATGACTTTCGTTTCGCGATTGAGAAATACGGGACAGTGAAAGCCAATATTTTTGTTTGAGAATGCTACAGATGGTACAGGCGAGCCGTGGGGTATCTATCTCGTACAAGACATGGTATCTTTGCTCTCGTAATGGTTACGCTTTGCCGCCTTATACCCCTGTCACACGGGCACTTTCAATCGCGATTGAAGTGAATCGCGATCGAGTTTTCGAACGCGCTCGACGCACTGCCGCTGCTACACGGCCCGTTTCAATTGCGATCGAAAAGTTGCACCGGTTGCACTCGTGTACGCTAGATGGCGCTAACATTGTACTTGCGGCCGGCTTCTCGTAACTTCTCGCGGTCGTAAGTATACGTAACTATGCAAATGTTACCTCACGCTTATTTGGGTCAAGTTATTTGACACAGTTTGTGGCGTTAGTTGAAGTTTTCACCTTCTGTGTCATTACTGAGCGAGGACGAGAGTATCGCCGCTTTCGTTCGATCGCGCTTGGAAGCCTCGATCGCGCTTGAGAAACCAGGATTGAGTTCGAGCGGGATCGAGCTCGATCGCGATTGAAACTGCCAGGTAGCATGCGCCCGATCCGGATTGAGCTCGATCCGGATCGACTCAATCGCGATTGAAAGTGCCCGCGTGACAGGGGTATTAGAATTAAATTTTAAGGACGTGTGAGAAGCTCCCCAGCCTGCTCGGCTTTTGTTTCCTCCAGGGCGCATGTCGCTCTGTCTCCTTCAGGCATCCATGCTTATGTGGAAGCTTACTGATGCAAGGAGCGACTTATGGACTTCGTTAGTGGGGAGAGTGGAGCCATACTTTGAAAGCTTTTTGCCAATCCTGCAGGTATCAGACCACCGCGGTTCACGACGTACGCGGACAGCTCCCGACATGCAGACACACACAGTACAAGAGACCCGCCCGTGGAGATGTACCTAGTCACATCAGCATGAGAGCGGGGGTAGAAGAGGAGAGCGCGCGGTATTTATTCGGGCTCCGGATGAGGTGCGGAGGAGAACCAGCTCCTGCGTGCACAGATGTCCCTCACAGCGAGTCGGAGTCCCGGGACCCGAGGGCCAGGTCACATTTGCACGGGCAAAGCGGGAGCACGCGAAGCCGGCGGTGCCGAGCCCCTGCGCTGCGCTTGGGCCGCCTGCCGACGCGCCTGGGCGGCCTTTTCCAGCTCCTTGAGCATCATCACGCTCGCGTAGGACGGTGGCGGATGCACCACGTCGTCGTACGACGGCGGCGGGGGTAGTGGGGAGGCCGGCGACACTGTCTCCGTCGAGGCTGCCCCCTGAACCACCGTGTCAGAGGCGTACATGTAGGCGCTGACCGTGGGCACGCGGATGACGAGCGCTGCCGAGCGATGCTGCCGACGGCATTGGCGCCGAGCCGCGGTGGTTCTCTGGCGGCGCCAGGTGAGCGTGAGCACGACGGCGCACGTGAGCAGCACGACGCCCAGGGCGAGCATGCAGGCAGAGATGATGCGCAGCTGGAGCCTCCGGTAAGGCAACCCGCTGGAGAGTAGCACGGCCCCGCTCACGGCGAACACGAGTCCGAACGCTCCGCAGAAGGCCACGCAGTGCGCGATGGGTGGCATCGACTGCGGCCGGTTCGCGGGGCGAGGCAAGCGTCCGCCGCTAGTTAGCCCGCCCTCCAGGTCGTCTCCTGCGGCGGCCATGGCTGCTGCTGCTGGCAGGAGGCAGGCTGCGCGCTCGCTACTGGGGCTGCACGCAACCACGGATCTTCGGCTCCATCCGCGATTCCTGCGACGGACGCAAACGTGCGTCTCTAAAATTCAGCTTTCGGGCATCTCCGCACAGGCCACATTAATGCGCTGCCTCAGAAGGCGATAGGCTATGAATTCCGAGGAGGCGCCACCACCGTTAAGACATTTAAAGCCTGGAGGTTAATTCGTTTACGTACTGTAAAGAGATCGTCGCTCATAATTCCTATCCTTCGTACCCTGGATGTGCGCAAACACCGCCATCGCCTCCACCGCAAGGTAAATTTGCTTAGGCAGGAGATCGCCAAACATGCAACCTATCTGGCCAGAACCTGCTGGATCCAACTGTTCAACAATATGAGAGGCAGGCTCTCCATGCGTCGCACATGGGCGTTACTCCGCCATCTCCTCGATTCCACAAAATCTCCAACGCTCCTACACAGACGTATAATATAACCCCGCTTCTTCAAGCTTTAAACCTTTCTGAAGAGGCCATCCTTCATCACCTTCAAATGAACTACATTCCAACATTCCTAAACCATCTCCTGAATCTATTCCTTCTTTCTACACCAGCACTCCCGATTCGGAGCTAGGGGGTGAAACTACGCGAGAGGAAGTAGAGGCAACCCTGCTCGCCCTGCGCCGGCAAACAGCTCCCGACCGGGACAGAATCTCTAATAAAATTATTCGCCATCAGTATGACACATTTAGAGACCACCTCACCCGACTCTTCAATGTACACCGGAACGCCGGCACGATACCTCGGAGTTGGAAACACTGATGCCACTCTCATTCCCCAACCTGCCAATCCTCTCGCCCTGAACAATCTCCGACACATCTCGCTCTTCTCCTATCTGGGAAAACTTTTGGACCACGACATCCACAAATAGACTATCCGCACACCTTGTTGAACACTCTTTCTCCCGCCAAATTTCATAGTCTTCCGCCCAGGGTGCAAAGAACGCCCTTCTTCAAATCCACATGACTTTCTACAACACCCTCCCGCCAGAGACTATGTGGCAATTCCCGCGTTAGATCTCCATAAGGCATTTGATCAGGCAAGGCAATCCGCCATTCTTAGCTCCGTTAACACACTACCCCTGTTGGCTCACACATACACCTACCTACGGAATTTACTCTCCTATCACACCGCCACTCTCCAACTGGACACCATATATCGAACACTTTCAACATTAGGTTCAGCAAGGCTTGATTCAGCTCGAACGCTTTCAACATGCCTAACAGAGGCAATCCACATGAGGCCATTCTTTCCCCCCTCCTACTGAGTTTCGCCATGCTCTAAAAACTATACCTTCCCTCCACCCCACAATATACGCAGATGACATCACGCTATGCGGCACGCGAGGTAGCGACGCCCACACAGAAGCCACACACTCTGCGGGGGGTTTCCACCGTTTCCTTCTTGCGGCGCTAGCAGAATTGATTTGCTCGACCACTGAGACAGAATTCTTACTTCTTCCATCACTCCGGGTCAGATTCACTCCCCTAACCTCCATTCAGATTATGCTGGACGAACCACCAATCACCCGGGTCTTCCAGCTTCGACTCGTAGGCATACGTTTCCAAGCCAACACAAGCATCACAACCATTATACATCTCCGCACCCACACCACGCAATCTATCGGTGTCATTAACCGTAGGCGTCTCGGAGAGATGGCCTCACCGAATTAAAATGGTTGCAACTTGTGTAGTGATTGTCGGTCAGCCGTTTTTGCTATCCCCTCCCATATGCACTGCTCACCTATTCTAAAAGCACCTCCCTCGATGCGTTTCTTCCAAGAGACTATCGCTCCGTGCTTCTACTGCTGCCACACGCCCTCACCGAACGTCTCATCGCGCTTGGAATACATAATACCACAGACAAACTCACCAAAGCCCGTCACCTGGCCCAGCTCATGCGCCTGATATGCATCCGGAGAGGAACAAGGAAAGACGAACCCTTCGTGTTAAGGCGATCCTGAAGCAGATCAACAGGACCGAGCCACAACCCGAACTCTACTACACTGACGCCAGCTTCCTAGATGGGACGGGTTTCACCGTTGTCGTAGACGGAAGTCATGCCCTCATCACAGCAGGCACAGAACTTGACCTCAACGCAACCGCCAATATGGAAACAAGGGCAATCGCGCGTGCTATAGAGCACTCTTGCCGTTCTGTACCAGACACGGGTACAGTGTACATCTACACCGACTCTCAGGCTGCATGCCGACAACTTCTCTGCAACCGAATGCACAGGAATACCGCCAACATACTCAACAAGGACCTCGCTTCAAGTCAGAAGTGCTACAAGGTAATCTGGGTACCTGGGCACGAAGGCATGCCAGGAAATGAGAGCGCACACGCACTCGCCCGTGCGTTAAACCACCGGGCGCCTGAGCATGCACTTCCACATTCAAAGGAACGTAGGACGCAACCAGGACCTCAAGAACCAGTTGACACCAGAGATCTGCTACGGACAGCCCGTCAAAACAGACAAAAGCACCCAACGCCACACAAAACACTCACTCGCTGGGAATCCGCTCTACTAAGGAAAATTCAGACAAACACACTACCTACTGTACACCTAACACACAGATTCCAACGATTACCGGGTACCCCCAAGTGTCCTAACTGCGAGGACTACCCTAGCATTTATCACACTCTATCAAACCCCCACTTCATGGGAAAGGAGGCTGGCCGACTCTAGCGCGGAAGTGCAAAGGACACTTATTGAACGCGCAGAGAAGGCCCTGTCGGCTATCCCGGGAGCTCAGGACTAAAGGATCCTTGTGAAAATAAAGTTATTTTCTTCTTCTTTCCCAGACCATGGCTAGTTGGCAGATGCATGAGCGCATCCATGCCAACCCCCCCCCCCCCCCCTTTCCTTGCCACTATATCCTCCAGCCCCCCGCTCCTTCGTGCCCATCTCCACATTAAGGCTATCCCGCGAAACATGCACCCAACCTACCACCACGGACGTCTCCTAGACCGCGCCCAAGCACACCTCACCCGCTACCTTCCCACTGAGCACACGCTCTACGTATACGGCTAACCTACCCGTCCTGCCTTCCCACTCGGAGTAATAGGCGCTTCTGCAACATCCCCTCAGGTCTCAGCTACAATTGCCACCCCCTTTTCGGTAACTGCGGAGGAAGCGGTCTTGCCCTTGCCCTTACCCAGTTACCTAGCGCCCCCCCCCCCCCCCCCCCTGTTAATTTCATCTGACTCCCAAACTGCCGTTCGAAATGATGTAAAGGGCGTAATTTCCGTTCTTGCCCTCACTGTTCTTATTCAGAAAATACCCCTGCGCGCCCCGTGATGCTGCTATGGACTCGGGCCTACGCCGGTGCAGGTGCTAATTAGACAACACACCAACAGGCCCAAGCTTTGATATCCCGGGCTCCCGTTTATTTAACGCCTACACACGGCATCCCCGAAGTGTCCCACTCGATCCTTGTCTCGTACAGGGACATAACTCGTCATTACCTCCTCCTCCACGGAAACCTACCTCCCCCGCACACTTCACTTACTTCGACGGAAGCGCACATGTGGCTGATGGTGATTGATGATTGCTAGTGGTATCCCCTTTGTGACTTTGTAATGATGTGTCGTCTTACCAAAAAAGCTAATACTCTTTATTTAATACTAGCGCTGATCTTAGGGCAGGCACAAAATGCTTATTTTTTGTGTTACATGGCAGCTGTCCTAGGAAATATTCTCCCTTCTGCTTTTCGTCCCCCAGCATTCTAATCTTCTTTTCGTCACCTCTACAGCCTTGAAGTTAACTTCCTCTGTGCTACCCTTAAATCCTAGGGCTTCTGGAAGCCGAATATTTCCCTCATGTAGATTTGGATGGGTATACACCCGCATTCCAACAATATGTGCCGCGTAGTTCCTGTTCCTTTTCCGCAGACCACGCATACCCCATCATTTTGTGCATACTTCCCCACAAAGCTCTTGGTTCTCCAGCAACCTGCTCTAGACTCAAAAAGCAAAGCCCTGCCCCTGGAATTATAGTGGAAAATTTCCTTTCTGATGTTCAATTTTTCTGCCCTGTACATCTATAACGACGTTCTGGCTTTCATTTTTTTCTTTCCATTTGTTCGTTTCTATATGCCCTGCTTCTTTTTTGGATACCTCGGCTGTCTTTTATTCTGCCCTGTTCTTTCCGTATTTCATCGTTAGCCTTCTAGTCTTCCTGAGCCACTGCGTGTCCACGCTTTTTATGTATAGGTACCTAAAAACTTTAGCTGTCCACCTACGTTGATCTATTGCCCTAAACCTCCCCTCAAAGCAAATTTTACTCTGAACTTCTGGAACTTTAAATGACTCCCAGCCCATATCACCCTGCACTCCTTCGTTGGGTATTTTACCATTCGCCCGTAAGGTCACACGGCGTACTGTTCTCTGGTTCACTTCAAGGCTTGCTAGAGGGTCTGATTTTAAGCATAGTACAGTAAAACCTCGTTAATTCGAACTCGGTTAATTCGAACTTCCTGTTAATCAGAAATCACGCCGTTGTCTCGGCACAGCCCTGTATATTTTAATGCGAAATTCCCGATAATTCGAACGCGTCGGTATCCAGAACGGCAAATTCGAACTATGATCCCCTGATTTCCATTGCTCCTCGCAGGAGAAGTCAGCCCAGAGTGATTTCAATGCGTTACAGATCCAAACCAAACCAAATTTACTAGAGATACGAAACAACGAAACCGAAAAACAACAGCGTGGCGCGCGCTACGCTCCTGCAACAGCTTATTTCGTTTCTACAGAGGGCGCCGCGCCACCGGCGCCAGTGCTACGGCGCATGCCATAATTATTTACGAAACATTATTTACGAAATCACCTGCCACAAACGTGTAGTAGCGCCTAATTCGCTGTAACGAGTCTATAGGTGGCTTCTTTGTGTTCTTCCCGTGCAGTAAGGCGCGATTCCCATTCATTCTATTGCTTGCCCGCTAATTCGAACTCCGCTTAATTCGAACAATTTTATTATGGTCCCCTTCGAGTTCGAATTAACGAGCTTTTAGTGTACTGAATTCACAAATGTGAGGGCCGGAACCCTCACTCCTTTCCACATTCCTCTCACTACTTCATATTTGTTGCACCCCCACAGAGCCCTATTCTTCCTTATAGCTGCATTTATCTTTTCTTTATTCTTAACTTGCTCCTCGTGAGTTCTCACGTTGGTGTTCCCTTCGTTTATCCCCACCCATATATTTACATTCCTTGACTCTAGGGAATTCGCCGTGCTGGATTGGCCCTGCGTCAGTGTTAGTGTCATTGAAAATCATTATTCCCGATTTTTCAAAGTTAAAATTTAACACGAGGTCTGTGGCTTCCTGACAAAAAATATTAAGAGACGTTGCATATCGCTATGGTTATCAGCTAAAAGAACAATGTCGTCTGCGTATAACGTTCCAAGAATACGCTGTTGTAACACTTATCCTTGCCCCATATGCGTTAGGTTGAACCCCAATTGACTTTCTTTGAGTTTCTTTTCTAACCCTGCCATGTAAAGCATAAACAAAACCGGGCTCAAAGGGCATCCCTATTTCAGTCCTCGATGGTTGTTGACCTGCTGTGCGCATTTATGCCCTTCCCATGTGAGGTGCATTCTATTATCTGTATTGACAGCTATAAAAAACTGTACTAACTCCTCATCTAAGCCCTGGAGTTCCAGCATCTTCCACAGCCGTTCTCTGTTTACGCTGTGATATGCCCCTGTAATGTCCCAAAACGTAATCCATAAGGATCTATTCCGAGCTTTCGCAACTTCAATGCACTTTATCAGGAACAAATTATCATCCAAGCGCCTGTGTTGTCTATATCCATTCTGCATTTCCCCAAGGATTTCATTTTCTTCCATCCATGCTTGAATTTCTAATTTTATCGCTTACAACACGAATCTATACACCCCTGACATCACTGTGAGTGGTCTGTATGAATCAATGCTGGCTTTGTTGCCTCTGCCTTTGTAGATTAAATTCATCCTACTTTCTAGCCAACCCTTTGTATTTACTTGATTTGTATCCCCTCATCTATTGCCCTCATAAACTGTGCCTTACTTTTGGTACAAGCAGGTTTATCAGCTGCATTGGAATTCCATACGGGCCCACTACTTTTTGGCGGGAAACGTTTTGCTCTGCCTTTTTCCAATCAAGATTGCTCAAATTTATTTCGCTTTCCGCAGTCTTCTGTGGTGCTGGTATTAGCGGCGCAGGCTTTTTCCTAAGCTTGTCACTAATCACTCGATGAAAATGCGCCAGCGCCTGCTCTCCTTCGAAATGTTTCCCCTCCCTATCAATACAGAATTTTTGATGAATATCGTTTTTTTTAGCTTAGCGATTTTACATGATTCTAAATCTTCTTGGATGCGCTTTTGTCCTTCTGGCGTATTTCTGCCATCCATTGTTCGCTTTTGTTGCTTGATCTTTCCTTGCACCATTTTCTGCACTTCTAGGTTTTTCCCCCGGTAGCTGTCCTATTTTTCCTTTACTGCCTCCGGCTCCATACCAGTTCTTTTTGCCTCTCTATCTTCTCTCGACACCTTTTTCCGCTGGTCATAGCCTTTTTTGTTTCCTTATTTCACCAGCTTCTCGGCTTTCTCTTCCCTTTCCATCGGTTTTGTTGCTTGGCTTCATCCATCTTATGCTTTATAAACGTGATCATTTCTTCGTAATCCCAATTTTCGTCTGGGTACTTATTGATTTCGTCTTTCATCATATCAGCGATGATCTTCAACTTTTAATTGTTCAAATTAGCCCCTCCGGTTGTACTGATTGCTAAATTTGCCCGGGTTTCTCCTTCAAAGTGCAAGGTAAGCTGCTTGTGGTCGCTTCCTAAGCTGCCTGTTCCGTTTTCACCTATCCTCATTTCCCGCAACCTTTCGTATACTGTCTCGGTGATTAGACTATAGTCTATGCTGGACTGTCTGTTACCGCTTTCCCCCCGTTATTTGTCCGTCACACTTGTTTTTTTCTGTTTACTATAGCAGGTTTTTCTGACATAGATCTATCACTAGAGAACGATTATGATCTGTCTATCCATCCAAATCTTCTATGTGGGCATTCATATCTTCAGCTAAGATTATTTCATCGGAATCTTTGAACTCGTTTATATCTGTTCTCAAACAGTTTACATGTCCACATTTTTTGCCCTAGCTCGGCTCCCGTCCACAGATACACAACTCCTAACCATGTATTTTTTACCGCTATCATGCCTTTAACCCATAGATGCTCTTTACAGTTTTCATGCACTCTCTGCCAGTCTGTCCCTTGTTTAATAAGAAGACCAACGCCTCCCCCTCTCTCCATTCGTGCAGTCCTGTTGCATTCTTCTCAGAGAAAAATTGTCTGACAGTGGCGCTTCTAGGTCTCGGAGGTGAGTCTCGGCTAAGGCGTGCACGTTTATTTCGTCCCGGTCAAGTTGGTTTTGAATTTCCACCCACTTATCAGGCTTTCTGGCTGACTGCATATTTATATAGCAGATTAAATATTTATTGCATTTGTTTTTCCCTTTCGCTTTCCATTTTTACAGGGTTTATTTTTGTCTCTTATGAAATTGTTCGCTCCATTGTTTCCACTTAAATCACTTTTGTCTACGTTCTCAGCTATATCTATAGGTTCTTCTGTTAGCTCTGTAGGCCTGGCTTCCTCAAGCGTTGAGTGTGCATACGTCCCTCACTTTCCATTTGTCGCCTAGTTCACCTTCCTTAGTTTCGCGGGGCGCCCTAAAAAAGCTACCGCTCCCCCGCCTAAGCGCCACCCCACCTTGTTTCCTAGCCTGGGGCTGAAGTGAATCCCGTCCCACTGAAAATCTTGCCTGTGTCCAATGCTGCCCACTACCCTGTCCACGTCGATCACTTCAAACCCCTTCTTGCCGCGCCTCTCGATCTCGCTGTTAGCACCGAGTACTGCCCGTTCGGTGTGCCCGCCATACTTCGTCACCTCCGGCACGGTGCAGACTGCAATAGCACACTTGTGGCCGTCGCCCGCAGGTTGTTCACCCTTTTAGCTATCTCCTGGCAAAGTTTTCCCTCCTCCCCCTTGAGATACAAGGTTTCTAGCTTTACTGGACAAGGCCAGCTGCCCCTTGGCTCGTCTGCATCGTTTTGACCGGGGAAACAACCCCCCTTCACACGCTTATCCCCTCCTACCCTTTCCACTATGGTAGCGCTGATCCTCTTCATGTTAGAATCTCCCGCTATAATTACCACGCTATCTGCCACGTGCTGCTCTTTTCGGGTACCCTGCTTATCGACTGGTTTTGCTTGCCTATCTTTCAGCCCGTAGGAGTAGCTGTTGTCTTTCGTACCTTCCGCCACGAGTGCCACCTCAGTGCATGCCTCCGCTCCGCTGCAGGGGCCAAGGTGTCGTCATTTTTTAGCGTAATGACGAGCCCTTCTAACTTCCTCTCAGCTGCTTCTAACTTTCCCTCAACGGCGCTGCGTTTGTCGCATTCGTTACTTAGCGCTGCCTCCAGTTCTGCAACCCGCTTAGCGAACGCCGAGTTATTCGCTTGTACGCGTTCTAGCCGCGACACTTCTAAAACGACACGTACCTGTCCCTTCGTCTGTCTCGCCGCCATCCCGCTGAAACTCCCGTGAATCTACTTGCCGCGGACAGTTACCACACTGTACGAGCTTTCTACGCGTCTTGGTCATCTCGGCTGTAAACCCAACACAACGAGAAAGAACCGTGCAGGTAAACACTCAGCTTCGGCCGTCCTGCGCTGTCGCTCTCGTTTCATTGTCCTTCGCTGCAGAATACGCTGTTGACGGAGCACAAAAAGACACGACCGCACAGGTGGTCTGCACTGACTGACTGACCTTCTCATAAACACATACCGCGCCTTCCCCTCACTGCCCAGCATGTTCCATTCCCTATGCGCGACCTTTTCCCCTTTCCCCTCCCTCTCTTACTGGGAGCAGGCTCTGGCGAGCCCTGAACTGGCCACACAAGAGACCGTTACGACCGCGGCACTGGACGTCCCGGGTGCCCTTTGGGCCTCTGCCACCCGCATACACTGGCCCAATGCTCATCATACCTATACCCGACCTCGGCGGGCGGGACGCCGCTCAAATCAATGACTCGCCTCATTGCTTAGCGCAGGGTATGTGCCCTGTCGCTGAGATTAAAAGCGATTCGCACCTTTGGTGCTGGTTGTGTGATGCATTAGCTAGTGACTCCAACTGGTCACCAGCTATTTCATTTTAAGGTCACCAGGAACTACTACACGCCCAAAGGGTTTGGCCTGACATGCTATAAATACCTAATATCTCAGTCAGAGGTTGACCTTTTACGCGATTTTTACGATAACTTTGCACTTTGTTGCATGAGAAAGCTGGAAATTACAGCATTACGACATCAGCGTTCATTCATTTCTATTACGGACGTGGTGGCCAATGTAAATGCTCAGTTTAGGGTAAGGTCAACTTTTTAGTCATCGCTGGCCTTCGGTTCGTTTACAAAACCACACTGATTTTGAACATTGTTCGTTTATGCAACCAGTTCCACGAACTAAGCGTGAGGTAACTGCCTAGGAGAACACGTACACTGCCTCCACGTGGAAGAATGTCAAAAAAGGCGCAGTGACGCCAATCGGTACCCGCCAACAACAGTGTTGAAGGATAGATCGGTAAAAAACGCACGTGCCAGGTACAAGCAACTTCCATGCTGTGCTCGCTTTCAGCACAGCCTCACCATAACCGCTTATCATAAGCCAACCCCTCCGACCCGTTTATAAGGTCACTTCCTCCATATCAATGAACAGTTGTGGCCGTGCAAGGTAGTTCTTGAGCTTTGCGAGCATCCTTGCAACGTTCACGAGAGACGGTAAGCAGATAAAGTGGCAATGTACACAGCAAGTGTCGAGCGGCCGACGCGTCGCGCACGCTGCCAGCGTGCGAAACGCGTCGTCGCCTCGTCGTATACACACACGCGTAACAAGATAGGCGCCGCACCTTGACACCTGTAAGATCGGCGGCCTTCAGGAGAAACGGCGATCCGCGAGCAGCGGCACAGTCCAGGCGGTGAGGAGGGAACGCGCTGCCTCAATGCTTGCGCTCCCGCGACCGCAGCAGTAGGCGTGCGCCGAAGTCAAGCACCCCACGGAGATTTAGGAAAGGAGCACCGAACCTGCGCCATGCAAGATTAGGAGGAGTCGGCCGTTTGGCGTCACTGCAGCATCTTTGTATCGGGCCGGCTGGTTCAGCCGATCGAGCTGTAGAGTATATACAGTGTGTAAAAACCAGAAATCTTACGGACAGGGTTGACAAAAAAGTTATTATTGTCATTCACAACTGAATCGATTGCTGCTTTTGCTATTCTATCCCATGATTTTGTTTCAGACGCTTACGTACACGGAAATGGATATAGCCTCAAGGTTAATGTCAACGAAGTAAAGACGTAACCTCAGCAAGCCAAATTTAAAAATTGCCCCCCCCCCCCCTCCCCCGTTAGACGAGCTGAAGAAACAATTGTAAAACGGAGCGCATTAGTGGCAGGCTATACGAATTCATTTTTGGCTGCTACCTGGGATTGTTCAACGCGCGCCAAATTCGGGCGACGTCGCCGTTAGCTTCCATGAGAACTACTGCATGCTACGGCGGCTGGAATGGAACCGCGACCGTGTGTCGCTGGCCGTTCCAGAAAAGCAGGGGGCGGTGGAAAGCTAATTTAAGTCCAATACGTGGCGTCGAGCAACACAAGTATGAATTACATTCGGTGGTTAACAGCTGGGCTTACCTCACCCACATCCACAAAAACAACGAGCATGTACATGTTTTCGCATTAAGAGCTACTTGATATCAAATCCAAGCTTCGGTTTTACGCGCCGGAGCTCGACCTCGGGTTCTTCTACAGTGTACCGTAGCGGAGTGCTACGGATTAATCGACGCCGCCTGGAAACCTCTAACAGGCGCTTAAATCATGAACACAACCGCCTCGGCCAGAAAAACGACTTGATTACGTGACCTCGTGGTCAGAAACACAACACCTTAGACCCACAGCTGTTCCATGCTGGCCAAGAAAGAGGGAATATGTCTTCGATTATTAAAGTCATACCAATATTAATAAGCTGCCGAGAATGTTTCGCAGATGAGCCCGTGGTAAGCAGGTAACTGTACGCCAGGTTCTGATCCCTTATCATGCTACGTGTTGACGCAAAACGATTTGTAGGAGCGCTGCCCAACTCGCACGCACAAGAGGTGGCGAAAATGTGAGGTACGCTGACCGCTTTCCGGCGCAGTGAATTCAATTTCGCGCTCCGTGCACATTCACAATGACAGAGGGAAAGTCTTTATGCCTAAACGAACTCACCCGCAGTGAACGCAGGCGCAGATTTTCTGTGTAATATTTGCAAGCTTAAATAAAGCTATGCTATTTTTTGTCTTTAATACGCTTCACTCAGGATAGCAATAAAAGCAAAACTGCGATGAGCTCAAACGCCAGCTGTTCATCTACGGCCTGGAGAACCTCGACTGTGACATTTCTGACATCGCTGGGCGGCCGGGATCGCACGCGCACCGGCGCACGTATCGGCCGAGAGATATGAAGAAAGAGAAAAGCTAACCACTTACCGAGCGCGGCGTTCAATCGCTGCGCCGTCCATGTAGCCCGGTTAGCTTCTCCCGCGTACCGATGTGGCCCGAAGGGACACATTCCTGGCGATAAAGGCCCATGTTCCTCGGAAGCCCGATAATTGGCCTGATAGCGTGGGTACGAGTCCCTTTGACGTTGTTTGCGCGCGCGATTACGAACGGCTGAGCTGTCTCGCTGGACCGCCTGCGAGGGCGGCGGAGCGCTCAGCGAACGACCGGCGGCACCGGGTCTTCAACGCGCGAGGTTGTAACGCGCCGCTGCCACCGACCCACCCGCTCTCGATGGCGATGAGGCCGCCCAGCACTGAGCGTGCCACGCGCCCGTCATGTACTCCGATTGGCCTGTCACTGAGGGCGACCGATTTACCGCGAGTAACACTACTTTGACCGCTGAAGGACGGTGACGAAGTTCCGTGGCGTACACCTCTTCATCGTCCTGCCAGGGCCGGTCTCTTTGTCGCAGCGTCGAACGGTACGTCGTTTGAATCTTTGTCGCTTGAGTGCCGCCTTTTCTTCTACTTCCCCAATGTGAAAATTGATGTGGGCGCGCAGAAAGCGTTCTCAGGCATGTTGACCTGCTTCATATGGATCCTTAAAAAGTTTTTAAGCATAAAATCTCAATGCAGAGAGAGAGAAAGAGACTATATTTGGTCTAAACGAGAAGACTAATTCAAATGACGACAGCTCACTGACAAGAAGGACAACGACTGGACACACGCGAGCGCTGGGGGGGTCCAGTCGTATTCCTTATTGTCCGTGTTCCAGCTGCGCTGATTTCCCCTGATCATGTTAAACCAACATGCCCAAATAGCCACTTTAGAGAATACGAGCCTTATGTCTCCCTTCTTGCAAGGGCTTGGCCGACCCCGTGGGAGTCAGTGGCCTCCCTTGTCATTCAGACTACGGCCTGTTGATCTTCAGCGGTGGAGCTCTGCAGCGCGGCTTCCTACTGCACGTCGTTGTGTACGTTTAGTAAATGTGTGGTGTGTTCCTCTGGGTTCGCAGTGATGTGCGGGCACATGATGTGTAAGAGTGTAGCCCACCCTGAACAAAATCTACATTTTGGTGCATATAGGTTAGGATACATGTGATGATACAAGACGGTTCGGAAAGAAGTTGGTCTGGAGTGGTCGTAGTGCTACAGCCCCTTTTCTAGCGACGGGCTGGATGGGAGCATACCTCGGCAAAGTTGGCGCGGCTCACTCAAACTCATTCACAATTTTTTTTCGAATCACCACTCACTCAAACTCAGAGTCAATGCTGTGCAGCCCATCTGCGCTCACTCAAACTCAAACTCAGAGTGAGCGCAAAACTCAGAACTCACTCGGACTCAAAACTCAAAATGTACTCAGTACTCAAAATGTATTCAAAACTCATAATGTACTCAAACTCAAAATGTACTCAAACTCAAAATGTACTCAGTACACAAAATGTACTCAAACTCAAAATGTACTCAAAATGTACTCAACTCAAAATGTACTCAAACTCAAGATGAACTCAAACTCAAAATGTACTCAGTACTCAAAATGTACTCAAAACTCAAAATGTACTCAGTACTCAAAATATACTCAAACTCAAAACGTACTCAAACTCAAAATGGACTGAAAACTCAAAATGTACTCAAAACTCAAAATGAACTCAGAACTCAAAATGGACTGAAAACTCAAAATGAAGTCAGAACTCAAATGGACTCGCAACTCTCTCGTGCTAGGAATTTACTCGGGCTCAGATGGACTCTGATTTCATTAGCATTCAGTTTTAAAATTCACTCCTGGTAAAAATATTACGCGTGCAAATTCGTGAGCTCAAACTCTTGCATTCGGTACGACATGACACCGTAACTCCTGTGAGGTCGGAAAGAATTTTCGTTGCAGATTCAATACAGCTATACATGCTGGCCATGATGATTAGCGCTGGTTGCACGCAATTGTACGTATAATATTGGATACCAAACTCTTGATGTAGGCCCCGTGTTCGTGTTCATGATAGAGGCGGTCCAGACTCGATGGTGTGCTGGGGCCCCGGGGCGAAACAAACAAGATTGGGCGAGGGGGCGTGCGCTCACTGCTCAGTTCAAGCTTCATGCGGTGGAAGCGCAGGGGTGTCCACTGCGACTTCACTGGCTGCCATCGCACGTGAACATCACGGGCAACGAGGTTGCAGACGCCTTGGCCAAAGGTGCTGCTCGCCAGGCAGGGGTTCCAGCCTCCCGGGATGTGGTGTCATTTCACGCTGCAAGGACTACCCTGGCACGAGTGGTGGAGGCCATGCATCCAGATGCCCGAGTAGTCAGTGGCCAGGCCCCACGGGTCTTGCCCGGACGCATTCGCAGAGACGCCCGGTCGCTCCTTCTTCGCCTGCGGCTCAATTGCTGCAACGTGGGAGCGCGCTTGCACCACCAAGTAGGCCGCCGAGCATCCCCCACCTGCGCCGACTGCCCAGAGCCCGAGACGCTAGAGCACTTGCTGTGCTCTTGCCCGCAGCACGACACCGCAAGGGCACAACTCCGGGCCGAACTCCAGCGACTCAGTGCCCCAAGCCACAACCTAGAAGACTTCCTGTTCCCCACGGGACCGGACGCCATCCGACGGGAGGTCTTCCAGCACCTAGTCAACTTCCTGGTTACAACAGGACTAGCGCTGCGTTTGTAGCCATCGAGTCATGGACTAAACGAACGCGATATAGACTATTTCCCACTCTCCTACCGCTCTTCTCTTCCCCCTTCTCTCTTCCTATCCTTTGAAGCCCCAATCCCCTTCCCTGGACTGGGTCGTATGAGGGTGAACTCCCCGTTGAGTTCAACAATATCCCCAGGCCTTTTCTCTTCCCTCCTTTGTTAATAAATCACCACCACCACCACCCCATTTACGTCGAAGCTGCTTAGGGTTACGGTTCCGTGCATTCTTGCTCTGCATCCTGTAAAAAAGACGCCTTGTGTCAAAGCGAACTGTCCCCGCGAATCTCTGAAACGCGAGGCGTTCATGGATATGCCTTTGCTTTTTTAATGCGTAGCATTATTTGCCGAGTACCTTCCCTCCCCCTCCCCCGGCCTGGATCGTGTAACGCCCTGCATTTCAACAATAATGCAGATATCACGGAAGTTCAACCTGTAACCATTATAAAAGCGTAAATGTAGATAATTCATCAACGGAAATTTAAAAACAAAAGATAAGAAAAGACATAATAAGAAAAAATATCGAAAATGGCGAACCGTGTAACGCAGGAGTCATGGATAGCCACAGACTGGATTAAAATTCAAAGTGATGTGCCGCTAGGGTATGTGGGGTTTCAAATTGAAGGTCTCGAGTAGGGAAGTCACCAGGGGCAAACAAAAAATGATTCGTGGTCATTATCGTGACTTAGTTATCGTGAGTTATAATAATAAAGGTTGGACTTCATAATGATGACCCGTAGGCGTATGGGGTCTCAAATTAAATGTTTCGATTAGGGAAATAACGTTGGGCAAATAAGAAATACATCCTGGTAGTAATAATGACATAGTCACGGTCGACCATACAATGATTTAAAAATCATTGGGAAGACCTCGGTGTGGGGATTCACGTGGGACAAAAAAATTCTTCCTGGTTATAATTGTGATACAGTCCTGGTGAGTCATAGACATGCTTAACATTCAAAGTGTTGTGCGCTAGGGCGTGTGGGGTGTTAAATTGAAAGTCTCAATGAGGGAAATCACGTGAGACAAATAAAAATTCCTCCTGGTCATAATCATGAGAAAGTCATGGTGTCATCGATTGGGTTAAAAATCAAAGTGATGCCGCCGTGAGGTATGGGGTATCAAATCGAAAGTCTTGATGAGGGGAATCACTTGGGACAAATAAGAGATGCTTCCTCGTTATCCTCATGTGACAGTCATGGTAAGTCATAAATTAGGTTAAAATTCAAAGAAATTCCGGCAGAGTGTGTGGGATATCAAATTAAAGGTTTAGATTAATAAAATCATGTGGGGCAGATAAAAAGGGCATCCCGCTGATCAGTACTAGTTAGGAGTAAACTGCGCAAATTCATCGCAGATGCTACAATGGTAGCACAAAAGGAATTGTGGTGTCAAAGGGAAGGGTTTGAAGGAGAAAATTTAAACCGGGCAGTTATCGCATAGTAAGATTATTATGTGCACCCACTTCATAAGTAAAAATTCGGAGTTGTGTCGTAAGCTCATCGGACTCTACAATTATTGGTTTCCGTGTCGGGATTGGCGTGTAGCTAAAGCGAACACATGCTACTTAGTAATGGCAAGTTCAGTTTTGAAGGATGGCAATATTGTAAGCGCGTAGCTCCGAAGCGTGAAAATTCATTTATTTCATTTCCACATTATCCCCATCATGAAACACTTCGAAGAACATTTCGTCTTTTTCTGGACTGACCATCATCATCGTTGGTTCCTGGACCGGTGTTCGGAGACAGCTGTGTCGTAAAATAAACGTCCTACTTCACAAAGTAGCCAAGGCCCTTACAATTCAAAAACCCTCATCTGGTGCTTCAAAGGGATCAATCGCGCTTCCGGCGTTTGTTTGACCAGGCCATCTTTAAAACGTGGCTTGGTCGACACCCTGCGGCTCGCAATGTCTGGAAAAAAGCCCGCGTAGCCACCAAAACAACGCTGGTGAATGGCCACAGGGGCAAGATGGAAATGGAAATCGAGGAAACTTTTTTTTAATGTCGGGAAGGGTCAACATCCCCAGCCACCCACTGCTCACTAATCTTACTGTCGGCTTGCACGTGCCCCCCCCCCCCCCCTCCCACCCGCCGGCGGACTGGACTGTGTCGGTCGGTTTCGGCTGTCCTGCTTTGGTCCGTCGCAATAACAGGAATCAGTGGTGTGCCAAGCCCACTGTATTGGGTATTCAACGCCCATGGGAGCTTGAGCAACTCCCAAGGCACTCTGAGGGTAAGTGCCTTCCAAGAACACCGATGCGTGATGCGGACGCAGGCCCGGACAGCCTGGGTGGCTACCGAGGTTGGTGCTTGGAATGGTAATTCGATCAAAATTTGCGGTCGCAAATTTCTGTGGATCAATTATGATTCTCTTTGGCCGGGGGCGGCAACGCGCTCCTGTAATCCAGTGTGGTTGGAGGCCGGGGGGTCAGTGTTGCGAAGTGCAACTGCACTCAAGCGGTACAGTTTGTGTTATAGTGGCGCACGGTTGCTGAAGCAATGTGAGCGCTACTATGAGGCCGGCGGAGTTGCGAGCCCCTGTAATCGCAGCTAGGAAGGGGCCTATAAACACGAACCGATCTGCTCGCCGAAGGAGGTGACGAACCCTTGTAACCCAAGTCATAGGGGTATATGCGGTACAGTTCGTTTTATCGTGCCATGCTGAAGCATGGGTACACACAATGAGGCCGTGGGTGTAGCGAACCTCTGTAACCGGAGCATGGAAGGGGCCTTTAATGCGAGCTGGTCTGCTGACCAAGGGAACTTGATGAGCCCTTGTAACCTTCAATCTTGGGGGCGAGAGTGCGGAGCTACTGGCAGTTCCTCAGAGGATCCCGTGTATTTCGAAAGATGGTATTTGTGGAGCAACTATGACTCTCTTGGCTAGGGGAAGTAGCTAGCCCTTGTAATCCAGTGTGGGAGGAGGCCAAAGGCTGGGGGTGGTAACGCGCCCCTGAAAATCAAGCGTGAGAGGAAGCCAGCGGGTCAATGTTGCGAAGTAATCACTGCGCTCAAGCGGTACAGTTCGCACGTAGTGTTGGCGTACCATTGCTGAAGCAATGGGTAAACCACTACCGAGCCGGGGGCGTGCACACCCCTGTAACCATATCTTGGGGCTCGTTCGGTTGAACTTGCGAGCTGGTCTGCAGGCCGGGGGTTGTGACAAACCCTTGTAACCTAATGTCATAGGGGCCAGAGCGTGGAAGTACGGTATTCCACAGGACCTCGTCGAGGAATCGGGGAGGCCGCCCAACCCCTGCCCGGGGAGCGTGCAAAACGGCGGCCACTGCGGAGGTTCCTGGTCAACTGGAATTAGGTCCTACGCGGTGGTCGGGCGGTCGGGTGTCAAGCCGGCACTTGGAAATGCGGTTGAAGTAGGAAGGCGTGTCGAGATCGATCAACTATTACTTTCTTTGGCCGGGGGAAGTAACGTACCCCTGTAATCCAGCGTGAGAGGAGGCCGGCGAGTCAAGTTGCGAAGTAGCAAGTGTAGCGAAGTCGCTACAGCCCCGAGAAATATTGTTTCAACTTGATAACCTGCTTTCGAGTGAAACTTTTTGTCCTTCCACCCTGTAACGGCCCACTTCTGGGCTAACAGTATTAATAAATGAAATGAATGAAATGAAATGAAATGATGCCAGCGTACAGTCGTTTGTAGTTGGCAGTACCGATTGATAGTCGGGAAACCACTACGGGCCGGGGGACTGGCGACCCTTGTAACCGCAAGCTTGGCGGGGCCAGCGACCTGATCGCAACAAGTCGGGGGGAGTGACATACCCCTGTAACCTAACGTCAATGGGGGCTAGATGTTGTACAGTCCGGGAAGGGGGGGGGGGGAGGGGGTGGCCGTTCCTGTATCCTTGCTGCGAGGGGCCTATATACTAATCTTCTCTAGCTGAGGCATAGGCGAACCTCGTCACCCAAGCCGCAGGGACGTACTACCACGAGCTACTTGGTGTCCCGCACGGGGAAAACGAGGAAAGGTGAGGTTAGTACACCGACCGGGGAAACTCTCACATTTGAGTACATTTTGAGTACATTTTGAGTACAGAGTTCCGCCTTCACCTAGAGTCCCAAGTTCCCATTCCCAGCAACCCACTCCATCCGGCTTCTTCCTAGGGGGGGACAAGGGGGGTCCCCCCGGGCCCGTCCCCCTGGCGGTGGGTCGCAAGATGGTTTTAAATGCAGAGCATTTTAGTAACTCACGATGTCACCCGCGTTGGCGTCCGTAGTCCGCACGCTCACTGCGCATGCGCGTCGAGTCGAGGCGAAAGCGAACACTCTCTCGCGAGGGGCATTGGATTGGATTCGCACACTCTCTCGCGAGGGGCATTGGATTGGATTCGATTGGATTGGCTTGGATTGGATTGGATTGTCTTGGCTTGACTTGGCTTGGATTGGATTGGATTTGGATTGGATTGGATTGGATTGGATTGGATTGGATTAAAGTGGATTGTGTTGCGTCATATCCGCGGCACGTTGCGTCATAGCCGCGGCAGACGCGCTTGGGCCGGCGCATGTGCAGTACTCTCTCTTCCGCGGTTTCCTCTCCTTCGGGCACGCTGCGCATATAGCCGGTGTGCCGTTCTCCGGCCAAGCAACATCCGCGGTTGGCTCAAACACCTAGAGTCCACGCCGCTTTACAAGTATGCCAACGTCGTCGACTGGGACCGGCTTACGCAGTCCCCTCAACGTATATAAGCGGTGGAGCGCGCGTTCGGAATTCAGTCAAGGGCGTCTTTGCTTGGCTTTCGCTTGACGTGACGCTTTGCTTGACTCGAGTAGATGCGACGCATTTACTCGAGTTCCCCCCGTGGGAAGATGCGGGCGGCTTTTCCCTTTAATTTCTCCCCACCTTCGGGTGGACAAAATTCTCTTTGCCGGTCGGCCCGTTTTTGTACTGTTGCTATTGGGTACAACCGGTTGTACTACGGTGGTACCGGGGGGCTATTGAAAGCTCCATTTACTCGATGTACCCCGCTTCTATAGCTTGCATAGACTAGAATTTTGCCGGGTCGCCCATTTTCTAACGATCGAGCCACTACCTGGCAGGCATTTCTTGGGGACTGCGGGGCGAGCAGACGACGCTGCAGTCCCACGCTGTTGCTCCGTGCTGCGCGTGGATATCAGATGTCCAGGCGGCATCGAAAATCGGCAAGTGTCATTTATTCGGTACGTCAGCAGCGCCAAGTTCAACAGGGCTTTAAAGAGAACGTTCAAAGCGTCCGAGAGCTGTCAGATTTGCCCATAAATTCTGTACCCAACCCGCTAAGGCGGCAGGCCAGCGCACAAGCGCTTTGTCCTGAGGGGGGTTGCCTGTGAGGCTACGTTTAACCGTGCAAGCCCGACTTTTCATCCCCAAATGATGTTTATTTTTTTAATTTGGGGCAGGTTGCCGTCATTGCCTTTACTTGGCGATGTACAAAAGCTACTCGTCCGGGCGTGATTCTGCCATTTTTGGCTGCACCAGCAGTCAGCGTCAGGGCAAAGCAACAAACGTGTGAAGTGCACCACGGCAAAATAAGTGTCTGCCTGTGCGGAATATATTCGCTGCACAAATTTCCTGCGCCCCTTGAGTGCCGCCGCGAATTGGTCGCCGTGCTGAATCGGAAAGACTTCGAACCAAGCAAATTTGTCAGAATACGTACGGTCGTACGCTGCTTCCGGAAGCACTGTTTATTCACCCTCATGTTCAATCTCTATCGCACGTTTTTGTTCTCTGGAGGTATGTTCTTTTCAATCTCATCAACGGGAAGCCGACAAAAATCATCCGGACACTTATGCTGCAGCTCGGGTATGCGAAGAAGTTGAGCCGAAAGCGAAATAAAAGCGCCGCGGTTGCGGAGAACGCCCGGCCGTGTCAGGAAATAGCCGTTCATGGTTTTCACCCGCCGCTGAAACGCTAAAGTTCTTCTAAGCAAGCAAACGGCCGTGAAATCTTGGTGTATCAAATAAGTTGCCCCATTTTGGAAGCAGGAAATACTGTTATGAGGCGCCAAATATTTTACTTTTATGAGCATGTACGTGTACGACCTGCATAGTTAAAGGAGCATTTCATGGCCTTGTTTAATTAACAACCAACTAAGTATGAGGTATTGGAGCGCGTATTAAATGTAAACACGTTCTCGCACCGACAGCAGCAAGCCATGCTTTGGAAATTTGCACTATCGCGCGCGCGATCGAAGGCATTCGCTGATTGCGCCAACCCGCGTATACATAGGAGGCATATCATCCCAAGAGTTCCTAAGCTGTTTCATGGGAGCGCAGGCTTGTTGACGGATGTTCGGTGCTGCAATGTGTCGAACAAACTACGCTTTCAACATGGCGTGCCAACAATTAACGAGTATAATTACATCTATCGGGCGCTGAATAAGTCTTTTTTACTTAACTGGTCATTATTCAGTGCCATGATTTCCGATGGTTGCATTCAATCCACCTTCCTTCAGCGAGACAATATTTTGATACCCTACACGCCCTATCGGCATCATTATGGATTTTAACCCAATCATTGACTAGCCATGACTATATCACGATGATAAGGAGGACGCATTTCTTTCTTTATTCCACGCGATTCCCCTCATCGAGACCTTTAGCTTGATACCCAACAAGCCCTATTGGCTTCACTATAAATTTCCACTCAATCTACGACTTACCACGTCTATCTCATAACTATAACGAGAAAGCATTTTTATATTTGTCCCGCGTGATTCCCCTAAACGAGACATTTAATTTGATACCCCACACACCCTAGCAGGATCATTGGGTATTTTAATAAAATCTGGTTAACCATGACCCTCATGACTGTAAGCAGTATGCATTATTTATATGCCCCACGTGATTCTCCTAATTTAAACCTTCACTTTGATACCCCATTTGCTTTAGCGACCTCACCTTGAATTTTAACCCAATCTATGACTCACCGTGAACATCTCATGATTACAACCACGAAGCCTTTTTTTATTTGTCCCACGTGATTCCCCTCATCAAGATCGCAAATTTGATACCCTACACGACCGAGCGGGGTCGTACGCCACACGCCCTAGCGCCATGAATTTGAATTTTAACCCAATCTATGACTAGCCATGACTAGGCCATAATATGACCATAACGCATTGTTGTCCCACGTAATTCCCCTCATCTAGACCTTGAATATGATTCTCCACATGCCCTCGTGGCATCATTTTTAATTTTAACCCAATCTATGACCTAATATGACTGCCTGATGACTATACACAGGAAGCATTTTTTTTTAATTTACCTCGCATGATTCCGTTAATCGGGAACTATAACTTAATACTTTACACGCCTTAGCGACATCTGTTTGAATTTTTACACAATCTATCTCATCTGTTTGAATTTTTACACAATCTATCTCATAATGCGGTCATTATTCTTTCTAAACGGGCGTCGCCCAGCCAGTTCAGTTGACAACTCATTAGAAACAGTGGAAGGGATAGCCGCCGCCCCTTCCGCCCGGTGCTCACCTCTTCGTTTTTGACCCTAGCAAGTCAAACCGTTAAAAGAAGCAGGTTAACAACCAGCAAGAAAGCGCCACCATGTGCTATCCCACAACCCTCTCCCACCTTCTTAGAGGATCCATCAAGAGGAAAAGGTGCGATAACCCTTTTTTATGACCTCAACAGTCGATATTATTATTCACACGCCCAGCCGCTAACTCAGACACCCCGCCACCTCTCCTCCCCCCCCCCCCCCCCTCGCCCCCCACCTTCCCACCAACCGATCATGCGCATCGTGAATGCTGCCGTACCCGCAGCTAACCTGAATTGCGAGCCGAAAGTGGCACATGAAACTTAACCGCCAACCATTTCTGCCGCCTAGGCTACAGTTCATATGTACTCAGAACTCAAAATGTACTCAGAACTCAAAATGTACTCAGTATTCAAAATGTACTCAAACTCAAAATGTACTCACAACTCAAAATGTACTCAAACTCAAAATGTACTCAGTACTCAATTTGTACTCAAACTCAAAATGTACTCAAAACTCAAAATGTACTCACTCAAAATGTACTTAAAACTCAAAATGTACTCAAAACTCAAAATGTACTCAAACTCAAAATGACTCAAACTCGAAATGTACTCAAAACTCAAAATGGACTCAGAACTCACTCGGACTCAGGCGTACTCAAACTCAGTCGCCCTCAAACTCACTCAAGCTCAAACTCACCATGCTGCACTAGCCTCGCGCTCACTCAAACTCAAACTCACGTGTGAGTTTGAGTCCAAATGAGTCTGAGTGAGTGGACTCATGAGTGAGTACGCCGACCTCTGGATGGGAGCCGGGATATGATCATGTGGCCTTCCTAGGGTAGTTCAGAATTTCCCTATACGCGAGAAGCTTGCCTCCGTTCCGGAAGTCCCCGTGGACGCGACTGACGAGTTGTTTGGTTGGGGAGAGTGCAAGGCAACTCATATGCCTTTTCGTTGCCTAACAAGGTAGCGTGTGCAGTGCCGAGATTACCGCATGCTTGGTGTGCGGAGTTGGTTGGCAGAAATATTGATGCATGATTCAGAAGGGCATGTCAAAGTTAGATACATGCATGAACATACACAGAATGACACATACCCGAGAGGTGGAGCCGTTCACTCACGCGAGGGACGTCCTCAGTCCAGGACGTCCTGGGCACGTGTAGCCAGCTGCGCCGGGGTGATCAGCTGAATCTGGTCCTCCACGCGGAATCTAACCACGTGGCCCTCCCACTGCTCGTGGGAAGGGGTTGGGAGAGGAGCCAAATTTTAAGGTGAGAGAACACTCCCATACCATATGGCAAAGGGTGCAGGGAGAGAGGCAGAATTTGCATGCTAAGGAAAACAGGGTGGGCAGAGGTATTGGTCGGGATTTTTCTACCAACTATTTCCTTATTCTGGATGATGAGAGAGGGAGAGAGAGAGAAACATCTTTAATGGGCAAGTGAGGTCAGCCAGGCTAGGCGCCCGACTTGCTACACCGAATGGGGGTGGAGGTGTGATGAAAATATGGGAAAAGAACTCTCACTTACACATGAATACTCAAACACACAGACGCACACGAAAAGCATACACCCAGTCAGGCGATACAGTCATGTGTCCGAGAGTTCATAGCTCACTGTCAAGTCCAGTGCTCCGGAGGAACGTTATGAGCGCCTTTCTTGCGCGACTTGCCACGCCTGTTGTAAGCCACGGTCCAAGGAGATTTGTCGAAGAAATCTGGGCGGACGCGGACAGGCCCAGAGAAAGCTTAGCAGTGGTACGCTCACGTTCGTAGCTAGGACATGCGTAGAAAATGTGCTTCAGGTCCTTTCTGGATGATGATGATTATGATGATGATGATTAATGCATTATTTAATTGAATCTAAAATGGGCGGTCGGTCCCCCTGATTCTTGCCTATCTTGAGATGAGGCAGGGGCAGAGTTCATCTTTGAAGCCGATGATGAGTCACGATGTCGTGTTGCCGAGGCGAAATCACGTTGTGTATGGTCGTCCGAGTCAGCATCTCCCAAGGATACCCCGGGTATGAGCGGGCAGGCGGAGGCATGATAAAAGGGATGATCGAAAAAGTAATGTTAACATAATCGATTACAAATATAGACACTTAAATCAATCATTAAGTTGAGTAAATCAACCAATCAATAATTACTGCAGTCAGTTATTCAATCATCCAATCGATCAATCGACTCATGAATAAATCATAATCAACGAACAATTTCAATACAACAACTTCGCCTCACCCGGACAATTTCTGCACCCTCGTCCCTCTAACATACCCGCAGAAGAGGATTGACCACGACAAGAAAATGGCTAATAAAATCATTTAAATCCATTAGTTATAGTCACTCCCGAGTCCCCACTTCGAATAAATAAATAAATAAATAAATAAATAAATAAATAAATAAATAAACAAGTATAACCTTAATTTCAATGAACCTGTAATTTTAATCAATGGTATCGTCAGTTGAGTAAAATTTCCTGCTACCCTGCGCTGCCCTAACTTTTCCTTTTCATTAACACAGCTAATTACTCATGGTAAAGGTGTGGGCTAATCTCAGCAATGCAGAAAATAGAGAAAACGTTTTTTAATGAACCAGTGAGTTGAGCTAGAATACGCGCCCGACTTGATACGGCAGATGGCGGTAAAGGTGATATGAAGTGCTCACTAACACGTATACTGATTGTAGTGTTCTGAAGAAATATTAACAGTGCCTCTGTTGCGCCATACGCGATTCTTGGAGATGCCCACGAGCCAAGAAGATCCTTTAAAGAGATTTGGGCGGGCATGGAAAGGACCAGATAAAATAACGCGGATGTTTAAAACTTTCTAAGAATGTGAAGGCGAAAGCCTAGTTGGACCTTCTGTTGATCTACCGTTGAACTTTCTCTTGGAACTTTTCGCCCGTTTCCGTCACCGCTCGTCCAGGCCCATGCAAAGCACTCTCGTTGCGCCCGTTGGCCATCGCCAGGGGGCTCCCCCTGTTTACTCTCGGCAGTACCTTCGCTTGCCAAGACGACCCGTACCACACGTGCAGCAGCAGCCTACCCTCCTCCATCGCCCGTTCTAGAGCCCTGCTCCAACTGCACTCTTTCCCGGAGCGCCACCCCTGGCTCGCGCTCGTATTTTTTGTACCTCGCCATTTCATGTACCTCCGAACGCGCTCGCTTGAAACGTAGATATCGAAGGCTTTTCCCTTACAGCTTCGCGGTGTTTTGTGCGAATTCGTAGGGAGGACACACGGAGAGGATGTGTTTGAGGCCTGCGCGAAATGCGCAGGACGAGAACTGAGAGGAGGAAGCTTGAAACAGAAATGCTTTATGTGGGCCACTTTGAGCCCAACCCGATGGGGGACGTGTTCACTACCCGTACGCAGGCCGCTCGGCCTCCGGAACCTGCAGTATGGGTTTATTTAGTGTACTAGAGGCAGCTTGTGCTTGCTTCGGCCCGGCACGAACTCTGAGAAGTCCCAGCAACCGAAGAAGAGCTCCTCCGTCTCGCCTTGTTGAAGGCTCTGGGGTACGAGCCGCGATGAGCGGAAGCAGCAGCTCGGACGGCTTCGTCGTTGACGCCGCAGTGAAAGAAAAGCCATTGCAGATACCACGTGATTGTTAATTGATCGGTGTGCGCAGGTAATCGATTTCTTGAACGAGCAGCTCATGCGGCACTACCAGCAAGTGCTGAAGGGTGCAGAGGGTCGGTGGAGATTTGTCATGCCTGAACCGATGCAGTCAGAATGTGTTGCAGTGCAGCCTGCAGGACAGTCAGTTTCGCAAACATCGACGATGTTTTGTGGCCAGGTTAGTTCTGATTGTTGTACGGGATGATGGGGTGTATATTGTTACGAGGCGAGGATGGGATAAAACTCTATTTACACTATTTACAGGGGAAAAGGCTGGTCCGGCGCCAGCATAGACAACAGATAACGCAACAGTAAAGTCTCGTCCTCTTCTTTCACCGGTGGCCCTCACCCGCAACTCCTTATCTTCTTCCGACGCGATAATTCTCCATAAACAGATGGCTTGATCTATGACGCATTCGGGTGCCCTGTGGCAATGTCCCTATGACAGACGATACATTCGTCACCGCAGAAGTGTGAGTGTAGGTTTGGTCCACAAAACTGTGGGTGTATTTGTGGTATGTCCATGTGCCCTAAAAAAAAACTTCACAGCAGGCGGAGGCAACGTAGCTTTGCTCGTGATGTCCGGAACTGCACGGGCAATTTTTCTAAGTGAAAATCTGCATTGTGACTTTGTTAATTTTGGCGTCCTCTGGTACACCAGAAGTAAAATAGCTACCTCGGGTACCGTGGTAGAAGCTATAATGCATGTTCGAACGCCCTGGCTATAGACCGAGGACGCGCGCGAAGTTCTTGCTTGCAGCGGGTATTTGGAGGCAGGTACCGACACTGTAAACGTTCCAGAGATTAAGGCATTTTTAAGTACCCCAAGGCGCGCACGAAGACGTTTGGCTTTAAAGATTTCCAGAAGCCGTGCGCTGGTTTAAAAAAAAGGGTTCGAGGGCATATAAGCCTATAGCGAAGCAATCACTCGCGGAGCTATAGGGTATTGTAGAGCCGCATGAGAGGCGCGGCTAGCATCCTCCAACGCTGCAGGCGATCACACGGAAGAATAATGCAGACTTCCAGAGCTTTTCCTTCAAGTGCCGTACATGCGGGGACCACCACGTCATGTTTTGTTAAATATACCTCCTACAAGGTTGTGGCTTTCAACATACAATATGAAAACGCCTGCGAGAGCAAGAGAGGTCACCCTGGCCTAAGGCAAAGACATACAGAGAAAAAAAGACATTGTTCAAATCTACCTGTTTTCGATTGTCGAGAGCAGGTTCTGGTGGACCAGCCGGAGCCTAAACGGGCCTCCCGCTGGCTCAAGAGTCCCGCACGTAAGTAATGTGTAGAAGGTGCCGAGGCCAGAGGACAGGGTAAAGATATCTGTCGAGCCCTCCAAGGATATTGATTACGGGGTAACAAGGGAGGGGGGTTATCGCCTAGCGTGGGAACAAGGCCATTGGGTACGTTTCCTGTCAGAATAGGCACCACATACCTGACAGTGGGGTGTTACAGCTAACGCCACTATATCGCCATGGGTAATCACAGCACATGGGAGAGAGATAGTGCGTCTCGGGCGAATGCATGCACCTCTGCGGCGCGCAAAGTCAGCGGTGGGAGGGCGAAGGTTACGGTGGTGAAGATGGAGGCAGAGAGTTGGGCAGGTTGGTGGAGGTTGATGCTGGAAAAATTCTTTGAGGCATGAAAGTCTGATTAGGTGCTTTTAATGCGAAAGAAGTATGACTTCACATGGCCAAATACTTGCTTAATTCTGCATCGTGTGTGCGTCTTTTTCTTCGCTTTCCTTTCTTCGTCTTCATTGGTTAACAGACCGCAGACCATTCGGAACTCATGAAGTTACTGATCTTTATTATGGAAGATTCGTGGAAACAACACAATGCAGGCTCGTGTAGCAGTCAACCAGTCAACTATCACCAGTGCAAGCCGCAATACTTTTGCATTCAATGCACGTAAGCTGAATAAGTGCCCCAAGGAATTTTGAGGCCCCCTTTCGTTCATATCTTGAGTACCTCGAAAGCCATGTTCCGCATGGCGTCCGGCGTATGGTAATGGTTAAGTAGCGTGCGTGTCTTTGCGTGCCCCTAGGTTCCATTTCCTTCCCTGGGACGGTTTTAATGACGATAGTCCTTCTTGGGCTACTTAGACGCAAAAAGTTTGGTCTGTCTGTCTGTCTGTCTGTCTGTCTGTCTGTCTGTCTGTCTGTCTGTCTGTCTGTCTGTCTGTCTGTCTGTCTGTCCGTCCGTCCGTCCGTCCGTCCGTCCGTCCGTCCGTCCGTCCGTCCGTCCGTCCGTCCGTCCGTCCGTCCGTCCGTCCGTCGATTCAGTCGCCCGTCCAAAAGTTCATGTCCAGCTTTCCGGCTCATGGCCAGTAGTACTGGCTTTGGCCACTACTTGTCGCATATAAGCTCCTCATAGGGCATTTCGCACCAGGAATACTTGTGTTTTGGGAATTGTCAGCACACGGAAAACTCTCATTAAGAGTGAAAATTTAAAGCGCAACAAATTTAGACACAAGACGAATGACACAGGGACAAGCGCTACTTCCAACTGGAAATTTTATTTACGAAGCAACATATATATACGAAAAGGGGGAAAAAACAAAAAACCACAGTGCATGTGCGCATCGTCCTAAACTAGAATATGTGCGCACTGTACAGGCGCGCACACGCTCCTCATGCCATGGGCGTGCCCAGGAAGGCCAGCTCTTTTGCTGATAGCGATACCGAGGTCGTGCTTACACAATCTTTGCCACCACGATGTATCTCAGCCGCCTCCACAATCTCCCGGGTGCGCTGATCGGGATCGCGAAAGAGCCTCTTTTTTTTTTTTTTTTTTTTTTAAGCACCCACAGCCTAACGTGCGAGTACCGATTTCCCAGAAGTCGCCTAACTTTTGCCCTCACTGTGACGCAAATATTTCAGCAAGCCAGTATTGAGGAGTAGCGACAAGTGGCCGAACGACACGCCCGCGGCTAAAGCGCTTTCTAAGACGCAAGTAACTCAGTTCAACGGCGTTGTCGAAAGAGCGCGGGGCTCTGCGCAGCATCACCTAGGCGCTCTCGAGATCTTACGGTTGGTGTGTGTACAGTCGTCTTTCGCGATCCCGATCAGCGCACACGGGAGATTGTGGAGGCGGCTGAGATACATCGTGGTGGCAAAGATTGTGTAAGCACGACCTCGGTATCGCTATCAGCAAAAGAGCTGGCCTTCCTGGGCACGCCCATGGCATGAGGAGCGTGTGCGCGCCTGTACAGTGCGCACATATTCTAGTTTAGGACGATGCGCACATGCACTGTGGTTTTTTGTTTTTTCCCCCTTTTCGTATATATATGTTGTTTCGTAAATAAAATTTCCAGTTGGAAGTAGCGCTTGTCCCTGTGTCATTCGTCTTGTGTCTAAATTTGTTGCGCTTTAAATTTTCACTATGGAGTACCAACTAGCTCGAACCCTCACGTTGTTAAGTTATATCTCATTAAGAGCTTGTTTTCGATAGTTAAAACATTGATTGCGCCGTCTGTCGCCTTTATAAAAAATGTATAGGCGAGTGTGCATAGCTTTTGACGTAGGAAGTTAGGCTGAATACACTGTCACACCTTATTAGTTATATTGAAATGATAATTGGATTCAAGGTTTTATTATGACAAAGAAAAGTTAAGAACGAATGGTACAGATGACGCAGTAAAGAAGTTGAGTGTGAAATTAACAAAGCTGTTTAGTGCTCTCGGTTAATACGTCAACTCAGAAGCGGATGTTCCGGGCAATATTGCGAAGCCCATTGACTGGCGCTCCGCTGAGGGCCACAAGGGTTGACTTGGTTCTTGTTGACGTGATTTCACCGTACGCTATTCTTTGTGGCATTTTCCAGTCAGGGCTTTGTTTACAATATCGCGGAGCAACGAAATCCAAGCACCAAAAAATTAATGAAGGGCACACTAACGCGTTAGATTTGAAGGTCGCGCCGCTGGGCGCAACCTTCAGGACCATCAAAACGGTTCAAGTCCCCGATTTTTTTTTAATTTTATTAGGCAATTTTATTAGATTGCACCGGGTCTGCTTCTTCTTCGCTGCCGCAACGACCTTTACTCCATTCTTGTTGCTATAAGTGTAAGCTTCCTTCAGTTTTTTGGAAGTGTTGCCACGATTACGGCGAACACTGGAGTTTTTTTGCCAATCTTGGCCGATGCTTGGCTTGATAAACATGCGCCCGAGACGCTGGGCGGTCGCCGCGAGGGACGCGCTCACAAGTGCTCGGCATATATTTTTTTTTTTTTAACGGTCGGGTGGTCGCAGCGAGGCATGCACTCACGTGCGCTTGGTATTTTTTATTTGTCGGGGATATTCGAACGCCGGAACCCATGGATTGCCCGACAGCTTTTCTATTAAAAAGGCACTCTTCCAGGTGGACATACTGTATGTGCGCAGATTTTCATTGCCGACTTCCTCTTGTATCAGCCCCGCTTCTAGACACACGTGCAGGACGCAACTAATTTCTTCCCCTCTCTCCCCCTCCCCCCCCCCCCCCTGCGTAATGGAGAGTGCTTATTTATTTATCAATACTGCAAGCGTTTCCAGACTCTTACAGGAAGTGGGCGCTCGCGGCGCGCTACATGCATGAATAAAAAAAATGGTATACTGCGCATAGGTAAAACAACGGGTGCACTGTTCGTCGCTACTTACTGAGCGGTAAAATAAAAAAAAAACCTTCACAAACCAATCACGTCATGCCAAAGCACGCAAATAAAATATTTTGCGCCTTCTAAGCTGTGTGGTTTACTTACCGCGCAGCTGTGGGAAAAACAAGTAATAATAACATATCACACTGAGACACTTCTAAACGCTACACATCATCTTGTAAAACAAGGCGATAAAGTGTAAAATTAAAAGCATGCGCGTAACAGGTGACGACGTGCTTGCCTTGTAATCTCGGCTGTATTAGGTACGAAAACAGGAAGAAAGAATGTACAGGCGCCGTCATGAGTAATTGGAACAAGGATTTGTGAATATAACAAACCAGGTGTCTTACTCGCTTTATGACCGCCATTACCGGTTTACAGGAAGCTTTTTCCTATTTGAGAGGACTCATTTAAGCGCACACCAGTGCAGGCTGGCAGTTTCCGAAAGAGGAAATGTTTGTAAATTCACGAGACTTGTTCTAGTCACTTTTGACGGCACCTGTACACATTTTCCAAGCGCCTTTACTGTTCCAGCAAAGAAGTGAACCCCAATTCTGCCTTAACAAAGCGGTCAACCGTTCCGGCATTGATAAAGTCTGGTGGTAACACGTTCCGCGTTTCAATGCATGACGAAAAAATTCTTGAATGTATTTTTACGCGTGATAAATGGCCTTATATGTTTTTCCATGATTCGTCCTTGTCGAGTGCTGATGTGGAGGGTGGATGTAAGCACAATGACCTGACGACAACGTTACAATTCGAGCTCGAATACGCAGTGAAGTTACGGTCGTGTTTAGAATATTTAGTGTAAATAAAAACGCCGCCGAGAACGAGGACACGGTTTGATTCCCGGTCTTGGCGGCCGCTTTTCTGATGGAGGCGAAAAGCAAAAAAGCCCGTGTGTGCGAACAAACGGAGCCGTCGAGCCAATGCCACCGAAGATGATCGGGGTACGGGAAGCCAAACGCAAGCGTGACGCATATCACCGCGCCACCAAACCATCGGGACGCTTCCGCGGTGCGACCTCGAGGTTCCGGAAAGAATTTATCGAGAATACGTTCGGCGCCGCATGTGCTGTTTGGGACCGTTTGTGGTTCTCCGGAGACGTGTCAATGATCGCCGGTGTGCGTGGTGCGGAACAGCGTGAAGTGGCCGTGGGTGTGTTGCGGCAGTGCATTTCCTCCGAAGACGTCGAGCAAGAGCCGATGTGCGGAACTTGTCGCGATTCCCTCTTTAAAGGTACGGTGCCCCGGTTTGCCACCATCAACAGGTACGCATAGCCGCCCATACCGAGGCACGTACCTAAAGTTAGCGTGGTGGAGGAGCGAATTGTGGCGCCTAGGCTCCCAGTTATGTCGATTCGCCGATTGACGTTCTTCAATAAGGAGAACAGGGACATCAAGGGACAAGTGATAAACGTGCCAATCGACGTCCAGGAGACGCTACAGAGCCTACCACGTAACATAAGCGTCGATATGACCATTGAAGTGCATCTTAAGCGTCGGCTCCTCTTCAAACCTCCGTACCGACGTGACCTAGAAGAGAAGGCCAACGTGAAGGCTTGGCTTCACTTTCTGGTGAACACCGAGCTCTACAAACATCACGGCGTGCGCGTCGACGAAGCCCTACTCCTTTCAATACCAGAAGATCCCACCCAAGAACAAGAGCACGAGCAAGATAACAGTGAGATCGAAGAAGCAGTGCGAGTGACGGACCCCGACGATGCTGTGCAGTGGGCCGCGGCTATGAACTCAGTAAAAGTGTAACCACTGGCCGTCTACCACAGTGATCATAAGGCAAATATTACAATGGTCACGAAATAAATTATGACAACGGGACCTTTGAGCAGGTGCCTCTTTATTCGTACAATAATCAACTTATAATAGACAAATTCAACATGGCCAATCCCTACCATAGCGAAATCCCAACATAGCAAATCCCACCAAAGCGCCAGCTTCGCTGGACTTCCCTCTTCACGGGGTGGAAGGGCTCTGAATTTTTTTTTTCTGTACAATTGGCTTCAGATGTTATTCTTTCCTTGCCCTGGTAACCCCGTGCCCCTCGGGCCTCTGAGATGGCCCAGTGGTAAGGTTGCCGGTTTGAAGGCGCGAAGGTCCCGGGTTCGATTCCCCGGATCTCCCCAACCGCACTTTTTCCTTGAAGCGCGCACTCCCAACAACTGCTCGTGGGCTCCTTGCCTCCTCGCCACATCTGCACGAACCGAAGAATACTTCTACAGCTCTGCTGTCAGGAAGTAGTAGCGAGCTGTCTGCATACCCGCTTTGTACGTCTAACGGTAAATGCCTAAATCTAGCTGTGGTGAACCGGGCCAATGATCTATTATCACAAACTTTTGGCGAGTGTTAGAACGTAATTGTGTCATCCTGCTGGTCTGTGACCATATTATTAAATGAATGTGCAACGTTCGCGCAATATTCAAGCCTTACTATAGAGCCGCTAATGCTGCGGAGGCACGTGTATGTGAAGATATCAAGGAAGTGTTGCAGAGGCCATTTCGCTTCTTGAGATCTATGACGCGATAGCGTTTTACTGACGCCCAGGAAGCGTTTTGGAACAGAGTTACTACTGCATTTAAGACTTGCGCTTCACGAGTACGGAGTCACCAGAGAGAGAATGACTAGCAGCAACGGCTTTATTTATTTATTTATTTATTTATTTATTTATTTACTTATACAATATGAGCTGGATCACCGAGAGAGAAAAAGCAACTCACAAACATAACAAGAAAACAGACGTTACAGAGCTCCTATTTATACAATTCGAGCTAGAAAATTTCCGAACTGTTCGTTATCATTAATAGATACAGCACTAAGACGGAAGGCGATTCCATTCCCTACTAGTCTTGGGCAAGAAAGAGTGAAAGAAATGCTGGGTGTTGCAAATGTCAATTCCAACTTTGTGGGTGTGGTCGATACGATCCGATCGATAATGGGATGTAGCGATAAAGTGGTCATGCAGAACATGGTGATGATACAGTTTGTGAAAAAGAGTTTTTCGGGAAATTTGACGGCGTGCTGAAGGAGATGGGAGGGCAAGGTTAGATTTTATGGCAGTAATACTGGCTGTTGGATTATAGTTGGACAGAATAAACCTAACGTAGTTATTTTGAACAAGTTCTAGGGAATTTGTAAGTTTATCCTGACTTGGGTCCCATACCGAGCATGCGTATTCCAGTTTGGAACGTATTAGTGTTTGTAGAGCATTAGGTTAAGTTGCGATGGCGCCTTATAAAAACTACGACGTAAGTAACCGAGCATGCGGTTTGCGTTGCTAATTACATATTCGGTGTGAAGGAAGTTAAGTTAGTAGTAATGTGAATGCCAAGGTATTTATAAGATATTTAGGTATTTATAAGGTATTATAATATTTATAAGGCATTTTGGGGTGGAGCCTCGTAGGGGCTGGGGCTGTTGTCTCCTGTCGTCATTTTAATCGTCGTCTCATGTAGTCACTGTACTAAAACACTGGAAAATACTTTTACGCCTCGTGCTAGAACGTAAGGCGCACTAAAAAAGCAGCGGGACACTCGTTTATGCCTCGCGCTAGAGAGCTTCGTGCTTCTAAGACAAGAGACATTTACAGCAAAGCTGTATACCTCTACCCCCAACAGTCTCATCTCCGTTGGCAAAAATGCCAAGGCGCCAAGAATACACTTACACACTGCATGCTTCGCTCCTGACCAGGTTTCACGTCAGTGGAGATGGCCCGGGATTTTTAAGAACCGCATCCGACGACACAGAGGTGCTCTGCGGTTATGCGGCTTAAGGTGTGATCGTGAAAGGTTGTAGCTGCTGGGTGGTGGTCAATATAAAGAAAAAAATCAGGGTAGTGGTCAGTTTGAGCGAGAAAGCGACATTGCCAGCGTTTTAAAGTGTTATGCTATATTGTCTAGGCTGGACTAAACGGTGCAGTTTTGTGTAGGGAGAGATTGAAGATGTTGTTTGTGGACGGAGTTCAAAGGTGTCACTTTAACTCTCGGGTACAATATGCGAAAGCTGCTTTTTGTGCCCTCTCAGTCAGCTCGCGGTGATCTTGAGGTAACGAGATAGAACAAGCTGCATTCCACGGGTAGATAAAAGAGGAATATGCCGTATTTACATGATTCTAAGCACATCCCTATTCTAATCACCCTCCCCTACTTTCGGGGGAAAATTCGGATTGCATGCGCATCTAAGCACCCTCTTATCTAAGCAGCCATCGCAAGGCGGATTTCAGACGAGTGGAAGCTGGCTCGAGTTGACGTCGTGGCCAAGTCATTAAGAAGCTTTCGATTAGAAACCACTTCAACAGAACAGAAGAAGAAGACGATTTGCTGGGAGATACTGAAAGTGGCGGCCCAAGCAGCACAACTCACTCAAATGATAGTGAAGGTGACTGGGTATAACACGAAAGCGGCAGGTTCTCAGTATCTATTTCTGGGTGGAATATTTGTCCAATAAAACATTATTCCTTTCGCCCGTTTCGTTGAGATACGGCAGCGAAAATAAGTGGCGCGGGGGAGGGAAGGAAATTTATGTTTTTTTCTAATCTAAACAGCCCTTACCCCCCCCCCCCCCCCCCCCCCACTTCGGGCATCGCAATCTTGAAAAGAAAGGTCGGTGCTCAGAATCGAGTAAATACGGCATAATTTTGGGTTGTTCTCCCCATAGCATACACGTGGAAATGACTAGGTGGCGCGGAAGAGCATGGGTGTGTTCCCGAATTTCGCAGAGTTTAAAGCTTATGTTTCATGTTCCCACCAAACATCTTCGCCCACGTAGATTCGTATAAAGTTGTGTTGCTTTGTCATCTACAGAGAGATTCGTCAGAATTGAAACCCCTTGTGGCACGGTGAAGGATCGTGTTTCTAGAGTATGATGAGGAGACGTTCTTAATATTTCCCAGATATGGCTCCTCGATTAATTAGCGATGGCTCCTCGCGACCACGATTATTGCGGTAATCGTGCTCGCGAAGACCAAGGTTTACGAGTTCACGTGCCCCTTTGTCGGTGCCTCTCGTTTTCTTCCATCCCCTTCTGCCCAGGTGTCCAGATAACGTTAACTTTATTTATTGTGGATGGGAATATCTTACCGAAGCGTTTAGGTATTCTGGCTGCAGCCAGTAGTCTAACGCCATTTGAGAGTCTGTAATGATGTTAACGCATATATTCGGTACCTGAGCTAATCGGAATGCGGAAAAGGTTGCTCCAACTTCCGCTTCTTCGTTCCAGCATGTAGGAGAGTCAGTCAGTCAGAAAGTTTGCCGGAACAGTTAACTACGACAATTGCTTCTTCGTACTTTTTCACATCCCGGAATCAGTTTAGTGTTACCATAATTTTGGGACGACTTTGACTCTGCTTTGACCTAGCGGAGGAAGCCATCGTGAACATTTGCGACCATCTTGGAAGGGCTGCGCAAAACGCAGGTATGCCGATCAATACGCATGGTGCAGGGTAACAAGTTAAATATGCGACATATCGGAAGTCTCTTTTCGTCACTAGATGAAGGTGACCACAAAAGGAAAATAGTTCATAATAATCACAACAGAATATTCTCCCGGTGCATTGTTACTTATTGTTAAATCCATTAAAGCCAACCAGAGAGTCAGTCCGTCAGCTTTGTAATCAATCTCCAAATGAATCTCATTGTTCAACCCAGTACTATATGCAAGGGTGTTTCAGCTAACTTCAGTCGGAGTTCAAAAAACTAAGAGGACACGACCAAATACATATTGGTTTATTTTATATGTAGTGTGTCACACTATTTTTTGCACCAATTGCCTAATCAGATAATCAGTTACGCTTAATTAGCCAACTTCTGAAGCAACGAAGCTAGGCAAAAAAATTTCAATTTGAAAGTTATACAGCGGTTTGCAGAATGTCCGAATAAACAGTTTCCGTCTCTCTATCTATTCAGTATTACTGTTTTTCTGCTTACTGAAAAAAATTCCCCCGCATTTCCCCGAGGGGGAGAATGTGAAAGTGCGAATGCACGGTTGTCGGCCCGCTTGCGGCGCTTGCGCTCGGCCCCCGCAGCCCACCGCCTCGCCGCCTTCTCTTCCATCTCTTCCATCGGGTTTGTAGTATCACGTGTACACCACGCAGTTATCAAGCCGCTATAACGCCGCTGAGTCGCCAACGCACGCCGCTGACGACGTAGTTTGAATGCGTTAAAGATATAAGGCGCGTCACTAACACTGATATCAGCGTCGCGTCCGTGGCTTGGTCGGTAGAGCGTCGCGCTGCGCCGCAAAGTCCTCGGATCGAAACCTGGCGCCGGATGCTGTTTCTTTTTTAAATATAGAGACCCCAAACCATCCACCGCCGGCGGCGGTGGCGGCGGCGTCCGCAGTGCTCCTCTATATTTAAAAAAGAAACAGCATCCGGCGCCAGGTTTCGATCCGAGGACTTTGCGGCCGCAGCGCGACGCTCTACCGACCAAGCCACGGACGCGACGCTGATATCAGTGTTAGTGACGCGCCTTATATCTTTAACGCATTCAAACTACGTCGTCAGCGGCGTGCGTTGGTGACTCAGCGGCGTTATAGCGGCTTGATAACTGCGTGGTGTACACGTGATACTACAAACCCGATGGAAGAGATGGAAGAGAAGGCGGCGAGGCGGTGGGCTGCGGGGGCCGAGCGCAAGCGCCGCAAGCGGGCCGACAACCGTGCATTCGCACTTTCACATTCTCCCCCTCGGGGAAATGCGGGGGAATTTTTCTATATCATGCACGAGTAAGCTGAAAAATACTACAGAAACTATTTATTCAGAAGTTTTGCAACCGCTATGCAACTTTATATTTGGAATTTTTTGCCTAGCTTTGCTGCATTAGAAGTTGGCTAAATAAACTACCCTAATTATCAAATTAGGCAAAATACAAAAAAAAAATGTTGCTCCAATCCACGCTGTAAATGTGGTTGGACTGCGAAGTTGTAAACGATACCCACGACAATTACCAATGTGACGTCACTCGAATTCTCACACGGGGCTGCACAAAGAGGGAAACCAGAGACGGGTGAAATTTACTTAACCGTACTTTCTAATACTGCACAACGACATTCACGACTGTTTTATGTTCACACGCGCGCACACACGCGCTCACGCGCACGCACGCACGCACACACACACGCACACACGCGCACACGCGTACACACACACACACACACACACACACACACACACACACACACACACACACACACACACACACACACACACACACACACACACACACACACACCACCATGCCCTTTGCTGGCTGACCTCTGTCAAAAACTTGATCGGACGCCTGGGCCATTGGATTCTGCGCCTCCAACAGTATAACTTTACAGTAACTTACAAGTCAGGCAAGAAACACCTCGATGCAGATGCCCTTTCACGATGCCCGTTAAAGGGACACTGAAGTGAATTTGTCAAGCTCCCGTTTTTGCTTGCACTGCGTAGACTGGCTCAAATTAGCACACTTTTCATCGTTTATCCGGTTGACAAATCGGTAATTATTTTACAAAGCTCGAAAGAAGAAAAACTACCATGCGCGGTTTGCGGCGGCCGCACCAACTAAGGCTGTGACGTTGAGAGGAGGGGCGCCGTGATTGGACGATGCCCAAGGTTAGCAATCACACAAGTTTCGGTTTCGGTTTCGGTTCTGTAAAACATAACCAATGGCTTTGTTGGATGGGCATTCTCAATATCTCAGTAATCATCGTACCGCGCTTCTGCCATGTTGTCGGCTGTAAAATGCACAAGATAAGCCTCCCAGGACGGCTTGTAGTCGTAGCATTCACTAGCCGAGACCTACGCAGTGTATGAACGCCCTCCGCGTACCCGCAGACGCCCAAATGTCATGCGCTTTTCCCCCATATTTGGAGCTTGCCTCCCTCATGCCTGTATCGTAAAAAGCGTGTTCGCACCAGGCCAAGGGTCTGTTCATTCTGGCCAGTGCCCACTGCCTGCAAGCAGTCGGTGCTTATGGCAACAGCACGCCAACGAGAACTCGCTAGCGCGCCAGCGCCAGCCTGCGCGCGTTTTGTGAACTAGTTCGTGTAGCCATGAACGTTGCGGCCCAAAAAAAGGTGAACTCAATATAGAAAACATCGGCGGAAAACAAAAAAGTTAACTAACAAAAAAAAAAAAAAAGCACGTACCCGCGGGGATTCGAACCCGTGACTCGCAAAACATTTGCGGCGATATCCCAGCGCCCCAGACCGCTAGGCCACGGAGCGGGACGCGCATGCCTTGCTAATATAGGGTATATATTGTACAACCGGTTTACACTTTTATTTAATTTTGGCATTTCAAGCCGCTTAGGTGACTATTTGTTGTACTGCGATCGTGCAGTAAGCGTCGCCCGAGTTTCCACAGTAGCTCACGTCTAGCAATTGCATTTCGTAGACGGAAAAGCGTTCGCAGATGCGTAGTCGTGCTGCTGACCGCTGTGCTTGTTCGCCCAGCGCAAAAAAGTGCTTCCCGCGCCCTAGTTTTACGCTGTACGGTAAAAATATCAGTTGATTTTATTTGCTTAGTACCTATATTGACTTCGCTGACTCTTCTCCCGTCTTCAAGAGGCCTTATATTTTCCTACTGGCGTACCAGTCAGCGAAGCGTCGCATGTGCAGCGCTTGTGTGAAGCGACCTTGACTTGGAGCTAGATACAGTGTACAAACAAACCAAGTAAAGAAAGGCACATTCTTCCATTCACAAACGTGTCCTGGCTTCGTTTCAACTTAGCGAACGAATTGCGACCAAGCAATTTTTTTTTAACCTCCTTGATTGCGACGACCCGCCGGCGGCCGGCGGACGAAACGCTGGGCCGACTGACTCTGTCGGCCGGGGAGCCGTGCAGTAGCGCAGCCGTGGCGCAGCCAATTGCCAGCTCATCCCCTCCTGACGTCACACGAAAACGCCACAGAAAATGGGCGAGCGTAAAGAGAGGAGGACAGCGTTTTCGAATTAGTTTTTCTACTAAATAAAATCGCGTAAACGCGCCTAGAGTGGTCGAAACATGGCCTGGGGACTCCGGACTACAATTTGCGCTAGTAATCCCGCAATGTTTACATATCACTTCAGTGTCCCTTTAACCTCTCCTTTTTTTTCCATGTGCTTCGAACCTCTCAAAGACCACGCTTTCCCTGGCACCAATCACCTATCCTGACGTCCTCACGCTGCCAGATTTCCCATCCCTGGAATAGAGCAGACACATATTGTAGCCCCATCATTGACCATATCATTGGGCATGCCCCGCCTCCGAACAGCCGCACTCGTCGTCAGCTACAAAACTTCAGCTCCTGCAAGGCGCACTTTACCGGCGCAATTACCACTCCACTGGCCGCAAGTGGGTCCCGGTCGTGCCACTTTCTTTCTGCCGGTCAGTCGTTGAAGCGTATCAAGATGCCAAAACCACTGGGCACCTTGGCTACGCCAAGACCTATGACCGAATCAGGAGCCGCTACTTTTGGCCTGGCCTCTCGACGTGTGTTGCTAAGTAGGTTAGCTCCTGCTCGTCTTGCCAACACCGCAAGCGCTCGACAACTACCCTTGCCGGCTTTCTGCAGCCCGTTCCTTGTCCGTATGCGCCCTTCGACACTGTTAGTATCGATTTGTATGGACCCTTGCCTTCCACACAATCGGGCTACCGTTGGATTGTCACAGCTGTCGACCACTTGACCCGATACGTACAGACAGCGCCAGTACGCTCCGGCACGGCAATAGAAATGGCAGACATTTTCCTGCATCACATTATTTTGCGACATGGCGCACCACGCATCCTCCTCAGTGACCGGGGTCGGACCTTCCTATCCAACGTCCTGGAAGAACTCCTGCGTGTTTCACACACTGTGCACAAAACAACGTCTGGTTATCACCGCCAGACGAACGGTTTAACAGAGCGGTTTCATCGAACCCTCTCAGACATGATGTACATTAGCCCTGAACACCGAAATTGGGACCTAATCCTGCCGTTTGTTACTTCCACCTATAACACTGCAGTACAGCACACAACCCGATACTCGCCGTTCTTCCTCATCTCTGACCACTCTCCAACCTACACCTTCGATTCAAGTTTCTTGGCTCCTGTCTCCTCCGATTCACCACCCCATGAACCGTACACTTCTCGCCTCAGACACTGCCGACAGACTGCGCGTTCCCGCACTGAAGCTCCCCAACAAGACCGCGAAACCCGCTACACCTCCACCCATCGCTCTGTTCGTTTCCATCAAGAGACAAAGTGCTTCTTTGGACTCATTTTCGTACACCTGGTCTGTGTGAAAAATTTTATCGTTTTATTGGTGCATACGTAATACTCGAAGAAACTTCCCCTGTAAATTATCGCGTCACTCCCGTAATTCCTTCCGCTGATCTTCGTCGGCGTGGCATCGAAATTGTCCACGTGTCAAGACTAAAGCCCTTCAGGCGTCGTAACCCAAACGAATTGGCGTCCAGGAGGCCGCTTCCGCGCGAGGGGGGAAATAAGTGTGAGCGTTGTTTACTATTTTGCAAGTGGTGACCAGCGAGTGGTCTATGGACAGATTACTAGTGCTTCGTCTTCATCTGTACATAATTATCAGCACTACCCCTTATGCCTGCCCTTCCTCATCTTCCCTCCTGTACATAATCATCATCGTGGTGTAAGGGCCATTCGAGCGTCTGGACTTCTGCAATAAACATCGCACCGGACCTCTGTCTCTCAATGCGTAACTGGTACTAGCGCTCTTCTTTTAATTAAAAACAGACGGGGGCCTAATTTTTGCGATAATTAATACAAAAGCGCGTTGAAAACAACATTGTAACGACAACATACAAGAAGGACTCGCACGCAAGCCTGGAGCTCATGGCTCGAACGGCAAAACCAACATTAACAGTCCGCAACAGATGGCACGTGAGCAGTGCGGACGCAGGAGGAGAACATACTTAGCAGCGCAAAGAAACACACACAAGAAAGAGGACACGGGACAGGCGCTACACTTCCAACTGCTTATTAGCAAAGATGGTATCGTAAATTCGTACATACATGCCGTCTTTGGTAATAGACAGTTGGAAGTGTAGCGCCTGTCCCGTGTCCTCTTTCTTGTGTGTGTTTCTTTGCGCTGCTAAGTATGTTCTTAGACCAAAATCAACATGCCCAGCAACAAGTTGTCCTGAACGCGGGAAGATTCAGTTGAATTCAGCAAACCTCTATTGCGGGTATTATGGGAGGACCGAGACAGGAAGGGAACAGCGTGGTGGGGAAAGAGGAGAGGCAGTTACCTGGCTGGGCTGAAGAAGAATTTCTCTCTGTGGCGCCACGACGCAGTTCGCTGGAAAAACATCGCGATGCTTTGTGCCCCATGGTGCCCATAATTCCCTCCCGTGAAGACCGCGCGAAAGAACTAAATGTTTCCTTTGCCGAAACTATGGGGCCATGATTCAGTTAGTTAAAGAGCACCCTTGGTTCGGTTTCATCACAAGGCACCTGAGTGTCCTATCATTATTATGAAGCAAATCGTATGATGAAGCCCGGCGTACGATTTGACTCGAAAAATATTGTTAGCGCTGTGACATTACGCAAGGTCAGCACGACGTTTTGCGCTGTAGGATTTCACAGTTGGGCTTCCTTATTCGCCGAATTTCCTCCCTGGGGAGGAGAGATTGGTTCCTCCAGTGCATTGTGGCAACGCAGGTGCACAGAAATTTTTTCGAATCTTCGTGACAGATGCAAACCCTTTGCTGCGATAATTTCTTAATAGGCGTTAGGCTTATGAAACCTGGGGTCGCAAAGTTCCTCTCTACCGCGGAGCAAAACGCAGGGGAAAAAAACGTGATATCTCAGCTATCTTGACAGAAGCCATATCGGAGAGTCCGATATATAATACGGCTTCCAGCCAGAGCTCGTCATTTCGGGGCAGTCAACTTATCTGCAGGCTAACGAAGTTTTTCTGCGATTATAGAACTACGGAATTGTAATTATGTTAGAAGAATTCTGACGCGAACGAATTGAAGGCAGGTACGAGCTCTCCCTCCTCCTGAATTCACTTCACTCAACGGGACAACCAGCCTGCCGAAAGCGCTCGCAGTGGGAGGAATTAGGTGATAACAGATGCCTTTCAGGGGAATTTCAAGAGACTGAGAACCCAAATTCGGTCAAAGAGGGTAAGATAATATACGGGAAAAGAGGGTACGATAATATACATGCTCCCTCCCTCACCCCCCTCTTTTTCTGCATACTCCCCCGGCCACTTCGCATCTCAATTGCGCAGTCGCAGTGGCGAGATTTTTTCCTCCTGCCACAACTTCAAATACCGTGACTCTTGCTCTTAGTAATGTACACATATTCGACAGAGTGGACATACTTATAATGCTAGAACCAGGTATATTGCTCCATGTGTGCTAAACACCTACATTGAAGACAAAATAAGAAACCACGTGGGCGCAACGCTGTTCTTTCTTTCGTCGGGAGCATTCAGAAAATGCAAACATGCACGACGACCTCACTGAATGGCAGAAGGATCCCCGAGGCCGTCGCTGTCGTCGAGGAAGCTAACTGGCCGGCTTGAACGAGCTCGCGTACAACACGACCGCAGCAGAACCGATATGAACACGCGCCAGGCATCGTATACTCTGAGCTACGCAGCAAGCTTTCTTATCGGAGGCTGCACGTTGTTGGGTTCAATTGCCCGCGATAGAGGCCACCCAGGGCGTGATCGAGTGAGGGCAAAGTCTCATTCGCGACACCGGCTCGCTACTAAGCGCAAATGAGACAAGCAGCGAGATTCTTGGTTAGGTAGGCTGTTTGTGAAGCATTCACCGTCAATTATACCGTGCAGATGCGTCTAGCCTAGTGCAACAAGTTAGCTATGGATACAGACTGATACAGATTGGATGGCAGTGCTGAATTGTTGGTCTCTTGTATAGACGTTAAAAAATAACGGACCAGCTGTAGAATCCTGTGAAACCACGTATTTAATCAGTAATTTTCCACTGACTGCTTTCCTATTCGTATAGTTTGGTACCGGCCTGCGAAGTAGATTTTGAGAAACTGCGTATATTTTTTCTTAAATCCGATTTTTATCAATTAGTGTTCTAATATTTTGTGATGAAAGATGACAAATGCCCTTGAAGTGTCCAGAAATAAAGCACTCTTGTTACTGTTACATAACAAACCATTGCATCACCAAAGTGTCCTAACAGTGACGTTGTGCTTTTGCTTTTTAAAAAAAAGCCATATCGGGTTTCGGATAACAGAAAGTGCTCATAACAAAATTTTACCGTAGCCCTTGTTGTTGATGGTAAACATTTATCGGAGTGGCTGGACTGGGAAAACGTTTATTTGTCTTTTTTGAGTGGTTCGACGGTACTCCACCGGGGTCTTGTACCACGGACTACAACTCCTGACAGGTTCAGCAGGTCCAAGGCTCCAGCGGCCTCTGCTGCTTTGCGTGCCCGCTGAATATCAGACCTATCTGGTCGTCACAGCAGTCGCTGGCCAGCAGTGCCCCCAACTGCTCGGCATTAGGGTTTCTGATTTTGCGGAAAGCGATTGTTCTTTGGCATTCCCATGCGGTGTGGTAGAGGGTGGGTCGGCTCCGGTCTTTTCGGTACAGGATGTTTCGGTACAGTTCGTTTCGGTACGGTCTTTACGGTGCACGGACCTTTCGGCACACGGGCGTTTCGGGACACGGACCTTTCGGGAAACGGGTGTTTCGGTACAAAGACGAATTCCGGCGGGCGCTTTAGGTTGCGCGCGTCGTTGACGTGGGGGTTATTTATTATTTACGTAGTGGTTATTTATTACAGATGTTCTTGTTCGCAATTATGCGTTATTTTAGGCAAGGGGATGGCTATACGGCCCTGCCAGAAAATACGGCCTTGCCAGAAATACGTATTGACTGCGCCCGGTCAATACGTTCGTAAACAAGGTCCAATCGACTCTCGATAATTAATAGTCGCATAATTAAAATGTTTCGTTCATTGGAAGTGGTGTTCTGGTCCTGGAAAATATACGTACAATCCAATGAGTAAACTTTGTCCGATATGTTCAAGCTAACACCAAAACATGCACAGTGTAATTGCTGGGAATTTTGAATAAAAATCATCGGGGTGGCAGTCATTTCTCGATGAAATTCAAAATAGGTGCCATCGCAACCAAGGCCGCGTGCAGCCAGATCAGCTGAGACTCGCGCCAGCGTACGCATCCCTCACTCTTCGGGTCATCAACCCTCTTTGTAGCGCACAACTCCGTGTGAGCAGTTTCGGGCTGGACGCTACACGCTTCAAGTCTGAACTATCGGGGCAAACCATATCGTACGCTAGAATCGGCGATGAATGTCCAGGTTCTGAACAAAATAAAAAAGGGAGAAGTGTTGCGTACTAATCGCAATGCTCTTATTATGCGTTAATTCGAAGTTTTTTGCGGTCCCCATGGACTTCGTGTTAACGGGTGTCAACTGTGTTCCGAAATTTCTATTCAAAGCGCATTTAGTAATTCATTTCGTAACATCACTTTTATTGGTATTCTAAGAGCCTCACTGCCTAATCTCAGCAGAACAGAGTGTCAATTTTTTTGACGGAGCTGCCATATTTTGGTACGAAATATATATGCCCAGCGCAACCAAGGGTGGTTGTTTGGCTTCCAGAGTTTTTCCAAAACGGTAATATATGCCAGCTAATATCCAACACATGAACATACGTTTTTTTGGCAAGGCCGTATAACCATCCCCTTGCCTAAAATAACGCAGAAATACCAGCAAGAATATCCGTATAAATAGGTTTGATTTGTGTGCTTGCAGCTCCCACGTTAACAACGCGCGCAACTTTTGCTGCTCCAAAAGCTCGCCCGAATTCGTTTTTCTACCGAAAAGACCTGTACCGAACCGCCCCGTACCGAAATGTCCTGTACCGAAATGTCCTGTACCGAAACGTCCGTGTACCGAAACGCCCGTGTCCCGAAAGGTCCGTGTACCGAAAAGACCGTACCGAAACGCCCTGTACCAAACTGCCCTGTACCGAAAAGACCTAGACCCAGCTTTATTTATCGCATATTGTCCATTTCTGGCACCTGATATATCTTCGGTTTATCTGGAGTATTACCTGTCGGAGAGGTGCCCTAGAGTAGCGACAAAACTGTTGAGCCTAACTCATCGAAGGAACTTTTAAGTGTTGAGGTCGTATCTTATCGTATCCCAAAGGGTTTCGCAATAGGAATAGTTGCAACAATAATGGAAATGCCGCTGAGGGTCATGTAAGAATTAAATGTGTCACATAATGACGTCAATTGATGGGCGTCTCTAGAACCGTTGCGATGACGGATTCCGTTGCCGATCAGTGCCCCTGTTCATCAGCTCGTTTAGCTGCAACCATGTGCTCTTTACTTTTTGTCTTGGCCTTATTAATGCGATAGCATTAGCAGCCCGTTGAACTAAAAAGCCGTCGTTAGCGTTGGTACAGACAGCTCCTCTACCGCGTGTATTTGAAGCGCTCCATTTCCGACGCTTTACACAGCGCGTGCTTGAACTTGGCAGTAACGAATGGTGACCGGCCGTTCACCAGTGTGCCGCATATGAAGGGGTGGGGGCAAGCGAGCGAACAGACAGGCAGCGAACTGCCATCGTCGTCAATTCTCCCAATACCCGACGGCAGGAACCGGAAGCGGCGCAACGCGTGGGAGACAGATCGAGGCCATTTGAAAGCGTAAGTCTGAAGCAGATCGCGAGGTCAATCGTCTCAAGCAGCAAAAGGACGATTACCTTTGAGAACGAGGCACGTAAACAGACCAAATCAGCATTTGCATTGGGCATTAAGGCTTTCGCATTAATGCCCAATGCCCTAATGCCCTAAGCGCTTCTTAACCTCAAGAAGCGCTTAGGTCGGCTCTGACCTGCCTATTTCGTCAGAGAAGCATCATCTCTTTGCTAGTAGTACAAGCTTCTCTCGAAATTCTTTTTTAGCCTGTAATCCCTGATTTCTGCATACGTTTTCCAGGTTAACTCCTCAAAGCTGGTATTGCTTCGTCAATCCGCTTATATTCGAATTTTCTTTTTTAGTTTCATGTAATGCTTGTACATTCCCAACTATTAATGATATAATCCAAAGTGGTCAGTATATAGTAAAGCCTCAAAGTCAAATCCGCGCACCTTCTGGTCAGAACACAATTTTCTCATAATTTATTTGTTCTTCCCTGTTTCCTCGCTATTTAGAGAAACGTTTTCTCCTAGCAACAATAGCGTAACGCAGGAATTACAGACGATTTGGAAGATAATACCTGGCACTAATGTAAGATTGTTCGCACGACTAGAAATTTGCTCAAGGCATGATTCGGTGTGTTAACCTTCTACACGTTCATCTAAAGTTGTCCCGTTTATGGTGTTTTAATTCTAAACAAAACTATGTGATAGTGTCTGGATAACTGCTAACACCTATCCTAGAAAGGTGAACGGTATGAATGTTCATATCTCCTTCAATAGTGTAAGCTTGGTTGCATAGGCAAATTAGTTTAACAGAAACTCAAATTCGGTCAGACGGTCATGAACAATGCCACTGGAAGCGCGGTACAATACACATTCAATATATGTATCATCATCAGCAGCAGCATCATCATCGTCGTCGTCGTCAGCCTACTCAGGTCCACTGCAGGACGAAGGCCTCTCCCACTGACCTCCAGCCGCTCCTGTCCTGCGCCTCTCGAGTTCACAGTCTACCCCCAATTTCTTTATTTCATCCCTCCATCGGGTTAAGGGCCTTCCCTTACTTCTAGACCCATCTCTTGGTATCCACTCTGTTGCCCTAATTGCCCAACGGTTGTCTGTTCATCTGAATACATGGCCAGCCCAAGTCAACTTTTTTTTCTTTGCTTGAACTATGATATCTTCTACTCTAGTTTAATTGCTCTCTGATCCAGGTAGCTCGTTTCCTGTTCCTGAGTGTTATTGCTAACATTATTTGTTCCAAGGCCCGTTGAGACGACCTAAGTTTGCTTTCTAGTTGTTTAGTGAGGTTCCACGTTTAAGCTCCGTATGTCATAACCGGCGGTATGCACTGGATTAGATTTTTCTTTTGAGTTACACAGACAGCTTACTTTTCATTATTTGGGAGTGCTTTCCGAGCGCTCCCCAACCCATACCTATTCTGCGCCGGATTTCTCTCTCGTGGTTGGGGTCAGCACTAACCATCTGTCCGAGGTAGTTATATTCAGTTACTTCTAGCGTTTCGTTTCCTAAGCTGCAGAAAGCGTTTTTGGCATGCTTATTCCTGATTACTTTAGGTTTATTCATATTTATTTTACCAGCTACCATCATCCTCCATAAAGAGAGCAGTAAAATACCTAAAAGGAAGGGCGTCAGACAAGGAGACACAATGTCTCCAATGTTATTCACAGCATGTTTACAAGAAGTATTCAGAACGTTGGATTGAGAACACGTGGGAGTAAGGGTTAATGGAGAATACCTCAGTAATCTCAGATTTGCTGATGACGTTGCCTTGCTAAGTAACTCGGGAGACGAATTACAAAGCATGCTTTCCGCACTGGACAAACAGAGTAGAACCGTTTGCCTGAAAATTAATATGCAGAAAATGAAAGTAACGATCAATAACCTCGGGACAGCACAGCGGTTTGAGATAGAAGGCGAGGCAGTGGAAGTGGTAAGCGAATATATCTACTTAGGTCAAGTTGTGACGTCGGATCCTAACCATGAGGCAGAGATAATTAGAAGGATAAGAATAGGGTGGAGTGCATACGGCAGACATTCTCAGATAATGAAGAAGAAAGTGTATGACAGCTGCATTTTACCGGTACTCACCTACGGGGCATAAACTTGGACGCTCACTAAGAGGGTACAACTTAAATTGAGAACGACTCAGCGGGCAATGGAGCGGAAGATGATAGGTGTAACTTTAAGGAAAAAGAAGAGAGCGGAGTGGGTCAGGGAACAAACGCGTATTAAGGACATATTAGTAAAAATTAAGAAGAAGAAATGGACGTGGGCAGGGCATGTAATGCGAAGGCAAGATAACCGTTGGTCATTAAGGGTATCGAGTAGATCCCTAGAGAAGGCAAGCGTTGCAGGGGGCGGCAGAAAGTTAGATGGGCAGACGAGATCAAGAAGTTTGCGGGGATAAATTGGTCGCAGTTAGCACAGGACCGTGGTAATTGGAGATTAATGGGAGAGGCCTTTGCCATGCAGTGGGCGTAGATAGGGTGGTGGTGGTGGTGGTGGTGGTGGTGATGATGATGGTATTTATTTTTAGCCTCACGGCCGAGATTTGTGACTAGTTCCTCAAGCATTGTTTACATGTATTCTATGTCGTCCGCAAATATTAAACGGCTCAAGTATTCCCCGTTTATCCTTAATCCTATGTTTTCCCAGTCAAGCTTTCCGAATACCCCCTCCAGGCGTGCGGTCAATACTTTTGGAGAGATGGTATCCCCCTGTCTCACTCCCTTTTGGATGGGAAATTTATCGCTTTGCTTGTGGAGGGTTATCGTACCCATGCATCCGTTGTATATGTGTTCTAGAAGTATTATGTAGGTTTTTTCTATTTCCTGGTCTTTTAGTGCTTCTAGCACGGCTGCGGTGATTACGGAATCAAACGCTTTCTCATAATCTATAAATGCCATGTAAAGGAGCTTAGTGTACTCTGCGAATTTTTTATCACTTGGTTGACGACATGGATGTGTTCCATGGTTGAGTAACCTTTCCTAAATCCAACCTACTCTCTGGGTTGATGGGAATCTTCGGTAAACAGCGGATGAACAACTGAGAGTAGGCTGATAAGTTTGTAATTTTGGGGTCCTTGAGATCTACCTTCTTATGAATCACAATAATTTTGGCGTTTTATATGACGTTTTATAGATTTATATGTTGGCGTTTTATAGATTTGTATGAATGAATCTAAAGTAATGAGCAAGAAGCATGCCAAGAACGTCTTTTTAAGCTTGGAAACGAAAAGCTGGAAGAAGTACCTGAATATAACTACCTCGGACAGATGGTTAGTGCTGGCCCCAACCACGAGAAAGCAATCCGGCGCAGTATAGGTATTGGCTGGGGAGCACTGGCAAGCACTCTCAAATAGTGAAAAGTAAGCTATCTCTGTCACTCAAAAGAAGAACCTAAGAACCTACAACAAGTGCATACTGCCGGTGATAACATACGAAGCTGAAACGAGGCGCCTTGCTAAACAACTAGAAAGCAAACTTAGGTCGGCTCAACGGGCCATGGAACGAATACTGTTAGGAATAACCCTCAGGGACAAGAAACGAACTACCATGGTTGAGTACCCTTTCCTAAAACCAACCTGCTCTCTGGGTTGATGGGAACCCAGGCTGTGACGTATGCGGATAACTATGACTTAGGTAAACAGATTGTATAAAACAGAGAGTAGGCTGATGTGTCCGTAATTCTTGAAGTCCTTGGGATCTCCCTTTTTATGAATCGGAATAATGTTGGCGTTTTTCCAGGCTATGGGCATTTTTTGAGTCTTTAAGTATTCCGAAAATAGTACAGCAATATTGTCCAGTACAGGATCTCCTCCCTCCTTCAAAATATCCATGGTTATGCCGTCGTCATTTGCAGCTTTTCCTATTTTCATGCCTGTGGGAGCCTTCTTCCTCTTTAGTTACTAGTTGAACATCATAAGTTGAGCTTGTACTTTCAGTAGTTTCTCTTGGTCTAACGGGGCTGGCATACAGCCTGCTGTAGAAGCGTTCTGCTACCTTTATTATCTCGTCCAAGTTGTGCGTGATGCAACCCTGCTCGTCTCTAAGGGCGTATATCCTGTCTTTGCCGATGGGTAGCTTTGTATTAGTTGCTCTCAAGCTTTTACTATTTGCGGCGTTTCCTCGATTACTGCTATGTTATATGCACAAATGTCGTCTGTTTTACTTCTGTTGAGCAGTTTCGAAAGCTCGGCTAATTCAGTCCGATTCCCCGTGCTTGCTTTATAGGGACGTTTATTCCTCCTCCTCCTCCTCACCGTGCTTGACACTTTCATGGTCTTACGTTTGCCAATGAGTTCCTTCGTTTTCTTAGTTAGTTTTCCAATTTGTTCTCTACATGTTGCTTCTCCCACAGCTTCTGCTGATTCAATGAGTGCCGATGTTATGTTGTCGTTTAGCTCGTCTACACGGACCTCGTTCTGCTCGTTCAGAAGCGCGAATTTGCTTTGAAGAGTTATTTTAAACTACTGCGATCTGGCTCTGTCTCCATGCGGGGTTTCTTAGTTTTCACGAGTTTCCTTCTATAACTTCTGAGATTCAGCCTTAGCTTGCATCTAACCATCCTGTGATCGCTGCTGGGTCATTTCAGATAAGATCAAACAAAGCATGGCTGGTCGACCTCTTCAATCTGCTTGAAATTTTTTTACCTCATTCCCGCATGTATGTAATGTGCGGATTCACAAATATTTTCGGCGGAAAAAATTTTGGCCGACTGAAAAAAAATTTGGAACCCACCCGCGTGGACCCCGGCCGCTACCTGCCCAGGCGCCGCGGCCAAATTTAGCGACGTCTAGCAAAAAATATACTAATCCGGCGGGAATGGCGGGAATTTTTATGCTTAATCTACGCCTGGTGTACATTTCGCGCCCAAAATACCGTCGGCTAAAAAAACATATATTTTTTGTAATAAATTTCCCAATCTTGCTCAGAGCGCAATTTGTTGTGTACTTTGCGGGTCAGTATTATCGTAAGTAATAGAGCTAGAGCGTTCAAATTTGAGTGAGGGCTGCTCCTGGCAAGCACAAATGAGGGCCGTAAATATTGTGTCTGTGCACACTACGGTTAAAAAGTAAATGGCGCACAAGTGTGAAGAAAAAACTAAAACACTCCGAGTTCAGAGGCTTATTAAAAAAAAAAAACACTTCTTCGATTTTGCTGAAATTCTCCCCAGATGTTAACCTGTGAATTTACTTCAATGATCATTAAAGACATGTTGCATCATTTTGTTCCTGACGCGCCTACAGCGTGAGAAAAAGGCCTGGTTGGCCAGGTCTTCACAAGATCCTGAGACACAAAACAGTGAGAGCAACTTCCAGTGAATGTGCAGACATTTGATAATTTTTTTGTACCAAAGGCAAACGATTACTTATTGATAGTATTACAGAGAATTTAGAAGCAAAACTGAAAAATTTTTATGTGAATTTTGGAACGAAAATAAACAATCTGCGCACCGCTAAACGTGTACTCTTCGAAGAAAAAACGGAGGAACTGCAGATTCACGCGCATTTAAAAAAAATCGCTTCTTCGAGTTTTATAAAGCTTTCCACGGATATTTTCCTCCTAATTTAATTGCGTGAGCCATTAAAAAACTCGCATCACTTTGATCACTGGAAAGCAAAAGAGCGTTGTCAAGCATGCTCGTCACAAGGAGCTGAGGCACGAAACGACGATTGTGACTTTCTGCAGATTTCCCTTATTTATTTTGTAGAAAGGGCAGAATATCTTCTAAGATAAGGAGAATAGAATAGCCGTGTGAGATTAACGAAGTCAACGTTTGAAATGACAGCGTTCCATCGGCACCCCATAATACCGTGCAGCTACTAGCTGTTTATTTACACGTTGGTTGCTGCATCAATGTTCACAGTTTCCTCAAAGGGGCACAAACAGTCCGCGCTGCACATAGTTTGCATATATCTGCTTCTGATGACTTCCTTAAACGCCACACGTGCCAGGACTGTATACCGGGAAAGGCACGCACTGTGCGCCATTCTTCCTTTTTTGTTTCGCGATAGCTGGAAACTTCGTTCCCCTCGAGGTATATGAAGTGAACGCCCTTGATCTTCTCAGACAACACAGTTACCATGTCTTTTGCCGTCTGAATCGCAGTTCTTAGTGGTTCTCTTAGGTTGTAAAGTGTCGCATGGTGTTTGACGATTCCCCCAACTCCGTCGCAGGCATTCTTTCCGTGCCCTGTTGCGGAGAATATCCATTGCGTTTCAGGCACGTCGCTCTTTCGCAACTCATGAAGCTGGTACCTGTTTTTAAAGTGACTGGCAGCTCCGTCACTCACATAAGTCACCTTGGAGTACAGTGGGAGATTGTCGTCTACCCACAGCCTGATTTTTTCTAAAGCCAAGCAGGCATGCGCAGAGTCATGGCAGATGTCATCGCTTGCAACCACAAAACTATGACAAAAGAGACTGAGTAACAAGCTAAATATATACAAAAAGAATAATAAAATCAGAATACTTAAAAAGAATAATAAAAATTGATGAAATGAAGATTAAAATGCGACCGTAGTCAAATAGTGGGGAGGCAGCGCAAGGCGCTCTCCCAGTGTGACAGAACTGAAAACTTGTAACCGTTCGAACGCATGCAGCCCCTTTTCTTCCAGGCCCTCTTTCGCTCTTTCTGTCAGCCAAGTCCCCGCCGCCGCATACAGTTGAAAAAGACTCAAACAAAAAAATGAAGATCCCACATGTGTCGTCCCGGACCCCACCGGGCTCAAGGGCGTTTGCCTTCCTGTTTGGTCGCTAATTCGGTAATTGAACCAGTGTGTCCGGAGAAGGACCGAAGAGGGGCGTGCTACCTGGAGACGTTACCCGCGCCGGGGTCGTGTGTGGCCGATGTCCGTTTTTAATACTTGCCATGTGTGCTGCCGACCGGACGGGCTTCCGTTGAACCTTTGATTTCAGGCGAGCGAAAGTTACGTCCAGGCGAGTTAAAAAACAAGACTGCGTGCACCTTGTCAAATAGCTGATAAATGAACCAAATATAGCGCATCACGGCAGCAGTGCGCGCAAAAAAAGAGCGTTGATAATGTAAGACAAAGAGTGACCGCGGTTGGGGAAATCTAGAGGAAGCTATAAAAATAGACCCGAAGACCTTCAAATTGTGCGTTTTACCACCATACATTGCAGCGGTTCCGCCACCGCACGACTGTATCCGCGCTGTGCTTAGAATGACGCACGATATTTCTAGGGCTCGCACAAGTACGTTTAGAGGAAAATATCTGTGGAAAGCTTCATAAAACTCGAAGAAGCGTTTTTTTTTTTTTTTAATGCGCGTGAATCTGGAGTTCCTCCGTTTTTTCTTCGAAGAGTACACGTTTAGCGGTGCGCAGATTGTTTATTTTCGTTCCAAAATTCACATAAAAATTTCAGTTTTGCTTCTGAATTATCTGTAATTCTATCAATAAGTAATCGTTTGCCTTTGGTACAAAAAATTATCAAATGTCTGAACATTCACTGGAAGTTGCTCTCACTGTTTCGTGTCTCAGGATCTTGTGAAGACCTGGCCGACCAGGCTTTTTTCTCACGCTGTAGGCGCGTCAGGAACAAAATGATGCAACATGTTTTTAATGATCATTGAAGTACATTCACAGGTTAACATCTGGGGAGAATTTCAGAAAAATCGAAGAAGTGTTTTTTTTTTTAATAAGCCTCTGAACTCGGAGTGTTTTAGTTTTTTCTTCACACTTGTGCGCCATTTACTTTTTAACCGTAGTGTGCACAGACACGATATTTAAGGCCCTTATTTGTGCTTGCCAGGAGCAGCCCTCACTCAAATTTTAACGCTCTAGCTCCATTACTTACGATAATACTGGCCCGCAAAGTACACAACAAATTGCGCTCTGAGCAAGATTTGGAAATTTATTACAAAAAATATGTTTTTCTAGCCAACGATATTTTGGGCGCGAAATGTAAACCAGGCGTTGATTAAGCATAAAAATTCCCGCCATTCCCGCCGGATTAGTATATTTTTTGCTAGATGTCGCTAAATTTGGCCGCGGCGCATGGGCAGGTAGCGGCCGGGGTCCACGCGGGTGGGTTCCAAATTTTTTTTCAGTCGGCCAAAATTTTTTCCGCCGAAAATATTTGTGAATCCGCACATTACATACGTGCGGGAATGAGGTAAAAAAATTTCAAGCGAATTGAAGAGGTCGACCAGCCATGCTTTGTTCGATCTTATCTGAAATGACCCTGCTTTGAATCTTGGTTAGAACCTCCACGTCTTGCACGATACCCGGGTTGTCACTTAAAATGAAGTCAATTTCGTTTTTTGTTGTGCCATCGGGACTTTTCTATGTCCATTCCCTATTCTTTCGTTTGTAGAAGAATGTTCATCAACCTCAGGTTATTTATCTCTGCAAATCCCACCGCTGTATCTCGTGGACTGTTGCGATTGTCTATTCTGAAGTTTCCCAACGACATTTCTGCCATTACCGACCTTTGCGTTAAGTCTCCCATCGCAATCGTGAACTGCGTTGTTGCCTTCTTCACTGCTCATTCGACGTCCTCGTAAAATCTATCTACGGCTTCATCATCATAGCTGGTTGTTGGCGCATGCGCCTGTGCTATCTTTAACCGGTATACCTTGTTTTGCTGACCACAACAACCGCGACTTTCTCGCTAATGCTGAAAAACTCATCCATGTTTCCTGATTTGCTCTGTGGATTAAAAATCCCACTCCGTGTTCTTTCTTCTCTTGGGGTCCATTGTAACACAAGAATATGCCCGCTAATGAGCTCCATGAAGCCTTCTCCGGTCCTTCTAACTCCGCTTAACCCTATTACATCCCACTTAATGTCCCGAGAGCTCCTCTTGTAGTGCAGCTAAGCTTCCCTCACTAGACAAAGTGATTGCGTTGAACGTTGCCACGGTCAAGTTCCAATGGCGGCCTGTCCGGATTCAGAGGTTCTTAGCACCCTCTGCTATATCGCTGTTCTGAGCGCCGCCGTGGACAGGTGCTCTACAGCTGCTGGGGACTGTGGGCCGAGAGTTGAATTGGTTGGTCATGGGAGGTGGCGGCCAACTACTACACCAAGGTGGCCGGCTCTTTCTCTGGTGAGGGAATGCTGTTTATTTCCCTAAGAGCCTTCCTAGCATGGTTGAACCTTTGTAGTGTTGCCCCTTGGGCCTCTGGGATGATGGTTACTTCCGGAGCAGGCAGCATTTCATACCTGCATGAGTTGGGCATAGAGAGCCAGACGAAAAAAGTGAGAGAGCGAGAGAAGTTTCCCGCGGACGACGTTGCCGCTCACACCTACAGTGATATTGAGGCAGCGGTTGTTTTTTTTTTTTTTTTTTTTTTTTTTACGTGCGTGGTTCTAAAGCAATAAGCTGAGGCACTAGCTTACTAGTGAGATCCACTGACGTCTGGACGTTGGAAAGGTAAGCCACTGTCATGCTCACCCGTATAGCTACGAAAAAAATGGGTAGTTTGAAACTCAGCTGGCCATGTTTGGAGGAAACGCTAATCGCTAAACTTTCTACGCTTTAATGATGGCTACCATTTGAAATAATTATGTTGCAGGAAACGCTAACGGCTATACTTTCTATACTTTAACAGACACAGTTTAATATGAAAGTGGAAATTGTTTTGATTTCCAGTTATTTTTCACATTTACAAGCACAGCCCCATTGCCTCTATGCTACGGCCGCCTTAAAAAGGGGTGTAACCAGGGAGAATTTAGGTATTACATATACCTTCCTTCACAACAATTTCTGCAAACATGAGCACATCAGCACGCATACTTCTCTGTTCACTGCAGACGCAATTTGTTCCAGTGCTTCTGTTTATGAGAATTATGCCCAAGTATCTTTGAAGTTTCTCGTTTTCAGTGAATTCATTACAGTAATGATGACATTGCGCATAATGGGAAAATTGTTTGAGCTTATTTGAGTCCTTGCCGACCATCTGAGGCTTTACCCATATTTGTGTATGCCCGTTCTTTTTCTCTTACGAACACTTCTCCGCTGCTCGTCCAGGTAAGCTTATAATTCTCGCGTGCTTTCGTCTTCGTAGCCCACAAGAAATGCTGGATACACTGCGCTGAATTTTATCAAAGTTCATTGAAATTCCTGACTATTGACTATTGACTATTCAACAAGCCCCTCATTCATAATTTTCATAAGCTGCATGCATAGCGAGGGCATCGGTTGTTGCAGTCATGTACCACAGGTAGAACCCGCTGCGGTGCCTCAGTGGTTAAGGCGTTGTGCTGCCGAGCCCAAGGACGCGGGTTCGATTCTCGGCCGCTGTGGCTGCTGTTCTGGCGGAGGCAAAATATGAAAAGCTCCGTGTGTTCGAGATTTCTGCCCGCGTTAAAGATCCCCTGCACGCGGTCGAAATTAATCCGGAGCCCTCCTCCACTACGGCGCGCCTCATAGCCAAGGTGTTGCTTCGGCGCGTTAAACTCCACAATAAATCAATCCCCACAGTTAGCAGGCGAGGGTCCATGGCCAGTGGATTTTTTCTGACGTGGCGTCGACGTCTAGTCACTGCTGTCGGATATAAAGAGAAAGGTCCCTCCCCTCCGACTTTGTCGGAGCGGCGCTGACTACCTCCCCTAAACACAGTACGCACCTTCATACACATAAGAACAGAGGGGAATTTAGTCACTTCTCTAGCTAATTTGGTAGAACATTCCTATTTTTGGGGTTCTAGCAACCGGACGTCATTCCAGGGCGTCAGCGGGTCACCAGAAGAGCCATACTTTTGGTGTAAGCAGCCCCCAAATACTATCCTATCTAGGACCAAACAAGCAGTGCTTCCGCCCCCGCTGTTTGTCATGCCTATAGCTCAGTCCGTGTAGCGCGTACGAATCTTCAGCACACTGGTCCCACTGGTTCTCGGCCCATTCCCTGCAAAGGAGTTAAACCTCGGGCTGGTTGATACAGAGAGCGCGAGACGAACGCTTGCTCTGTCAGCAGTTTGCCTCCTCTCTCTGTCCTGTTTGACGCGCTGTTACTTTCCTCCCGTTCATCTCGCCGGTACACCACCGCATCCCGTTGTTCGCCACTAGCCCCTCCTCCTCCAAAAAAATTGCAACACACGCCGTCTTCTAGTCGCTCGGGTCGGGTGGTAGAGGAGAGCAGCTGCGGTCAGGATAGCCGCCGGAGCGCCCCGGTGGTGCTGAGGTTCACAATATGATAGCAAGTTGCTGGTGTCCTCAGTGGAGGTAGCGATTGGCAGCCAATAAGATTAGACAGACGAAGCACAAGTAAACTCGGGGACGTCTCGCCACCGCTGGCGTCGCCAGAGCAACCCTGCACCTAATGAAAGGATGGATAAAGCGAGGCAGAGTGACCTCCAACTCTGCCTAGTGGGAGCAGCACCGGAAGGCAGCCGAAAGCGTCGCCGAACGGCCGTGTCCGAGCACAGAGCAGTCATTCCGAGACAGCGCGGTAGGGACAGCCGTAGCTGAACCTTCTACCCGCACTTCCGGTGCGATGAAAGTACAGAACGAAAGAAAGACACATAAAAGAGCAGACAGGGTTTTCCAAGCGAAGCAGCAGATGGCGCTGGGTCCGCGCAGGAAATTCCGGGCTTGTACCCAGAAGGGAACGGAATTTCGCCTCCCCTAGACACCAAAAGGAGGTGGCGCTGCACACTTCCGGTGCGATAAAAGAACAGAACGAAAGGAAGACGCATAAAAGATCAGACGGAGTGTTCCAAGAGAAGCAGTAGATGGCGCTGGGTCCGCGCAGGAAATGCCGGGCACGGCGTCACGACGCGTCCCGTCAGCTCTCGTACGCCTTGTAAAATGCGGGGTGCAGTGAGGGCAGGACCGAGTGCAGAACTTGCGAGCTTCTAGAGCCGGAGTAACGCGTGCGCATCGGGCCCAAACTCAAGTTCGCCAGGGATAGGAATGAGCTGCTCAAGCGCCAATGGGTCTTCCGTTATTTTTTGCAGCAATACAACGCCCCTAAAACTGCCCTGCAGGACATAAAGGATTTATACTGGGGAAATTCTGTTCCCCCTCTGTGATCGAGGGGATTTCGCGGCAAGAGATTTCAACACAGACATCTCCAGAAGTCGTAAAGAAATGCGACCACCGTACTCAAATCTCGCCTCAATCTGCTGCTTTTCAAAAAGCGTGTACGAAATGTTATCATACATCACCTGTTATCACACTCCTATATCCCATTGAAGTCATCACAACTATCAAGCAAAATCATATTGCGAACATCGGCTCTCGATGCGTTCGCGTGCTTTGCCTGGATTGTATGTCACGCTGATTTTTTAACACATTCTGCGTTTTCCATTTGCAGGGACGATTTTTAATCGTGGATGGAGAGTTGTGTTGTATTATTGCGAGGAGATCTGCCGATGCAGGCCATGCGCCGTGTTGTGGAAAGTGAAGACGATGAAGATAGTCTTCATTGTATCCCACGACGCTTAAGTGGACGAAGAGAAGGAAGAATCTCGAAGTCCGGCCGACGATCTCGAACTTCCCCTGCTTATTTCAATTCCTGTAAATACACCACAGTCTTCCTGTAGCAATCTTGTTACATATGGTTCGCTTCTGCATTAATAAGAGCTTCCCAAATATTGTTATTGTTTTTGAACGCCAAAATCCTAACTTGCCGAAGCAATAAAGTTTCGGGGTGAGCTATGGTGGAGCCGCGGAGGTTGCGCGCTCCGCCTCTGAAAACCGCAAGCCCCGAAGATGAATCTGCGACATTTTTGCGACTATTTTATGGCATCATTGTTTGAGGACTATTTGAGGCGCACTTTTCGTTGGAATTATACCGTTGTGAGTATGCGCCCCTCCTGTCGTATTTGTTGTTTTCTTCTCATCTGGGCAATGTTTATACTTCTTTCTCGACGTAACCACACGCTTGATAATCGTCACGACTTTAACTATGCCTGTTTAAAACAGACCTGAATGATAAAGGAGCTGTGAACTGCGATAACACAGAAACGCGGGCTAGTTGGTTAGCATACATAGCGGTAACTTCACGCGCACTACACGGGGACACAACGTAAAAAAAAAAAAAAAAAAAAAACCCGAAGGCCAGCGGTGGTCTTCGGGCCTTTTTTCTTTGTGTCCCCGTGTAGTGCGCGCGAAGTTACCGTCATGAGGTGTGAAGATTGCGGAACTGAATTTTCCCGTCGTACAGCCTGGCAAAGACGAGGATTTTTCTACGAAATACACGTTGTTTAGTAGCGCACGCGAAGAGGGCGCGTGCTCCCACCTATAGGAATTTTCCTTCTTCCTCCCCCATTGTCGGCTGCAAATACCAAGTTAAACTATGTCATAATTCCTGGAAAAGCTGTTATCGCAAGTCGGTGGATTAGTTTCCCAGGTACTGATGATCGCGATGCCTCCCTCACTTTTCGGGCCTGCTCTTACGAAGCACGTCGCCAAAGGTAAGTGCCTCCAATGACACGCAATACTTTTCGCGCTTCGTGCGTCCCTTTGAGCTACGCTGGGAAACTCTGCCGCCCCATGACTACAACAACACGCGACTACTGGAAGCCGGCCGGACTGCCCCGCGGCATCTTTCCAAACGTAGCGCTAGAGGACTTTCAGTGGGGCCGCGTCAATACCCCTTGTCGCGTCAATACCCCTTTCCCCCTTTACCCTTGTCCTCTCCCCGGGACGATGACCGCAGTGATAATAGCTCCCAAACTCTGGTCTTGTTGCCTCAGGGGCCTGTATTGGCAATATACATGTGTAATTTCTGAGGGGGGGGGGGGGGGGAGTCGTGTTGTCTTCGTGGTGCCAGTAGGTCAGTGACCGCAGTATTTAGGGACGCTACCTTGCGAAGGTTCCGCTACCGTGTACCTTTTAAGTGTGCGCGTTGTCACCGCTGGTTGTCTATCCAGCGTCTTTGATCCCACCAGTGCCTTTTCAGAGTTATGAATCGCGCTTTGGGTTTCCTAACAAAGTTTTGTTAATTCGAAATAAACCGGGCAGGTCGAAAATTATCCGGGCCCTGGCACGCAGATGACACACCATGGATGTTCCTCTGAAAAATTCTGCAGAAATTCAGAGAATTTTCTCTTGGTGCGTAGCATTCTTATGCCGCCTGTCTTGACTGAGTTTTCTCGACCCAAATTTGTTTTTCTTTTCTAAATCCTGTCCGACCAATTACGCTATTATAACGATTGCAGGCGAAACGTTTTCAAAATCTTCATTATTGTGGAAATGCAGGGTGTTATACGGTTCGCCATTTTCCATAATTATTTTATATTTTTCTTATTTTTTAATTTTTCAAAATTTTGTTCGACCAATTATGTCCATTTACCCTATTATAATGACTACAGGTGGAACTTTCGCGAATCTGCATTATGAAAAGGGCATGCGGTGTACGTTTTGACATTCTCCGTATTTTTAAAATAGTTTTCTTTTAGATTTTCAAAATTTCGTTGGACCAATTATCTCAACTTTCATTATTGCAACGATTACATTTGGAACTTTCGCGAAATCTACATTATTGTGGAAATGCAGGGCGTTACATGGTTCGCCATTTTCCGTAATTATTTTATATTTATTTAGTTTTTCAACATTTCGTTCGACCAATTATCTCCATTTAGGCCATTATAGCAATTACAGGTGGAACTTCCGCGATATCTGCATTTTTGTGGAAATGCAGGGCGTTACACGGGCCTGGTTGTGGGGGCACTCTGCAAAGAATGCTAAGCATTAAAAAAAATTAATTTTCAAGGCGGAAATAAAGTGCGAGACAAGGCATTCTCAACACCACAGCTCGGCGACTACCCGACTCAAGGTGGACCACTCAAAGTGAATTATTCCCTGTGCTCGACGATGCGAGTTAACACGGGGTTGGGTAAGTGAAAAAGAAGACGCGCAAAAATTGTGATGCACATGAGAGGACGAATTTGGCGATTGAACGCAAATGCTTAATCGCTACGTGATCAAGAGTGCTTGACTTCTACGCTTTCTGACCCGGTGTTTTTGCTGCTGCCCCCCCTCAGTACACTCAGTAAAGGAGAAACCGAGAGGAAGAGATAGAGGAAGCTCTTTATTTAGAAAAGCTGAGCCATGGCATGCTTTGGAACCAGAGCATTAACAGTTTTTAATATTACTAGAATCACTTCCTCACTCACTCACTGACTCACTCACTGAATCACTCACAATCAATCAAATCAATGATATCAATTAGTGAGCCAGTCAATCAGTCCTTTATTAAATATAGTGGCCAGGAACAGCCCAAGCCTCTATTCTGGTTCACAAAGACAAAGAAATAGAGAAGCACCCCAGGAAATCAACAGTGAACAAGAAATACCGTAGAATAAAAACTATAAACAAGGCGTAAAATGAGATCAGAATGTAATGCATTCAATATTACACAATGAAGGTGCTCGAATTTCAAATCCACCGCCAAAAAGATTTAGTACAATGGTCATAGAAGTGGAGAAATGTAAGCAGGCAGAAGAATATATTTGCAAATACGCGATTACTTGACACTTCAAGCAAGTATGAATACCAGAAAAAAATACTAATATCACAAACACACCAACAGTGACCACAACAATAATAATGATAATATCAATAGTAATGATATACAACCTAAGAAACAATACTGCCGCACTTTTCCAAGCAACGAAGGGTCATAGCGTGCAGAAGAAACAAAAACACGCGGGTGACGTAAAAATATTCCAAAGTATGAATCAACAGGTCACACATCCACAATAAACCTACACTGAATAAAAAGGCTGTACACTCACAGTAAACATGATTCTATAAAAACAAGGGATAACAACCACTATCCTATGAAAGCAATAAGCTTACATAAATAGAACGTAAACGGAAACGATATTACATAAATACAGAAACCAAACACTGTTAGCATAGTCTGAGTCCATACAAGGTATTCGAACTCACAAATTTATTTTACTAATTTATTAAATACTGCAGGCTTTACAAAGCCTAGGCAGGAGTGGCAAGACACGTAGAGGTACAAGTATACACGCGACGCTTTGCGTAAAACTAAAAAGTGCACAGTAAAAGAAAAAGAAGAAAAAAAGAAGACGCAGGATGAATATCGACACAAGTAAATAATAACATCACGAAAAAAAGACACGATTGGGGGAAAAATCCGGCAATTCGCAGGAACAATGGACCAATACAGCAATTTCAGTTCGGGGCAGCGGCATTTCGGTACAGATACACCTCCAAGTTTTCTACTGATGAAAGTGCAGTTACGGGCAACAAATTCCATTCTTCAATGGTGCGAAGAAACAATGAAAACTTGGAAAGTGTTAGTCCTGGCGCGAAAAATGGCGTTAAAGAAAGGTCATGGGTGTGACGGGTTTTTCTTGTTGAAAGGAGTCTAAGATACGCAGTACGATCTAATCCAAGCTTATTTGTGAACAATTGGAGAAAGAACTTCAAGCGAAGGAATTTCCGTCTTAACTCCAGAGTGGGGATGTTGTTACTGATCATAAGGTTTGTAACAGACTCGTGGCGATTGCATTTTGAGTAAGCAAAACGCACAGCCCGCCTTTGGATTTTCTCGATACTATTGATGTTAGATTTGGTGTACGGAACCAAGACTATACAAGCATATTCTAGTTTTGGTCTAATAAAAGGGATATATAGGCCAGATATTTTACATGAGAGGGAGCATCTTTAAGCTTATGCCTCAGTTGACAAAGCTTACGGAACGTTGAGGCGCAAACGTTACGGATGAGAGTCTTCCAGCCTGAATTGTTAGTAACACCAAGATATTTATATTCGCCAACTTCAATTAGTGGATTGTTGGAAACAGTAGGCAAATACAAGGGGAAGAGTTTTTGCTAATCTTTAGATAAACTGATTTTTGGTAATTTAATCTCATACCCCATTTATTGCACCAGGAAAGAATATTGTTCACAGCAGAGTTTAAAGCGGTCTGGTCATCTACAGAGTGAACGTTATTAAACAATATGCAGTCATCTGCGAAAAGACGTATTTGTACAGGTTCGGCAACTACATCGACAATATCATTGCAATAAATAAAGGAGTCGGGGCCTAAGTGCGCTCCTCTGGGGAATTAGTACTGGTTTGTCAAGCAGCGAGGTTCGTAAGACAAAGTTGAAGGATTACTATGGAATACATCCGAGCTTTTCGCGAACGTATTCAATACAGCGGTGTTGAGTGCCTTCCAGTGGATTCTTTTTAACACCTTGGGCAGGTACGCGAAACAGCCTAAGCACTTTGATGTTGCCTGTCGGGGTTCTCAAATGGATGGCACCTGATACGTCTGTACAACCAATGAGGCTCTGTATACGTTTATACAGAAATAGCCGGTCAGCCTTGGCCTCCCGGCAGTGTTACGGGTCAGTTATAATGAACCGACTCCGGAATCATCCTTGTACTTCGCAGAAGCGTACATGTTTTACTATGGACACAAATTTCGGTTTTTCCTCGTTCAGCGAGCTCTCAGTTGGTCAACACATTTTGTTCCACACAACCGATCCATATTCTAATAAAGGACGACAGGCCAAGGTATAGAGACAAAAGAATGTGTCTGCATAGTTGAAATATTTGGAGATACGGCATGCGGCACCGAGTGTTCGTCAAGCACGACGGGTTATCTGGTTAAAAATAATAGTTTGCTTTATTAAACCAAGTGTTACAGAATACCAAGGCCTTAGGAACAATGCTGCAAAGAAGCAACTTGACTAGTGCTGGAACATACGAAAAAAAAAGGCCCGTGTGCCACGTGATACCTTTTGAAACACTAAGTACAGCTTTTTGGCTTGACAACATCTTGCAAGGTTTTCGTAAACGGCACTTTATGTTTCGGCACATAGCAATTTTGGCACATAGCACTAGGCAAAAGTGTTCGACATTCGCATAGCCAGCATATAGACAGGCGACCCAACTGCTCGGAACGGTTACACAACTGCGAGTAGTTGCGATTGGATGCAAAGTTTCGAGTAAAATGAGCATGAAACAAGAATACCCCATTTACCTGATGCTAATAAATGTAATGCACTGAATACGCATGCACGTAAGTCTTATGTCTTCTGAGAGCGCTTCGAACGAACTCTATAGACTAGCAAAAAAAATTATCAATGGACTTGAGTTCGAGTCCGTCGAATTAAGGTCGAGGTAGTGGTGAGGTTAAGGGTAAGGTTGAAGGGATGTCTGTAATGCATAACCAAGGCTACAAGAACCGGGCAGTCAGGACCTTAAAGGGACCCTGTAACACTTTCAATAAACGCTTTCACTCTTTCCTTCGCGTCTGGAAGCACTGCGAAAGCTACAGTTATCGCTAGCACGGATTGGCACTGCGTGATTTGCTCGTCGCACCCTATACGCCTTCCGTTTCTGCTTTGTTTTGGTGGCTTTATTTTTAAAGTTGCTATCCGAAAGCGTTCATTGCTGCAACTGAAGGAAAACCGGCCAGCAGCCGCTACATGGCCTCAGTGAGGTAATTTAGGCGGTCGAAGAACGTCAAGACAGGGAAAGAGGAAATCTCAGCGAGTTTCCAAATTATCTGATGGGCATAGAGCAGTAATTTTTGGCTGTAGTACTTTGCGACCCCTAATCTAAGTACTGGGTGTGTTAGGTGACTACGTTCTGCAAGAATTCAAGATTTCAAAAAAAGTTGAAAAAAGTGTTGCAGGGCCCCTTTAACTTCAACGGGGGAGGCTGCGGTGAAGTCAAGAAAAGTTATTTCATTTTGAGCGACCCTTCAGGATGCTTCACCACTGTCGTTCATATAATCTGCTGCGACGTCGGAGCCACCGTTATTGCTACGCGTTATACTCACTGCCTTTTACAAATGTGGCCCCGTAACTACGCTGAAAAAAGCCTTGCTGAACGTTCCGCAACATCGCGTCCGTGTGGTGTGCGAATCCTGTCTTTTGTCCTGTCTTAGCGCGCTTCTTCAGATTGTTGTGTAGCAACGCCTACTCCTCCATTCTGGCAAGGGGCTTAGCAAGCTCATGCAACCCTACAGCGGCCCAACTGGGATATGCAAAGATATGCCGGATGACAATTTACCCGATGCGTCGCCCACCCATGGCAAATATTTACGCCGTTCTCGTACTGAACCCGTGTATAGCAAGAAGAGATAAAGCCCTCCAAAGCCCTTCCTTTGAAATAATACCTGCATGCGGGCTCAAACTGCCGATATCCGTCGGGGAGGGGGGAGATACTCGAACGGATCGCTTTTGAAGCAGGAAGTCGTGGAGAGGCTGCAACATAAGGCGATAATTTAATAGAAACCTGGCGACTAACTTTGCCCAATGCCTTTCAGATTGACTCCAGGCGTGTGTACAGAACTATAAATGTCATGCTAGTAGGTAGATCGCCCGTCCCCGCTGGTCGCTAAGGCAGCTGCGATTATCTTAAACAGCGACTAATGTAAACTCGCGATCTGCCTACGCGACATTTACCATTCTGTGCGCAGGCCTGTACTCGCCCAGTATGCATTGCTGCAGAGTGTAGGTATATATATTTGCTCCGCTGTTCGCTGAAAACAACACCCCAAGCCCTTCCGACATACGCTACATGGTTTTATGCTTTACCGAAGCGAGCGGAGGGCGCAGCGAGGCTCCGTGTGTACATACATAACGGGCCTCAAAATTGTTTTTGAGAGCGCGAATGAAGGTCAGCAGGCCGAGACCGAGCCTGCCGCGCGAAGCAAGCGCCGAACACTCGACAAAGCGCGAAGACTATTGCGGACGGACGCGCGCGGCATCGGAAAGCAATTTTGCAAAGGCTTGCGGCTCTCGTTTCTGCGTGGTCTGCCGGTCGTGCTATTGAGATGCAAAAAGGCAGTGGGGGCGCGCGTCGAGGTATCAGTATGCGCGTGCTTTGAAACCGCGCGCCGCGAACGACTGGGCGCAGAGGAAAGATGAGAGCGCGGGGAGGGAGGGAACGGTGAAGCGCCACGGGTGGCGCGTTACTCTCTTAGCTCGGGCAATACTTTGCGATTACCATACGAAAGATGGAGGAAGCGGCAACAGGTTATATCGGGGGTGCGGGGCGAACAAAAGAGTTTACTAGGTCACTGCATCGGAAGGAGCACCTGCTCAGACTCTCGACGGGCCAAAATATGGGACAAGATGAAGCCGACTGCTCCGCCGTTTTATTCGAACCCAGGCTGCGAGGCTCGGCCGCCGAGTTGAGGGAGCTGCTAGGTGGACAGGTTGGAGCCATCGTCCCTCATCGTGCTAGGCAGGGAGCCGCCTGCAAGTGAGGGCAACAACACGTTGTCACACCAATCGACGCACGACAGAAAAAGAAAAAAATGAAGGGTCGGGGGGCTATGTGGGTGACCGTTAGAACACCCGGGGCAAGAAGGGCACAGGAAACGACTACAGCAATCGAAGTTATTTCTCTGCGACCTCGAGGCTAATCTTCTGATAAGCATATGGTGATTATGCTCTGAAGCGCGATTCTTCGCTTACGAATAGAAATCAAGCGCTGAGCCTTCAGGCAGTAGAGACGTTAACTTAGAACGTCGAAGTCCCACCCTGTAAATGTACTTTGTGACATACACGCGATCACCGCTCAGTCACCCGCGGCATGTGTAAACAGCCGTATGAATCACTTCGCTAGCCATAAATAAGTTTGAAATAAGGCAAGGCGACATATTAACGGGCGCTTGAAGGTACAGCTCTACGTTCTGTATACTTACTCGCACATCATAGTTTACGCGCAAATAACGGCCGACCGCATCCGTATAAATAGAAATCGACCCACCGCTTACGTGGGTGTCCTAGCCTTTAGTTGGTAACATAGCTTGGTGTTCGGCTGGCAGGAGTTCGGATGGTGGTTTAATCTAAAAGGTGGCAGGTGTCACTACACCCACACCATTCTGCGGACACATTACTTCCAGCAACCTCCCAAGTTGAAGACGCGGGTTTGCGAGTGTACGGGGCAGTCCCCACAGATGAATTCCCGTTCAGATATGTCAAGCGCCCACAACCGTAATGACCAGAACAAAATATGCATTTTTGTACCTACAATAACCTCTGCCCAATGTATACGAAAATCATTGCCGGATAACGTATCTAGGGTGAACCGTGGCAGAAAAGACAACTTTGAACTCGCTTACCAACATTGGGTTCTACTAATCACATAATTAGTCGTACACCAGGGCTTTTAAAGCGAAAGCATGAATGCGTCGGAAACCGGCTTTTATATCTCCATGACTGCGAAGCGTTCCAGCGCGTGTTTCGTGGAGCCACGTCGAAACTGGAGAGTGCATCCCGCACGCGCCTCGCTGGCCTCTGCAGCGGCACAACAGCCACCAGCGAGCCAGGCTGCTCAGCACGGCCCTACAAGCATGCATCGTCTAAATGATTCCTGTCTGCACCCAACGTGCTAACGCAGAAATTGAAAAAGTGTCCCACGCCAATTTAATCGTAAAACTCGGAGGAGTAGTCAGCGGTGTTCAACTGGACATGAAACCTTCACGCTCACAACAGATAAGAAGGGCTAAGGTGTCTCCAGACATCTTGTGCTCCGCCTCTTTTATTATTTATTTAAATACCCTAAAGGGACGCGTGGGCATTACATGCATGGGGAGGGATTTTGTGGGGTTACAATCGGGAGTACAGAACATTTTCCCGTCAGAACGGAACGATAAAGGCGTAGGTGTTGTACATGAGTGTAACGCCGAGAAACTGAAAGTGCACGCCAAAAACAATGCCAAACAATAACCCGTTAGCACTGAAGGGGAAAAAGTACATGCGAAAGAGGCTTAAAGAAAATAAAGTCAATCAGTACACTCTTCTGTAGCAAAAAAAAAAGAATAGAAAAAAGAAAATTCACACGACGCAAACAACTTCAAGAAAGGCCTTGAGTGGATCTTCAAGGGATGATGAATCGGACAGTACTGCGATGTGTGAAGACAATGAATTCCATTCTGTCGATTGCCAGAATTAAAGGAGAGTTTTTATATCTGTCTGTTCTAGGAAAAATTGGTGTAGCCTTAAAAATGTGGTTAACTCGGGTTGAGACATGAGGTGGTGTAAAATGTGGTTAACTCGGGCTGAGACATGAGGTGGTGGAAAGAGATGAACCTGTGGAAGCGGCGTGTTACTGTGGTACAACGAATGACAAAAAATGGTAGTGGAACCTACTTGCGGCGCGTGAAAGAACATGTGCTTTGGTAGTGCGAGTACGAGGACGTAATGAACCGGGTTGCCTTGTTCTGGACGGATTACAAGGAGTTAGGTTTAGAAACTTGCGGAAAATAGGTTTCTCTCTTTCCCGAGTCTTGGCATTCTCTGTGTGCTGCAATTACCGAAATGTGTCATTACAGCAATATAGCGGCTATTGGCCGCTTCCTTTCTGTTGCAGCAATAAACGCCTTCCACAGACACTTTAGAAGGGAAAAAAAAGCCACAAAGCAAAGCAGAAGCGGAAGGTGGATAGCTATGCTGCGACGAACAAATCGCGCAGTGCCGCTCCGTGCTCTTGGTAACTAAAGCTTTGACAATGCTTCCAGACGCGAAGTAAAGAGTGAAAGCGTTTATCGGAAGTGTTGCGGAGTCCCTTTAAGAGCATGTTGTTAAAGTTAAGGTCGGTCATTATATGCGTGAAAATTATGTATTCCAGCAATTAGCAACTGATTGATGTCCGTCAAATTGGTTTCTAGTTATTAAGGATTGTGTAGTCACCTGATCGATCAATTGAATGATTGATCGATTGATTGATTGATTGATTGATTGATTGATTGATTGATTGATTGATTGATCGATCGATTGGTTAATTGATTGATCGATCGATTGGTTAATTGATTGATTTATTGATCGATCGATTGGTTTATTGATCGATCGATTGGTTTATTGATTGATTGATTGATTGATTGATTGATTGATTGATTGATTGATTGATTGATTGATTGATTGATTGATTGATTGATTGATTGATTGATTGATTGATTTACTGACTGCAATGATTAAGTCGATTAGCCGCTTCATACAGCGCTGCCCAATACACCCTTGTGGGCATGCGGCTGTGTTCGGCTAGCTCGTTCGCAGTGCTTGGCGCTACGAGTCCCTTTAGACATTTAGAATAGAAATTTATTTCATGTTCTCTACAAGACATGACGGGGCTTGAGAAAAAGCTGCTGTGGACAGCTTGACGAGTTCTCTCCCCGTGCGTATGTGCAGCAGATCGCGCGTGGCAATGTACATCCAAGAGGATTCGCATATAGTTAATGCAATGCAATTTCAGTAAGACCGCATTTTTTCATAGTATACAGTAAAGATAAGAAAAATAAACTGCTACAACAGATGTGAATAAATAAATGAGAAGGCACAAGTTTTTTTTTTTACAATCTCTAGAAAAACATTGCTTACATGCATAACCACAACTAATCATCTTCGGGTTAAAATAAAAAGAATATACGTCTTTGGGTGACTTAGCTGAAAGAGCAAATTCTTTGTCAATATAACGCCCATAAGCATAGACATCAGACACAAGAGCCAACATTGAATGAGTATGTGGGCGACTTTAGCTGAATTTGGTGCGAAATGTTTCACATTATGACACGGATCAACGTAGTCCATCGCGGGGTCCCCGGTCACTCTTGCAAGCCCGAAAGGGGTCCCCGGCACGCTCATGGCCTAGAACCACATCGACGGGTGACACAGGAATCAATCCTGCTTCCTTCATTGCTCTTCTTCCGTGGAGCTGTGGTTCTAAATCTTCCTGGTAATAAATAAGAAAAGCGCGCTTGAATTTCTGAGAATTGTTTTGTCGCTGAACGTCTTTGGAGCAAGGAAAAATACGTCAAGATGGACGCCCAACCGTATAAAAGTCGCACGCAGGTATTTATAACTGAGTGAATGTGGTGATGGTATGCGTGTATGTTGTGTGTCTGCCCGAATGTGCATGTCTACACGCACATACGCGCGCGTGTGTGTGTGTGTGTCCCTTTTCATATTTCATAGTAATGAATTCAGCCAATTTCTTAATTACGCCCCTTCAAAACCACCTAAAGCATGTGTCGAATAGTCTTGCGAGGAAGATGTGAATAATCGGGTTTAATTTTTAAAGGCAATATAAGTTCGTATATGTTGCTGGTTACTACGTGAGTTATCCTATAGGAGTGAAGTACATTTCTGTCCAATTAAGTCCACTCGATTCTTATCGTTTTGTTTTGCCCTGGCTGTAAACAGAACCAAGTGACGCAATAGCCCACTTCTCGTTTTGATATTAGAGAGTTTTAGCTGACCATTTTTAACGGTCCGCTCCGGTAGCGGCGACCCGCTCAGCGCAACCGGAGCCAATGCCGTTCGCCGCCGAGCGCACCACGCATGTGCAGTGGCGCTCGCGCTTGCTATCGGAGCGGAGCGGAGCGTGAAAAACGGTCAGCTAAAACTCGCTATTGTGAGCATCATCGTTTTTGCAAGTCAGAATCGGCCATACCGCCGTAAAATGATTTGGTCTCTGGGGCCAAACAAAAGGGAATCTAACGGTCAGTAATGTGAAAACTTCAAATTTGTCAGTCAGTAGTCAATCAATCAATCAATCAATCAATCAATCAATCAATCAATCAATCAACCCGCCGCGGTGGCTCAGTGGCTAAGGCGTTATGCTGCCGAGCACTAGGAGGCGGGTTTTATTCCCGGCCGCGGCGGCCGCTTTTGGGGTCGAGGCGAAAGGCAAAAACGCCCGTGTGTACGAGATTTCGGCGCACGTTAAATATCCCAAGATGGTCAAAATTAATCCGGAGCCCTCCACTACGTCCTCCCCATCGCCTGCGTTGCGTCGGCGCGTTAAACCCTACAATCAATCAAATCAATCAATCAAGCAAGCAAGCAAGCAATTTGTCGATTAGTCAGTCAATAAATCAAATAAGTCAATCGCCGATTGCTTTGGCTGGTCTGCCTTGGGAATATTGGGGGTGCTGTGTAGTGCCATTTACAAGCCTCATTTTCAATACATTGCATTGTCAGGAATGACAATACATGTGAAGATAAAAGAATGCGCAAGAATACACCATAGCACTGTTCAATAAATTCAATGTCGAGGTCTTGAAGGTGTAAAGTAATAAGGCGGCTATAAAAGGCAGAGAAAAAAAATGCCTTCGACTAGCGGCCTGAATTTGCTTTTGATTCGTCCTACGGACAAAGTTATGTCGAAGACGCATTAAAGATAGCAGTTCAAACCTCGAGTTCATGCGACTTCATACTTGAAACCAACGTAAAAGAGGACGAACAGAAGTAGAAACTACCATGATTAGCGCTGGAAAAGTTAACGCTAGGGGAGGCGGAGGGGGGGGGGGGGGAGGTATTCTTCATATGGAGGTCAGCCAAACACAAAGGAAGTTGTATTGTTCTCCTAGTTTCTGAACAAAGATTTGTGCTCTCTACAAGTAGTGCTGCCGAGAGATTCCCGCCGAAAATACTTGTTAGCGTAGGTTTAAGGCCCTGACTTCTCTGAGGTTCTGCTCAAGGCTTGAAGACAACGCCTTTTTAAAATTGTTTTACACTGTTATTGGCTTCTAATGAGATTTAATTGAGCGAAAAAGCCAGCGGGACGCTTAATAAACTGAAATTATTTGTAAACGTGGGGATATTATATCCCTGCCCCTCTGCAAGTTCCAGTCCGGCTCCGAGTTATGCAGCGTGAAGTTGTGAGCAGTGATGAAGAGTGGGTATTTCGAAACAGCTAGTTGTTGCACCTCAGTGTTACAAGACAAAGCCCCTCGACGAAATATTTCACTCCCGAATTTCCGAGACTCGTCAATTAACTATGCTTCGAGCGTCAAATTATGTGCAAATTGGTGTCATTACGTAACGTACAGAAGTGTGCCAATAATGCAAAATAATTACAGAAAACCGCGTTTGAGAATCATGCAGACAATGTTGTGAGGGGATGGTTCCGACCCGTTGATGCTACCTGGCCCGCCCAGTTCTGAAGCGCTTATAAGAGTTCATTGAATGGCAGGACACTGCCCGCCGATATGGACGGTGTCCACACAATATTCTCGGACTCTAATGCACGTCACGGCGGCCATTCTTGCTCGTAAATGCGAAGTAACTCTAAGACACACCCCAGGATCTGCCTTGGTACGATGCACATGACTGAACAATCCGTGTGACGAATGGCCAACGTGATGGCGAATTAGCGGAATGACTCGGCCGAGCATGTGATCTTGGGCTGTGCCGTTGAGTAATGCCAAAGTGCAGAAGCCATTATTAGTCAAATCATGCGGGTCCTTTTCATCTGACCGAGGGTTCGTTGGTCCTACGCATTGCTAATTTCAGTGCACAGTGGTGTACGGAGAGCACCAACAGCAATTTCACGGAGTGCTCCCAGACGTCCTTGCGCGCGTAGTTGGACAGCAATATAGAACTTAATATGTCCGATTTCTATCACTACGAGGAACGAGTATGAAGGAGGGCTTTCCTTTGCGGAAAATTAGGGACTAAGCTTCGTAGTGCAGGGCTGCTCCTAGGGTAAGCTAAATACTACGGAAGCAAGAAAATAGCAATTTAACTGAAGTAGAGCACATGGCTTTGGATTTTTTCAAAAGGGTTTGAAAAACCGAAACAAAGCTGCCCTGGCAATGCTGTTTGGGCTAGCAACACTCACGTTACCTCCAAGCTACCGCGACAACATATATTAAGTTAGCGCAAAGCACCGGTGCGGTTGCAATAGCTCGGATGCCAGAAGCCTTTAACGCCACAAAGGTGCAGAAAATCTAACCCGAAGCGTCCTTTTTCAACACAGTGCACGCTGCCCGGCTGTCAGTGTCCAAATAATGCAAGGCCTGCTTTTTGTTGTTGTAGTCAAGCTGCTCATCGATGTTAAATGCTCCGTAGACCGATAGACCGACGTCCCTTTTAGTTTATTTATGGCGACAAGCAATCATGTGACTCCCACGTCTGGGGACTTAGCCCCTTAAGAAACCACTGCGGATACGCAGGACAGTCAGCGGTACACGAGCGTAAGAAATAAAGGCCATGAAATGAAACACCTGGCATCGGGGTATGGACATCCCTCGCTGTGTGGGACCGAATTACTGAGCGCCCGACGCCTCCCCTTGGCCGAGGTACACTAGGAAAAGCTCTGCACGTGGAGTCCTAATGAAAACAAAAGAAAAACAGCTGTCATTGCGCTGACGTTCACGCTTAGTTGTCAGATGTGTAAATTTTTGTCAGCAATAAAATCAGAACTGCTGCTGTGCGAGTAAAAGATGCGACATGCCTCCCCTCCCCCCCCCCCCCCCTCCCTCCATCCTTCCCTGAAATATCCTCTGCACACCATTGTTCCGAAGATCTAGGTCTGCAACTTTAAGTGTGGCTACGCAGTGTCTACGCGGATGTGCTAGCGCTGTAGCCTATCCCCGACATTAATTCCTAGTTTATCTTTGCAAATATGGACTCCTCGTTGCCTTAAGATTAGGATTTACGCAGAGATGCAGTGGAGTAATTAATGCGCGCTAGTAGCGCGCGAGTTCATGGCGGCAACATGCGTAGATGATGAAGGTTCTACTCACATGAGACTTCAGACCAGTCAATGGGCGCATAAAACGGGTTCTTCATGAGATCATCAAAGCCGCCTTCAGGCCTGCACCCGAGTCGTCTTTTTGGGTTCTGCAAAAAAAAAAAAAAAATACGGACGACAACTTTTAGCTGCCGGGAGACCACGAGCACAGCGAGCAAAGAGTGAAGTCTGCGGCCATGAAGTAAATCATATCCTACAAGCAACGCGCTGGGAAGAAATTCCGAATAGCTTGTGCATATCTCGACGTATTTCTTCCAATGTTAGCAGAAAGCAAGAGGTTGGCGTAATGGGCGCCGACGCTGGCGAAACGTACAGGACGATGCAGCAACAACCGTCATTTACAGCGAAGGTGCGAATAGCTAGGATCCCAGGGTCTCGCCCAGCGGCGGGCGTTAAGCTTATGCAAACATCCATAAAAAATGAACAAGGTCTCAGGGCCGCCATATTTTCATGCAAGAGGGCTTATATTGCTCCAGAAAAAAAAAAAATATTTTTAGAAATGCATACGATTTTAAGGGAATCAGTGTAAGCTTGGTCTTTATAAGCGGGCTTTACTACATTGTGTGTTGCCCAGTCAAGCATGGACACCTACGGAGGGACTATGGTTCAGCCTCACTTGAGGAAGAGGCGACGATGGAGAGGAGTACTCTCCATCGCCGCCTCCTCTTCCTGAGGCCGCGTACACTCCTCGCCATGCGCGGTGCCTCTTTTCCTCCTGGCGCGCTCTTCGGCGGCCACCTGTGCGGCGCACTAGAGCCGCGCTGTGATTGGCGTAGCCGCGGTATAATAAAACGTCATTGTCTCCACCCACCAATAGTGCGCGTCCTCAGTTTGCGACGCAGAGATCGGGCCACTGTCCTTATAATTCAACATAGCAAATCCCCCATATAGCTAAACCCCAACATTGCAAATTCAAGTATGCAGAGCGCCAGCTTCGCGTGACTTGGAAGGGCTCTTATTTTTCCCTTCATTCATACACGTTACAGAACAAAATATGCAGCTTCATTTGCCGAGGAGACTCGCTCTATGACTGCGCTGACTACGACATGCACTTCCCAGATTTCTAGATTCCATTTTTATGCAGCATCTGACTCAATTGAAAGGCTCGCAGGGCGGCTGGTGTAGCTCAGTCGCCACACTTGCTAAAGGTGCGCCCTCACAGCCTAATGCATGGGGGCACACTGGATAGGAGATCGGTGACCATAACCCTATGTGCGCCAGGCTGTATACGACAGCGTAATACGTGCGCCGGACCTGCCAACTGCCAGACCTGCACATCAGTGTTGATTGTGGCGCTGAAGCGCAACTTCAAGCAACGCACAACGCGCAGCGTTTTGTTCGTATGTTCGCCGCCGCACGCTAGCAAATTTCGAATTATTCCTCACCCAGGAGTGGTTCCCAGCATAATGTAGCAAACGGTTTCAGCCTCGTGCCGCTTGCTTGAACTGGCGCAAAGCACAGCCACTAAGGCCGCCGCCAACGAGCACCACGTCTGCCCTGCGACACTGAAGCCCTGGATATCTTACTACTGTCCCTTGCCCTACATATGTAATTAGCAGCCTCTCTTTTCAAGTCGCAAGCATATTTTAATGCCTCGGGTAGGTACGAACGGTACAGCAATACAGCGACATCTGGAATTCGTTGACAGTTGCTGCATTACGATTGCTATTAGAACACCAAAAAAGCCTAACTCGTGCGTAGCCGTATTCAAGTGCTCCAAGTTGACTCTTACGATCTTTCCTTAATGCACAGGACAATTTTATTCACGATTTTTTGCTTTCCGGAATTCTTAACAGATGACCGCCGCGTGGGGAATCAAGCAAGGGACCCCCTTCTCCGAAGCCTCGGCGCGTGTGGTATGGCTCACATACGGCGCTGTTGTCGGCGCTGGAAGCGTATACAAGTGGGGGCGGATATAGCGCCACGTGTTCAAGATGTCTGCATGGTTACATTTTAATGCGTCATCATACAAGTACTCTTCCAGTGGGGAGTAATATAACGGTAATTAACTTTCTTGTCATCAACGTACGTCTCCCGTACAACATTAATTCCGCGATAAAAACACGAGCCCCTAAACACTAAACTCCTAAACAAAATTTATGTCAAGTTTAATGCATAGAATTCTTTGGCGAATAACCTGGGGTTTTGCGGGGCTCGCATTTTTGTCTGATTGTAGTGCTCCAGTGGCTTTTTTTCTGCTAGGAAAAATCGTTTGAACCCACTGTGCGGTACGTAACAGCGTGCGTGAAGAAGTCTATATAGGCAACGAATTTCGAAGCTCATACCAGTAATACGGTTCATACTTTCAACCTTGCGTAGCACACACGCAGCCTTGGGTAAATTTAAGGCAAAAAGTACATAAACAAAAATTACAGCGTTCTTTTAATTCAAACTTCCCCTCGGATTGTTTTCTTCGAAAATAAGTTAGTCCGTGTAGATGAGAGGTGACGTGAAAACGGAAAAGACGAAGAAAAGACTGTTTTGCGCTCACGCCAGCAGACTAAACCTACCCCTCCTCCCCACGCGCACACACACCGAGGAAGTTTGTAACGGATCTTTGACACAGGAAATATTAGTTGCTGTACAAAAAAAAAACTTAGAGAAAAGTTTGCTTGCAACATAGGCAAGTGTTCATGGAAAATGAAATATTTACTAATAAAAGAAGCAGCCTCACCTCTTTCATATCGGAAGTTTATGGGTCAAACTATACCGTTTGTTATTAAGTGCGTATTTAGAACTGGGTCATGGCGTAAAAAAAGCGAGGAAACCCTCATGCCTCAACATGGCATCCGCTGCAAGGTCAATGAATGGCCTCCCACTCACATATCCCAGGCTTACATGCATTCCTTTTACTCGCGTGTGTTCTGCACATTTTAGTCCTGACTCAAGCTTCGCTGATCATCCATCTTCCCAGAGTGGAATGGGGCCATTATTTTTTCTTTTTTTTGCTCTTTCGTCCGGTGTTGGCTGCCCGGCAGTCTTATTCGCTTATGCGTTAACACTATTTTGGCAGCAAGAGTGAAACTACAATTTCTGGTGAATTTTGAAAATCGTTTTACTACCCCTTAAGGTTGTTATCCTCTATGCACTAACTTTTATCCTCTCATAACTTCTACGTAAAAAATAAAGGGTTTCGGAGGTGCTAAAATGCTACATGCAGGCATAATCGGGAGGCATACGCCGGAACTCGCTAAACTGCGACATCTACGAGCAAAAACTTGTCTGCGGCCAGTGCCCAGCGATGCATTAAATGTGAGGCATACATCCGCCATGTTTGCGCCTCGAGCCCACTCTGCTAGAACGACAATGCACTCAGTGTTCAGCCTGAATTACAACAGCCACGAATTGTTTTGAACTCCGCGCATGGTCGTTTTTGTCATTCGTTTTCGTGAAGGTGTGGCAGAAAAAAATGAAGCCGTTATAATGCCACTCGCGTATCCCTCGGTGAATATAATTCTTAACCCGCACTGTTGCGAAAAGTCGAGGGAATCTTTGAAGGCATGCAAATGAGTCTTACCTCTTTCAGGATCTCCCTGAGCAGCGTTTGAGCAGACCTCGACAATGTCCTCGGAATTTTCAAAGGCGCGATCAAGGCCACTACAAAGAAAAGGGGGAAAAAGCAAAATCTGGCGTAAAGGGGCACACGACAAACACGCTCGTCAGAAACCAGTCACGAGGGCAAACGTTGGCGACAGCACTGAACAAAAGAACGGAGAGCGGTTGCACAATTCAGTGGACGATTGCCACTGTCTCTTGTGTGTTCATCGGCCGAGGGGGCTGCGGCTGTGGCTCGCTCTCCTGACAGCCCTCTGCAACTGCGGAGGCGGCCGCTTGATCGGTGGCCGACGGGGAGGAGCCGGCCTTGTTGAGGGAGCCCAGCAGCCAGGCCTCGGAGTGCCAACCACCGCCCATTGACCCCGGCTCTTCTTCACTGTCCGAGGGCAGCGCCTTAGGGGCAGCTGCGTCGTCGTCGGCGGCAGCAGCGTCGTCGTCGACGGCGGCGTCGTCATCGTTGGCGGCGGCTGCGTCAGCGGTGACTGCGTCAGCGGCTGCGCCTTCTGCTGCGTCGGGGGACTCGGACGGCTCGTTGGCCTCGCTGTCCAGCTCCACCACCTCCTCTTCAACGGCCAGGTGCTGGTTCTGGTGGCGCTTGGCCCACGTCCTCCGGCGCCGGGGCGACTTGCGCAGTATGCGGTCGTCCCAGCCCGCGTAGCAGTACTGCTCCATGACAAGGTGGAACCTCGACAGTCGCAGACTCACCACGGCGGTGGCCATCAGCAGGCCGGCCAACGCGAGGAGGCTGCTCCACGCCCCGTGGTAGTTGCCCAGCAGCGAGCCGCAGAACAGGCTGTAACCCTGGTTCATCAGCTTGTACACAGTGCGGCACTCGGTAGCCACGGCGCTCACATTCTTGGGGCCCAGCCGACTCAAGATAATCTCAGTCTTACTCAGCATTTGCTCGTAAAAGTCCGAGAGCACCGGCTGGAGAATCTCGCTCACATCAGCGCTGCCGTTGACGCCACGGCGCGTGCAGTTCGTTGTGCAGTCGAGCTGCTCGGCTGTGCGAGCCACTTGCCTCCGAACTCTCTTTTTCCCGTTCTTCCGGCGCGGCCTGGCGGTTCGTTTGCCGGCTTCCGTACAGGAGTGCAGTATCTTGCTCGGAACGAGGCTCTTATCGCCGGACAGCAACTTCGTGGCCGCTTCATCCAGAATGTGCCTCTCTCTGCCGCGATACGGTTCGCAGATGTAGCATTCGCCGACCACGCAGCCGGACAGCAGTACGCCGGCCAGGGGCACCGCCACGAGGCTTGACAAGAACAGCGCAGCGGGGCTGTAGAGCATGATGAGACCTGCCCGGTTAGAGTGGGCATTGCGCATCGTCGGAGCCATGCCTCGGTCGTGGTTGATCATGCCCATCGCCAGGGCAACCACCAGCAGCGCTGCCACTACGCCGACTACCATAGCTAGCGTCATCATCAGGAGCGGGGCGAAGTATCCGAATAGCTGACGCAAGCGAAACCTGTTTTCGAAATTTCGAAGCTTCACCTTGACATTGGAGAGCATTTTCAAATTGGTGTTGCCTCCGTTATCAAGCTTAAACGCTCTTGCACGAAGCGCTCGCGCGAGATGCCTGCGCTCAGCCACAGTTTTTTTCTTAAACATTTGGGTGGCGTTCTCGACGAGCTGCTGCTGCGTCTGTTCCAGGATGCTGCAGTTGGCCTTCAGTAACTCGTGGCTCTCGTCGAGCATGGCGCGAAGCAGCTTACCGCAAGCGGGACCTCTTGACGCGAAGGGGTTCACGTCGAGTCGTCGTAGCAGGTACTCCTCAAAGGCGTCGCTGAAGTCAGCGTCCAGCTTCTGTGCCTGCAACGCGGCGCTCCTCAACACCAGCTGGGACCTGTTCCACGACTCGGGCACGTACTTTGCCCGGAAGTAGCCCTCCAGTTCGTCCAGGCCCTGATCGTAGAAATTTGACGCTTCGCGCAGAGACTTCTGAATGCCGAAGGCGAAGCCCACAAGCAGGACGTTGACAATGACTGCGCTGATGGTGAGCGAGCCCAGGGCCACACAGTGCCCGTTGTACAGCTCGTTGTAGAGCGGCGTGATGACCTGGATGCGCTGGCCTCCGCACCTGCCAATGACACGTAATCCGAGGAACACCACTCCCGCGGGCACCATGAAACCACTTACGGCGAACAGGGTGACCAGCACGCGGAAGGTGGATGGCTGGTATCGGGCCAGGCTGGTGCCGATGCTGAACAGCCCCCTCGCATTGGCGATGTGTTCCAGGAGCTGGGCATTCCTCGGTGCCGAGACAAGCGTCAGGGCTAGCCGGCGTCCGAATTCGCTCCAGACGGGGAGGAAGCTGCCGTCGTTCCGCATCGACCCAGCCAGCCAGTGTCATAGGCGCCGCAGCCCGCCTTCGGTGGCCGTGCAGCGCGCTCCGCTAGGGCAAGCGCTGAAAGGAACCCGCGTGGGCTCGTGCTCGGCGCCGCCGCTGGCTACGACGCTTTCGCGCCAAAATGGACCAATGAGAATCAGTGAGTGAGTGCGCCACACAGTGTCACCAGTGCGAAGCATTTGTTCGCCTGTTGCGCCTTATTTTTAATGCAGCCCCTCGGCGCCACGCGATAAGGAGGATCTTTTACTGCCTTAATCGGCGAATGAGTGCCTAACCTTGAGGTCCGAGCGCCCAAGGTGCCCGAGACCTGCTGACCGGTGTTCGGGCGGCCAACCAAGCAGTCCGAGCTGGGCGATGTCCAAAGAGTATCAACGCTGCATTCCTGAGGAGCGAATGACGCCGCACTGCTTGAGGTCAGCGATTTTTGCCCCCGTTGCAATCGAGAGAGCGGTATCCACATCTCACTAGTATTGTGAGGATCAGTAATATGCATTCAGAAAATTCCACGTCAATCCGGCATCATCATCATACATTCTGGTCACCAAGGGGTATGCTCCTCGATCACTCATAGCCAGCCGCCCACCGTATTTATCATCTGTGGATCATAATCATCCTCGTGCGCTCGGCCTCCTCGGAACGTTCTGAGTCAGCAAGCTAATAGACGCGGTCTGCAGGAACAACCCGTTTCTCTCAGTATCAACAACACGGCCCACTGGCTTAGTTAGATTGAGTCTTGAAATTTTATATGTTGATAGAGGGACCTGTTGGGGGCCCGATGATGTCCCTTAAGTTCCCATAACTTGATGAATGCATGCCGAATAATTTTCCTGTCGAGAAAAGCGCGTACGGTGCTTTCGGCAGCATGGGGGTTCCCAGTTGTCCCAAGTCTTGCGTCAAATCAAATCCACCAAAATTTCTTTTAGGTAGGCGTCTATCATTGTCGCTTTGGGAAGCGCTGCTCGACGCCATTGTGGATTTTTTACTGGCCACAGCACTTCCCCGGCCTCCGTGCGCTAACACCCTGTCGGCAGCACCATGCACCCTTCTCGGCGAACTGCCCTCGACGCTGCTGCCTGCGTCACCACGAGGATTGTCGGCCGAACCCGTGCGCTGACTCTTGGGCTTCTGCGTCGGTGTAGACAGGTTCAGGAGGTGGCGGAAGCATGGTGAGAAAGAGCGTAAGAATCATAGATTTGAGGTATTCTAGAAATGAGTCACAGAAAACAGACAGACCAGTCTTGGCGATGCCGAACGCAGGTGAACACATTCCCGGTCCGAGAGAACCAGCCACCATCATCTCCACCCTTGAAGCTTCGCGTACAGGTTCTTGTTGCGCACTTAGAGAAGCGCGATGTTCGAGTATCAAACAAAAATAGTACCGGCGAGCCAGCGATCACTCAAAGGAGCTAGTGTTGACGTTTCGGCTCGACGATCGTATAGCCGTGCATCATATTGAGCCCAAAGTAGAAGTTTCGCGCCATTCCGCGTACTGAGGGCTGAAACTGCTTCGCACCGAAAACGCGTAGAAAACAACTGTTAGCACCTTCACGTTCATTGGAGGTGCTGTACTGCAATTGCGCAAAACAGGAACGAAGACTGAAGAGAAACGACACGAGACAGAGCGCTCCTGTTTGGCGCAATTGAAGTACAGCGTGGATTACCAACTCGCCCAAACCTACAGCCTACTAAGTTACATTGGAGGTGGCTTTATTTCGCTTTATGAAAAAGTCCATTGACACGCCGTCCCCGCTGCAGTGCTGGGGTACGACGCCAACGTACATGCCCCTATTTATATATATCCGCTCTTTCATCCGCCGGCCACACCATAACCTGGGCATGCTGCAACTGTTCGTAGTCCTTCCTAGCGTACTGGTCGCACTGACCAGCAATGGCGTGCGGTGTGCTGTTTTTATAATAAGGAGCGCTGCGACACTGAACAGAAACACGAGAAAGGCCGCTGCCAGGAGAATATTCCCAGCGATTTTCGATGTTAGTTTTCTCTTTATTGGATCCTCCCGTTCAGAGTGATATTTAAGTCCAGTCGCGGTCCCCACGCCTGCCACAACTACGGCGACCAGAAGCAAGTAAACAGCTGCAGATCGTAGTATCGGGGGCGCGTAATAATCCCAGACTCCTGTCATCTCGTCTAACCAGCAAAAGCGTTGTTCAATCTTCGCAATTCCCTGCTCTGTAAAAATGCCTTTGGTCTCCTTCGCAGCATTGTAAGCGGGCATCTCGACCAGCAATTTATCGGCTCGCCTTCGCTCAGGTTCTGTAGCCGCCAAGGCTTGCCCTAGTTCTTCTTTAGTCAAACTGGTGTCCCAGCGGTTTGCATAGGCGATGAATCCTTTCAAGGAATCCAAGTTTGCGGGCCTTCTCGTCAACAGACTCAATTTTTCGGAGGTCGGGTTTGTATAGACCCTCAGGTCGTGCAGTGCATTCGCAAAGTAGCTTGGCGCTATACCGACACCGCTGCTAATCACCTGGTGAAATACGAAGAGGATGACGAATGCGCAGATCGCGAGGATGATGACGCCTTGAGTGGCGGGGAGGAGCTTAGAGTAGCAGAGCATGTATCCGTCGTCCACCGCTTGCCTCCTCTCCCCGTCGCAATGGTTCGCGAAGCGAGCGCCGATGGCAATTACGCCGACGAGAGCCACGATGACCCAGGCGAACCTTGCGAACAGCAGGATGACTTGGTGCTGGGCTGCTGTTCGGGCAGGTATTTTGACATTTGCTCGGGCGCCATACTCATGTCCTTGTAAAAGTTGGTTGTGGTCTTTTGGATTGTCCGTCAACATTCGTACGACGATCGTAAACATGGCACTCCAGGGCATCAGGAAGCAGCCGCTGTCGTAAGGGCTCAGGAGGCAGTGCTCGGTCTCCAGCAGTGTACTGGGCCGTCGCTCGCTGCAATAATGTCATTGGGGGCGGATCTGCCGTCGGCGGATGGCACGTCGTCACAGCCGCGCGGGCTCAGCAGAAACAGCCGAGCGAAACATGCACGTTGTGCAATGTTCTTTTTCCTTTATCCACTTGGGCTAGCTCTCCGCTCTTCCGGTAGTGAAAGTCCGAGAGAAGGTAGGCAGTAAGTGGTATCGCAAGCTAATCCATTTTCGTCCATCAGAGTCCATGCTCGGCTGCTAAGCGTTTCCCTTACGGACGCGACGCTGGCCTTATTGCCGCTGGTATACCACCCCTGCAACCACTCGGTTTTTTTGGGGAGGGGGTGGTGAACCCAGTCACGTAACAGGCTGTCAAAAATTCCTAGCTGAAACCAGTCGCTGTTAGGTGTACGTTGGCCCTCGCCATAGTGTTTAAGTGTACACCCCGACCCATTACAGTATTACTACGGTACAGCTATATCCACATATCTGCATGCTTTACGTGGCGTGCGGTTAGGGTGGCATGGAGCAGTTGAGTAGTATATATGATGCTTCTGAAAACAAAGCAGATATTTTCTTAGAAAACAAGTGGCCTTGTTGATAAACTCAGGGTGCACCAAACGCGTAAACGATGTGAAAGGGTGTGGGGCTAGCATCAATCTGAGTCTGGCGGTAACCTTGATTCATTGATTGATTGATTGCTTATGATATTCCTTTTGTAACGGGGTAATGATGTGTCACCTCACCAAAGGAACTAATGTATCTATGTTTTATACTCTTCGTTTAATTCTAGCGCGGTTCTTAGGGCAGGCTCAAAATATTTTTTTCTCTTATGGGTGGTAGTTGTCCCAAGCAATATTCCCCTCTCTGCTTTTCGCCCACCAGCATTCTAATCCTATTTCACTCGCCTCGACAGCCTTGATCCCCCTGAGCTACCCTTAAATCCTAGGACTCGTGAAACGGAAAAGCGCCCACCTCCCCTCCTCTCCTAAAGTCGTTAAGACCAGGGCCACCCTTATCGCCCAACCGTCGACCCTAACGTTTTAGTCGGCCCTGCTGGCATCACCACCGGCTGCTAGCAGACATAGCAAGCCGGAAATCTTAACCTAGAATTAAGGTTTCACGCACTACGAAAACATTACCTAACCATTGTCAAAATTTCGTGCGAGGGAAGAATGGATGGGAAACCAGCGAAAAAAGGACGTGAGGCGCAAGGACAGACGAGACAACACAACGCTGGACTAGCAACTGAAATTTAATAGAAGAAACCGATACACCCTGTGAACAACCAAGGCCAACGCATGTGCTAACACGTACGCGTGATTCGATTAAAAAATGCTATTGTTCACTTAACTGCTTCTGCTTTCGTATAATCACCGCTCAATTTTGTAGGAAACAGATTTCTTTTTCGCTGATGGAAATAGACGGTGCGCTAATGCAGTTGCCTTCCTGCTGTTGTCTGACCGAGAACGCTTCTCCCTCTCATTTTGTCCTGCCTTTTTTCCGAAAATCGTCACAATATCAAATACTGGTTCGCACTTGCACTGTTGACAGTGATGGGGAAGGTGTCCAGCTCCTTGAGAACTAAATAACGCGCAATGCTCCCTCAGCCTCTCATTGATGCATCGGCCCGTTTGGCCGATGTAAACCTTCCGGCACCTCAGCGGAATTTTAAAAGTGACCCTGTGCTCACAGTTAAAGAACTTCTTAACACGTTTTGTTTTACAGGCGCGTTTCTGTTTCCCCACATTTTAAATGCACGCGCACAGTCTCGAGAGTTTACACGGTGCGGAAGACAACACCGTGCCGCGAAGCAATTTTCTTTAAGTTGTGCGTCACCTTATGTATGTACGGCATCACCTCAACCTTTCTTTTTTTCCTTCTTGGCATCGGGCCCCTGCGTCCTTCGGATTTGCCTTTTAAGCTTTACGCTGAGGGAATGAAAACGTTTTTGCAGCTAACCTCTGAGCCTGACGTGCAAGGCTTTCCTGCCTGGCATGGGCTCAGCTTTACTCTAAGGCACTGCGGAAACAGTGTGGCTATGCCTCTTTTTACTAATTTCGAGTGGATTTATTCGATCGGGAGCAACGCCCCCTCAGCTCTAGGAGAGTAAATCCAGCAAACGTGGCCGTCGTCGTTAAAAGGTAGCGTTAAATCTAAAAACCTCAGTGTTTTGTTCTCAGCCAGTTCAAAGGTAAAATTAAGAGAATCTGAGAACGCCTTAAAATGTGTTAAAATGACTTCAGCTACCTGTTCCGGATGCTCCGAAGGTAAAAGCTTTAAAACAATTAAAAAATCGTCAACGTAACGAAACATGTGCAGCACTCTGGCATAAATAGCGGTGGCTTCTTGAAGTTTTTTATCCAACTTCGACAGAAAAATCTTGCATAATACAGGATCCTTTCGTCACTCATTCGTTCCAAATTTCGCGTGGAACACCAGTTTTAACGTGAGCAAGCGTGGTGAAACTTTAATTCACGGCCGCGCTGGCCAAGCCGAAACCGGGCAGCTTTCTGGGGCGATTTCTGTCGACGGGCGCTGAATTAAGGGGCTGAGGTAAGCAAGGTAGCTCAAATGCAGCACTTTCAGGGAATTAGCACCGTCCCACCAGATGGCCGTTACAGCGAGCTCACACGAGCGTGCTCCTTGCTAAGAGGCGCGACCCTGCTTTGGTGAGATAACGGTTCGTCTACAGCACTCGCTAGGCTGACCTCGTGGCTACTGCTCAATCATAGCGCCAAAACTTTCGTTCCGTTCGTGGGCCGCGCTAAGCACGAGACATTTGTGTGTCCAAACACGCACGCACAGTGCAACATACCTGGCCGTACTATCATATACAACCCTGTGGAGGCCCACGATTACCGCTTCGCGGAATTTTTATTGTCAGATATAGTGACGGCATGAATCCCACTGGATGCTGGCGAGATGCAGTACTTACGGCGGTATCGAATGTCGCGCCTGGCCAGGTGCAGATCGACGCCTTTCTCAGCGGCGTAGATGGCCAGCGGCGTTTTGCCAACCAGCATCACGAACAGCACAATGCCGAAGGACCACCAATCCGCAGACATACCTGGAGAGGTCGGAGTAGGCTGTCACGGCTGTCCACGCGGCATCACCCAGTCGGCAACATGGCGAGCTCGGCCGTTACCACGTTCCTGCCGAACGCGGCCGGCAGCCCTATTTCACGGCCTTCGTTTTCACAACAAAGGGCTCATTGCCGTTACAACATCGTTCCGGCACAGCGCTAGGGCACTGGAGACAAAAGGCTAGCGTAGTGAGCCTGGCTCGAAAACATAACTGGAAGGATGGGAACCACTAACCCAGAACATTTCTCCTCCAACTACGGCGTTGGAGTCACCTTACTTCGTGAAAACAGACTGACGGAGCTCGTTGGGAAAGCCAGCCATAAGTAACAGAAAGAGACGTGCACCGCATATGTGTCAAAAGCGCACCTGGGAGCCTTATAAGAAGACTGAACGACTCTAAAAACGTAAGGCGCCTAAAGGGCCAGCCGCTGCGTCCAACAAAGCAAATTTGTCGAATAGTGACGCCAGACACACAATCTTACTCAAAAATGTGACTTCGGCTGGGGCATTACGTCATAAAAACATGACTTTCCGCATCCCGTGGTGCCACAGCCCAGATAATTTGACGTAGCGGTTGGTCTTTAGGTGCACTGCGGCAAAGCAAATCTGCATAGTTGCATCGCATCTTCGCCTGCCATTATTAACCGCTATTCTGTCAAACACACGTACAAAAATTAAAATGCGAGTTTCTATTTCTTTTGTGGGTTATTTTGCATGTAAAGAAACCCCCTTCTGACACACAAAAAAAAAACTAAGTAGGCTATAAGGGGCCTAGGTTGGTGTTCACGCAAAAAGTTAATTTGATTCTGGTGTCTTTAAATGAGGAAAGCTCAAATAGAAGGTACTCGTTTCAAGGCACCTGTACTTTGCATATAAAGTTTTCTGTACTACACGACAAACTCTTCCGTCAACCACTTGTTTTTTTTCCGCGAAAGGGGGAAGGGGCGTTCCGAACCTAAAGTGTGCACCGCTACACGTAATTGTGTACGTAGAATTTGAAGCCAGACCACAGGATTTCGTGCGTGTGTGATCCTTAGGAGACGAGAGGTTGTTGCGATAGTGCCTCTAAATGGCGTAAGGTGCACGTGAGTTCACTTGTAGCTACGTTTAATGCAAAGGGCGATTCGCAGGACGGACTGGCGACGTCGGGACATCAGCGTATGGTCCGGCTCAAGAAAGCATGAACACGAATGAAGAAGCGAACAGACTTCAGCGCGGACGGATGGAGCTGACTTCTGACGCGTGTACGAAGTGGCCGCTGTGAAAGTGCAACACGTTCGTGCGTGGAGGCTGACGGAAAGCGCGGCCGCACTCAGCTGTGCTCAACCGCTCGGAAACAAACGCCCGTGCCACGTTAGCGCCTACACGGATATGTACGGCGGCTTCTCTGCGGCCGAATCGCTGGTAACACTGCTCGGCACAGCTGCTTGGGAGTACAGTCGTCACGGCTGGCGCCCCACGCTGAGGACAACGGCTCTCCTACACCCGTCGCGGCGGCTCAGTGGCTAAGGCGCTGTGTGCTGAGCGCAAGGACGCGGGTGAAATCCTGACCAGCGGTGGCTGGTTTTCTGATGGAGGCGAAAAGCGAAAGCGCCCGTGAGCGTTAAGGATCCCCAGAAGTTGGTCAAAATTAATCCGGAGCCCTCGTGGCTCAGGTGTACCCTCAGCGTGTAAAGCTCCCAGTACCAAAACGGCTGGAGCAGCGCGATAAAATACGGGGTTATGCATGAAGGGCCCTGCCATTACTAATTAGCAACCCGAGGTTCAATATTACTGGCGAATCTCACAGTACCTAAACAACGGAGCCTGGCACAAAATGCTGCATGAAAGTATAAACAAAGAACGTCTAGTGACGACATAAGTGGCGACCAAATGACGTAACGCGAGGTGACGTAAAGGTGATGGCTTCTTGGCGCAGAATGGCCTGAGTTTCGAGGGAAAGAGCTTCGCAGCACTTTTTCGGCCCATGTTAGTGGTGTCTATCGAGTTAAAGGAGGCAATGCTCTAGTGTCACCCTGAGGTACAGAACCTCAGGTATGAGGTGTACACGTGGTTCGGCGCTGCCTCGTGGGCGATTCACTAGATGGCGCAAGCTGGCCTGAGGCGCGTAGTCTGAACCTCAGGTATAGAAACACGTCGCATGATAGGAGTGGTGCCGCTGTCGGCGCTATGGAGCCTTCATCGTGTGAACACCAACGAGTTGGCCAACGCCACTTTGCAGCATCCCTCCGTAACAAGAACCTAGCCAAAAGAAACGCTACTTTAGACAAATGTTTATTGAGTTACTGAGCGGCTTTGTGGCCTTATGACTATGCACTGTACCCGCGCTTCTGTTTTGACTGCTGTGTGAGTTTTGCGTTTCCTATGTAGTCATATACGAGATGTGTACCCTGTTATATTATACTTTAGTTTTTTCCAATTCTTAAGGTTCCACGCGGTAACAAAAAGCCCTCAAACTTTTCCTGGACATGCTAATAAACTATTGATTGATTGATTGATTGATTGATTGATTGATTGATTGATTGATTGATTGATTGATTGATTGATTGATTGATTGATTGATTGATTGATTGATTGATTGATTGATTGATTACAAATATACTGCTGAAACCTGAAAATTTTGGCCGACATTTTTTAAAATTAAATTCACGGAGTCAGGCCGTGGTCCTGCTTTGACGTCAAAATCTCGGGTGGCTTTCTCAGGTCGACCATCACTTCCGAGCGTTCATTTTTTTTTAATGGCTCAATTACTAAGCCTATGAAAAGACGGATCTACATCATAAAGGCTCCTGGTGAAAACGGGCCTAAATATACCTCCGAAGAACGGAAGGACACTGTTTCAAAATTTGAAACATGGTTTGCGAGGTCTTCAGAACCGCCAAGTAATCTCGACTCTAGAAATTAGATAGGTCTCTCTTCACCACACGTGCACGATGCATGAAACGCAGTATGCGCTGCTCGATTGCATTGTCAATCATTGTCCGCTTACCATACAGCTCTTGCCTAATGACCTCCGGTGCCATGTAGGCCAGCGAGCCGCACCGACACCAAGCCTCAGTGCCAATCTATAACGAGAATGAAATATCCCCGTTTAAGTATTCTGCTAGCGAACGTCGCCAGCTGTTATGGCTGCAAGCTGTTTGTGCTGCTTATTCGATAAATGCCATCCACGTACGTGTTGCACTGATGAAGTCACTTTGTATAAAAGTTAGTGGCTAAGCGCGGTAAAAATAATAGTCAGCTAGCACCCCTCCACTGCAGCAGGTAAATGCGTAAATTTGCTTATGAAGTTCAGCCCCGTGCCAACGAAGCAACGCACGAGCCTTGTCTTCCTGTAGTAAACAGCGCGGACACTTATCTGTCACTGCCACGGCTGCCCGAGTTCTTTGCTTGGGGCAATGACCGGACGTTACCGCATCGCAGGTGCCAGAGACAGCCGTCATTGTGACTGACAGCCTCACATCAGACCTCAACGACAAGGGCGCATAGCAAGTCTCCCAAATAAAACGACACCATATTACATTGTTTGTTCACACTCTCACTACGACAAGAAGCCTAACTAGGAAGAGGGCGCCTGCCTTCTGAAAGGTTGCAGGGAGTATATTCATGCACTCCTGTGTGCGGTATTATTAGGCCTTGAAGCTCTCCGGAAGCGATAAGAGCTGCGTCGTAGGAGAAACGCCAATTTATGCTGGGTGACTCAAGTGTCTTGGCCCAATAACTTCGCTCTAATTTTATCTCGCTTCTCTGTGCGGGGTTCCATACAATGCCATTTTTCTATTTTCCTGGTACCTTTTTTATCTACCTGATTGAAACCCTGCATACTTGCACAAAACAGGGCCCGTGACCTTGCCGTCTTCACCTAATCTAATCCTTATGCGGCAGTGTTTATAGCAATAAGGCTGTGGAGCATCGATAAGCGACAAAATGCTCACTTTACGCGGTGACTTGAATTGAGGGCGCTCATGCCCGTTTTAGCTAAACTAAAGAATATCATCTGTTTCTCCCCCTTTGTAAGCGCCTTTCAAGATGCCTACTGTGTTTTCCCCACCACGTGCAGATGCTTCAAAAATCAGTCGACTCGGGATATGAAACAACACAATAAACTTTTGACTCACTACGAAGGGCGCAAAAATGTTCTGACCTGGCTGAGTCCGAAGTCGATGAGTTTTGCGTTTCCTCTGCTGTCTATCAGGACGTTCGAAGAACTGATGTCACGATGCAGAAATCCTGAATGGTGTGTTAAAGCACTGTTACGTGGACGAAAAAATTCGAAAAAAGTCATCGCGCTTATCTGAATGGCTTGCGTTTCCACTCAGTTGAGCAATGCACTAGCTTTGGTACTACTCATTCTAACACTAACATGCACAACGTTGCCAACCTCAAATAACGCTCATGCAATATCTTGGATGCGACAATACCAGGAGCCGTTGGCTTTGGTCGATAAATTACTGATATATCCATGCACGAACCGCCTATATCAGTGCCCTTCTGAGGAAACAGCTGTCTCCAAAGCTGCGTGGAAAGAAAACATTCCCCTGGGGAAAGGGCACCTGTAAAGACCTTGACCGAAAACCAGGTCGACAGCAATGAAGCGTAGCTTTAAATAGTTGCAATGATTGCTTCGAGTAATTACACAAGGTGCGTAGGACAACACACTCTAGGGGCCCACGGGAACGAATGACCGAAATTTTGCAACGAGCGCAGCAAATTCTGTGAATGGCAAGACTATTCAGACGATTATGAACCTGGCATAATCATCGTCAAAACTACGGTCACAGTTACAGAACAGCAGCCCCGTCAAGCTCAAACAGCATGTTTCGCTATGGGGGTGTTGAGGGATGATACTCAAAACTGTTTGGCGGCTGTAGCAGGTCTAGGAGTGCGGTTCCGATAGTACGGCATACGAAGGGTACCGAACGGCTCGTGCCTTTTTCGTGCACGTGCTGGATGGCCAGCGCCACCTGCGCCGACAGCAAGCGCGCCGTGTCCTCCTTGAAGGGACCTTTCTTGCGGACCAGGTCTCGTATCGAGCCTTCTGGCAGGTACTCCATCACGAAGCACCAGCTGCGAGGGAACGGCACGCATTAGCGGGGGACACACGCACTCTCGGTGCCCGCTGCTGCTACACCGACATGCCGCTTAATTGTTCTAAGGGGATTCAGCAGCACGGTCTGTATAAAACATGTATGTACCTAGGCTTAAGGGCAGGAAACATGTAGCACTCATAATGATACCGCAATTTTTTTATATAAATGGACGTCGAAGCGCAAAAATATTTGTGTACCGTGCACTTAACGATGCTGGAGACATGATCAGGATGTGTGGCATCTTACATTGTGAAGCAACACGCAAGCTGCGAAAGACAATTCGAAAACTTGATATCCATTTAAATTAAACGAAACATTTTTAAAGACATTATGAGCCATTCCACTCCATGGACGTGGATGAGCAGCGAAGCTGAGGTGTTGCAGAATTTTGAACAAAGGTACGAACTCATTTGCTGTCTTGATCGGTGATCATCGGGACATATTTATGGTATTGTCTTTATGGTTTTGTGTGTATTCGCGTGGACAACTGCCGTCGCCCCGAGTAGCCATGCCCATGAACCGAGCCCAGGCGTTTAGACGTACCGGCCACCATAAGAGAGCGGAAGGAAATACGCTTGGAAAGATGACTAAGACAGGGCGGTGCGAGCGTAGACATGGCCGACGCCGGTCGCCGAGCGGCAAATCTTTGAGAAACTTTTCGAGTTGAAGCAAGTGCGGACCCGGGTAAAGGCAAGCGAACGGGCAAAGAAACAAACTAACACCTCGCGCTATGGAATGCCTCGCGTTTTAAAGACACGTCTTGCCTGGGAATTGTGCTCCAGCGTGGATGACTACCGCCACCTCGGGGAGCCGAAGGAAACTAGGCATGCAAGCGCGTGGCCTCCGCAAGGCAAACGAAAAGTGCCCGAATACCTTGCCTTTTAACCTACAAATGACGTTCGACGGTAAACTCAGCATCAAGGCAGCGTTGAAATTTGCTTTGCTTACACTTTGAATTCATGAGGCTTCAGTCGGTACATAACATCAAGGTTAAATCTAATAGCAAGTAAAGATGTGCGATGTGCGTCTTCGTTCATCATTTTATCTTATTTTGTTCAGATTTGACGGTAATGACTTGAAAGACATTTTGCAGCATGTCAATATTTTCCCGCATTTTTGTTTTGGTAAAGCTAGGGTCTTGATAACTGCAGTTCAACAATCGACAATAACTGCTCATGACTTCAACATGATGGCATGGTTAATAGAAACGTGTCCAGCAACGCACGCCGACGCAGCGGCTGGCGCGTTATTTCGCCGGTCTCATGCGGTTACTCGCCCTCTCTGGCGTGTCTGCGCGTTGCCGCCGAACGACGCCGACGCTCGCGAGACGCGTGATTTCGCGTCCATGTGGTTAGGGCTTTAGGGGAGGACGCTCGCAGCGGCGACGCATCGCGAAAGTGTGAGGGGAGCCAGTGAGACATACCAAGCCGTCGCGACGCGCTGGAAGATGACACCTTAGGAGGGCGTGCCGCCCTCCCTCTCACACTTTCGCTAGACTCTGCTCCTCCGTTTTCTTTCCGCCTGGGCGGCCTCGTTCGCTGGCTCGGTTACGCGGACCCCACCGCCTTCGCCGCCGCGAAACCCCTATACCGGGCGCCAAAGCGCTGCGCGCTAGAACTATAAGCAAGTTTCAATTGTACCGGTAGCAGTTGAAGGCGTAAACATTCATTTGCCGTCGCATGAACAAGACCCTGAATAAGCACTCTGTTCTGTCAGAATACAAGTTTTGGGTAAGTTAGACCAGACACAAAAATTTGAGGATCCCACGCATATGTGGCAATCAATATAAAGCGAGTGGCGAGTGCGTCGAGAAATACCAGGCGTATAGTGACATTCGACGTTGCAAGCCCCCTAGCGAACACGTGGTCAATTGCGCCCCCAGTTCCACGGCCGGGCTAGAGAGGGAGCGGCGCGCGCTGTTATGAAAGCGCGCGCCGCTGTCTCTCTAGCCCGGCCGTGCCAGTTCTTGACGAGAGCAGTGATGAGTGGGAGGGGTAGCATCCTTCGGTAAGGCCAGTGATCACCACCCCTTTCCTCTCACTTACGGTAGACCTTGGTTGACCCATGCGTGGCGGTCCTTGGGCCACGTGGTTGTGACGCGCACTCTCCTTCGGTCCGTCCCGCCCGGGCGGAGTGGTCTCGTGGCGAGAGCCGACCTTGCCTGTTGGCTTGGCTCGCTCGAACCCGTGGTGGGCATCTTTGGAAGCTTGAGCTGTAATAGATAGGCGAGTAATGTGGCACTCTCCTATCTAATACCGCTCGCGCTGCAAAGGTGCTCACTGCGGGTTTGAGCGAGCCAAGCCAACAGGCAAGGTCGGCTCTCGCCACGAGTGCGCAACCACTCTGAGGGGAAGAGATAGCCCTCGCAGAACTGCGTGTATTGCGTTGAACGACGCAATACAACAACACAGCACATCTGCCTTCCTGCTCTGAAAAGCCGTCGCGTGCACTGGCCATAAATAAGCGAAAAATATCTGTGCCGACAGCCAGGGATGTTTCATCAGAGGCTACTATACACTACGTGCAGTGTTAATCCCGTGATGTCAAAAGCGTTAAGACACAGCGTGTGAGAAGCATTCCGTGGCTACTGCTTGGACCAATGTTTGGACGATACACTGAAAATGCGATTGGGTAGGCTCACGAATATTGCATTCTTACCCCTTGGCAGTTTCAAAGTACGCACGAAAAGTGACCACGTAGGGGTGATCTGTGACGGCCTCCCAGACGGATTTTTCCACTTCCACGCGCTTCCGCTCCTGCAGCAAAAATATAGATAGTGAGTCCAGCTTCATGTCCAGGGACGAACGACAAGGGGGTCACCTTTTCGGGGTTCTGGTTCTTCTTTCGTATGTACTTGAGTGCCGCCAGCTGCCTGTTGACCCTGTGGCGCACCAGGTACACGATGCCGAAGCTTCCCCTGCCAAGAACGTTGAGCGTGACCAGAGAGTCCAGATTCCAGCCGACCGTTTCCTTGGGGTTGATCCAAATGTCGGTGACCACCTTCTTGGGCGTGCTCTGCGGGAAAGACGTGCCTCGTGAAGCGAGCGCACAAGCCTGGCGTCGCGGAAGCGCGCCCTCGCTGTAGCACCACCGGCGTGATCGTCTGTAGTTCCCGAGTACTTACAGAATCTAAAGACGAGGAGGAATGACCCGTCGGGGTCCTGCTCAATGCATAATCCTCATCTGTTTGAACCCGGGAAAACTGGAAAAGCGAGAGCGTAGCTGGACTCAGCGAACTACAGACGATGCCGGGTAGTGACCGCATCTTTGAGAGTACGCCCACGTACCGCGTTGCTGGTGCCGGCCTGGTCCATGAACGACTCGACCTTCTTATCGGGTGCGCCGGTGTTGTCTTGCTTTTGCTGCTCGAACTCCTTCTTCTTGATGTCGGGCTTGGAGTCATGCGAGCGGGACTTTGCGCGTGTCGCCTTTGGCTCGGGCTCGGGGGGTGCCTGGTCGTGGTCGTCATCGTCCTGCGGCCGCTTTTTTTTCTTCTTCTTCGACGCCTTGGAGCATGTGGGCTGCTGCTCCTCGGCCTCGGCCATGCCGGCATCCGGTGGCAGAGGACTCATCATATCAGAGGACTTCCTACGGCCCGGGTCCTTGGCGTTGCGAGAGGCCATAGGACGGGGGCCGTCCGCTGCAGCCGCGCCGTCCGCCCGAAGGCGCCGCCAAATTTTGCCTGCATGCGAGAACATGCCCGTACGTCCAAGGAGCACGACAGCTCCGCTGCTCCCCCAATCTCGCGGGCCGTTCGACGCTGCCGGCACGCCCGTGGTGTTCATGATAGGGCTTTCAGGGACCAACCGATGGCTGGGCCCCTACCTCCGAACCTCGTTTCCCCGGTTTAGTTTCTATCGTGTAATATGCCTGACTCGAATCTTTGTTCCTAACATCTTCATGGCTCGTTTGTCACAAATAGGGGATGAAAGATGGGTGAACGGAATCGCGATCCCGCTTCATATGAGGTCATCCCGCCTTCCAGGTCAGCGGGAATCATGAGAAAGAGTGGATTCACCACTCCTTCTTTCAGTACAAACAACCATGGTAGTTAAGTAGGCCGTAGAGAGCGCCACGCCATTATTAGTCTTGATTCTCAAAAACGAACGTGCAATTTTGCTCTGCTGTGTACTTATCCGCCACTGTCTTATCAGGAAGAGTGGAAAGAGAGAATGTATGCCTGAGTGGGTGCTGGTGCCCATTTGTGCCCCACGTAAACTTTCCCTCTCTGCAGCACCGAGAAAATTTTATGAGTACGGCTTTGGCTGTCGTACAAGGAGGGCCAAGCGTACTTATGGTAAGGCCTACCCAGTGCTGGGGCACAAAAACACGAACAGCGGTTAATTGAATAAAATAGAATCGCTGTGACGACATGAAATATACAATTGATAAAATAGCTCAGTAATAAAAATAGAAAGTCAAAGACCGCTGTGCTGGCCCATGAGCAAGTTTCGGGTTCGATTCCCCAGCCTGTTTTCCCGGTAGTGGCGAACGACAGAAAACGCCCGCGTCTAGACGCTTCGGCACGGCTGGAAGATCCCCGAGTCGTCTAAATTAGGTAGCCTTCCACACTTCACTGAAACCCAAATTAGAATTCGACCCGCAGATGCAGTTGGTATAAATCTGCACGTGCATATTGAATGAACGACCGGCCGGTCGCGATAGCGGATCGGCAAAAAGAAAACAATGCATTAATGTGAATAGTGTCCCTGCTGCTGTGGCCGCTATGTCACCATGAAGATGTAATTTCGACCTTCCACGGTGGCTAAGGCGTTCCAGGTTATACGTCCACCGCGGGGGAAATTTGTGTCTGGTGAAGCAGAAAAAGCGCCGAGATTTCAGTGCACACTAAGGATCCCCTGTAGGTGGTCGAAATTATTCCGGAGCCCTCCCCCACGGCACGCCTCATAGCTGTAGCTTCGGCGCGTAGAACGGGGCCTTAGTAGGGGTTAGTTGGTGCTGCATAGCTCGAGTGGAGTTTCAACAGTAGCAACAAGGACTAGAAAGACAACACCGGACGAATTTCTTGTCCTTGTTGCTACTGTTCAGAGTATCAACGCTTTTCACTCCAGCGCAAAACCCTATATGTAATTTGAATTTGTGTGTGTAATTTTGGCAGCGAAAATCTCACGCTTCGCAGGGAGTGCAGCAGACGAGTTCGTACCAAGTGAGGTGGACGGAATTCGCTTTGCTTCGTATCCCGAAACGTATTAACCCTGTTTACACAAGATGATCTTCATATATGAACGATCTGTTTGTTTAAATCCTGCCGTACAAGATGTAGAAACGCAAGACAGCAACCGTGCCACAGCAGCAGATGGCTCTTTCGCCAGAGCATAAGCCATTGCAAGAAAGTAAGAACTGCCCCTTCGAATATCTGCTTGGCGCAGATCGTTGTCAAGCCCAGTAGCCAACGAAGTAACTACTCACAGCAGACTCCTCGTCGATATTTCCACGTCGCTCGAACAACATGGGTGATAAATTATGCGACAAATGTCTAAATAACCTTTGACAGCCGTAATTAGGAAGTTATTCACAATCATGCATGGCCCCCGCTGATAAACTGGGCGTGTTATAAGATGACATGGAAATCTACTCCTAAGACCATAATTCAGCGGAAATGAAGCCCTGCTACAACACTATACTTTAATCAGAGCTTTAACGTTTTTGCACGCACGAAGAAACAACGTGGGCAGGGTTAAGGCATTGGTTGGTTTGGCGTTTAACACGCCGAAGGTACCCTGGCTATGAGGCGCGCCGTAGTGGGGGGCTGCGGTTTAATTTAGACCACCTGGACATTTTTAATTTGCGGTGAAATCTCGACATACGGGTGTTTTCGCTTTTCGCCTTCACCAGAAGAGCAGCCACCACGGCCGTGGTCGAAGCCGCGTCGTTGGGCTCAGTAGCACAACGCCATAACCACTGCGCCACTATATAAGGAGCATGGACACGCGGTGGAGACGGAGGACCACACAGTTGACCAAGCGGTACGGAGAGTCGGTATGAGAAAGTGGGGAATACGCGACAGTCAAAAGGCAGGTAAAGTTAGCAGAGACGATGAATTAGGCACAGAGAATGGAATCGAAAAGTATCCTGGAGACTTATAGGACCGAGACACTATAAACAAGAAGGAAGGTTTCTAAGGCAGTACGAGAGGCAGTGCATTGCTCTTTGAAGCACAGGTGAACCCGGGCATATACGGACATATGCGGGCAGTAGGATGAAACGTGTGTATGCTGCGGCAGAGATCGGGAAATCATAGACCATATTGTCAAGGGATGCACAGAGAAACGACCGCCGCGGGGTGACGGGGAAACGGCGTTGGCAGAGGCTTTGGGATTTGGGGTAAGGGCAGCCTCAACTTCAGGGCCTTAGAAGTGACGAAGAGGTGGATGGAATGGTGGTGGAAGAAAAGTAGGGAAGAGATAGTTACGTAGGGGGAGTAATCAAAGGGATGAGAATTTAGAAGAGCAAGGGGGGGGGGAGTTTAAAAAAGGGGTGAGGGAGAGATGTAGGGGCGGCAAATCTACAAGGTTAGCGAAGAGTAAAGCGAGTAAGTGGATTAAATAAGGCAAGTCGCTTGCTGACAACCGACGTCCCGATTCAAAGGGAGAGCCACTAATCATCATCATCATCATCATCATCATGGCGGACCAGACGGTGATCGGGCTCCCGTAGCAACATGTGCGCCAGCATCAGTATTAGTTCCGCTGGAAACAATTACTTTCATGAAAAATGAACACAGCTATACGTTGCTGAATGCGACACAACATTAGATTCGTTTCAGGGTGTCTGGTGTGGCGTAAAAGAGCCGCGTGCGACGCAATCCGCAATGCACGGTTAAGGACGTACGGAAGTGGTTTGAGAACAATCCCACCTCATTCGGCAAACTGCTATAGGATGTTATTGAAGCGTACGTCATCGCAGTGTACGTTATACTTCAGGCGTGTTAATTTTTTCCCCTGTGTGCTTGCTAAGCAGAAGATCATGCGCATCATGCGCGGGCGATATGTGTGTATTGCGATGTTTTGTATGGATAGTAAAACCTAGTTTTTATTTTGAGCAGTAAGAAAGCGAAGACGAGGCTCCCATTACGTCGTATCAAGTGGTGAACAAGAGAACATGTTAGCATTATATGGACAAAAATAATACAAGCCTGCGTATTTACGTGTGCATGTAGCATACACTGGCGTGTGATATTGAAGCGTAGATGAAAATGCAGACATTAATTTACAAGTGTGCTTTTGGCTTGTGATGAATAATTTAAGAGAAATCTCGTGGCTGAAATTACGGTATGTTTATTTGACTGCCGGTAAGAATTTTAAGTGCGCCGATGCTTATCATCAAAACAAAAACAGGGGTTACCAAATGCATTCAAGAACCCGCATCTGAACTACCAGACCCAAAGTTATTATTGCTAAAACATCTTTGCTTCAACATAATTATTTATACTATTCAGTAATTAATCAATAAACGCATCACCACACTTGATTCTCGCCTTCGTGTGCAAATAGTTTTAATCTGTTTCTTGATTTAAAATAAAAGCAAGCGGATTGCACAGCCTCTGCTGCTTATGTGTTTGAAAACAGTGGAATTGAGCCAATTTAACAACACGTAAGCCACGATCAGTGGACACATTATGAGGCAATGAAAGTAAATGGTATCCGAAAAAGACGATCACAAGGTAACACAAAAATCTTACAAAAGCGGCGCCCTCACACCAAATCACTATTAAATGCGGGAGCTGTAATTCAGTAGAGAATAATTTAAGCATCACGTACTCATGGGTGGGTCTGAAAGGTTTGCGTTTTTTTCCCAAGCAGACACCAATGAGGTCCACAACTTTTTCATATACCCGCAGTTTCTATAGCTTCAACAAAGTTTAGAGGATATGAACACTTGTTTAGCCGATATTTTCTAAGTGTTTATACGGCATTATCGATTACTATATTTGCGATTGCTATTTTCCTTTCGCTTCTGCGATGCCGCACGGATTCCGTCATCCGCCTCAGCCGGAGCGACCGGTCTGCCGATCACCGTCTCCCGGCTTCGAAAGAATTTCGTGCGGCGACACTAGCGTCGCTGGAAAGAGCGGATTACCAAAGACGCTAGGGCTTTCATGCATTGAGATCACACGCCCTATATTGCCACTAGAAGTGTCTTCTTAGCAATGCGTTTGTGTACAACGGTGAAGCCAGCTTTAGGGACTGCTGTGTAATGCTGTGTGAATTCTTGTGGAGGTATTTAATAAAAGGCTTCTCGGACATCCCACTTTCATATCAGACTTGTTATATTTCCCCTGAAAAAATGTCTTCTCAGCAATTCATCTGTGCAGTAGACTCTAGAAAGGCTCGGTATACAGCGCTCCTTAAGGATACGTGGGGCTGTGGCCTTACTTATAGCTCACTGGGGCCTTCGAATTTTCATACGACCTCTCCTATTGCCCATGAACAAAAGTATTTTCAGTAAAGCATTCTTGTCTAGTAGTGAAGCGAACTGTAATTGTCTATAGGACTTCATAGGGTTACATGGGGTTTGAATGTAAATATTCAATAAAAGGCCCAGGGGCCTTCCTACTTTGTGTCAGTCCGCCTATATGGCGCCTTTCAGCAATGTATGTGTGTGTAGTAGGGAATTGATTGATTGATTGATTGATTGATTGATTGATTGATTGATTGATTGATTGATTGATTGATTGATTGATTGATTGATTGATTGATTGATTGATTGATTGATTGATTGATTGATTGATTGTAGGGTTTAACGCGCCGACGCAACGCAGGCGATGAGCACGCCGTAGTGGAGGGCTTAGGATTAATTTCGACCACCTGGGGATCTTTAACGTGCCCCGAAATCTCAGGCACACGAGCGTTTTTGCTTTTCGCCTCCATTAGAAAGCGGCCGCTGCGGCCGGGAATCGAACCCGCGACCTCATGCTCAGCAGCACAATGCCTTAGCCACTGAGCAACCACGGCGGGTTGTGTAATCTGGAAACGGAGTTAAACTCCATTCCAGTCTTTCCCTTTAATACCATGTTGATATGTGTGCCGGTGATTCTGCCGTAGTTCTCCCTTGTACAGTTTAATGATGGTGCGCGTGTCTTTCAAAGAGATATTTGTACCGTTTTATGCTGGCTTACCGATATTAATATCTATGTCAATAAATCGCAGGCAAGTTTTCGTTTATACAGACCTTATCAGTATCTTCAAAGAGCTTTCCCTTTACACCTGCATGGCAGAAAATGCGATAACTGTTCTTTTTCCCTGCTAACACTTAACATAATACAAAATACTTAGGACTATAAATACTTAGGACTCTCTCTGTCTTCTGGGCATGGCAGTTGCTCAGATATTGTCTCCGCAATGTTCGGCTCTTTGTGCTGTCGATACCCGGAGGTCCCAATTCGCATCCTCCTGGGATGACTGCCCAGCAAAGCACACTAGCCATGTGGCGTATGCGGGTTGGATATTACTCTGCAAATTTGAAGTGTGAATAATAACAATAATAATAATTATTGTTAATCCACGCAGCCTACCGGGTGCATAACATGTACCTAGGTGTATAATTCGCCTCAGAAAGCGGCATCTGTGGCGCCGTAGTAGCCTCTTTAAGAATAAATAACCTTCAACGTTAAAGAACATGAGGCATGTTCTAGTCCGGTTCCGGTCTTTTATTCTGTACGCGGGTTCGATCCCTCCCGCGGTGGCTTCTTTTCTGATGCAGGCGAACAACGAAAACGTACGTGTGTCGAGATTTTGGCGCACGTAACGACCCCCAGGTGGTCAAAATTAATCTGGAGCTTCCAGTACAGCGCGCCTAATAGCCCAGGTGAAGCGTCGGCGCGTTAAAACTTGCAAGCAATCATCGATCTTTCATTCTTACGAGTGTCGCCTGCTTCAACAGTTGAACGTTCATGTGCAGTTATCCTGTGAAAACGTAACGCGCTTGAGGAAGCAATCAGGAATACGATATCGAAATGGCGGCTGTACCTACCATCATAGACATATACAACCGGTTGCATTTCCGTGAATGTTTAATGAATTAATCAAAAAAGCTTTCCCTTTCTCCCGTTCTCTTTTTTTAATGTAATCAAAATAATCACAACAGGGACACATTTTGCGTGATTGAAGAAAACGCGTTGAAAATTAGGCGTAGTTTCACGTCTTAATACGAGATTAGTTCGAGAGTGGGGTGCTGCCCCTTGGTTCGACAGGAGCTGGAAAGGGCATATGCAATGTTAATTGTGTTCAACAAATTGCGCACCGTTAAGTGCTTGGGCAGCCTCACGTAGCTTTTTTTTTTTAATTTGTTATCTCTGCACTGTACTCAATGCTTTCTATTCTTTCCTCTGCTAACGAGCCTATACGATAAATACTCATTGCAGCCTATTTTGAAGTATTTATTTCTTTTTTTTTCCTTGACCAGCTGTTTGCCTTTTCCCTCTGCATCGGGCTCGTATTTCACGTATACATCTGCTAATAATTTATATTCTTCTGTGATTATTATAAAACTAATTTACCAGCTCCACTTCAGCGGTGACTCGCGCTGTTTTATCTCGAAATCACGGGTTAGTATTAAACTGAACTAAAGAATTTATTGGTTGTGTTATCATCTTTCCTTTTGTCCAATATCCAATAGTAATATGCGGTCCGAACATGGCGCTCCAGAAAGAAACCTATATCATTGCAGCATTTTGCTTAAACTCTTTTTTGTGTGTGTGTGGAGGAGGAGCGCAGCGATTCAACGGCTTTAAAATGTATAGGGGCTTTTGTACCTAGTTTGGTCATTGTGTTTTCGACAGTAACAAGCGCGTCCAAACCCAGGAGTCCCGAAGGCGTCCCCGTTACCGTGCTGTCCGGCCATCCTGTCCTCGCCTTTTCTGTCGACTTGTCTCCCCGGCCTGTTTGACCAGAAGTGAATGTTTGCCAACAGTATACGGATTTCTCGAATGGAAATGTACAGAAAGCCGGATTGCCACTGAGCGCTCTCCCATCATCCTCTGTGCGGACTGGGTCGCCTATGCTCTATGTTGCATCACATTTCTGTCTGCTAGAAACAATCGGCAGCCGGCTCGCCGACGCAAACACGAGAGCATTGTGTCCAGCTTAGAGATAATGCTCTATTGAATTTTGTGTACATTGTGGGCAGAAACGGCAAATAAAGCGCATGCGCAGACCAGTGAGCTTACGGCACCCCACAACGTTCCAATAACTGTCCCATCGACAAAAGAATTGTTTACGGCCCACTGTTGCCTTTCGGCTTTATTGCGCTCTCTAGGAGATATCCCCGTGTTTTTCTGCTTTTTTTTTCGACAAGCTTGCTTTCGTATTGAGGTTTCGAACATCGGAGCATAGTTAACCTGCCGTATGGCTTTTGTACCGTGAACCCGGCGTAGTTGACTTTTCGGGCGAAGTTCAAACTATAGGATATCGTGGCCTGTATTAATACAATTCTGGAAACTCGGAGGCAAGAGATGGATAACGTATCGCAAGACAGAAACAGCTGGAAGAACATGGGCGAGTCATTCATCCCGCAATGGGGAAAACAGGAAAATGATGATGATGATGATGATGATGATGATGGTGGTGGTGGTGGTGGTGGTGGTGGTGGTGGGGCTGGGGGCGACGACGACGATTATGGAGAATGTGACGGTGATATGATGACGGCAATGATGTCGGCGACGAAGGTTATGGTGAATGCGATGATGCGAAGACGCCGAAGGCAATGTTGGTGATGATGATGATAACGATGATGATGATTGGCGTAACATAGGCTATTGAACAAAGATTTCAGTCTCTGTAGCGGAGAGAATGAAAAGTGAAAATGATTATGACAGGGCACGTGATTTAACGGGTGATTGGCAAAGGCTCTGTCATTGTGAAGGAGAGTGGGAGGAAAAGACGTAAAAGGAGTAGCATTATGGTAAAGACGGTTTCTTGGACTCCACAGGGGTCCGTCATCTCGCCGCTGCTATTCAACCTGGTGATGATCGGGGTGGCCGAACGGCTAGAGAAGATCGAGGGCGTCAGGCACACCCTCTACGCCGACGATATTACGCTGTGGGTCCCAGGAGGCAGCGACGCTCACATTGAGGGCAAACTGCAGGAAGCAGTCAATGCGATCGAGGACCAGCTCGACGGTTCCGGCCTGATATGCTCACCGAACAAGTCAGAGCTGCTGGTGCTACCACCGAAAAGGGCGAACCGAAGCAAGTACAAGCCAAGAGAGTACGAGAAGATCAAGGTCGTGACGGGGAGCGGCCAAGTGATCCCCGAGGTCAGTAAGATCCGGGTCCTGGGCATGGTGGTCGAGAAGCAGCGGAGAAACGGCGAAACCGTCGCCCGACTGAACGCCAAGGTGGCCAACGCGATGCGACTCATTCATCAAGAGGGTCGCCAACCACAAGGCAGGTATGAAGGAGGAGAGGTCTGATCAGGCTCGTCCAATCCTTTGTGATGAGTCACATCGCGTACGTCGCAGCATACCACAACTGGCTGCAGAGCGAGCGCAACAAGATTAACGCCATCATACGACGTGCCTATAAGGCGGCGCTGGGGCTGTTCGAGGGCACGAGTACGACCAAGTTGCTGAGCCTGGGCGTGCACAACACGCTCGAGGAGATCGCAGAAGCACAACGGACCTCCCAGCTAGAGCGACTATCTACGACCGAGGCAGGCAGGAAAATACTGCGAGACCTGGGGTACGAAGCGGCCGCGGGGAACGCCAGCAGCAGAGTCCCCATCCCCGATGAGACCCGGTGCCGGATCATGGTGGACCCTCTACCAAGGAACGTCAATCCGCAGTACAACAGGGGCAGACGAGCGGCGAGGGCCAAGGCCCTCATCGATGTACACGCAAGTGACGGCCACGCGAGGTACGTGGACGCGGCTGAGTATCAAGGAGATCGAGAAGCGTTCGCGGTGGTCGTTCGCGGTGCTACGAGGGCGGCGGCGAGCGTTCCAATAAAGGAGGCGTCCGAAGCGGAGGAGGTGGCCATCGCCCTGGCCATTGCCGACGCCGGGTGCCAGACCGTGCTGAGTGACTCCAAGAATGCGGTGCGAAATTTCGCCAGGGGCCGAGTATGCAAGGAAGTCGAGCGCGTGCTGCGGACGGCGAGGTTACAAAAGGAAAACAGGAGCATACGTCTCAAGTGGTTTCCAGCGCACGCAGGTGAAGACGCGTCGGCAACGAACGACAACCACAACGAGACGGCCCACGCGACGGCGCGAGCGCTAACTAACCGCGCCGCCACCACCGACCGTCCGGAGTGGTGTGGAGTCAAGGACCGCATGACAGACTATAACGAGGTCACCAAGTTCCACCGGCTGGCTCGAAGGACTCTCCCGCCCCCTCACCCGGGGCTGAGCCGTGCAGAGGCAGTGTTGTTACGACAGCTGCAGACAGGGTCGCTACCCACCCCGGTCCTGATGAAGCACATATATCCAGAAGCCTACCCGACCGACACGTGCCAGGTATGCCAGCGGGGGAGGGCGGACTTTGTGGACGTGTTGTGGGACTGCGTCAAGTTTCCAGAGCGAGCGTCAACAAGAAGAGGAAGACTGCCGTCGAGGCTAGAAGCAGCGATGGCGAGCTACGACCAAGAAGAATAATCATGGGCCGTCCAGCAGGTCCTGGAGGCTCTCGAAAGGCAGAAGCCGAGTGAAAACGGCGGGGAGGCGCCTTCACGGGCGACGAACAGCGGGAGTAGCAGAAGCCGACGCCGAGTAGAGGACCCCACCGGGATGACGTAGAGGCCCGTGTCGCGGCGCTCTAGGGCGTCGATCTGCAGGCGATCAATAAAGTTGCCTCCATCTATCCATCCATTGGGCGCCTTGTTCAATCATGGAGAAAATAAGCGCAGGAGGAACGAAGGGCACACAAAGCAGACGTTAGTGTACCGACTGCTTTGTGTGTCCTTCGTGCCTTCTGCGCTCATTTTCACCGCGATGATGATTCGGAGAGCATGCTTGATTTCAGCGAGCGCCGTACGAGCTTCGAACTCGTTCCGCTTCCTCAGAGAGCGGCGCAGGAGGCCACAGCGTTCCAGGCCCTGTAGCAGCGCCCACAATACCGGCCCGTCATTGGGCAATGTTACACTAATGCACCACATAATGCGGAGTGCTTAGGAGTCCTGGAATCTTTTCTTTTTTCGACAGGAGATCATCCTCCAGCGTTGTCAAAGAGTAGCCAGTTGTTGTGCCTCGGCTGGTTCCGTTTGAGTCTGAGTTTACAAGCCATGATGAATTTTAACACTTGCGTATGAAGCAACCCCCCCCCCACCCCTTAGTCTTGTTGAAGCATAAAAAAGGCGTATTTAGGTCATGTGTTTCGGACAATTACCGGTATACAGACAGGCGTGTTTTATTTCTCATAGAAGTCTCCCCGGGTGAGCTAACGCACACAAATTTTGATATGTCTTGGAATAGCCATGCAGTGCACATATGTGCCGAACTCAGAAAGGTTGCTTGCCTCCTGTTTTCTATTAAAGCCTTATGCCCGGTATACATGCGCAAACAGATATCCTATGCCCTTGCTTATAGCGTCTCGCGGTATGACATTTGTAGTTTTTAATTCTGTACCGCCTTCTGGAAAAGCAAAATCAATTCTGCATTGAAATCAGTTTTTAGGTCTAATGAACGGTGCATCGCTTGAGGCGCATGTAGACGTTTTGAGTTGTCAAGAATGCCCGATTTATTTGTGTTGTTTAAAAAAAAAAGTCGTGTTGAAATATATTTGGTCCCATGAACACTATACTGCACACGCCTCAACGTAACCTCCGCTTACGAGATCGATTTGTTGTGCCGAGGGTTCGCACTTGGTATGGTGAGCGGCTGCGTATGTCCCTTGTATCCTCAACTCCCTTCCCTCCGAACTGCTTTCTCTTAGCACTCGTGCTCAAGTTAGAGACGCTGGTTTTGCATTACGTGGTTAAATGTTGAATGGTTGAAGTTGTTGAATATATTTTCTCGTGCTTGTTTTATTCCCCAACTTATTTATTGTACAATCTTTTTTTTTTTACTTTCCTTCCTTTATTTAATTTTTTTCTTTTTTCCTTTCCTTTACAGACGATATAATGTTTGCTTCGCTGCGTCCGTGATGTGCAGCAACTTCCGGGCACGGCCCCACAAGCCTTTTTTTGGCGTGGGCTGGCCCGCACATGTATTCAGTGATGTGAAATAAAGATTATTATTATTAATATTATTATATATAAATTTGAACGCATGTTGGATACATCTAAAGAAATTTCATGGCTAACATTTACTAAAACTAGTAACTACCTTAATTTCCGCACAAAAGTTCGCACCCAGTGCATATAGTTAACAGAGGTAACTTTGGGATGCATTACCACTTTATTAGGTTATCCGCACCTGTATGAGTGCCAACGACAGCCGCGGTGGGCCTGTCCAGTTAAATGAAGGACGTTGATAACACCAATTATGTATGATATGCACCGGCAGGGTCCGATACTGTAATCCGGAAAACGTTGGAAACAAAGGTATCGAGGCTATAATTTTAAAATGCAATTTCAAAGACGAATGGCTGTGCTCAGAGTGTTTTTTTTTTTTTTTTTGCGATGCTCTTTACTTACACCCGGCACATTCACTCACAATTCCAAGGATTAACTAACGAGCAATAGAGTCAGCATCGGTACCTGGTTCATTAAAGACGCTAAGAAACATCAATATTCCACTCATGTTTGTTTTGCACACAAGTCAAGGGCCCAAAGAATCCGACGAAAGTAGATGCGGTAATTTGGCCATAATCCAAACAGTGACTTGATTTTTGGCCGATTGGTAGGTGCCTTCCAACCAACAGTCGGCCACTTTTACTGTGCAGCGTTTCCGCTGCGCATTGTTCGTAGATGCACACGTCCTTGATGGTGTGGGGCCTCAGCAATACTGCTTCGCACTTTACACCGCAAATAACGCAGTAAGCAAGAACACAATAAGTTAACAACAATGTGTGCGCGCGCGTATGTGTGTGTGTGTGTCTGTGTGTGTGTATATGTGTGTGTGTGTGTGCGTGTGCGTGTACGTGCATGCTTCTGCGTGTGCGTGGGTGCGTGTTCATGTGTGCGCGTGCGCGTGTATGTGCGTGTGTGTGTGCGTGTGCGCGCGTGTGCGTGTGCGCGCGTGTGTGTGTGCGCGCGTGTTCGTGTGTGGGTAAGGGGGGGGGGTGAGGTTCTCATCTCTTTGCTTTTATTCCCGAACAGAACATTTATCATGCGTCCAAACGACTTCGAGACAGAGCCGATTAGGCCGTCGGTGTGTGCGCGTGTGTGCGTGTGAGTGCGTGCGTGCGTGCGTGTATGCGTGCGTGTGCGTGTGCGTGCGCGCGTGCGTGTGTTTGTGTGTGCGTGGGTGTGTGTGCGTGGGTGCGTGTTCGTGTGGGAGGGAGGTTCTTATCACTTTTCTTTGATTTCCCGAACAGAACATTTATCATTCGTTTAAATGACTTCAATACAGCGCCAATAAGGCCGTATGTGTGTGTGCGTGCGTGCGTGTGTGCGTGCGCGCGTGGGTGTGTGTGCGCGCGTGTGTGTGTGCGTGTGCGTGTATGCGTGTGCGTGTGCGTGCGCGCGTGTGTGTGTGCTTGTGTGTGGGTGTGCGTGCGTGCATGCGTGCGTGCAAGTGCGTGCGTATGCGTGTGCGTGTGGGGGGAGGTTCTGATCACTTCTTTTATTTCCTGAACAGACCATCTATCATTCGTTGAAATGACTTCAAGACAACGCCGATAATGCCGCCTGATAACACCTGTAATCTACGTTTGAGGCTTGGCAGAAATGGACCGTTATCTTCTTTTGAAGTTTTTATTTTTTTAGATGTGCTAAAAAACCAAATGCCCCAAAGACGGAGAAAGTTTATGAAATACCCGCATGAATGACTGCCGTTAAGAAATGGCGGGGGAGGAGGGTTTGCTTTCCCGCGTTTCGCAATACTGGCGCAAAAGTATAAATGCATTCGTGTTACCCCCCCTCCCCCCCAAGATATTTCTATTTGTCTCATTTTCTACGCAGAGAATGCTGAATGTGGATGCCCAATGGGCTTTTGTGTGCATATTTACGACGCGGTATGATAGACACGCCCAGTGGGAATTGTCGGGTAATTTCGTGAGCCTCTCAGGAATTCACCGATCCCCCAAAGTTGGCTTCAACGCTATACACAACTGAACTGCTTGCTGGGAGGACATTTTGACAGGGGAAATATAAGCCACCTGATATCATGTAGGAAGGGCTTTTTTGAATGCCTCCATAAGACCTCGAATGTCCTTGTGAAACGCTGTAGACCAAGCCCCTTTAAAGTTGACCTCACAATTTAACACAAGTGTACTCCTGTGTGTTACTACTAGTATGTGCCCTCGGCCATCGACATTCCCCTCGATGTCTCCAGTACTACTAACTGGTTAAGGCCGCTTGGCCTTAGTTAAAGCATATACACTACAGCGACCCCATTTCAAGGCTAAGGGACTGTTGAATGCCCACTACAACTCGCGTGCTTTCAACCGCGCCTACGCTACGTCCGCGGAAGCCGCCCTTTGTCCCCAGGATTCGCCTCATCACGTTTTCTGGCTTACCCCCTGCGTCCATTGGTCGCCACGCTCTTTCTTACTTGTGTAGTCCATCTGCTGTCCGTCCTTCGCTACATGCCGAGCCCAACCAGTGGCGGATCCAGGGCGACCTTTGGGCGGGGTGGAAGGGGGGAGGACACTGGTTAGGCCACGGCCGGGAGGGGGAGGGCATGCACTGCAGGGGGCAGGCCCCCTTTGAATCCGCCACTGGCCAAACCGTACTTTGCGGTTTCACAAAACACGCTGCTAATATGGTTGGTTCGTGCTTGGATAAAAAAAAAAAAATAGGGTAGAGCTCTAATAGACTGGCACGAAGCGAGACCTAAGCGAGCAAACGAGTGCCGAATTTCGTGTTATTTTTAGATAGAATGTCTTCGTACTTAGTCTGACCGCCAATTCATGACGAACATACTCTGTCTTTAAACACGATACCTATCACATCTTGCTCTCCCCACCTGTTTGCGCTGATGGGGCAAAAAGGCCGCCGAGCCGAAAGGCGGCACATCCCCATTGACTCTCAGAAACGTGGCTACCAAATTTCCGTCGCCTGCGAAGGAACGCGGCGTACAATTCGACGTTCAACGTCATGGGTATGCGCCCCCCTGACGTTACGCCTACCGTCACGCTTTGAGGCACGACCTCGCCAATGAGTACCCGCAGGTTGACGTACAATCAGATTACGTTGCATGGCACGTCGTTACGTTGATACGCAGCAGCGTAAGGGGACGACGTGGGTGTGCGACGGCCCGATCTTAGGCTATGTACAATACGCGGCAAATGAAACGCGAACACGGAAATATGAATCAGAACACACAAAATTGAAAAATACTGTTCGTTGAGGTCTAATATTGGCGCGCTAGTGATGGCGTGGAAAGTCACATTTACGGACTTCGTTTTTGTAACGAAGCCACGCGTCACTTTGTCTTGTATGGAAACAAATCGCGCTATTTGCGTATCCTGGTTCATATTTTCGTGTTCGCGTTTCATTTGCTGCGTATTGTATGTCACGCTGTGAGGTCTAATGTTGTAAACCTGCACCCACAGCTCGACGTACAATGCTTGCCATGTCGTTAGGCTCAACGCTAAGGTTACCTAACATTAGGTCTAAACATTGGCCTAACGGCCAATGTTTAGATTTTGGCGTTGCCCTCGTAGGAGGCGCCTTTACGGAACGGCATGAAAAGTCTAACGCCTACCTGAGAACTCTCCATGCGCAATGTGCGAGAAGCGTGTACGCTCCGGCACACCAGAACACGGCGTAAGGTTACGCCGCTTATTGTAATTCTATCACAGCGACCGTCAGAACCAACAGGGCAGAAGCATCATGCAAATCCTTCTGTGTATCAGTGTGATAATGCAGGATCGCTGTAATAAGTATGTTACGCTGCTGCGTTGATGCTACAGCAGCACAGGGATTTACAGTAGGTTCCAAACTATACACACCAGTTTTGTCCGCACTCGGAACTTCTACCGTGCAGAATTAGGCTTTGTGTGGCTAAACCAAATTTCGAGCACCCAAATCTCGGTTCGGGTAGTGCACTCCAGAAATACTCATCCCACTGTATTATTATTACCACTGGATCATTATTTCCATTCACAGCAAATACGCCCTGAGAATTTTTATCACAATCATCATCATGTCCAGTGGAAACGATTGGACGGGCTGAGAGATCGTCGTGAACGCCAGCATGTCATGAGCGATGGGCGACGCCGCAGCTTGTACGCGCAAGGCACTTGTGTTCCTATTATTGCAACATTCTCTCCCTGTAACTCTCCAGGGGACCTTAAATGGCCCTTCATCACGAGCTGCGGTAGATTGCGTGCCAAGTGCACCACCCATGTTGGTAAGGTACAAATGCCCACCAGACCAATGCCCCGCCGTAATTCGCTTGGAATATCATGTAGGCAGACTGCTGTAGTAACCACCTTGTACGATGATGGCCGAAATGAGACAACGAGCGCTATTGGCATGACGGCTAGCGTGAGCACCTAATGAAAACCCGTTAATCCCAAAGGATAAATTTTACGATAAAACAAGTCCTAATAATCTGATAGCTTGAATTAACTATTTCTTGCACATCACAAGGCATGTCTGCCTGCTGTGGCACGGTCGTATTGGTAAATAGTGCGTAGCACGACAGCACAGCAAACTCAAGCACTCTCAAGAATACAAAATCACATGCACTATTGCGCTAAAACGGGCCCTTTACGAAGGTCCCGTGATGCACCTTGGCGTTCTTTCCCCGTAACCCAACCTGCTTCGTTGTGGAGCCTCAGGCCGAGACGCCTAACTTTCCCCTTATGGACCACGTGTGCACGAGCGCGCTCACCTTCGTGTCGGAACCAGATTACGCCATAGAAACGGACGACGGGACCTCAGGGCGGATTGTGGGCAGCTTCGGAGCCCCGAAGCGGCACTTTCTCCGATGCCAGCCAGCAGATGTACGCGCCTGGGGGGCACGTGCGACCCGCTATTGGCTGCGAGGCTCCACAAGGCGGCGCCCCATCATCATCATCAACAACCGCTCGCCACCTCTTCTTTCTCTGCGGCCCATCGAAGCCACACTGCCACCTTGGGTTGGCCACTGCTTGTCGCCAAGCTCTTCCAGGCTCCATCTTACATCGCCTACTTGTCCGCGAACGGGAACTGCGGGGGCGGGGGCCTTCCGGAAGGCCCGGTACAGAGGGATCGAGAGTACGGCCAGGTTCAATGGGAGGATGACGATGACGCTCAGAGGGGCACGCATCCAGAAGTCGGATTGCCCCGACAAAGTAGTTCGCGGGGGTGGCTTTCTCGCTTTGTGCAGCATCGCTATTGTGTGGCACCTTCCTCTCCTGATATGACGGGGGGTAATGTCACGAAGGAAAAGAGCAGGCGAAAATTCAAAACATCTCTAACGATTGGATAAGAAGTGACGAGACACGTCACTGCTGTTTTAAATCTTCGAAAATATGGACCAACTAGCCAACATCGCCCGCCTTAACTGAGGCATGAGCCAAAGAAAAAATGAAAATTTTTGCAGCTGTAAACCAATAAATTAATATATTTCTCTGCACAGGTAAGCAAGCGTATAAGGAAATCACCGCAATATTTGTATTTCTTTTCAATTATAGAATGCATTACGAGGTACTAAGGGAGCTGCTCGTGAAAGATTTAGGGCCTGCGCCTGCTTCCGCGTATGTAGGTTTATACGGGCAGAGATCCGCCGTATATATAGTATAACGGCATTGATGGTGGTTGGGAGCATTTATAGGGCGTTAATGAGGGCCGGGATCATGTTGATGCCAATGCTGATTTTGTATAGTATATTATACGCATAATTATGTGTGTACTCAGGGTGTTTAACTTAATTTTAACCAGAGTCAAAATTAAACGTGTTAAAATCTGCTGGAAAAAGTTAACTATCATTCAGGACGTGTGGAATGTTTCACGCTGTTTATTCCCGGTAATGAGATAAATATTATTTAAAAAGAAGTAACGAACTTGGCAACAGTCAATCTGACTGAAAATTTTCAGTCACAAAGTTGTAGAACGCCCAAAAACACCTAACTCTGCAGTTTTGGCAGAATTTTTATTGGTGTATTTTACGTGTTAAGGGCAAAAACTCCAGGAACACTAAACAGTTCTTTTTTTTAGCTATGAACGCGAACGAATAGTTGTTCAATTGTTGAATTGAACGCCGCTGATTGCTCCTTCCCGTTGTGCGCTGTGAGTAGCACTTTCGAGTTTTGCTGCGAGGCACCTGCAGTCCACTGGCGCGGATGACCCCGCTTCGCAACTGCCGAGGTTGCTGCCGCCGACAATGTAGCGGATTTAGACTCCGTAGCGGTACGGTACGTACTGCCGTAGAGCGGCCCGAATCGCTGGTACGTGACTGTAGCGCCGCTGAGTGAGCCCAGCGCGGTACGTCCTTGTTGACGTATCGCTGTGCCCCGCACGCCGAATCACGGCAGCAGACTCCGCTTTTGACGTGCCACATGTCCAGGAGAAATAGGTCATTTATCCCGATGTTAAGCGTGGGCCAACACACTTCTGAGGGTATACTATGCTCTGTGTGTATGTGGGGCTCCCGTGGGTGGGCGTTGGTCAGCACCCTTGTGCGGGCATGTGCCCCTCATGCATCTCAGCCACTGCGAGGTTAGGGGGCGTTTCTCTGCTACGCGCGCTGCACGCTGGCTTTTCCGCTCAACGAGCTCTCCAATGCGAGCGCATTAACAGGCTCCCAATTCAAACAGCTGGCCGGCGGATCGCAAAGATGAATTCCCGCATGGATGAATCTCTGAGAATTTCTAGGAGGTACTGGCTGAGTACGCTGTTGCACTGTACATCGCCCTGCTGCGTCATGCGCGTGCAGCCGCCGTTGTTGCCATCAGGCGCATGCAGGCGCCTAACGGCGTCGCGGTCGGATTTTTCGATATTTTATTCAAACTCCACAAATTCTCTCCCCGTCAAGGAATTCTGCCAGTAGCTTCGGTGTTCGGCATATTTTTGGGAGCTAAACTTGTTTATCATTGAAAATTTGCCGCTAAATCTGACATTACTTCGCTTATTTTGTTAGCCGTGGTTTAAACAATACGTACAAGTAGTTTTATTTAATTGGCTTCAGACTGAATGATTTTCAATTAATGTATTGCTGGAAAATCCAGGGTTTATAATTGTGTACTTTGACCCAAAGCGTCGAGGAACACCTTGTTTGTTATGAACAAGACGTCATTCCTTCCTCGCGAACTCTGTCGCCCACTATTGCGCTCTCATAATGCTGAGGGTGCAGAGGCAAGAGAGTCAATATTTTTAAATCGAAGCTTCAGCGTCCTCACTGATGCCGTAGTACGCCAATACGCCCTGCTGGAAGGCCACCTTTCTCTGACGATGATGATGAATTATCGTGGGTGGAGGGAAAGAAGAAACACTTCCCGTGGCCGGAATCCAACCTCCGTCCCTCGCGTTGTGACGCCGCCGTCTGTCCGATGGCTCCACTTTGACATGGCCGAAGCGGACGCCAATTATACCGATTCGCGCCGTGCACTCCAAACCCAAACGTTAGTTCTACGGCGTGCACACCCGAAAGTTGCTGTGGGTATACTAAAAAAAGGGGCGTGCACCTCCAGATTAAAACATAGTCGCCGTGAGAGATTGGCCAACCAAAGAATTCACCACGAGGAACTTTCGCGTTCAACCATCGTCGTTGTTCACATGGCGTTCACATCGCCATAGCCACTGGCTCAGTGGCTATGACGTTGTGCTGCTGAGCACAAGGTCGCGGGTTCAATTCCTGGCCGCGGCGGCCGCTTTTTCTGATGGAGGCGAAAAGCAAAAACGCCCGTGTGTGCGAGATTTCGGCGCCAGGTGGTCAAAATTAATCCGGAGCCCTCCACTACGGCGTGCCTCATCACCTGCGCAGCGTCGGCGCGTTAAACCATGGCCTCCGTGATCGGCTGCCGGCGGCGCGCCGATCACGGAGGCCATGGTTTAACTCTACAATCAATCAATCAGCGTGCAGGCTCCGGCAGAAATGATGCCATGGTTGACAGGGACTTCGCTGCTCCTTGACGGGTAAAAGCACTAACCAAAATTCGGGCCTAAGTTCGTAGGCCAAATTTTAAAAGAATAAACATGCGAGTAAGCAAAGCAACGCTCCAAGTTTTTCCTAAGTTTTTCCTAATAACGTTTCCAGTTTCGTTTCACATAATTTTTTTTTAAAGTGCGTTGTGCCGTGCACCCTGGCAGTCAGCCCCACTTCCTTGCAACGGGGCAAAAGGGCTACAGGCTGCTCAGTGAAGTCAGTGACAAGTCGGCCAGGTAAACTTACCATCGCTGCCGATCCAGCGGTATTCTTAGACAAGCAGACAACTGGAGTATATTTCGGTCAGTGCTTTGTATGGCCTTTATTGCGGGATATACGTGACGTCCCCGTCCTCCAAATGCAGCGTCGTCGCCCCCATAAAGTTCGTCCTGGGCGCCAGGCAGGAAAACTGGCTTTGGGTGAATGTGTGTCACTTTAAGTAGTAAAGGACGTCTCAGGACGGTTCTCCGAGGTATTTATTTTTGTATAGCATGGTAAGAAGACTGGTGTTCCTGCTTGCACATAAAAAGTGCTCGCCGTTAAAGATAGCTCGAAACCTATGCGGAAAGTGTTGTGTTAGAGAAGGGATGCCAGAAACGGAGTCATGAAAAAGAATCAACTGCCGGCTGTAAGGCTAGAAAGACAGCAATCGGTACATACCGGCAGTGCATTTCTTCTTATAAGCATGACACAAGGGTAACTAGGCTGACGATGACCAATTTATTATACCGAAAACCATTCATCTGAGGGTGATGAAGTTTTTCTTTTTCAGCGTGTCGCATCATTGTTTTGAAAATATTTTTTTATCATTTTAACGACATCCCGAGCGAGCGAGCGAGCGCTCGCGTACGGGACGAGGGGTTCGGCAGCAGCTAGCAGATACAACCGAATGAGGCGGAAGAGGAAAGAACAAGCAGGACAAGACAGAACAGGAAGGAAAGGGAAAGCGCGTCTCCGTCAGCACCAGTCATGCTGTTCTGTGCACGCCCAACGCGACTGGGAATTGCTTAGGAACGGAGACACTTCCCTCTCTTCCGTGTCCTGTTCGCTCTCCATTCTTTCGCACACGAAGCTTGGGAACCTTCAAACTCTTCGGAATCACTTTTATTTTTCATGCACAACGCAGCAGTGCTATCGCCCTGAGGCATGTCCCCAAAAAAGGTAATGTCTCATCTGACGCCCACAATTTGCCAGACTCAATCGACCAAAAAAAGCTCTATTTGAACTGAAAGAAACATGCTAATCCTGAAACGAGTGCAGAAAAAATTAGCCGATTTTTTTCTAATATTTTTTAAAACTTGCGGCAAGTCCCAAACGGATCATGTCCCACACTGGCGACGGCACGTCTGCTAAATTTAAATGAGCGAAAAGCTCAATTTAAAGTGGAAAGCTCATGCGAATCCTTAGACAATTAAAGTGAAACTGGTACTGAAGATCTGTTTAAAGCAATCCTGGTGCATTTGGGACATAGTAGCTTTTTTATGGGCTCGACTGATGCGTTACTTCTTCCTGACGATGTCGTTCGCAACCAGTGGAAAGCAATGTGTCTATCATGAAAACATCAAAGTCTGCTTTGCTTGCTTAGCTTCCGCCTATTCTGCAGAAGTAGGACTGTAATTTGAACATGTGTTTTTAATTGCGTCAACATGTAGCTACGGAGATTTTTCTTTCCTAACGCTAAAATATATATATATATATATATATATAGAAAGAGAGAGAGCCAGAGAGACAGAATAAACGTTTTATTTACGAAACATAGATGCGGGAGCCCAAGGTCTTCTTGTTGTTCCGGGTGGCTGACGTGATGATATTTTTAATCGGTGATACGAGCAGGATTCCTTCAGGAAATGCAGCTTTTGGGCGGGATATGAATGAACGTCCTCTGAACGCTGCGACTGGTGCCCTGGCAATAAATATCACAAACACAGCCAATTATCTCGAGCCACCTGCTACTCCACACGTCTACACCCCGCTTCTACCTTCTCTCTCCTCATTAGAATCGCCAGTCTGCCTTAGGACGCAACTGGCAGTCCACGTCCATGCCCTCTTTTCCTCCCCATGGAACATCCGTCCCTCCGAAGATGAACCTTAGCTCCACGGTTAGCCGAGCGGTTAAATAAGTTTCCCCAATATTTATTTCTCTGGCTTCTATTAGGGTCGGTGCGTAATAGTGGGAGGGGCATCGGGGACAGTTCAACAAATTCTCGCTTGTGCCTGGGGTCAGTCCCATGAAGCAGCCCCAGAGTGCGTTCTGGTTGTTGCGCAACTCCCTCGATGTGGACACCCGCGTTTCCGAGCGGAGTGAGTCGAAGCGGTGCGCTTCCGAGCGGAAATCTGCGTGCTACAAGGGCAGAGCAGCTATAGCCGGTGGAAATGCATAGTTATGCATAGTTTAAAATTTGGAGCGCGTAAACAATAGGGAAACAAGGAAACGAAGCGATGGCGGTGCTGCCCGCTCCTCTCGCTCATATCCTGCTCTGCGCTTTAAATTGACAACGTGCAACCATAGAGCTCCCCGTGGCGAATAACGGTTTCTGGCTGCGGCCACAGAAATGGTGACCCGTTACCACCCTTCTCTCCGAATCCATGGCGTTTCTCCTGCATCGATCGCTGCCGGGGCCCGTGAAGCTGTCGTGCTCAGGAGATGGAGCCGTCACCTTCGCCTTCTTCGCTGGCAGTACCTTTGCGGCTGGGCGCTCTCAGTCCTTTGGCTACTGCTTGTCGGCGGCCGCTTCAGCTATTCTTTCTCCGCCTGTGTTAGCATGGTCAGACGTGTTTTTTTTTTTTTTCGATTTGTCCATTAACACGAAGTGCTGTACTTGCCAAAAACCTGTTGGCTGCGTCCTGCCGTGAGGAGCGAGAGGGCTCCTCGCTCTACTCCCCATCGTCATATCTGTGTGCCTTGCTTGACCCGCATCCGGCAACACATGGCAGCGTACGTCCCGTCCCCCGCAACATGCACCCAGCATACAACATCGCCCGCCGAGCCACTCGTGCGACCGCGTTGCACCGAATATACGCCTATAACTGCACCACCAGACACACTGCGCACATGGGGTCAAAGGTAGCGCAGAAAAAACACACGGGGACAAAAAGTGTACACACGGACAAACGCTTGTCCGTGTGTACACTTTTCATCCCCGTGTGTTTCTTTTGCTCTACATTTGACCACTATTAATTACCAACTAGCCCAGTCTACAGCTTTACACTGCACACGCCCGCCAGTACTATTCCAAGCACGCAATGCAGTGCAAAAGCAGCATACGTTCTTGGTGATCAAATGAGGCGATTTTTTTTTTGCGAAGTGAGCCAAATCCACCTAAAGCGAATTTGAGGAAAAAAAATTCCCCGCATTTCCCCGAGGGGAGGAGGAGGAGGAGTGAAACTTTATTTTTGATCATAATAAAAGAGAGTTAGGGCATGTGGCCCTCCGCACAGGTGCAGTCCCTATTCCGGGACCCCATTGGTCAAGGCCGCCACTCTCGCCCGTCGAACTAGAGCCCTTTGAGACTCCAGCCCCGAGCAATTGAGCAGGGCTGCCTCCCATGCCTCTCTGGTAGGGGAAGGGTTGGGGGATAACGCAGGGTTGCGCTGGCATGCCCACACCATGTGGAAGGTGTCGGACACCTCCCCACAGTGCAGACACCGCCCATCGGTTTTAGGGTCGAAATGCTTTGCTACTGCAGGGCACATAAATGTGTTCGTCTGCAGGCGCCGCAGTATTCGCTCATCGGCCTTGCTCAGACCCTTTGCAGGGGCTGGGTAAAGCCGGCCGTTATCGCAGTAATGTTTTACGATTTCTCTAAACCGCAGAAGTGGTTTGCTAATCTCCGAGCCGGGAGAGCATGGGTGAGGCGCCCGGTGTGTAAGCGCTCGGGCAGCCGCGTGCGCGGCCTCGTTACCTCTCAGACCCTGATGCCCCGGAGACCACACAATTTCTTTAGGTGCGGGGTCTACGAAAGAATGTGAAAGTGCGAATGCACGAGTTGAATTTGCGCGGTTAGGTAATGTTCGCGAAAGAGAGATCACACACACACACACACAACTACAAAGAAAGAAAGATGCATTTATTCACAGACACCTATTTGTGTTGTCGTTGTACTTGATAGAGCGGATCGTGTCAGTACTCCTTTAAGCAGGTGCATTAGCCCTTCTCACGCCCGATTCTTGGCCAATCCCCCACGTGGGTATGTGCCATGTCAGCGGCCAGGCAGCGCGCGCCCATCTCCCCCCGTTGCCAAGGGAGACGAGGAGATTCCTGGCCAATCCCGCACGTGGGTATGTGCCTTGTCAGCGGCCAGGCTGCGCGCGCCCATCTCCACGTGCGCGGACATCGCCGGTGGACGCAGGTTCAGGGTCGCTTAAGAAGTGCATTCGCACTTAAAAGTGCAACTTTATTACCGCACCTAAATGCAACGCTGTCAAAGCTGTTACATGATATTGTCAAGGCGAGAGGCAAGTTCGACTGGCCAGTGTTCCACTGGCGGGACAATTGCCATGCTGTGGCGCATCCGTGGAAAAAGGAGAAGGTAGAAGAAGCTGGTGACTAGCTGCTTGAGGCCTTCCCAATGCTTTTTTTTTTAATCTTGGATTTTACTTTGAAAAGGTATTGCCAACCTCTCGAAATTTACTATTTACGGGTGCCTGCAAATAAATAACATCGTTTTTCATACCCCTGATGTTTGGCCAATCTCCTGTTTGTGTATGTGCCCTTCACTGACGAGGAACAACAACATCATCATCATCATCATCATCATCATCATCATGACTGACTGACTGACTGACTCGGACTGGCTCTTTTCTCTTATCGGCCTCATTGTGTGAATACTATCACCTGATAACTCCGTATCAGTCATATCAATATGTTTTACATGTCTGCCAGGGGAAGTTTAAGGTCACAAGTAATTAAAAATTAAAATTAAAAACATTCAAGTTGATGCGGAATTCTTACGAAAACTTTATTGAAATTGCCTCTCAAGAATGGTGCGATAGAGTTTTGGTGGAACAGGCATTAAACATATGCAACAGGGCTTCAAGAACGGTAGAACTATGCATGGAAGGAAGGTGAGTCCTCTTGGTAGCATTGGCAGCTCTTTTCGAATTCTTCCGTAGGATAATTTTCTTGGGCACGCCTGAAGACGCTCACGAAGAAAGCAAGCTCTTCATTGAAATGCCATGTATTTCCATAGCGCTTAAAAAAGGCTGCCCACATCTTCTTCTTCACCTTAATGAAGTGGTTCATACCCACCGAGGCATTAGGAAATTTTTGCCAGGGTTCGTAAGCGGCGGCCATTTAGTTAAGTACAAAAATGGAAAATATGGGTGCAAAACAATAAAAATAACTGGAATTCCTCCGTAGGGACGGGGGAGACGAGAAGAAATGATTGTTTCACACCTCTCAGTTTCATTTCGTTCACTTCTTATTCCGTTCACTTTCTCGTCAATGTCTGAGGACAGATCTTTCGCCGATCTCCTAACTACCGTATGAATTCATGATAAGCCAGCTCCGAAAAACATAAAGAAAAAAGAACTTCTGAAAACACCCACGAAACAGTCCGAACAGTCAAGCCAAAAGCGAACTCCCACTGGGCAAATGGATTTGGTTCATTTTGATCCGTGCAACAGCAGCATCTGGCTCATTTTCGATACGAACTATGAGCTGCGTACACATTTGCAGAACGTTATCTCACCTATTTTCTTGCCACCTCTTTTTTAGGGGAAAGTTTTCCAGTTTCTCTAGTCACGACAGTTTTATCTGACTTAGTTTCGGTTTGTGGATTTGGCTCTTTCCGAAAAGAAAACGCCGCAGATGTTGTCGACACCCCCCTGCGGATCTGTGCTGACTGTGGGGGTGCGGCCTGCTCGTCAAATGGTATTTCGTCATAGGCCGGTTGGTAATGGGCGGCGTCGTGACAGGGAGTGAGTGAGCGGGTGAGTGAGCCTTTGAATAGCACGAGGAGGGCATGCGCCGTAGGGTGGGGAGAGGAGATGGAAGGAAAGGAATTGTTGTCCAGTGACCATTTCCAAAGGGCCTCTTGTTAGGGGAGCCTGAAAATCTTTATCGGGGTCGGCCCCAGCTGGACCACTTGCGCCAGACCACCCTTACCAGCAGAAGTGCCAATTTCCCGCAATAAGATTCGCCTATAGTTTCAGTGTATGCTTCTTGGTGTGGGGTGTCTGTATTGATGATGTTTGTTAGGCTTATTTGGTGATTTGATGCTAAGTGTGGGCATGTTCATACTAGGTGGTGCAGATCCCATCGGCGCGTCAGTGTTACAGCATGGGCATCGTGGGTATGTGTTAGTGTATTTTGCCCAATTCGGGTAACGTGCGGAGCGTAGGCTACGTTTGCGCACAGTTTGTCAGTGAAGACTTCTTCGGATTTGGGGCAGGAGACAATGTGGGCAAGATAGCCAGGAGGTGTACCTTGATAACGGTTTTTTATTGTTCTTCTTAAGTCGGAGCAGTAGGAGGACTGGAGGTGTAGGTGAGGAAGCTGAAAGGGGGACCAGTGGAGACGTAAAGGTCGCCTGTGTCGCGTCATGGGCGGACTGGTTCCCTGGGCGCGATATACCGTTGCGAGATAGGTACAAGGGGAACTTCTGGTACGATGAAAAAAGTTTAATGGACGTTGATATGCCGCGCAGCACTGATAAACCGACCTAAAAGACAACAAACCACCCTTACTTACGAGATGGATGCGTAGAACTGAGCCAAAAAAACAAAAAATTGTTTGATTGATTGATTGATCGATCGATCGATGGATTGATTGATCGATTGATCAATCGATTGATTGATTGATTGATTGATTGATTGATTGATTGATTGGTTGATTGATTGATTGATTGATTGATTGATTGATTGATTGATTGATTGTAGGGTTTAACGCGCCGAAGCTTCACAGGCGATGAGGCGGGCTGTTGTGGGGGGCTCCGGATTAATTTTGACCTCAACGTGAGCGTTTTTGCTTTTCGCCTACATCAGAAAAGCGGCCGCCGCGGGCGGGAATCGAACACGCGTCCTCGTGCTCATACATAAAGGATATTCTGGGCCTTGTAAAAGTTAACACTGCTGGGGTTCGAATCAGGTCGTTCGCGCCAGACCTCGCGGTTCTACCGCTAGGTTAATGAGGCCGAACATGCCCAAAACAATAGAAGGAGTGTTCAAAGCGAACCAGTAGACGGCGCTGGGTACGCACAGCTACTAGAGAGGGTTGGAAATTAGAAGCGCTGGGGGAGGGAGCCAGGGGTAGGGAAGACGCAAGTAGACAAAATTTCCTAGGGGAGAGTAAATAATTCGAATAAAACAGGCAAGTTGGTCGTGGACAACCGACGACTCGATACAAAGGAGGAGTCTCTAATCATCATCAGCATCAGCATCATCGTCGTCGTCGTCGTCGCCGTCATCAATGGTGGGCTTGTACTTACAAGGGAACGGAATCTTGCTCTCTGGGCAGGTCTCCTCGGGTGCTGGAAATATAACCAATTTTTATGTGCATGCTGGGGCTTTGAAGGCGTTCTTTGTGCAATAGTACAGAGTTGACGACTGGCTTCAGTGACAGTGGTTTCAGCAGTTCCTGAATGGTCGCGAGCGAGTCCGTTAGAATGCGTATGCTGGCTGGTGGTTGGCAGTTGAGGTTGTAGCAAATATGATACCATTGATGGCATGGAGTTCGCATTCTAGCACCGTTGCACCGCCTTGTGAGAGGGAGAGTTGACCGCCGATGTACGCGTCTCAGGGTCACGTCCACGCTACGTCAGTATGTGAGGTTGTGAGGCTGGCGAAGTGATGTATAAATAGATGTAGAGGGGTCAATTTGGTGAGACGGCTGTTGATGTTTTCTGAAATTGACAAGGGGGCTAAAGGGACGGAAAGGTCGGAGACCGGTGTGGGCTTTGCTTGTCCCATGCTGTGAGGAGAAGCCCTTGTCGGGTGAGCCCGCGCTTCAGATAAGAACCCGTTTTAACCTTTTACTACTCATGAATGGCCGATCCCCTGGCTGGGTATTTGTCGTTAACAAAGGAGTAACAACAACAACAACAACAACGAAGAAGCTGCATATCGGCAGAGATTGACTGTATGCACTCAGCGATGGAACTGAATACATAACGAGCAGCATGGTTGATATAAACAAAGTGCAGGAATTGTTCGATTCAAATTGGTACGCTAGCAACGTTAGGCCAGGAAACAGCATGAAAAACAGCCAGGCTTTCAGAACAGTGCGTCATATCGCCTACCTTGACCCTATTCGAAAAAGAACTGAAATATCTGCGCTATTATTCCTCTCATTCCTAATAGTAATATCTGCAGTATCTTGTTAATTTAGCAAGTGCCAGTGGTGGGTATTTTTGCATCTTTCTCTTGTTTTTTCTTCTCAACCCTGATGCATATAAGCACAATCTATTTTGTCGAATAAAGTTGTTGAAGGTCAGTGCTCGTGTTGTTCCGTTCTAGATTTTCATCCTTGATCCTTGCATTGGTCATGTATAATCTACAAGCCCAACTGGTTTTTATTGGCTGAGGTATTTTACTTTGTGACCTCCCATTTTAAGTACTGGATGCGTTCGTTAAGTATATGTTTCGAAGGCATCTCACATTCTGAAAAAAAAAAAAACTTTTAGAAAGTAAGCGATGCCTGCAATTATTGGGGCCCTGCCTCTTTTTTTTTTTTTTTTTTTTTTTGTCGCATTCTTCTCCTCTTCCAGCCAGGCAGACAAACTCGAAAATGACACTTTCGAAACAGACCCAATCTCAAGATAGCGCCATACATTTATATGTTTCAACCATCATCAACAGAAGAGCCTCCTTCGCATGAGGACTGTCCTTTTGGAGAGGAAACTAGGAAAGACGGAGGAAAGCAACTACTAGCGTTTCTGCAAAACGTACATAAAAACTCTCAACTGGGAATCACTTTGACACTGAAAAGATCGCCATGACGTCTGTCTTAAAACTAGCGACTGTGCTGTCAACCGCAAATAACGTTTACACGTTAATTTTAGCTTGATTGGGGTGGCTATATTGTTTTCTGTTGTAATGTATTGATAGCCCTGCATCTTTCTCGGCGGTGCGAAAAATTGAGCCCCAGCTTCGTTTGTCCCTTTCTAACAATATAATAGCGCAAAAAGCTTAAATTTACGAGCGATGTAGCGGTTTGAAATGCGCCTCGAACTGGCGTCGTGATCACGAGTGTATGTTCGTGCACTTTTATGTTGCTTCGAATTGCCCATCAGCGCCTAAGTTCTCTTCTTTGTACTTAAACTGCGGCTCTTCAGCTCATCCCAGCGCAAAAAGTATCAGTGACGCGGCATTAGCGCATGCATACGTGGCCCTGTCGATTGGCCGGCGACCAGCCGACGAAGACGACGAGGCCGAAGGAGCGGCGCGGAGCGTTACCGGCGCGAGGAGCGCCTCGAGGCGAACGCTCAGGCAGGGCCGGGCTGCCGCCGGCCAGAGCAGCAGCCAGAGTAGCCGTCGCAAGATGCACGCGTCGCTGGCCACGTTCGTCTCGATGGCCCTGTTCCTCATGATGAAGGGCAGCAGCCTGAGGGGACGCGGCCCGGGGCCCCCGGCGCGGCAGTCCAACCAGCTGGCGTACATCATGGACGTGAACCCCGTGCACCCGTACCAGGTACCCGTCTACTACATGCGCAGACTCCTGGGCCAGTTGGAGTCACGGCCCCGCGACATCAACTTCTTCCTGGAGCTGGCGCGGGAGCCCAATGGTTTCCTTGACATTCTGGATAACTACCAGCACGGCATCAGTATGGTCATTCAGCTAGGCAACGCACTCCTAGCTGTAGTGGCCATTGGCGGCGTCGTCGTTGTGGCCGCACGCTGGGCAGGCTACTGCGGCGGAGACGATACGGCCGAGGAAGTCACGCCCTACTACAAGACCACCTACACCATTATTATGTCGGTGACGTTGTTCCTGGCAGCCATCGACTTCGTGCTGGCATTCCTCCTCTACCAGAGCAGCGGCGACCTGAGCGCCTCGATCGAGGCCCTGCCCATGGTCAAGGACATGGCGGCTAGGGACCTCGCCGCCTTCGTAACCAACACCATAAATCAGAAGCTGGAAGCCGCCGAGCGAAAGAAGAAGCGACGGCTTGAAGAGCTTGAGGATGACTTCCAGAATGCGTTTAGCCACTTCCTCAAAACGCGCATGCACGACGACCTGAAGCTGCGTAACATCGTCAACGTCAGTGACTGTGCAAACAGCGTGCGGGAAATAGGCATGCTTTTCGTCAAGGACGGAGCCCAAGCACAGGGGCGGCGCCTGCTGCGGGCGAGTAAAAGTCTCGCTCGAGTGCGGGACTACCAGGAACGGCTCTGCAACTTGGTATCAAGTAGAGTGGCGAAGACCACGGCCAAGGACAGAAAGCAAGTCGTCCAAAAGCTAAAGAAGGAACTGCACGAGAGTGCTCATTCCAATGCGCAGGAGGAACTCAAGGAGACGCTTAATGGTTTGGACCGGGCTTTCAACCGACTGATGGCCTACGGATCGAAGACTGGCTGGTGGGAAAGATTTCGGTCGACAACACTGTTCAGCTTCGTACCTTTCTTCTTCCTGCTTATTCTCGCTGTTATAGTTCCGTTCACCGTGGCTGCCATGACACAGCACAATTTTGACGAGGACCCTACAGAGCGTAACATCAGGTCTCATGTATCAGGCGTCGCGCTCATTTACTGCGCCGCTTTCTTGTTCGTATTCGTGGTACTCGCCTTGTACGTGGCCTTACAGATCTTTCCATATGGCGCTGTTGGCGAGTGCTACCTTTGCAATTCATACCGACAGGGATCGTTTAAAGTCCTTAACATGCTAGCAGTGCGTCTTTGGCCGCTTAACGAGCGGTCCTCGATGTTCCGGGGCATACACCCCAGTGAAGTATTGAGCAAGTGCAGCCATGGAGACGCGACGCTAGCCGACCTCGGCATTCCTGCTGAAGTGCGCCAAGACATGGACGCGGTCCCTCGAAGCACCAGAGTTCCACTTCTCGACTCCGAGCCTTATAAGCTTGCCCAAAAGATGCCCTCATTTCTTGTCCATGACAGGCAGGTAGCTATGTTACCGGTCGAAGACATCAACGTAACCGCTTTCATCAAAGGGCTGCGCACAAGCCTATCTAGAGAGCGCACCCTGACGGAAGGAACGCGACGCAAGGCCTCCACTTTTCTCCAGAAGTGGGACCAACTGGACCTGAAGGACGCTACCGAGAGGTTGGCTGCGACCAGTTACCGCCGCATGCTACTGACAATGCTTCCCAAATACTACGAGGAGTACCTTCACGGGCCAAGAATGGACCGCCACATTGGTAACTGCGGGCCTGTGTACAACGTGATAGACAAAACCATGAGCGCCACATGCGACGGTTTCGTTGACTCGCTTTTGGCCTTCGTCTTCCTTCTGGTAGTAGCGGCCGCCGTGTCGACCCTGCTGGCAGTCATGGCCGCCAAGGGTGGCAAAAAAGGCAAGAAAAAGAAAAAGAAGAAAGCGAAGGGCAAAAAGAAAAAAGGCAAAGCCAAGAAAGGCAAGAAAGGCAAGAAAAAGAAAGCCAAGAAGAAGAAGCCCAAGAAGGCGGCCAAAAAGTCGAGTGAAGAGTCGACTTCCTCCACTTCTAAGGCACCGACAGAACCAACTAAGACACCGACAACCACACCGCCACCAGAGAAAAAGACTTCGGAAGACACTGTTATCCGCATCACGACCACGCGGACTGGTGATAGCCCCGCCGGCTCTGTGGACCAGACCGAGTATCTGGAGATCCGCCTCCCCAACCAAGAACAGTTCGCGCCTCCACCCCAGCCTGTGTTAATTCCCGCAAGGACACCCACTCACACAGTCGAGACGCTGCACATTCAGATCCCGCAGCAGCAGCAGCAGATGATGCAGCCGACGTTCGTGGCGCCACCAGCCCCACAACGCGAGACGTCCACCATCGAGATCCGGTTGCCGTCCAAGCTGATGCAGGCCAAGCAACCGCAGCCGGTGCTCACCGCGGTCCCTGTCGGCAAGCGCCAGGTACAGCGTGTTGTTTCGCTGAACGTAGCTGGCCCCCAGAACGTGATTAGCGCCCCCCGGCGCTCGGCGAGTTTGGTGCAGCTAAGTCCGAGGCGGCAGCTGCTGTGGCGGCAGCCCTCAGGGCAAAATGCGCTCCCCTGGCCCTGGAACATGTGGTACCCGTACATGGGCGGTGTCCGGACCGCGGCGCGTACGGCCAGCCTGGTCACGGAGTCCTCGAGCTCAGTCGAAATCGTCGAGCGTGCCCGAGTTCCCACCAGCGTGCGCCGGGTTCATTCCGGCCCACTAGTTACCCGCGGTGTGCTGGGCAGCAGCTTGCCCTACGGCAGCATGTACCCTTATTACGCGTACCCGCACGCCTGGTGAGCGACCACTCGACGGAACATTGTGGAGGCAGAGTGTTTAATGGGTCGAACCGCCGGATCGCCGCCGTCGGTGAGGCTGGTTCCGCTACTGCCGCCCCGATGGTCCACTGGTCGCCTTGTGGGGATCTGGGCCAGAAGAGAAAAAATTCGGGTCGGTATCCGTGCACGCCGCCGCCGCAGCAGCTGCCCCGGCCGCCGCGCACTAGCGCTGCACGAGGGGAGCGGGCCGCCCTGTAAGCGCTTCCCTCTCTCGTTTCAGAGTTCACCCTGAGCGTACCGGGATGCCCGCTGATGCCCGACTCCGCTGGACTACGCGAGGCCCTGTACAAACCGCTCTGCGCTGTACGCTTTGTTCTCTGCCGCCCGTGTGTGAAACGTGCATAAAACTACTTGCTCACGCTTTCTGTCTCACTTGTCCAATCTCATTTGCGCGGCTTTTGCACACGTAGCTTCACGCCTACGCGCCAAGACGAGAGAGATGTCTATTTACTTATTTAATCAATGGCGTTCGCCTAAAGCCCGTTCTACATGGAGAGAATTTCGCCTGCGAATCCACTGGAACGAACATTCGCACTTGCGAAGTTCGCAATGCCTGGAATTGTCTCCATGGGGCCTGCGAACGCCGCGATTTTCGCATTTCAGATGCGCCTTGTTTGCAGACTGAATTAAGTCACATTAAGTTTGCCACCAGCAAAGGTTGTGATTTTAACAAGGGTGGTTTTATTTTACTTTCTTGGCAAGTTGTTTCTGCCTGGTTTGCGCTAAATGTGTTTATTTGCGGTTTTATATAAGAATCGCCAATTCTTTATCAATATACGCACACACAGCAGAGAAGACAAACGTTCTGGTGTGCTCGCGCTTTTGTCGCGCTCATACAACCAACGCCATCTGGTTTCCAAGCGTGCAAGTGGTGCCGAGCTGTGCTCCTATTGGCCGCAGGTCCGGCCCCTCTACGCCGCACACGCCGCACGAGCGGCGTTTGCTTGACCGCTTCAAATGTTTGGCACTTTGCCGCAGCAACGAAAAAAGGTGGTTTTGCCGCACGAGCGGCGCCGCAACAGCGAATTCGCAGGCGAAATCGCTCCATGTAGTACGGGCTTCGCAATATTTGCCCATTTGGTTTTGCGAGGAATCCTGTTATGCCAGTGGTACAAGGATGAAATCTGTCAGTAGGGAATTGCGTCCTTACATGTGCATTAACTCGCGAATTATAAAGCGAATCAGCCGTAAAAAGTTCGATGGTCGGTTTATTCGATGGCAACTCCTTGACAGCAACTGACTAGCCCTCTCACAAAAATCGCAAGGAAAGAAGCCCATCACCCGCACTTCTAAACTGATCTGCCTTGAAAGTTTGTCAGGTTGTCTTTTTGTTAACTTTGAGGGCATCTATAAGTGCGCGCGTCGTGAAACATACGGTGAACAAAACACGTAAAAAAAAACAGTGTTGAGCTGACTGAGGACGTCATCACCGTCGTGGCTAGCTGCTGTTATGTCTGAGGAAGAAAGCGAATTGAGAATGGCCCAGTTAGGTCAGCTGGACAAAACAATAAAATAAATGCCAAGTATGCCTTTGGCGTATTTTGATGCAGAGTGCATCCGGCCTTGCAAATGCCCGTGTGTAGATTTACCTTTGCGGGTTATGTTGGCAGAGTGTGCGTGCACCGCAAATAGGGCGCCTCGGTAGAACGCGCTTCTCTTTTGAACATTCCGCACAGTCCTCCATCCCGATTATCCGCCTTCCCGAATTTTTCACAGTTCCATACAGCCAGAAACAAGCATTCGGTGGCATTCTTGTTACGACGTATCCCCTCTACAAAATCGTGGCCTCGCGTTTGTTAGAGGTGCAGGTTAAGCTCACCACGTTGCCAATCCCCCTATGCATGAATGCGTATATTAATAAGAGAAAAAAGAAGTCGAAACACCAGGCCCGCCCATAAAACGACCGAGACGTTTTACAAACGATATGACCGACTTTGGGTTAGGTTGGTGAATTACTTAGTGTCTCTGTAGTTTGTCAAGTTGGGCTGGTAAAGGTACACTTAAAACTAATTACGCGCTAAAATGTCTCCAGCTGAGTACTTGAAAGTAGTATGTTTCCATTCAGCATCACAAGAAAAATCCGTTTCGTCCGAAGCTGTAGCCTATTTATTGGCGATTTTTCGAACGCAGTCGATGACCGATTTTCAGACGCCTAAATTTTGAACACACTCAGTTAAAGGAGCCATGAAGAGAAAACACAAGTTTGGTTCATTCGAAAGATTGCCTCGTTAGAACCATAACGACACCACTTATAACGCAAACTTCGCTCAAATAAGCTACATAATTAGGAAAAACGGGAATGGTCATGCGACCCACCAGCTCATTTCCCGCAACAGAACCTATGCCGTCACATGGGCTAAGCTCTGCGATTGGCGGAGGCCGGCAAAAGCAAACGCATGTTAGGCAGGGCTTACAGCTTGCATAGCGAGCTAAATGCCCGTGAAACATACTGCACATTCTTTTTATGACAAAGAACGGTGGAGTAAACGGTTGAAGGTCCGAACGAACTCGCAAGCGTGTGCGCCAATGCGTACGAAACTAGCGCGCCGGCCGAGCTCGACATCTCGCCGTCCGTCACGCAGACGAATTTTCGGGTTCGAGGCTCTTCGGGGCCAACGAACCGTTCCAGCACGCACAGCCGCGACCTTGCTTCGTATCGTAATCCCTTCACAGGAGGTTGGCCGTCATATCGCCAACCAGCAAAGGTAAAAATAGAAACGAGGGGAGTAAGGAACAGCAAGAAGCGACGAGATAGTGCCAGTCGTCGCGTAAGTTTCGAATGGTGTTGCTTTGCTGCTGTCGTTACGAGCTCGTTTCCAGTTTACAACCACTGAAAACTTCAGTTTGTTCAGTTACGGCAGGGACCCTTACGTTAGCTCACTCCTGGAACATGCTGGCGCTCGTTGCCGACTTCGTCAAATCGCTCTGACCTTGGGGAAAAAAATGCCGTAAACACCGCGCATTGACGCTCGTATCTTTCTGGTCGAAGCAGAGAGCTCGCGCGAACGGCTTTCCATACACGACACCGGCCAACTGGCATAAGTGATACTGCTACTGAAATTGAACTATTATTAACCGTAATCAAAATACGGCACATACGTACCAGTCTATATTCGTCCGTCACGACGGGGCTGACGAGGCAGCGGTGCCGACGGCTGGGTGTTCGTCTGTTGTGGCTATCGCGGAATGGTCGCTTTCACGTCCACCGCTTTTCCCACAACTCTTGCCGCTCGTGCACTTAGAAGCATTGAGCGTTTTTGTGGTGTGAGGTTGTTAAATGCAAGCCCGAGCTCCTCGGCGAGAGTTTTGTTCTCCGGATCAGGCGATTCCATGACTAGGGCTGCGGGTGCACTAGGTTTTACTAGTATTTTTAAAATGGCCGCCGTCTCGATCGACTCCCGCGTGTGGGTGCTATATGGAGTCGACATACTAAGTATCTGTTTCATGGACCGGCTCTATGACGCCATTGTACACGTCACGGAATGTTCAATTTTAGCGGGAGATTTAAAATTTTGGCTTAAATTGCCTTATTTATCAGTGAATAAAGCATCATTTGCTTCCGGGAAAGCGCTTGGGGTACTATGAAACACCTAATCTTTCGAATAAAACAAACTTTTGTTTTCTCTTCATGGCTCCTTTAAGGACCTTTTATGGGCCTGTTTGGGAAGGGCAATAAAAGTTCAGTCTCGCGCAGTTCCCGCTCAGTCTAAGAATGCCACTGTCCTGCTAATAGATAAAATTTTCGTGTCCTTCCTTTATAACCAACCGAGAAGATTCATTGACCTTTTGCGGCAACCTATATTAAGAACGTTTTGTCATGCGTGAACTTGGACGCTTTACAATTGCTTTGCATACTACATAGTAAGCCAGTACGTAAGCTCCGTTCTACCGGCTGGTCTTGAGAGTGAATGAACATAGTACAAATTTCAAGTTCGACAACCTCTATCGGACAGGCGCGCGCAGTTTTATAGAAGGTGGTACCGTAGCGAGCTCCGGGCTGCTGCGCGCAATGGGAAAACAGAAACGAGCAGACCCGTGAGGACGCGCCTGCTGGAAATCGACCACGGATCCCGTGTGTAATGACCAAATGGGGCAACCCCAGTAAGCTTTGCTCGTTAGCGTCTACTAACGCTCGCTAACAACTCCACGGCGAATATTTCTGCAGCTCTGACGGAAGCGGTCGTGTCCCTTTTCTGCAGCATCCTCCCTTCTTCCACGCTGCGATCTCTTCATCCGCCTACAAGTGCGCCACACATAGTCTTCTGACGTTTGTAGGCACGGACAATAGCAGAAAGAAAGACGTTCGGGCTGCCTTTTGTCACTGACTGGCATACCGCACATTGAAACTGTTCGCTGCCGTAAACTGCACATTTGTAAAGCACATTAGCTTTAACCGATAATAAAAATAAGAAAAATAATAAAAAATAGTAATTTAAAAATACAGTAATTTAGCTGCAAAAAAATAGTAATTGAGTTGTGAAAACTGCCTAACATTTTAATAATGAAGGGGGCCATGAAGACAAAATGCGTTTGGTTCATTAGAAATACTTTTTTGTACCGATAACAATGACACCAATTTTGCAGCAAACTTCAAACAAGTAATCAAGATAATGAAGAAAGCATATGAAGCAGTCACCCCAGACACTTTCCGGCGATTTCTCGATTACGCCACAGATGCCTATTTGTGCGATTGGTGCCACTGACCTCCCCAAGAAACAGAACTAGTCCGTTGTTGTGGGGCCTCTATAGTCTTGCTTTATCTTACTCAGATGCTAACGTGCGGTTAAGACACTGATAACTATGGTTTTAGTGCTGGCCCTTATTACGTCACTGTGGCGCAAAATTTGCGAGATTTTCAATATTTCTTGCATACGTCTCGTCTTTCGTGGCTGAACTGGAGCTCAGTGAGTTACGACAGGCGACTTATTTTAAATTGAACCAAACTGTATTTTGTCTTCGTGGCCCCTTTAAGCACACTGATTTAAAGAACGGCGAAATTCAAGATCGACCCGTTGTTTGAATTTGTTTCTTCGTACCCGCGACAGATGGCGTGCGTCACGAGGCGTTCGCAAAACATTCCGGAAGAAAGCCGCGACTCTCCCCGCCCCGTACTAGCTTCGTGTGCCTTCAATTAGTCGGGAGCATCACTAGCGGCGACTCTCCTCGGGAAGCATACATGACGACGTCACGCCCGCGTATGTCGGTCACGGGGACAGCTGATTCAATCTTTCGTTTACACGCTGTCATAAAATGACGACCGAGCGCCTGCCACCTTAAAATTTGGATATTACTGAACGAAAACATGGGCTAAGCACTTAACCAGACGTCAATGCGTGAACCAAAATGTGATGTTCTTTATTTTGCGTAGAATAAGCTTATTGTAGGCTGGGCTCTTGCACCACACTGGGAGGAGGAAGTGGGAAAGGCGGTCGATAGCTGCTAGTTCGGTTTCATAAATGAGGTGTCCCAAATCAAATGTTACTTTGCCGTCGAAATCATAGCGTCGCCGCTCACCTCCAAAGACCTCGTTTGCAATCATCCCTGGCGGACCGCCTCGACCCGACCCTCCAGATATATCATGGCTCGCGCCAGGGCTTTCTTCCGGTAGTTTGTATTTCTTTATTGCGTGAACGCAGTGTTAGAGCGGACTGGTTAGAGCCAAGATGACGTTGGTTCAAAAGGCGATAACGTGCGTCCCAGTGGCCGTCCAGAAAAGCTCATGCGGATAAGAAGTTGCCTTCGCGAGGCGTCATTCCCTTGTTAGGCAGTTTCCGCATGCGTGGAAACGGGTGTGCACGCGCGTGCGCCAGTCCAGCGGTGCGACGCGTGGCAAGTGCGTTACACCTGTGCAAACATTAGATAGCTGGGAAGTCACCGCTCGTCTGCACTTTCTCAGATTCGGCGACGAGATGCGGCAGCGCAATAACGCAGCTTGCTATGTAGACATGCATAGTTTTTCTGCGGGGACACAGAATAGAATTTTCAGGCGCCATGCCTCACGTGAGAACTGTTGGGTGTAATATGTAGCATCCTCAAATTCTGTAATACAAATCGGTCTCTGTAAAGCGGCCTGAGGCGACCCTGACAAATTCGCCAAGAAGGCGTTCATGACTATAGGCACGAGGACGCGCCACCCAACCATCTCCTTCCTACCATCCCATCTGCATCAATCAATCAATCAATCAATCAATCAATCAATCAATCAATCAATCAATCAATCAATCAATCAATCAATCAATCAATCAATTTGCGTCTCTGAGCGGTAACCTTGGAACAGCCTATACGTTACTGTATTTTGCATACCTTCACTCGAATGTAATTCAGTGCTCCTGAGTAATGTGAAGGAACGTTAAAATTGAGATACCCCACAAAACTGAAAGATTCCTCTTCCGGTTGTTCGCTACAATTAAAGCTCGATATTCTAGGGCATTTATGGCGACACATTACAACTGGTCCCTGAAGCATGCTTTCTGCAGCTTTCACTTCTCCTGCACTTTGTTTCGGCCCACTCAGGGGCCGATAATTTAGTTATCGCATGCGTGCACGGCAGCGATAAGCAGGTGAAGCGAAGCCCGCGAGCAACAAAGTGGCGTGGAGTGACCCACCAGCACGGAGCCTGCATGGGCAGGAGATGGAGGAAGTCTTTCCACGTTAAGCGATACTCGGCGGTCAGCTGATCGAGGCACCCTACGAGGAAACACGTTACATGGTCTCTCTTTAGCACCGTCTCAATGGGTCCCTCGCTAACCCACGAGCGAGACGATGCCGCTGCGAGCGCTTAGCGCCCGCTCGCAGCACGCTCCACGCCGGCGCGGCAACGAGGCGACGCCTGCAAGAAAGCCACACACCCTGTGGGAGATCAAGAATGCTCCCTGACTTCTAGTTCACTCTACTGTCGCCTATGGACATGACGCCGCTGAGAGTAGTCTTCAAATGCGTAAGCATTTCCATGAGGACAAAACGAGGATACCCGTATGGATGCCCATCTGTAAGGCTCGGTGTATCCCACCGGCGCGATTCGTAAAAGAGGTCCCAATGCACTGCTCAACTATAAGACCTCTTGCTGTATGACATTACATTCAATGTACAACAGTGTTGCCGCATAAATGGAGATCTGCTTTTATTTAAAAAGCGTGAATGTTGTATTAATAAAAGGTGCTGGTTCCTCCATACATCCATGACACACTCCTTACATTTCCCCTAGAAAAATGTTTCCCAGCGATGCATTAGTGCAAATTCGTGAAGCCGACTTTAAAGGGCCTAGGGGCAACCTCTCGATTATGCTTGGGGCCTCATGTGGGTAATTAATAAATGGGGTCATGAACTTCCTGATTTGGTATGGCCGCCACTGCAAAAAACGTCATCCCAGCAACGCGTTTGCACACAGTAGTGAAACCGACTTTAAAGGGGCTCGGTGTGCATCTGAGCGGCTTGCGCGTTTATCCGACCATTCTCACTTGGAAGGGAGTTTGTGCCGTTTATTTATTTAATTAAACTTGAAAAAGTTTGGATTCTGCCGTCAAAGTCTCGCACAGAAAAGGGATTTAGTCATTTCACTGTCACGCTTCAAACTTCAGAAAAAGCATGTCATCAGCAAGTACAGAAATCATGTCCAATATTTAGGACTACAGAGAGAGAGAGAGAGAGAGAGAGAGAGAGAGAGAGAGAGAGAGAGAGAGAGAGAGAGAGAGAGAGAGAGAGAGAGAGAGTCAGACTTCACTTGGGGACACTTGTGCAATACGTCCCTGAAGCTGCACTGTGGCGTGAAAACTCGGCCGCATCTTCATCTTAGCTGATGTCAAATTATAAATTTGTGAAGGCGAGATTGGCAATGTGGCTGGTCAAACGCAGAAGTCCGACATACGAATGATGAAACACACCCTATTTTATAAAAAAAACTTACAAAACATGGGAAACACTTATGAAGTTGACCGTATGAAGTTGACTATATCGGAAGTTTGTGATTCAGGATTGCAAAAGTGCAATGTAATAGCATAGTGTAAATGTTTGGCCACATCGACGTAAATAATCTAAGAATGCGTTAAGTATATGAAACATTGCGTTGCAGCAAAGTTTACAGCAAGTGGGCTTTTGTGTGCAGCACATGCCCCCACTATTGCTTTCCGTGGCAAGCTCAACCATTGGTTTGCCTGTTGGCTATCACATCTCTTCTTTCATATAATGCTCCACAACCCTGTCCAAGTTCGTTCGGAGGTTCAGGGGGTTAATAAGGCGACCAAGAGGTCTGCCTCTTCCAGTATTCTTCCTTTCGCGGCTCGGTGGTTTTGTTTCGTATTGCGTTGGTATTTACCGGTTGACTTCCACAAACGGGAACTACCTGTAATTTGATACCTGCAATTCGACGGTACTGCGCCTCTAACTATCGAGCAAGACGGACTTGCTGGGGGCGGTCCGTCGCGCGTGCAACGTAACACGCCATAACCGATGCTATAAACAAAAAGGGAAACTCAAGGGGACCATGAAATTCCGCTCACTCTTATTGTGTGCGAGAGTGAAGCGACTTGCTTTTATATCGAGACAAATCACTGGGCTACGTGGGACACTTTAAATGCGAAAAATTCTTACACAGCCCCTTCCCCCTGCACCTGGTTCCTGTCATAGCATGTGGCCGTGTGGGCAATGCATGCGAAAACAATCCCTAACCCGTTCCCGATAAAGCCATACGTGACGATGAGTCGCCGAGGAGAGCTTCGCATTACGACAGGAGTGAACCCAGCCATTTGAACGCGCGTTTTATATTTATTTTCTCAATTCCACCTAAACAGGGTTCGACTGTGTGTGTGTTCATTCATTGTATTGAATCATCGCTGAAACCTCCGCTTATACACTCAGCAGCGTGGTACGTGCGAGGCAGTCCTTGTCGTGAACTAAGGGCGTGGAATGCAACACTTTGGGTGCGCGAAAGGGTGCTGTGCTCGTTTGCACACCCGAAACTATGTGTGGTTAAAGTTCATCAAATGCAACTAACATAATTTGCTATTTTCTATTGATGACGCTGTGCAGGAGCAATGATGCTCTATTTGACAGCTGTCCAAAAGAGGCGTGCACTACGACGCAGACTGATTTGAGCGTTTGCAAAGTGATTTGTCTAAAAGCTCACGGTTGCTGCGACTTCCCCGCAGCTTGCTAGCTTCTTCACGGACAGGGAGGGAACTTGTACACCCTGCGTTCTGCACATGCCTTAGGCTCTTTTTGCGATTACATCTGTGACTTGCGCGCTATATCAAAACTGACACTTTATATCCTCCGCCTTCTGCTCACCAATCACGGTTACCAAGTGGGCAAGGAAAAAAGGGGCTGGACAGTTTGAAAGTGTGTTTATGCTGTCTATGGCTACTATTCATAAGTGACACAATTCGTTTTAGGGGGCTGTTACGAAAATATTCAAGTAACCTGCATCTGACGACAACGCAAAAGCGATATAACAAAAACAATGGCGCTCCAAAATTGCTCATTCCTCTAGGCTCAGTGATACCAGTGTTACTTCTTCCTAATCATCATTCAGACTCACTCCCCATAATTCACGTAGTAGTATATTTCACACCTGGGCACCCACAAACAATGAACCTTATGCACCGTTAAAAAACACCGCTGGGTCCGCTTCACCGCAACGCACCTGAACGACCAATTTTTGAAGTAGAGTCGAGAAAATAGGCCAATGACGAGGCCAAACATACTCTTCGACTGCACAAAGGTTTTTAACGCTGTGACACCACGCAATGCGAGTATGATTTTGTATGTTTTGTATATTTGTATATTTTGATTGCGCGATGTCTCAGCGCAGATGTATCACATTCGCCAAAAAATTTGTACGTATGTCTCAATTGGGCTCATGCGCGCACATTCATCACATAATCACGGAGGCTTACTTACAAGGTTTAACAAAAATGGTAATGAAGTCAATTAATTGCAATAAATCAACAATTCTAATAAAAATAATAAATCAAATAGTTAATCTACTAGTCATGAAACTCAAATCAATAAATTGAGCTGACACTGAAATTCACAGAAACCGTCTCTTTGGCCGCCCCTCAGCTCTATTTTTAGTGAAATCGCCACTGATCCACGTGATTCGTAGAATATGCTTCTTCACACACAAGATTCGCCCTTCAGATGCATCGCAGCGACCAGTTAAAGTGGTATCAGTCTGTAACTCTCCGTAAGCTTACCAGCTTTACACTGTTTTCATTAAATTTATTCATATTCATGTGAAGGATACAGTAGGCACTGTTTTTCCGAACAAGTTCTGACCTTCGGTTGCATAGTGAGCAACTACAGCAGTAGGGAGACCTTACAACCGTCTCATATCGATGTGACCGAGTTAATCATGCAGGGCCACAAAATTGATGCCACGAGATATTACTCTGCGACAACCGTTCTGCAATATCGTATGCTCCGCGTAATATTTGACACGCATTTGCTCACACCGCAAAAACGCTGCGATGCCCAGCGGTGGTTATACTCACGGACACATTCCTTCTTGCATTTGGCCTCGGTGTCGAAGCGGTTGTCGTTGCCATCGCAGCCTCCGTACACGAAGAGCTTGCACGAGTTGGTCTTGCTGTCGTAGTACCACTTGGTGGATGCGTCCTCGCAATTTCCCGGGTCCTTCTTCAGGTTGCACGCCTTGTTGTGCGCCGCATGACCTGCGCAATAATAACAAAAAAAAGTTCACGGTTTATTTCTCCTTGATATGAGAATTGACAAGACCAGTAGTAGTGTGCAGAACAAAAAATGTGGTGGTGTGTATTCACAAGCACGCAACCACACGTATAGAGTCCCTTTTGCTCAGTGCTCTCCTCATAGTAGGGAGGATGGCGGGACGGTGGTGAGGAGAAACGGTAGTACGTAGTAAGTATACGCAAGTACAGTCGCGCTCACTATGACCTACACCGCTCATTATAGTATTCACAGCTTTATATGACCTTTGTCTGGCACCCGGGGTTAAAAAGCAAGTGCGCATTAGGAGAACAACGTCCTAATGAATCAAGCCTTATCCTAACGTATATGGCCATATTCATTGTTTTGACGATATAATCGTCTGAATACTAATGAGCGGTGTAGGTCATAGTGAGCGGGACTGTACGTACGTCACGAAGTCTTGGGATTTTTTTTTTTTTTACTACAGGTTGCCATCATCGCATTCTGCTGTAAAAAGCACCAATTTTAGTGTCATCCAGTGGAAAGGAGCCACAAATGTTGTTACGATCGCGTTTTCCAAGTCCTCGATCGGCGCTTGTTTTTTGATCTGCACGATATGGAGATTGTTACGGCCACCGCTATCACCATTCCCACCCTTCAGACACTCTCTGGGATTCGCCATGCCACCACAGTGACAGCGCTGGTCATGTCTGTAACTGTGGTTGATGGGAGTCCAAGTGACAGCCGGCGCTGCCCGAGGACGTAGGGTTCTAAATGTAGAATAGTCGCACTTTACGCCCCCCCCCCCCCCTTCCCCTCCACCAAGAGACGAGCACGTGCTAAAATTTCTTAATGAGCGCATAGTTTAATTTACTTTTGTGACCGAGGGTGACAGCGCAGCCGCTTACGTTTCATATTTTTGCCAGGCAAGGCAGTGCAATGTTGTGGAACTTCGGCTGGGGAACTCTGGTCTCTTTCTATGTGCTCGTACATTATTTGAAACGATCGTACCAGCGCTTAAACAAAAACTTCGGTAAGAAACCTCGGTCAGTGCTCTGCTAAAAGCAACTCGCTCTTAAGGGTCATGGCATGGAGGTGAGGCTTGTGGTTCCTGTGGTAAAGAACGGATTCAAGCGGCAGTGCGTTTTTTCTTTTTCTGCAGGCTGCCATTTAACTGTCGAATTCAACCCGTGCAACGAAGAGCATTTACATTATTACTTCACTCGATGGATGTTCAGTACACTTTATGTCGCATTCAACAGCGATTAGTATGAATCGCATTCAGAGTTGAGGCCCACAATTCCCGAACATATTCACGCTGCATCGTAATTAGAGTGAACTGCAATTGTGAGGAAAAGAGAAAAGTTTTTATTTGGGCAGACGTAACCACTCTATTTTAGAAGCAGGCGTCTGGAAATGATGACCCATGTCTGCTCACAGGGGATGGTCAGGAAAACAGAAAGTTCGAAGAAATAGGCAAGCTCCAGCACGCTGTGCCCCTGTTTTTCCTTTCTATTTTACCCCGTACTGCTCCCATAAACAAATAATTTGGGATCCTGGTAAATGCACGAGGAAGAAGCCGCCTCTGCTCCACCACCATCACCAAAATGACCCGCCGTCATTTCCATCCCCATTAGCTGTTACCCGGAAAGAAAAGCGTTTCATGCTCACGCTATGTTCAACTACCTGCATCGTCCCGAAGGGTTCAGTAGTCGAAACTCTTTTTTAAAGCGAAGCTTTATTATTCTCACTGATGGCGTCTGCAACGAGAACACGCCCTGCAGGAAAGCCAACTTTCCCTGACGATGATGATGAATGATCGTGGGTGAAGTGAGAGAAGAAAAAACGCTTCAGTGGCCGGAATCGAACTTGGGTGCCTCGCGCTATGAAGTAGGCGTCTATGCGATTGCTCCATTTCGTCATGGCGGGAACTCAGTCCGCACTCAGACGACAACAGAAGAATGCGTCACGGGAAAGCTGCGCGTTCAACCATCGTCGTCGCTAGACGGAGGGGTGCATGTTTTTCGCCTTGCTCTGAATCTTGCCGAAATTCCACGCACGCACGCACGCACGCAGGCGCACACACACACACAACCCGCCGCGGTGGCTCAGTGGCTAAGGCGTTGCGCTGCTGAGCACGAGGTCACGGGTTCGATTCCTGGCCGCGGCGGCCGCTTTTCTGATGGAGGCGAAAAGCAAAAACGCCCGTGTGTACGAGATTTCGGCGCACGTTAAACATCCCCAGCTGGTCAAAATTAATCCGGAGCCCTCCACTACGGCGCGCCTCATCGTCTGAGTTGCGTCGGCGCGTTTAAACCCACAATCAATCAATCAATCAACACACACACACACAAATCTTTTATTTTGTTCTTTCCCGCCACTGAAAAAAACTCACGCAGTGTGAATGATATGTCACATAAGTGTGGCGCCAGAACTCTCACCGCACGAGATCTATTTAAAAATGACGCCGCAATAATGTGGCCACATTAAAAAAGACGTCTCATATATGATAGCGTCTTCGCCTTTTATGGGAAATTTTATGCAATGCTTAGTTAATACGTAACGCATTTTCTGGATTCTGGAGACCCAGAGGCGCAAAATTTTGTATCCCTGCTTTATATTTATCTCCACGGGAAACATTAAAGTACAACGAAAATATTTTTTTAATATGTGCATGAAATAAAATTTTCTGTTAGTACCAACAGTAACATACCTAAATGTTTCAAATGGATTATCACTGGTCGAGAGCCATTGGAAGCCTACAAATTTTGCCTGAAGGAAATCAATGAGTCACTGATCTCATTTAAAAAGAACATTGCCTTAACGCTGTTGTAAATTTATGTCCTGCAGAAACATGTATACACACCAAAAAAATTAGTGCCCTTCCACTATGTGAAGAAGGATTACCTGCGAAGCAGGACGCAGTCCATGGAGTGCACAAAAGAAAGCGGGTTTGCGGGCAATTTCCGACTGAGCATATTTCCTAGCCAATTAGCTGAACGAAACTTGAAAGAAGTCGAGCTTTATTCTAGCGAAAATATCGCTCTGAAAGCCCCTTTAAGCTGAACACGTAACATCGGCTCACGTAGGCAGTTCCAGCGAGTAAGTTGATGTTCATCCGGGAGGGATTCACAACTACTCTACGAGCTGGAACTAGGGGCGGCAACGGTGGCGGCCGCGGCTTTCCGTTGCTTTCGCGCCTATTCGCGCATCTGTTCGGGCCACCGCTTCTTCATTTCCTGCCCTTCCTCCTTCATTTCCTCAAGCGATCGACATGGGTACGTCCCATAGCGAGTTAAACCCGGAAGGCCTCCAGCTTCATTCTAGCGCGCAAAGATGTGGCTGCCCGTCTGTGTAAACCCCAACCCAGACCCAAACCACTAATTGCGGAGGACAGCAGATAGGGCGGGTTGAGCCATGAGATTTCCACGTTTAAATCTCCCACCAGCACAACGGGCATGTCCTCGGTAGCGACACGAGGCCAGCTGTGCGCGCACACCACCTCTTTCCACTTCCAATCCGTGCACGCATAAACCGGCAACCAGTGATGGGCGCATACTTAGGCGTGAAATACACCGGCGAAAATGTCGCTCGGGAAGCATTTCAAGCTGAAGAATTATTTGCTCAGGCCGGCGTTTCAACCGGGGAAGTTGCTCTTCAACCGAGAGGAATTTCAGCTAGTCAGCGAGGAAGAATTTGAGACGGCAAGGACGGTGGCGGCCTTTCGGTCGTTTTTACGCCTATTCGCGCTTCTGTTGAGTCTCTGCAATCATCTAACAATGAAGTTACCGCCGTCTTCAGCCGATTTCACAATTTTTGAAACAGGCATCGCCGGTGGCGAGGGCAATAAGTGTTGTGAAAGAGGGGGCGGCGATGACGAGGAGGAGCCCCGGAGCAGCGCCGAGTCAAGCGGCTTCACCGGAAGAAAAACTGGGAAGGGGGGGGGGGGGGGGGGGGTAGACATATGCTGCTTCGCAGTAAAAATGTAGTAATTGGAACCTATTCGTCAAGGAGCACTTGCGATGATGTCGAAAAACCGCAGAGACCCATAGCCGCCTATTGGTCAAGCCACTCAAAAGTTATGCCTACCCCTAATTGCAAAAGGGCAGCAGCCGCAGAGGCAAGTTAGCGGTAGCACTTGTGGCAATGCAATGACATTGGAGGCGTCATTGCTTTCAGTGTGTATACGCGACTTCGTACAGTTTAAGTATGACCCAGTGACTGGACTAAGAGACGCTCTATGCCGTGGCAAGCACATAGTTATGTGCATGACCTTTGCCCCCCAGCGAATAGTCCAACGTCCCTTCGGACCCATACCACGTCTTCGCAGACCTCGGTCACATGTTTTATTCAGCTGCGGTGCGCTGTCATCGCAGGTAAACACCCACCGCTCGCTTGACGCAACCGGCTGAGCCCCGTCGGGTAGCGTGCATGTACGAGCGGTGCAACCGCGGTTCAAGAGGTCTCGCCAGTGAACCCTGCACGACTCGGCCATTCCCCAGCGTCGCTGGCCACCGGCACCTTGTGTAATGCCTTCCTGTCCCACGGTCTTCGCCGAAGAATCGAGCGCAGCAGCCGCGGGATGCGCATACGAGACGTGTTCGCGTAGCCTTGACGCGCGCAAGGATAACGGGTCCGGCGCTCCTCCGGCCACGAGGGCCGCCATGGCCTTCGGCCCCTATCGCGCCATCACTTCGTGCTGCGGCGTCGATCGCGAACGGCGTCCCCTGCCCTGGTTGAGGGGGAAACGGAAAAGGGAAGCAACCGAGCGCGTCTCGCCTCCAGGCCGGCTTCTGTGGTCCAGTTCCAGAAAGCTCGCCCAGAAGGAGCGCCCCTGACGTGCGCAACATGTTGATGGAAGTCTGCCGCCCTGTGACCTCCATTACATGGAACGTCGCGCTAGCGCGGCCGGGAAAGTTCATACCGCCTGCCTCCGGCCCCGCAGTACCCCGCTTGGCGCCGGGCAGACCAGTTCCGCTGGGAGCCCATATGCCGTACGCGGGCCACGATCGGCGCGTAAATATCTACGAGTGCACCCGACCAGCCGCTGGCCGACGCTCGAACAGCGACCGGCGCAGCATCCGGACTAGGAACTCTTTCTTTTTAGCAACTCCAGAGGTACCCGGTTACGGGCTCCCCGCCACGCGGGGAAATTGACACGCCGAAGCAAAACTCGGGAGTGCGAAGATTAAAGTTTAATGAAGACAGACAGCAACGCGTCATGGCTTCGGTCGACCGGCCGCAGGCAGAAAATCCTGTTTAGCCAATATCTTCCATTTCTTGTTTGTCACCGAGAAACATCATTGCACATGAAGCGAGCACACGTGTGGACTCAATCACACTTCGGAGAAGGGAACAGATTTAAATTTACAGGCTAATTTGTCTACCAGGAAGACATTTGTTTAATTACTTGCTTGGCACGAACAACTAACCAATCAAGAACCATTGCGAATAGCAAACCTGATGAAATAGAAAGGCGAATGTGTTTAAGCCAGAACAAAAAAAAATCAAGGCGTTAACTTGTGGGATCAGAGTAGAGAAGGAATCATCTGAACGGTGAAGAGTCTTGCACGTGAAGCCATGGGGTATTCGGTTTTTGCACAACGTACACTGGCTAACAGACGCGTTAAGCGTTTCTCCTAGACAGTTTTGTAACCTCATGCGGCCGGATTCGAGTCTTCGAGACCACTCAGAACGGTTGCATATCCTGAACGGGACGCAGTCTGTATTCATCGGTACAACCCTGCTATCAAAAACTTTAGCGAACTATTTGCGCGTCGGGACGATGAGTGCCGGCTGATGTAAAAAAATACTACAGGCGTATCCAAATAACACTTTTCTCTGTTTTCCACTACCTCAAGGGCTGGTTTTAAATTTTCATTTTTTTGCTACACTCAAAGACGATTTGAAAAAAATATATCGAAATAAAAGCAAGCATCTTGACACCGATGTCCAAATTACATATCTGGCTTGAAAACTAAACAAGTGAAAATTCTTTGTTTTTTTCGCAAAACTTTATGAGTTTTGAATAGTGTTTTGTAATATGTCTTAAAAATTTCAGCAGGTTCTTTGTGTACCAAAGATGCAGCCGGGTTGCGAGGCGCACTCCAGTGGGGGTTTCGAATTAGTGTCGACCACGTGGGGGCCTGTAACGTGCGCTTAAATCTCCAACACACGGGCGTTTTTGTATATCGCCTGCATCAGAAGGGCAGCTGCCGCCACCGGAAATCTAAGCCGCAGCCTTACGTTGAATAGTGCAATGCCCTCGTCACTGAGCCAACTCAGCGGATTCTATCGAGGCTATGTGTTGCCTGAACGCTGCAGGTTGAGGACTTCGTTACGGGACAAGCAGTTAAAATCCATCCGGTAACGTCTGCCCCTGTGATGAAAATGATAAGTTCGCAGCCGGCACGATCTGTATAAAACTGTACCTACGTTCGATTCAGCAGGACTTTTTTTTTCATCTATGGCTTCTGTTGGGACATGTCAAGCAGTCTAGAATTAATTTAAACCATTTTTATCTCGTTACGTGTGCTAGGGAAACCAACAAAGTGCGAATCAACGTAGAGCAAGCACTTCGAGTAACGGTAGAGCTCGTACGTCATACACGCGTATACATAATACATATGCTTTCGTATTCCTGCTGCACTAACATTTGAAAGAATGGTCTGCCGGGGTTTCGTGCGAGTTTATTTTAAGTCTGGTTCACATAAAACTAATGTAGAGGACGTCCTGGCTCAAATAAAGGAGAAGGGCGGTTAGGGCAGGGAATGCAATTCGATAGGCGGACAACCGATGTTGTGCAAAAGATTAGAAGACCGAAGTAACGGCGTGGCCACAGGAGGACCGGGAATACAAGCAGACGAAGGCGGAGTAGACGGGTGGACCGATGAGATAAGAGAATTGGGGGCCAAGGGATGCATTCGGAGGCAACGCTGGCGGAAAGATATTCGCCTGGCAGTGGCAAGCATCGGCTGATGACAATGATGATGATGGCGAGGATGGTGTTGTGAGGTTCCTAATGACGACGATGATGAGGAATATTGTTATTATCATTATCGTTGCGATGGCGACGATCATGGTATAAAGATGACTAATGGCAACAGACAGTTCTACAATGGCCACATGGTTACGCATATGCAAAGGCGAAGTGCTAAGTACAGGCCGTCAACGTGAGGCTCCTGACTATGTTAGATCAGATCGCGAGTGCGCGGTTGAAAATCTACTGCCACCCTTCCCCGCGTAGGGAACTTTAGCGAAACGATGAGACAGGTGTAAACTTTATATGTAAATGTGACAGTGAACAGCACGTGTGGCGTCGAAAATTATGGCGATTAGACTACCGTGTTCCCGAGGCACGTATGATCCGGCAGGAGTTCGCTTACGATTTCCGAAGTCGTTCATTGGCCTTGCTCTGCATGTAATATGGCGCGATCTGAGTTTCATCCGCCTTTAATGCTCCCGTTCCTATCAGGACCTTCCATTAAAGACGTAATCCCTTAGAAAGGACACGCATTCGATAATGCGAGATGATAGTTTAATAGTGAGTCTGATACCGTACAAAGAAGCAATGGCAAAGGCCTTCTGCTCTATCGAGGCGACGATTAACAAGAAAAATGTATCCGATAAAACATGACCTTTATTTAAGTTAAGCTCCACAGTACATATATTTTTTTATGAACGCTGGAAAGCTCTTTTCGTTGGACTTCAAGTCCTGATTTTTGTACGAAAGCGGACGTGAGCCTTGACGAAGATCGTGCGACACCAAACAAAATAATCACTCTGTACACGACTCTCTTCACTGAGTGTATTGGACAGACTATCAGCTTTAATAGATTGCAAAAAATACTGCGCTTCTGTAGTGGGGTTGCTCCTTGGATAAATCAGAAGCCTTATCAATACGGATGAAACTGAACGCTTGTAGGCGATCAATGCCTGTTTTTCTCCGAGCCTGAGAACCTCGTGCAAGGCGACATACGCACAGGTCTTTTTTTTTTTTTTTTGAATGCCGTGAAGCACAGATATACACGTTCATAAAATAGGAATGAAGAGTGGGGAAAGGCAGCCAAGAGAAGTGTGGATTTTATTCGTGGGTTGATTGAAACATTACAGATATTTACTACACGTTATACCCTGTCTTCCGACTCTCTACCGTTCACCGTGGCTCTCACTTGCGTTCAAGAACACCGTGATTTAACTTAGGTAACATTTACGCTGGTATGTTACAAATCGCACGGTTTTTAAAAGCTGGAATCAGTTCCGTGTACAGAAATTTATTTCACTGTTACCGAGATCTCAAAGTAATTTTGAATGTCCTAAAGTTTCTGGGCAGAACGGAGTAGTATATTCATGCGCATATGTGTGCATAATTGAAAAACAAGATCCTATGCTGCTGAGTACGAGGACGCGGGTTCGATTCCCGGCCGCGGCGGCCGCTTTTTTGATTGAGGCTAAAAGCAAGAACGCCGGTGTGTTCGACATTTCGGCGCACGTTAAAGCTCCCCAGGTGGTCAAAATTAATCCGGAACGCTCCACAACGGCGCGCCACATCACCTGTGAAGCCCCGTTAATCCCCACAATGAATCAATCAGAAAAACAAGATCCACGTGGTCCTTCCCCTGATTAACGATTTGACATTTTTGGCTACTAACTTCAATATTGTTCCGGTAGCCAAGTAAACTCAATCGCAGTTAAAACCTGCCGAAGCTGACAATCTCGTCCGGAAATGCACATTTTTAGGCGGCTGGAGAACCCCGCACTCTAAGAAATCGCCGCAGGGAGCTTCGCCACAACGTCCAACAACGCCCGACCAAATGTGCGAATCTGGCGAATGACGAGGCCTAGAATGAGAGTAGAGTAAAAAATATATCGAATCTACGTTGGGATAAAAAGCGCAAGGCGTGCATGTGCGTTGTTGTCCCAGCGCAGATTGTATTTTTTATTCTAATCGCATGCTTGGCGTAATCACGCGCCTGATTCGCACATTTTATCACGCTGACTGGGCGTTCTTGGGAGTTGTGGTGAAGCCCGCCTGCGGCGATATCTTGAAGAGGTTAAAGAATATTCATCATGTGGTTGCGCGCATATATTTTATAAGTTTAATCGTATAGGTGTGGCAAGCTGTTTTAGTTCACATTGGTCGAATTTTTTGCATTCATTTGTATTTCGTTTGAACATTAAAGGAAAGCATGATGGGTAAACCCTGAATCTGCAATGAAAATATGAGGGAAGTACAGTCCTTCATATTTTTTAAACTACACGATGACTTTCTTCGAACCTTCTATGCGCGATTATGTTTGAACCTTCCCAGTGTTTCTCCTGCCTGCAGAAAACGGGTTACTGCAACACTGTCTTTTTAGGCTACTTGATTGACGATCGCCTCAAAGACACGTCCCTTCCTCTGGTATTTTCGCGTTAAGTCCCTCACGTCACAAGAAACAAAACCGATTCCTTCTTTTTAACACCGCCTGTTGAAATATGCAAGGCAACAGGTTTGTGCCGGTCGTCTGACTTGGACGACTTCTCACTTCGACGACTCCCAAGCGTAGCGCTCTTTCGCGCCCCGACCGACGGCGTTCACACGGCTCGGTATCGCCGCCTTTGGCCCCCTTTCGCAGTGGGGAAACCAGACCCGACCTTTGGCGCTTTTTCCGCCAAAGTAGAGCGCACAAAACGAGGAGGCAATCTCAGATCGAAGTTGTACCACTGGGACGTCCGGGACGATTTTCGCCGCACGTGCCTCCACCGGGCGTGCGTACGTCCAGCAACTGGCCCGAGAGTTGATTAAACTTGCTCTTCGCAAAAGCTAGAGCACTGCAGCGCCATGACCAACCAATCACAGCCGCTTACAGGGCACCGTAGCGTTGTTTACGGGTCAGCGTAAGCCGCGGACGGTAGAAACAAGGCCGGCCTGCAAGACGCCCCCGCAAGGACCCCTGCGTCTCATCAGCGAAGTAAAGTAGAAGAAATCCCCCCACCCCCCCCCCCCCCCCCCCTGTAAATCATGTTAGCGAAGTAGGCGGTTTTTTTTTTTTTTTTTTTTTTGTACACAACATTCTGAACAGGCGTGATTGGGAATGCGCGCTAGATTGAGTCCGCATATAGCAACAAGTGACGCGGAAGAGATTGATCAACCGTCTTTTCGAGGATGACCTTTTCGACAAGCTTACATGGGATAAAGCGGGATGTCCTCAAACTGTAAAGCGCTGCTGCAGAGATTCGCTGAGGAAACCGTTACGAAAAGCACGCGAGAGAAGTTTGTAACGTCTTTCCATCCGTGCCTGTAATGACCATCGCCGTTACAGCTCCGCGTTGCTCCTTCGGATTCATTCAAAGGTTGCAACGTGGAAACATCTGACTATCACGTAGAAACTTTTTTTTGTTTTTGTTGTCGTAAGGTCTGTGATAGCAAGAAAGAAAATCCTACATACGGTTTAAAACGGGTAGGATACATTTTTGGCAGGGAAGCTTCAGCTAGACGAATAGACGCATAAAAAATAGACTGCAATGAGCATTTAGGTTAGCCAGCTAAAAAAAAAAAGGTTGCTACAAAGACTGTCAATGCACGACGATAGCTAAAACTGAACTGAGCTTGTACGTTGAATGAAAGGTTTAAACGTATCCAGATTTTTCTGGCCACACTGCCGCTAGCACTTCTCCTGTGCCATGGTCTCTTGTTGTTATTCTAGCTGGATTAGGGGGCAAGGAAAAATTTTGATTCCCAAAATTCCTGTAGCATGATACTAAAGCTCTGCATATCACTGCGAAACCTGACAATGCTGCGATGGCTGTGTGGGTCTTTTTCTTTTAGCCGGCGCAGCGACAAAAACTGCTAACGTGGGGAAAACAGGACATTTGTTGCACTGAGCACGCCTTGGTTGTTGCACTTGCGGACTTTTGTCCTGGCTTTATTCTAGGCTGCCCAATCGCAGCAAGACCAAGACTAAGTGTCCAGGGAAACGGGCTCCCCTTTACCGGGCGCGTCAAAGCACACGAAGCAGACGGGACAAGTGTGTATGTCCGGTGTGCTTTTTCTGGGCCAGCCGGCCCGATAGGGGGCAGCCAACTGCTCGAAACATCGCGCCAATCAAAACCCCGCCGTTACTGGTTGCGCCGATACCACGTTATTCAAGCGAACGCTGGCATCCCGTGGCTTCACCATCAACGACCACGTGAAGGTAACATATACGGAAAAGCTACAGAAGCACGTGCTCGAGACGCTTTCCTTCTCAAGCAAGCGTCTCCCGAGTGGCGCAGGAGCCAAAAGCGGCAGACGGGGGTGACAAAGCAGCGGCAGCAGCAGCAATTAGCGGTCTACTCACACACGAGTGAAAGGGAGATGAGGAGCAGGCAGAGCAGGCAGACAAGGGACTTCATGTTGCCGGCGCAAGAGGCACAAAAGCGAGCCCTCTCCTCGGCGGCTCGTTTAAATACAGCGCTCAACCGGTTGCACGCGGGTCACCTGACGGCGCGAAGAGCGCGGCAAAGTGGAACAGGCCCACCGCCGCCGCCGCTGCGGCCGCTAACGACTTGACGCGGGAACCCGGAAACCATCAGCCGGCGGTCGCGCCCTTCAGCCGCGCACCCGCGACCGCGTCTGACCTACTGGCGACGTCAAAAAACGACCAAAATGATCGCCGCCTCTTCCTCGGATTAGCAAGCAGTTGTTCTTCCTCCGCGAAGAAGCGCCCACGCAGGCGCTGCGGTCGCCCTCACGCCTCCCCTCGCCCGCGTCGCGCCCCCGGGCCACGCCGGAGAAAGCGCGTCGGACCAAGGTTACTACCGCGCTTTCGCTGTCCTCGCAGCCAGCCTTGATGGGCGGACGCCTGGTTGACAGACTGCCCTGCACTGGAACGGACAATGAACCGCCCAGTCCAAGGACCTGAACAACTGTTTGGTCAGCTTTAAGCGGGGAACCTCGACAACAGATCGCGTTCCTGAAAACGTGCACGCAGAATTAGGCAAAAACAAAACTGTTGCAAACAGAGCACCATCTTCGTTTCCAGCGTGGGCGTAAGACATCTACTGTTCCAGTGGCTACAACATCCGTAAGTGCGCTGGCCGTTGGGCGACAGCTGACCGTAGTAAATTATATAGGCTATTTTTTTCTCGGCGTGGGTCCGTCGCCGTGAGGCCGTCTGCGATATCACGGTGCGTGGGCGGCCGAGCACAAATTTGAAACACGAAATGTTTTTTTTATTTTAATTTCCAAGTTTTACAGATTGAATTCCAGCCTATTTGACCTTAAAACATAAAACATAGGTCGTAACCTCTTGGCCACGAGTCTTTCTTCAATACATGGGACACATACGGGATTCACACGTTCCAACCAACCCAGACTGGAGCAAAAAGGACAAGCAAACGAGCAAACTAAAATCTCGCTTACAGTCTTAAAGTGTTCACCGCTGGAAAGTTAGCATTTAGAGTCGTGAAGACACCCACGTGCACCAATCAGGTGAAGCCATTACGGGGCTTCACCTGCAGGACTCAAAGAAGGAAGACAGCGCTGTACTGTGTTTCTTATTTGTGTCCTTGTGTCAGTGTGCTGTAACCCCTTTCAAGATGCTTGCCAGCTAGCCCACCAAGCCATATTCGTTAGTTAATTGTCCCTGGAGGTATGTACAAATGCATCCATCAGGCCACAAACAGCCAGTTCTAGTGCCATGAAGAGCCCAGTAGAGTCGCCGAGCCTATAATATTGAATAGAGCGATCTTCCGTCGTACAGACGCAGTTAAAGAAACCGAGAGCAATCGCTTTCGAGTTAGGACAAACAGTTTGCAGAAACTGACGCCTGGCTCGGACATCCACGGCGTAAAAAGACACGTCATGGGTCGTCTAAACATAAAGCAATCGATGCAAACAAACCGGCCTCACGCGTCTATAGAACGTGTACTTCCGAAAGTGGGCGTGGCGTGGAGGTGAATTAAACAAAGTAGAGGTGCATTAAACAAAATCAACAGCACCCAAAATTAATTAAGACGGATCTCCGTGAATAAAGACAAATGAGTTCAATTTCAAATAAGAGTTAAGGCGAATTAAGAGGAATCAAAGTAAATTATAAAACATGACTGAGCAATTAAAGGGTATCAAAGTTTTAGTACGAAAGTTTTAAGAATCAAGATGAATAAAAGCGATAATACGAGCCAAAAGGGAATTAAGTTGGAGCCAACTGAATTATGAAGACAACGCAAATTAATAAGGAGCGTATGTGAAAGTCGATTATTGGGAATCAAAGCTTAATAAGATGAATTTAGAATAATCAAAAAGAAATTAAGGGAATGAGTGAGTGAATTAATATGCAACGAAGTTATTTTTGGTGGATGACAGAACGATTGAAGTCGGTGAATCATCGAACTAAAAAAGGGTAATACGATAATAAATTGGGTGATTAAGTGAACCAGGACGAATTACTCAGCGATTAAAATGGATGAGTCAGTGCTGTAACAGAGATGACTGAGCGAAATATGGAGAATGACTAAGCTACTTATGGCAGTTAGTTAAGACAATACAACAAATATTTGAAAAGAAAGAAATTCACTCTCATGTTATTATTAAGACGACCTAAAGGCGAAAGTCTCAGTGGTGACGCATTTAAGACATACGCATGACTTACTTGTTTCAAGTTCTCTTTTATATACATATTCTTTTACGTTCTTGTTATTATTCGATTTCTATTTAATTAAAGAGAAATAGGTTTTGCGCTACATAAATATTTATTTTTATCGCGTCAGTGGTCTTGTTAGCTAAGTCATCCCCCATTTTCCGCTATGGCTTGCTCCTATTTGGCTGACTCATCACGTTTAATTGCTGAGTAATTCGTCCTAATTCACTTAGTCATCCACTCTGTTTCGTAATGCCCTATTTTAACTCGCTAATTCACCCCTTAAATCGCTCTGTCATCCACCTGAAAGGAATTTGTTTCACATTACTTCACTCACCGATTTACTTTATTACTCTTTGAGTAATCTTAATTCAGCTTATTACGCTTTTATTTCCCTCGTTTCACATTGACATACTCTAATTCCGTAAGTCTTCCACTTCAATTCGCATTGATTCCTCTTATTTCGCATTGATCCCTATTGATTTGCTTTGTCATCCTAATTCAGCTGGATCCACCTTATTTCACTTTTGACTCTTGTTATTCGCTTTGATTCATCCTAAATCACGTTAATGCCCTTCAATTGACATAATCATGCGATATAATTCACTTTGAATCCTCTTAAATCCGGATTCTTCTTATGCATTATTCTTATTTCAGTTTGAACCCCCTGATTTGCGTTGTCCTTACTTATTCACTCGGGTGGACGGTAATTCATCTTAGGCCCCGCTGATTCGTTTCATTTAACCCAACTCAATTTGATATACGTTAATTCTTGTAATGATCCGCCTGAATTCACTGCGATTCATATTACTTAACCTTCATTCCTCTCAATTCACCTTGATTCATGACAAATTTCTTTGTCTTCTTCCGCAATTCACCTTGAACCCTTTTAATTCGCTTTGATTCCTGTTAAATCAAGTTTATACCCCTTAGTTCCCTTGTTTATTGACTTTAGGTTACTTTGATGAATGTTAATTCACATTGATCCTTTTTAATTTGCTGTTCCTTACACAGATTCCTTTTGGTTCACTTTGATTCCCGTAATTCACTTCGACATAACTTAGTTCATTAGTCAAACAACTGAATTTACTCTGATTGTGCGTCATGGAAAATGATTCCTCCTAATCTGCTTCGTCCTACTTACTAATTCACTTGGATCCATCTTAGTTCTCTTTCTGATCCTGTTGATTATATTTGATTCACCTTTTAAACTTTGATATCATTTAATTCACTGACTTACCCGATTTAATTCCTTCGAAGCGTACTAATTCACAACCAATACGTATTAATTCTTTTAATTCCTCTCCATTTACTTTGTCTTCTTCCGTAATTCACTATGATCCAACTTAACTCATTTCACTTTTATCCAACCAAATTCTCTTAGTTATTCCCTTTAGTTGCTTTGCTTCCTCACAATTCACTGTAATTCCTCTTAATTTGAGTTGTCTTCCTTCTTAAGTCACTTGATTTTAGCCTAATACAATTTGAATTGTGTTAATTAACTTTGATCTGTTTTTATTCACTTTGATCTAACTTAGTTCACTCAGTTATCCAAGTTTATTTTGATTCCGTTTATTTCACACTGATTCCCGTTCATTCGATCTGTCTTCCTAATTCACTTGTGTTCCTCCTAATTCACTTCGATCACTCTCAATAGTTTAGAGCCGCGAGCCTGCTCTCCTCATCCCACACGGCCCCTTCCGCATTCTCGAAGAGCCCACCTGTTCAACTGTAACCTTCAAGATGTCACAGGAAATAAACACCCTGCCTACTGCTCCCACTTCCCCCCCTTGACCTAGAGCCTTCCTGCCAAAATAATGGATATCTCTCTATATCTCTCAATGCATCTTATCACCCTTTTTTTCGCGGTTTCATCTCCTCATGCCCAGTCATGTGCTTTGGTTCGCTTTGCCTTTGCCTCGCTAAAGACGCTCAGGGGCTTTTTTATACGACAGGTGTTGACTGCTTGTTTTCGCCCAAGTACTTTGAAGGTCGACTAAACTTATAGTGATCATAATCCCATGAAATTATATAATGAAATTATAATAGTAACTATGTTATCCTGCAGCAGCCCTTTTCCCTGTATGCGAGGATATACCCGACTTAATCGCGAACAACCATCTGCTCTCGCTCTGTTCAATGTGGTCATGGACCACAAGGCATGGCCACTTGAACGATGAACACACCCTATAGGGAGTCCGACCGTGGGCTGCCGTCGACCAACTATACCAACACCGGCGCATAAATTTACAGCGCCTTACGCGCGATGACCCGTATCAGGTCGACAGAACGATGACGTGGCAGAGTTTTTTTCCGCACAAAAACGCAGCAGACAGACAGACAGACAGACAGACAGACGATGACGCAGCAGCGAGTCCGACCGTGGGCTGCCGTCGACCAACTATACCAACACCGGCGCATAAATTTACAGCGCGTTACGCGCGATGACAAGTATCAGGTCGACCGAACGATGACGCGGCAGAGTTTTCTCCGCACAAAAACGCAGCAGACAGACAGACAGACAGACAGACAGACAGACAGACAGACAGACGATGACGCAGCCGGTGCCTCGAACAAAGGGTGTCAGGGTGGCCGCTCATGCGCAGATGCAAGCTATCTCGAACCGGGTGTCACGGATAGGCGTCGACCGTGCAGCCCGCGGCACGCCGCTTGAGTGTTATAGATATGTGTGTTGCCGTCTGTACTTGTTCTCGCATTCGTCGGATGATTGGTCGTACGGCAGCATGAGTCGCAGCCGGAGTCCCGTAGTTGCGATGAACATTTTGTACCTCGGCCAAAGTGGAGCACGTCCACTGATTAAACGCAAGCACTGAATCTCCCAAATTTGGTGCGCATCCACTGAGTACTTTTTCGACCTTGATTTTAACACGACATCTGGCGAACGTAAGGGGAGGAACGAAAGTCCCACTTATCTCAGGTCACTCTTGTAACTTCTTTGAAACGCTACGAAGTCTCGGTCACATCCGTGATGAACTTATAAAGCCAAATCAGCTTGATTGTAACCCCTTTCTTATTTGTATGAAACATTAAGTATTTCCACGTGGCCAAGGGCCGTCAGCTTTTCGACGGGAAGTCCGGTTATTGACGTGATAATACAGAAGTGGCTCATTCGAGAAGGGCCCAGCGTAAATACGAGCGCGGTGACGGAGACTTTCGTAGAAATCGGGAGCCTCATATGCAGTGCTGCCAACCTGCGAAAACACTTTTCCCCTAACTCGGTAAAAAAAATTCCCTAGATTTCCCTAGATTTTTGCTTAATGCGGTTATCAGATGTTTCTCAGACCATGCGTTTAGGTGTAACCAAATGGAGCGATTTTTTTCGAGCGACGCGACGAACGATGCGACGAGGATCCGCCATCGCTCGTCCCAATCGGTCGCTAAGGCAGCCACATGAGGGTGATTGTGCAAGCGACGGCGAAATGCGATCCGAATAATTTGGGCACAGCACCCACTACGATTATCGGAGTACACAAGGCCACAAGGATTTTTATGTATGCATTTGTCACAAAAACGGGAAATCTTGCTCTACACAACATTTAAATCAACTCTACACAAAAATCTTGCACTACGAAACAGTGGACTTGTAATAGCACGAAAGTATATAAAAAAGAATAGGAACGAGCACAGACGATGCGCAGTGCACGAGATATTCGAGCGAACAAGTTTATAAAATTCATCAGCCATGTTCTTTTCAAATTTACACCAACAATGTCGCACGTACGAGCGATAGCTTGCTGCATGCACATTCATGGGAAATAGACGTCCGCGCTTCATCGTGAAATTAAAATGCATAGGTATATGAAAATAATTAATGCTAAACTAATAAAGGGCACCATTACACGACTGAAAGCAATAGACCACGTAGACGTAAAAAATTCCCTAGATGTTGACAAATTTTTCTTTTTCCCTAAACAGAACCAAAGTCCTTTAAATCTAGGGAAATTTCCCTAGAGTTGGCAGCTGGGCGGCCATATGAGTCATACGGCCGCCTGGCTAAGTCAGCATGGAGAACCAGTTTCGCACGAGGTTACGTGAGGGCACCTTGGACGTGACCATATTGTGGGTACCAGAACCGCCACCACAGATGATAACAAAGGGCTCCTGCGCTGCCTAGGGGGCGCTGCGCAACCGACTTCCTGTTAGTACTTCTTTCTGGGTAGTACTATACGGGGGTCTCATAGGATCCCGTGTTGACAGAAGCGAAATGAGCTCGATATTTTCGATTTTCATACGACATGGTCTCCAGCCCATCCCCGACGCATCCGACCTTTTCCGGCGATCAACTTGGCATTGGGGAAAAAAGCTTTGCGGTAAATATGTTTACAGCGTCGACAAAAGTGCTGGGGCGGTGACGACGCCCTGCCACTCGCAGGTTCACCGATCGATGGTCGTATGAAGTGAAATTCAACGTGAAAGCTTCTTGTTTAAACTAATACACTTCCTGACAACAACAGCCGATCAAAAAAAAATCGAAGAGTACTGAAATCGGCAATGATCGTGCGTAAAAGTCAGACAGGCCGGCGGACTGCAGGCTCGTGTGCTGCGGCGCGCAGCGCTTTTGCGTACCTGCGCACTATGCGTGCACTTCCATTAAAACACTACTGGTTTGCGTCGCCGTTACGGATACGTGGTGCAGCGCTAGTTTGCCGTTTTATTGCGTGGATCAGTGGCAAAATGCAGCCAGCGTCAAAAGCGTGAAATCTGTTTTGTGATTCCGAAAGTGTAAAACAAAGTGGTCGGGCGAACTGAGTGGCCGTCCTGTTTCTTTGCTTGCTCTCACATTATTTAACTACGCTCTTGCATCATATATTCCCAGTTCGCACTTAATAGACTAGAATAGGGGTCGGCAACGTTTTGAGGTATAGTTCAGGGTTGCATGAAGTCGACACGGCGGAGAGCTTGACTGAAAATCGGGTGGGAGGAGGAGGGTGGCTTTGAAGGCAAAGAGAAAAAAATCAGCGAATTGCCAATAGTATTGGGCAATAATTTAGCGAAGTGTGAAGATGGCGACAGAGCAACGGGAAGCGACTAATTCTATGTCCTTGTCTCGTCGTCTAACCCCATTTGAGGTAAAAAACTGCAGCGTGTCGGCGTTCAGATTGTTTGTGACAGGGATGGTTGGGGGTTCTGACGACGCGCTAGGGGCCGCATAATACAGCCCCGCGGGCCGTAGGTTGCCGACCTCTGTACTAGAATATAACGAACACAGTCAGTGACGATCGTATGTACATATTTGCGCCGCGCACCGTGTATGCGACTGTGTTGTGTTATGTAAATATAGAAGTACACATCCAAGCACGCAGCGGACGTGCGATTTGGTGCTTGTTTTGCGTCCTTTAATTGCGCTTAATTTGTTTATTTGACGCTATTGCCTCACCTACTCGCTGGTATACATGTACCCTGCCGTTCGTAAATCGTGCGGCGTAAAATGTTGAGCAAGAACCATTTAGTTTGTGAAAATACAAAACAAAATCTCCACTCGTTTTCAAGGCGGTGCCAGGCCAGCAGTGTCAGCTGAGTCGGCGGCGCTCCTCGCGTTCGCTTGCATGAAGCAACCATTTACGGTTACCTCAGGCTATTCGCCCCGAAATCGAACACAGTCGGCCCTTGGCGGCCGCAGGACGAACCGCTCCTAGTGTGGATGGCGCTCTCGCGTCGTCTGCTCGTTCACGTTGCGCGCGGTGCAAGACGCGTGCTGCACAAGATAAATAATGTGCGCCTGTTTCGCACTAAGCAGTGGCATAGTTACCTCTGCTTGCGGATTTTGTCTTGAAACGCAATAATCAGCAGCCGTTGGGGGATAACGCGCTAGTTTAGCTCCACTAAACATCGTCGCCGTTGTCACCGCTTGAGCGTGAAACGTGATGTAAACATTGTTTCGCCACATTGCGCTTTTCTTATTGATGAGTGCAGTCGTTCGCCGTTTCGGGAACGTCAAAGGGTGCTTTTTGAAGGTGGCGTGGTGGTTAATTAAAGGATAAAAGTTTACTGCACGAAACGAATAAGAAGCGACAAGCCCTGTGCATACCCGTACATTTTCCACACCCATGTAAAATGGCGCTGTGTCCTTTTAAAGAGGAGAAACAAACCTAAACACTGCACTAAACAATAAACTTACACTGCACACGACCTGTGCGCTATATCGCCCATAAATTACCGGGGACGTATATTACGCACGCAAGCGCCTGTGTGATCGAATTCTTCCCGTACCCTTTTTAAAAAAATACCATTTTTTGACAGTCGTTGCTTATACTGCGTTGGTAATTTTATGGCTTATTTAAAATACGTTTCTGCGGATGCGCAAGAGTATTTCAGGGGGACTTCTTGGTAAGATTAACCAGTTGTGGGTTTGTGTCTGTCCTGCAGTATTTCGTGTGTCATTTTTAAATACCCATTTTCAAATCACAACATCAATCACCTTGTCCAAAAATGAGTTTCACTCAACATAACCAAATGCCTATTATGGTCAAGTCTTAACCCCTTAAGGTGGACCTAAGTTTAAAGAAAAAAAAAGCCTAATATAATGCACGTTTTTGCCCGCTTGTGTGGACGGTGTGTGCCACAACTCGCTGGATTTTTTCCCCCACGATGCTCGCTTTAAATACCATTTTGAAAAAGGCAAGCCACAATTCCTGGACAATCAGTTTTCAAAATACTGGCGTTTACTTGCACTTGCAAGTACTTCCAAATGCAAGTAATGCTGATCGCCAATGTTTGGCTTTTCCCTTTACTTGGTTTCTTTTTGCTGCGTTTGGAATGTTGGCACAACGCCTCCTCCCCCCCCAAAAAAAAAAAAAACAAAAAAAAAACGAAAAGCACACAAAACTTTTTCCGTGCCTTTTTTAACCAATCCGCAAGAATTAAATGCCAAGACAAAAGCGATGGTTCAGTTTACAGCACGAAGCGGTTACCGGGAACCCGTTGCGCTACTTCGTAACGAGAAGTAAATAGGAATGTTTGACTACATCTGCAACAGGGCAGCTTCAGTTGCCATCTTTATGGTTCGTAAGCGACATTACGCAAGAACGCTAACACATCTCGCTGTTCTAGGCACCTGTTAGATTTTAAAAGAAACGCGAATGGTCAGCAGTGCAGCCGTAACAGAAAATCTGTGCTCACTGTGAGGTACCAGAAGCTTGGTTTACACACGCATGCTTGTCACTTCGCAGAAGTGAAGTAAACAGGAGATGTTGATTGCACTGCGAGCGTTAAAAATTTCATTCACAAATTCACTTGCTATGAAAGCCTCAAATGTGTGACCTGACACCGTTATTCATCAAACCTGCCTTCAGAGTCGCTAAAATTTCATTGAACTACAGCTGCGAGCAAAATATTCGTTTAAACGGCTGCATTTATATCTCTGCGTCGGTTAAAAGTCAGTAATTTTATGTTGCCTTTCGAACACACAAAAAACGTAAGCTCTTAGAAAAAATATCCGGGCAGTGAAGTGGTGTTACCGTTTCAGGGCATCCCACAAATGCAAGAATGCGTCATGTTACCAATGAAAACGATTAAAAATGCCGTTGTAAACTGAATTCCAGAGATCGAGGCTTCCTGATTTGTTTCTATTTATGCTTTTATTGAAGGCTCAAAGCCATAGTCGGTGAAGATCGAGCTTGCTACGAGCCACGGCGTGCAAGTTCATTGTCGTATTTCGGCCTTTATGAGATTCCCGGTGGGTCGCCGCTTTTTCGGCGTAGTAATGAAAACTTATTGTCGCTTCATTGAACGTTGATGAACCGAACTACAGCATACCACTCTTATCTGCGCCTTTCATGCTTACATAAGGCGCGAAAAAGGAATGAAGCGCGCCCCCAGTGTGCATTCCCCCGGGCAGCTCAGCGGAGCATCCACACTAGCAGCGCGACGATGTCGCCACCTACATGTCGATCTCGCGGCGAATATGACGAGCAGCGTTCTGTGTTTATGTTAATTGCGAACTGTTCCTTTGTCGACCGTACGCAAGAAGAAAGAAAGATAATTTTCGTCGGGAAGTTAGACTGTCCCACGTCACGACGATCGTGACAGCTCGCTTAAAAAGCCGATAAATCGGCTTGTTGTAGCTTATATTATTTTGTTTAGCCTCTGCAACTACTTTAAGGGCTATTTTATTGAGTATGCAGTCATTTAAATGCACCACAGCGCGAATAAATTAAGCAACCAACTTTCGTTCTGGCTTGTAATTGAAAAAAAAAAAAAAAAAACATGGAGTGCGGTGAGGGTTGTCTGCTTTTGTACTAGGCGTCGCACACGAGGGGGCGCTGCATGTCGCCAAAACTTCAGCGAGGGAGCCCTGTAGGCCATAGAGTTTCTTAGTAAGTATATTGTAAGAAACTCTATGCTGTAGGCCTTGGCCTGAGGCCCTGTGATATCAACGGCGGAGAACATCGAAAACATGTTGATAACAACTTATAATCGCGGCGTTTGCATTCAGGTTTTGTGGTATGCTTATGAGCAAACCTTAAGTTCACATGGCTTGAAGATTTCAGCACGGTTGGAAATGGGAACATGGAAATGCATACCGTTGCTGTTACCGACCCGTGCCCAAGCACGCGACATGCCGTTTCCAGGTCCCTGCCCTTCCGTGCGATGCAGGACCTCTTTTAATTAAACGTGGTGATATAGACCCCTTTCCGTACCCAATGCGACCTAAAAGATGCTAAACCACCCTCACATACGAAAATATTTCGTAGAACTGAACTAAGGGGGCATAGAATTAAGTGCATTGCATTTCGGACGACGTAAAGGGCTTGTGTAAAGATTCTTTCAAAAAGAAAAAAAAAATAGAAGGCCAAAGCGTGATGTCACCACGCTGATGGTTATCACGGCTCGACCGTGTTCAAAACCGGCGCATACACCGAGGCAGCAAGCAGCACGGGGAAGATGCCGCCGCTTCATGGCCGGCGGCCTGCGCGACTGTGGCTAGGCGTCGAGCGCGGGTTGATCTTGTTTGCGGCCACTGCTGTCACCTTTTCCGCGGCTGTGAGAACGAAGGCCGCGCGGCTGCGCGTATCCTTCGTCTGCCGTTCGAACCAAGGGCGAGAGCGGATGGCCGGTGGCAGGGCAACCAGAGCGTCCTCGCTCGCAGCCGTTACCTCGGCCTACGGAGTCAAACCGTGGCGGAAGGAAAAAAATGTATAATAAATGTTCTCATCGTTTTAATAGTGAGAGGCATTTCCTTCTTCATGTTTTTTTTCTAACCTAAACTGATAGGGACTCGTGCAAGCCACGTTGAACGAGTAAAATTCAACACCGTTTATACAAAAACAATAACGGTGAGAACAGTACTTGTTCCAAAGTACTTGTTCCAACAGTACTTGTTCCAACAGTACTTGTGCCAAAAACAAAGTTTTTGTGTTCGTTCCGGGTTCGAGTTTAGGTACACACTCATGCACACTTTGCGGTTCGATTCACGTTCAGCTCAGGAACAAAAATAAAAATAAAGGTTACGGGCTGTACGGACTCCAAAGAAAAGAAAAAAAAAAGAAAAATACGAACTAGCGCCTTCATGCAGCGCCCTCGGGCTCATTCCAGAGAGGCATTTCCACAAGAATGCTACGGGAGCATAGAAAAAGGCTCTGACAATGGGGCCTGCATGTTCCCGGGGGAGGGGGGGGGGGGGGGGGAGGAGGGGACGTAGAAAGAGGTAGACGTACGAAAAGGGAAGAAGTTACAGTGGCAGCTGTTCAGAACGACGGCGTCTCTCGTCTCGTTTCTCTGTTTCTCTTCGACCGGGCCTATTTTGCATCGCGGCCATGACTGCACGCACACCGGAGGTATACGTTTCATTCGGTCCGTCGTCGTCTTCGTAATCCGGTCCACTTGGCGTTACAAGATGGATCCTGCTGTTCGTATGTGCGGACCGTTTCAACTTGTCGTAACTTACTTCTTCTTATACACGAATGATCCGCTCATGGCTGAATAGTCGGCTCGTCAATGAACAGCCGTACGTCGGACGTAGTTGTGTTCTAGTTTCGTATGCATCTGGGTGTCTTACCGCGGATGGCCTTGGTGGTAGGTTACTGCGCGTCGACCCGTTAGGTATGCGTTGCGACGTGTGGTTAGCGTCGTGTCTGGGCGTCACGCTAGTGCCATACTGGGACTCCGGGCTGTCGTGGGGCTCGGTCCTCGCTGTATCGCTGCGTCCTTTAGGGTTTGCTTTTCTCTTTCTCACCGTAGAGCAACTTCACTCCAGAGGCTGCTGCTTCTAGCTTCCCCACGCGGACTGAGGGACCTTCCGCGCGCAAAGTCCCCATTGCTGCGGTGACTGGGTGATCTGCATGGATGGTGCGATGGCGAATGATTGAAGCGCGCTGGGTGTCGGATGGTCTGGGACAGGTACTCCTCGATCTCTGGATGGGCAAAAGACGACTACGGAAAAGTCTCGCAGTCCGATTCGCTGGTAGGGGCACCGATGGCACAGGTGGCCAGTTTCTCCGGTTACAGTTTTCAGATTACGGGATGATCCAGCGAAAAGCTCTTGCTCCACGCCACGCGTTAGGATGCGTAGCTTCTTCCCTTCGGTACTTTCAAGGTCCCCTTGCCGGAAGAGCCTTTTCGTTTCTTCCACGCACGCAGCAACACTTTCGTTAGGGTGCTGCGTGCGCCTGGATGCCATCTAATTTTAAATGCTTAAACATGTCGGCTCAACGAAGAAACTGTCTGCCTGTAACACTTGATGTGGCCCACTTTCGCCAAATAGGAAGACGCAATTCTGTAACACTTGATGTGGCCCACTTTCGACAAATAGGAAGACAAAATACCCAAGGGCTTTCATGTTTTTGTACGTGTCCAGTTGCATTGCATCTGAAAGAATGTCTGCCAAGCAATGCATTCGGGCGAAGTAATGAAGCCTACTTTAAGAGGCACCAGTATATAGCGATCGGTAGCGATACATGGGATCTTTGGAAGTATTCACTAAACGGAGGTAGGGCCTTCATACTTTGATATGATGCTTTTTATATCGCCCCTAAAGAAATATTTCTAGCAATGAATTGTTGTATAGTAGTGAAACCTCCTTCAAGGGGCTCGGTGCGTAGCTTTTCATCCGGATACATGATGGAAGGGAGATCCGGCCTGCCGAGCGTGCCTATCCGCAGGTGACGGCGTTAGTTTCTTTTAGTGCACAGCGTCGGCCGTGGCGCTGATCATCGGTGAAAGGTGACTATCGGTGATGCGTATGCTGCGGCAGAGATTAGAAAACCACAGACCATGTTGTCAAGGAATGAACAGAGAAACGACCGCTGCGGGGCAATGGGAAACGACATTGGCGGAGGCTTTGGGGTGAGGGGAGCCTCAACTTCAGGGCCATAGAAGTGACAAAGAGGTGGCTGGAATGGTGGTGGAAGAAAAGTAGGGAAGAGATGGATACGTAGGGGGGGGGGGGGGGGCAATCACAGGAATGAGAATTTAGAAGAGCAGGGGGGGGGGGGGGCAGGTGAGGAGGAGATGTAGGCGAGGCAAATCTATTAGGTTGGCTAAGAGTAGGGCAAGTAAGTGGAATGGAACAGGCAAGTCGGTTGCTGACAAACGACGTCCCGATACAAAGGGAGGGCCACTAATCATCATCATCATCATAATCAGGGGGGTACTGTAGTGAAAGGACCGGGGCGGCGGCCGGGGGCTGCTTCAATGCGCTACTGACTAGACTCTCGTGTAAACGAACGGCCGTAGTTTATAACATCGTAATCTTTAAACATATGCGGTGATTGGTGAGCGTCGCAACATAGCCGGCACTTCTAAAGCAGACACAGTGATGCACTTCTTTTCCCCTTAGCGCTACTTGGCAGCATGCGGCTATTGGAGACGTCCCGCACTGGGCGGATCGTTTCTTCAACATCTTCCCAAGAAGTATGCGTGTGATCTTTGGCGCAACAATGGTTTTGTTTTTATAAAAACATTTGCGAACCATCCTTTTGTTGATGTTGCACCCAGTGCATGATTATCAAAGGACAAAGAGGGAGGACCGCAGCCTATCGCGGGATATAAATATCGCAAAAATGTTAGATGCTGTGTTCAACGCCCTTTTCTTAAAGCGCGTTTTTCAACTGTGACTTGAAATTTTTTCCAGCTTTCATACTGCGTTTTGCAAAATTCCGCTCACGGCCCCTTGGATCGCCTGCTTTATGATTTCTCTGGTTGACTGCCAAAAATTAAGACGTAAGAAATTTGATTAGAGTTAAATTGCTGCAAAATCTTAACGGGTAAAAAGTAGGCAACGTTTAAAAGGATCCCCTACGGTTGCTAAAAAAATTAGATACAGAAATACCTCTCCGAAGGCCTTCAGAGAGCTTTCAAACGAATTGTCCGAGTGGCGCATGGCCTTTACACCGGCCGCACTTGTGAGTAAATAGTGGGCCGTGTCAATTGAAAGTTTCCGCGTTGCAAAGCTAAAAATCTCTCCCCCAGACGGTTCACCAGTTGGATCTTAGAAGCAGAAAACTTCTCAAGCAGAGAACCCACCGAAAGCTGCGGCTACAACTGGAAACTCCTCTGTCACGCTCCGCCCATTGCCGGCGCGTGAATCGGCAGGACGGACCACCCTTTGGAGGTTTTTGAACAAAAGAAGTGCGCCCATGCACTCCGTACAGATGGTTAACTAGCAAAGCTGTAACGTGTGGCCAGTGTTTATCCATGTCTCTTATTTCTTCATCATCAAAGTCATCAGTCTTTCTTCATTATACGTTGTGTGTTTGTGGTATTTTCTTTCGTTTACGTTTCTGTTCATGGCGTCGCTAATCGTAAGTGTCCTGGTGCTCGGAAGTGTGTATGACGCGTTGCCTACCCATTTCGAAGTAGCGTGCGGCCGGTGTTTGCCATTGCTACGTTGAAGCTGCTCGTCCCGCACCGCCTTCCCCTCCTGTCCGCCTCTCTCTCTCGCCTTACTTCTAATTATTTCTGCGTACGCAGGACCGCCGGATTTTCCTTCCCCCTGGCCATATAAAGCTTCGTCTAAAAAAAAACGCTCTCAAGACTTCCAACTGCTTTGATGTCGAAGTCCTGGTACGGCTTAAAAGAAAATGTTCTCCAAGCAATGCATGCGTGTGTAGTAGTAAAGCCGACTTTCAAGGGATTCGGTATGTAGCAGAGTGGCTTGCGCATTTATTCGACAAATTTCCCACTGGGGAGGCAGTTTATGCAATTTTTTTTTTGTCTTCCAGTTCCGGTCAAACCAACATTTCGGAGTTGTAACCGCGATTCTCTGCTTTCGCGAATATTTTGCGGCGTTTCTCACCATTATAACACAGCAGCATATGCCAACAAACAGCAGGCAATTACTAACAATAGCTTAAGCCTTATTTAGGTCACGAAGTGTCTGCGTGGTTAACGATGCCAGCGCGAACAAATGCTTTTTATTAATGGTAAATGCACAGCTCCAGCAGAATTGAGCAACTTGGAAAGATATGCTTCAAAACAATCCGGCGTAATCGTAACTTTCTGTAAAATGGGGCTTCATCTGAAATTTTAGTGACTCGAAGACACTTGTATCCGGCAACAGCTCATGCTGCAAGCATATAGCTCGCTGTTTAAACGCATCCCCTAAACGAGCACACTTTCAAAGCTGTACAGATGAAATGCCGGCGCGTAACTTCCTCAGCCAAGCTTTTCCCCCGCAACTGATTGGCATGAATGACAACCAACTTCAACCTTACTGGGCTGAATTCCAATTGACTTCTCAACGAACTTCAAGGGGCCATGCAGACAAAATTCAAGTTTCGTTCGTCAAAAACGCTGCTTTGTCCCGATAACAGCGATAGCAGTTTTTTTCGCAAACTTCAAAAAAATAATCGCGATATTAACGACAACACATGAAGCAGTGGCGACCCCGTAGTACCTAAGACGACACAAAATATCTGCGCGAATGGCGGCCATCCACCGAGGCCACCACCACGAATCATGACTGGGTGGTGGCAGCGGGGCCTCAAGTTCCGTTTGATCGTATCACGAGTGCTAACGTGCAGTTGACACTTTGATAATTACGTCTTTAGTGCGTGCTGATATTACGCAACTGCTGACCCCACTACGTTACTGTAGCGTGAAATATGAAAGCTTTTCAATATTTCTTACCTTTTCTCGTTTAAAGAAACGTCTTTCGTGGCTGGAATGGAGATGAGTGAGTCACCAAAGGCTAGTTTATCCAAACTGAACAAATCTGTATGTTGACTTCGCGGCCCCTTTCTGCCTTATTTGGCCGAAGTTGGACGACACTCGTGTCCTTGCGGGAGAAAGCTGGAAGGATGTGCACCGGTCAGAGGGAGTTAATGCGGTACATTGTATTTATTCGGACACGGAACTGCAACGTGCAGTTCCGTGTCCGAATAAATACAATGTGCAATCTGTTTTGCTCTGACCTCCCGAGTGTCGGAAAAAAAAACCCCGGCAAAACTATCCGCATCGCCGTAGAAATGCCGACTCGTGGTAACACTTTTGTACCTGAGCGAAAAGGCCGTAGGTGCATTGGAGTGGTACAGCAGGAGCTGTTACGACAGCCTCCCTTAAGTGCGACCAAAGAAGGTTGGGTACTGAAAAGTCAAGAAGAATCTCGGCGTGCCCCCTCTCGTGCAGAGCGCAGCCTACATACCGGTTCGGCTGCGCGCTTGACGTGAACCGGAAGACAAGAACATCGTTTCCGTACTTGTAGGCCGTTGTAATTTATGCCGTAAAGTAGGAAAATTTTCAGAGCTTTTATGCTGAACACGCACCCTGAAAAGGTGCTCCTCTGGCAGCGCTAAACGCAAAGAGTCACGTCGCCATCGAATGCACCGACGTAGGCGTGTAAAGTGTTAATGCCATTGCGCAAAGCGAAGGGTGCGTGTGTGAGAAAACAGTATTTTTTTTTTTCAGGCCATACGCGTTTGACCACATTTTCTCGAAATGTGCGAGCAAGTGCTGTTCGACTGTGCCTCGTACGACATTATTTCTAGTGCCAAAAGCTTTCGCTTCATTTCCCAGGAAGTGGCAAGTGCGGAGAGATATCAGTGCGTGCCAAAATGCGTGGTCGTGCGTCGCATTGACAAGGGCATTCGTTCCAATTGACGCCGCCGATCTATATATATATATATATAGTTAAACCTGGATACAACTAAGTTAACAAAACATCGCATTTTTTCGTACATGCAGGTTTTGAGTTAAAGCTCGCGGGAATGAAGCACAACCGAAACCAATATGCTATGCATCAGTGATGTTGAACTCACCCTTGTTCAAGGATATATTTCACATTGAAAAACTGCGTGATTTGCGTTTACTGCTACTACACGGCCCCCGAATTCATAAGCGTAACTATCATTTTTGCTTTTTGATTCTTTCCGGTGCCTTAACGCGTTTCAAGAACCAAACCAATGCTGAAAGGGCGCTCCATGCTCTTTTCTGCAGTCAAAATTGTTGAAGGGATGCTAGCTGGGACACTGTACCGGGCGGTGACGTTCTTCTTTCTCACCGGCGGAGCCGGCATTTACAGTCGCGAACTTGTCTTGAAAAGACAAATCTTTTCGTATTCAGGAAGCAGAAGTCATCCACGAACACATACCACAGATATCTGGGGACACACACGACTACACGCCGACAGGCACGCCTAGCACCTAACCGAAACCGCACTCACACGTGGAAACGCACGAGAGATTGCGGTGCAGGCGAAATTCGCTAAACTAGTGCATTTCGCCAGCCGATTTTTCAGAAAAGTAGCAAGAAACCTTGACTCGTCAGCGTAGCGAATTCGTTACATCCAGGTTAACCGTCGCAGGTACTTCTTTACAGAGGTCGCAAACATATCGGCCTCGATGAAGGTGGAAATGGGGAATCGGAAAACTTCGTTAAATCCAGAAATTCGTTACATAGAGGTTCATTACATCCAGGTTTAACTATATATATATATATATATATATATATATATATATATATATATATATAAATCTAGAGAAAGATAAAACTCACAAAGCGCGCAGAAATAGTATAAGTAAAGAGGTAAAGAGTCGGATACACAGCAAGAACAATAACAAACAAGGTTTACTTACGTAGCGGCAACGGGACTTGCCTTCACCAGAGTAAAGTTACATGATTTTGCTGTCGCAAACATTTGGAACACATTTCTTATACATATAGGTTTGCAGAAAACTGTGAGGAGGAGCGGGAAATGTTTCGGAAAAGGAGAGTACGCATACAGTCGGGCTACGCCTATGTTACAACAAAAAAAAAAGGGGGGGGGGGGGGAGCGAGGGAGAGAAAGGGGTCGGGTTAACAAAGCAGCGTTCAAGGTTGCACCATGACGGGTCAACGTATGCCGTGCGGGCTGCAAGTTCAGACAATGCGGGAAACTGGACAACCGCGGTTTCAAAAGAAAGGGAAGAGTATACAGTAAGGTATTCAGTGGCTGGGGAGACTGGTTGGGGCGGAAGCGAAGATGGGTGTGCCCTCCGCGGATGAAGAGAATAGATAGGGGGCACAAAAGAGCATTTCACAGAAGCTAGCAACTGAACAGGAAATAGGTAGGGTCACAAAAGGTTAAACATGAATAGATCACAAAGAGTTAAACATTCTTAAGTGGTGGTGGGAGCGAGGCCTCCTTCCCCAGGACAAATGGCATTGTTGAGCCCCATTAGGCTAATAAAGCTTCTATATTAGGAGAGTTTCTGCGAATTCTGATGGGAAACTCAAGGGGAGGAATAATGAACATAGTTATAAAAATTATGAAGCCGCCAATTTTAATCGAGGGATAAGCACGTTAGTTTTCCGTAACTTTCATTAATCCCAAGTGTGGCTGACACAAACTTATAAATGAGATAAGATTCCCGAACCTCGCGGTCGTGGTGCGTTTTGAAGGCGGATTCTAAAATTGTTGCTTTCAGATGTTCAAATGCATGCCCGGGACTGTTCACATGTCTTGACAGGGGCAAATAAGGGCAGCTTTTTGCGTGAGAGCGGTGATTATTAAACCGTATTCGGAAGGGCGTTTCAGTTTGGCCGATATATTGTTGCCTACAAACAGTGCACTCTAGAAGATATACGACATTAGCGGAGTCACAGTTAAAGTTACCTTTTATATTTACGTAGTAGTCTGAAGCCGTGCTGGTGGCGCGCTGTGTAGTGGTCATGTGTGGGTATACTTTACATTGGGGTTTATTGCAGGGCATGCAGCCAGTAGTTGCCGGTCGGTTGATACGAGAGTTAGTAAGAAAGTCACCTAAATTCTTATTACGCCGGTAGACAACGCGTGGTGGTTCGGGGAATATGCTTTCCAAGCGGTCACTTTGCATTAGGATATTGTGATGTTTTTTTAGCACGGTTGACACTTTTGGAGCGGAGGATGAGTGGGTTAAAACTAAGTTAGTTTGCGGGTTCCCGTTCGGGGCTTTTTTCTTACAGATTTCGTTACGGTCTAATTGGTTGGCTCGCACAATAGCGTCGTCGATAACTTTTTCCGGGTATTTTTTATTCAGGAGGGCGGTCTTGAGTTCTCGACAGTTTGAGTCAAAGTCGGCTTGGTTTGAGCAAATTCTCCTAAATCGGTGGGCTTGGCTGTAAGGTATTGCTGTCTTGCAGTGTCTGACATGGCTACTTCGGAAGTGCAAATACTGCCGCGTGTCTGTCGGTTTTCTATACAGTTTAGTTTGAAGCCGACCTTCGAAGGTAGTAACGGGGACGTCCAGAAAGTTTACACTGTGTTCCAAATAGGAATGAGCAAGGGAAATACTAGGATGGGCTAGGTTAAATGCCTCAATGAAGGTGAGGAGCTCCGCCTCACCGTGTTGCCAGATCATGAATATATCATCAATATACCTTTTATAGTACATTGACTTTAAATTTTGGGTGTCAAGAAAGTTTGATTCGAGGTGAGCCATAAAGATATTGGCGTAGTTAGGTCCGATTCGAGTTCCCATTGACGTTCCGCTGACTTGACGTAATGAACTCCGTCGAACTCAAAATTGTTAAGTTCAAGAATAAGCCTAAGGAAGGTTTGGAGAGCAGAAGAATCGATAGGTTTGTGTCAGCCACACTTGGGATTAATGAAAGTTACGGAAAACTAACGTGCTTATCCCTCGATTAAAATTGGCGGCTTCATAATTTTTATAACTATGTTCATTATTCCTCCCCTTGAGTTTCCCATCAGAATTCGCAGAAACTCTCCTAATATAGAAGCTTTATTAGCCTAATGGGGCTCAACAATGCCATTTGTCCTGGGGAAGGAGGCCTCGCTCCCACCACCACTTAAGAATGTTTAACTCTTTGTGATCTATTCATGTTTAACCTTTTGTGACCCTACCTATTTCCTGTTCAGTTGCTAGCTTCTGTGAAATGCTCTTTTGTGCCCCCTATCTATTCTCTTCATCCGCGGAGGGCACACCCATCTTCGCTTCCGCCCCAACCAGTCTCCCCAGCCACTGAATACCTTACTGTATACTCTTCCCTTTCTTTTGAAACCGCGGTTGTCCAGTTTCCCGCATTGTCTGAACTTGCAGCCCGCACGGCATACGTTGACCCGTCATGGTGCAACCTTGAACGCTGCTTTGTTAACCCGACCCCTTTCTCTCCCTCGCTCCCCCCCCCCCTTTTTTTTTTTTGTTGTAACATAGGCGTAGCCCGACTGTATGCGTACTCTCCTTTTCCGAAACATTTCCCGCTCCTCCTCACAGTTTTCTGCAAACCTATATGTATAAGAAATGTGTTCCAAATGTTTGCGACAGCAAAATCATGTAACTTTACTCTGGTGAAGGCAAGTCCCGTTGCCGCTACGTAAGTAAACCTTGTTTGTTATTGTTCTTGCTGTGTATCCGACTCTTTACTTATACTATATATATATATATATATATATATATATATATATATATATATATATATATATATATATATATATATATATATATATATGACAGAAATAAGGGTTGGCAGTCAAGAAAACCTCGGAAAGCAAAGGGGAGGATTTGGTTGGTCATAGAAACAGATAAAGAATTTGTAAAGAAAGAAAGTGGAGAAAAAATGCCCGCTAGGTGGGATCCGAACCCACGACCTCCAGAATACCGGTCTGGTGCAATTCGGATTCCACCTGGGGGGCATTTTTTCTCCACTTTCTTTCTTTCCAAATTCCTTATCTGTTTCTATGACCAACCATATCCTCCCCTTTGCTTTCCGAGGTTTTCTTGACTGCCAATCCTTATTTCTGTCTTATTTTTCAACGAGCCCCTCATTTCCTATTCTGATTCGCTATATATATATATATATATATATATATATATATATATATATATATATATATATATATATATATATATATATATATGCCTAGGAATAATGTACGATGGGGCCGGTAAAAATGGACAGTAAAAGAGAAGACTAAAGGGTAACGAACAAAAGTGTATTAACGTTTCGGCTTGGGGCAAGCCTTCGTCAGAATCTGACGAAGGCTTGCCCCAAGCCGAAACGTTAATACACTTTCGTTCAATATATATATATATATATATATATATATATATATATATATATATATATATATATATATATATATATATATATATATATATAAATATATATATATATATATATCTGTAGAGAGAGAGAGAGAGAGAGAAGTTTCAATCAGGTTGTTAAGTCTAGAGTTCCTGTATATAGCTCCCGCAGGGAGCTAAGAGTTGCGCGACCGACCGCCATCTTTGTTATCCGGATTGCTGCGGGAAAGCCGCCCGTCGCGAGTGAAGGAGCCTCGCCGCCACGCTTCCGACGGCGGCCGACGCGCGGTGGTGGCGCTTCGGTCGGCGGCGCCTTACAGCGGCTACGCTGGATTCCTGCGGTGCCGCCCGCGTCGGCGGCTGCGGCGCAGCCGTAGTGGGGGCTTCTCTGCGCGGCATGGATAACCGGAGTGTCGCAATCACGGCGGCGCGTGGAAAAGGGTCGCGCAACTCTTAGCTCCCTGCGGGAGCTATATACAGGAACTCTAGTTAAGTCTACCTCTTTCCAAAGATCAGCGGCTGCTGCCTCGAACCAATACTCCGCACAGCCACCAGTTGGTTGCAGCGCGTGAACTGTACACACGGACAGAAATTGGCGGACGAATAATTTTTCCATTAGATAATGCACAAATTCAGCCCAGCCGCCTGATCAAACGGTAACATGCAATGGCACGGATATACCGCATCGTGGCGCTTTGGTGTCGTTCACGTTCCACTCGATGACTTTTACCTTCATCATCGCACCACTGTGCAATGCAGAGAAGTGGTATGACGTTATTATTGCGAGGATATACGCCTCGAGATTCGCGATCGCTGCGCCGCCTGCCGCCACTTCTCCGCGGCGTTTGCGGGATTAGCGCTGCGTGGCTGATAGGTGGTCATGCAGTGTTTTGGTTCTCTTTCGCTTCTCTTTGCCTTTCCGCGCACTAAACAACTTGTTAAGGTGACGTCTGTAAGCTAACTGCACGTGTAGGGCGCTTAAAAAAAACAGCGGCGTCTTGGTAGAGCGCTCGAACGCCAACAAGAGCTACCCGGGGAGGCGGTTCTGCGCGCTTCTTGGCCGCTCTTGCGGGCGTCGGCGACGGCAGCGGCATATCACCGCTGTCACCTTCGAACACGTCAGCACAAGTGAATTCTATTTATTGTCACCTCGTTTAGACCTGATATTGGCACCGTAAGAGGTTGGTTCGTTTTGCAGCGCAGACAACAAATGCGGCTTCGCTTCGAATATGTACGTCGTAGAAAAATATGTTTCGGGGATGTGATAACCCAACAGCGTACAAAAACTTGTACCTTTTATGGGAATATAAGCCACGCGAAAATGTTAAGTACACTCAAAGGCTGTGCATTGTCAGATACGTGCCCACTCATGCATGCCTTATGGTAAGAACCAAGGTATATGTTAATGACCACGGGAAAATGAATGGTTTGCAAGTCAGGAGCAATAAATAGAATAGTCGTACGGGAATAAAAAAAAAACCCCGAGTGCAGCTTCTGAAATGCTAAAGACGTTTGTTTGAGCAAGGTAGTATTCACCAGACCAACTAGATGCGAAATGCACTGATATTTCGCTAGACATGGGTGGGGGGGGGGGGGGGGGGTGAGGAGGAGGACGCTCAACTGTCGTTGTTTACAAATGCGGAGCGTAATCAACAAATGAACGTTTTATTAATCACACACACAACTGCGTGTTCACTTTTCGTTTGTTTTTCGCCTTCAACGAACGGCTGATCATTCGGCGGACGCATTTTTTGAAGAATATAGGGTAAGCAGTTCACAAGAAATACGAGGTGTCGTTGAAAGAGTTGGTTGATTGATTGCAGGGTTTAACGCGCCGACGCAACGGAGACGATTAGGCACGCCGTAGTGGACGGCTCCGGATTAATTTTGACCACCTGGAGATCCTTAACGTGCGCCGAAATCTCGTACACACGGGCTCGTTGGAAGAGTGTCGTATCTGATAAGGGTCTCTGATTTCGGTTTATGCTAGATTCTGCAGTCTCCCAGTGTCATACGACGATGTTCCGAAGAAGAGTTTGGTCGCGGACGCGGATTACTCTATAAGCCCATCTTCGCGCTTCTCGTGGAGGATAAATGTAACAGATGAATTCTTAGCGAGCGCTCACCTCGCGACAAGACGACCCAGCATTAAATTTGCCGTCGTGCGCTGACCCCGGAGTGTAATTTTGCATTATCCATCGTACTTCTTTGGTACAATGTTTGCGAAATTTACGCCGCATTGGCTTGTTCAGGGTACTGACCAATATCTGATATGTGATATTGGCAGGCGTAACTTGCGTGCTGTCAGGTATATACCTGAGTGCTCCGCTGGATTTTGTAGTGCACAAAGTCGATTTACATCATAGTGTGTATGGCCGCAACATGACCATCGGAGGAAACACTGCTTACGGAGACACTGCCACTAAATTTCAGGGCAGCGGAATTGCAATCAGCTGCATGCAAATGCTGGCTTCGGGACGCCGGCCTGTGACACGCCCGGCGCTCATATAGATCTTTCTAAGATCGCGTCATAAACGTTTATACTCTCGTGAACACACCAGGCTTGCAAACAGAGTGCCTGCTCCACGTTATTCGGTATTTCGAACGCGGACAAACGGTAAATCGATGTCTTGAACGAGCCCCAAAAGCAACGGCGACAGGGGGAGCGGGCCGGGGACTCCCGCGCCTGCTTTCGAAACGGGCCGCTAGGGGGATTTCAGTGGCGCCCCTACAGGCCGCGCTCGAGGCGTATACACATTACGTCTGCGTTGGGCTTCTGTTTCACTTCCGAAGCCTTAGTCTCCTTATTTTGCGCGAATACTGTGGGCTCATTTGCTCTCTCTGGATCACAAGGACGTCTTCCCACATCGCATGTCTCCTCTTCGGTGAATCCAAGTTCCATCGCAGCTGATCATGGGTGCCACCGACACTTCCCTCGCGGCCATTTCGTAGCTGGGTGAATCCACGCGGCAACGGCCCCCTCCGCGTCTCGCTCTATAATACAGGAGCGCTCAATCGATCCTCTAGTTACGACAGCGACGCCGGTGGCCACGTGATAGATCATCTACGACAGCCCCCATCAGCCTAGAGCGTACAATTATTTACAGCTGCGCTGTTAGCGATGACTAATTGCAAGCACATCGCCGTTGATTACGTCCCAGAGTTTTAGCAGTCCGTTCGTTACGTTCGTTACGTTCGTTACGTTGCTACCGGGTTTACCGGGACCCGACTGCGCATGCGCGCGCACGTACCGGGCTCTTTCCGTATAGTGAGACGGAAAACGTGTTTTAGCACTCCGTAGCGTCGTACCGTTCGTTCCGTGTGACGGCTGATTAGCCGAGTTGTTGCAAAAATCCACACGCTGAAAATACGTAAATAAAGAACGCAGTTTCCCCTAAAGCATTGCAAATCTAAAATAAATCGCGCTCGGCCGTACGCATTGTGAGGCAGGGGCTGCGGACCTGCGGTGGCGGCGGCGACGGCACCAGAGCGAGCGCAGGTGACGACATGGTCGCGCGCCGTTCACGTGGAGGAATGGCCTTGGCCTTGCCCGATTGAAGCGCTAGACACATGTACGATTGGTACACGCGATTCGTATGCGACTGATCGTTACGACTGTCACCACGGCTAGTCGTACGCGCGAATTTGAGACACATGGCCCGATGCGGGTGTGTGATGCCTCGTCGGCGCCGCTCCGCCCACTGTTTTTGCTCCATGGTCAACTACGACGATCGCTGAGCTGAATTTGTAGATTCCGCGCGTTTGTACGCAAGAAATGGATAAAGCAGGCAATCGTGAAGCGTTTTCTGCATCGGAAACAGTCCGCGCACACGCCGGTCGCGCCTGCCAGCTCGGCACACTCAGCGGCTCGAACCGGCGCAGACCACGGTAGCAACCGCTTGTCGCTGCTCTTCCGAATCAATCTGATCACTAAAACGAAGTTCCACCTGCGAGAAAGTAGGAGTTAGTGTGGTGAAAAATTGTGCTAGGGATTGTTCTCAGGGCTTATTTTAAAAGCGGCGATCAGATATATCTGCCGCGATGCAAGCCTATGCTGACCCGCCGTGGATGCCGCGGCGCGCGGTGCGCCGAGCGGCCGAGAGATGGCGATACCTGCGCGGAAGCATCGAAACAGGCTACGCAGATGTCTCGGTCACCGGTCGCTCACGGCAGTTGTAGCTCAAATAAAGTTTCACATGCGAGAAAGGGGATGATAGTGTGGTGAAAAGTTGTGTTACGGATTGTCATTCGCAGTTGCACAGATAGCAGCGATCAAATATTTGCCAGGACGCTAAGCCTAAAGTTTCCAACACCCGAGCCGACCAGAGCAACGCAAGCCGGTTGCGGGATACGGTAACACGGAAGCAGAGCGCCGGGAGAGACGCGGGCCGCGTACGGAACAAATGGCGCATGCGCAGTCGGGTCCCGGTAAACCCGGTAGCAACGTAACGAACGTAACGAACGGACTGCTAAAACTCTCTATTAATGCCAGGAATAATAAGCGAGATCAGGGTCACACTTCTCAAACGAGGCAGTGACGCTTCAACCCGCAGAAATTTGAAAATGGACACCTCCGAACCCCTGCAGCTCACTACGTTAATTCGAACAAATTAAATAAACAGTCTGGAAATACGGCATGGTGACACGTTTCAGTACATATACACGCCCTGATTGCTTGCAATAATTAAAATCTGAATAATTAATTCTGGTTAGGAGATTGTCAGCTGCTATTATAATTTCTCTTTGTGTCCGCTAGAAGCAAACAAAAAGAAAAACAGACTGTGTATATCTCAGTGTTTTACAGCAAAGCTGCATATGGCGAGGATGGCGGATTTTTCGTGCCCATTCGTCAACAAAACCTGCCCACTTATGCCGCATACACTTTCGGGGGACGGGTCAAGAATTGATAAGACTGCATGCGCCACGCCAGGAATTGAGCAAACCTTCACTGTATTCACCATGCGAGGAGTGAGAGCGGAGGGGGAGGGTGCGACGGGTGGGAGGGGAAAAGAGTAGAGGCTGTTACACCGCGAAATCGGCAGAAGACTGCCGCCTTTCGACATTCGCACCGAAGCAAGCAGACACACGGCCAATTTTTTGGTTCGCTTGTCTGCACGCGAAAACGTGAGGCTGAAAACTTCCTTGGCGTACGTTGTCCACGTCTTCGTTACGACACGCAACAATGAGCGAGTGTGCTGGTAGGTCGGTAGAAAATGGTTTTGCAGATATAGTTGGGAGGATTACACCACGAAGATGGTTACTGGCATGGCTACTTGAAATCGCATGATGAGGTTGAGCATTTTGGAAGGTCATGCTGTCAACGGGAAGTGGGCAGCGCGAACGTCAAGAGACGCCAGTATTACCAACGTAGTTGTTCTAATAAACTGCCTGAAATGTATATTAAAGCGAAACTTTTTACCTCTACCCCACAAGAATTCTGTCGCGACCGATGGTGTCCAAAGAAAACTGCCGAGAACAAATAAAAGAAGTTACTGGCACCACCAGGAATCTAACCTGGAACGAATAGAGAAACGGAGCGAGAGCCCGTTGTCTTACCGATTGAGCTACGAGCCCACGCGGAGACGGGGGAGACAGACGGTGCACTCACCGAGCACATCTGCGGGTTTACCCCTTGCAGATGAATGCCACGTTATGCGTCACGCGACCTTTCGCGCCACTGTGCGAGCCGCCCACGGCCCGCGAAGCGGCCATGTGCGCGCCTTGCTCATGCGCTAGGAATTAGTAAAAATTAAAGGAAGTCACCAACGCATGGCACCTCCCTTCTCCTCCGTCTCTGCCGCCGATCTCGTCGCCTCCGTCGGCGGCGGCAGACACGGAGAAGTGAGGTCGTCTAACACCGGGTTTGTGCTTCTTTTCATTTTATAAAAAATCCCAACTCTCCCCCAGAGCAGTGCGAGGGCCTGCTTACCAGCTCCCGTCACGCTGACCAAATCTTTCTGGTCACCCGCGCAAAGGTTGCAGCCAAGGCGCAAGGGTACCTGGACTGAGGCGAACCCACCCCACCGAGTGACGGCTCAACGACCCCCGTTTGCCCTATCCCTATTGAACGTTATTTCTCTCTCTCTCTCTCTCTCTCTCTCTCTCTCTCTCTCTCTCTCTCTCTCTCTCTCTCTCTCTCTCTCTCTCTCTCTCTCTCTCTCTCCACTCATGGGTTTCACCAATACAACTCAACCAGCCATCATTCATGGACCATACATTGATTTAACCTTAGCAAGGAATATCTCTTTGAAATAATAAAAGGTGTGGTTAAGTGCATTTCACTTGTCTCTGGTTTCACTTTGTAGAGCCTTGGGTGTAAATTCAAGTGACATCGCATGGGTAATCGTTGTGGGCGTCGTTTACAGCTTCACGTTCCAACCACCTTCAAAGGGTGGATTGGAACTCATTTTTTCAATGCACTTGTTTTATAACAATAATTATCTGGGTTTACTTGCGTTTCCAACCAACTTATTGTCATATTCTGATTTCGGTTTCCTAATTAATGGTCTTCTCGTACACAAATGATTTTTTTTTCCTTTCTATATTCGGTTCTAGCGGCTGTTTCTCTAAAAACATACATGGTAAGGAGTGTTTGACGTCTGCTTAATTGGGAATAATTAATGCGAAAGCGGGAACGAAACATTGAAAGCGTACTCATTCTACACTCTATGGCATGCAATCCCATGGTTCAGCTTCCCCAGAATGCACTGAGTGACCCATCCATGCCTCCAACAAAGCATTATCAGCCAACGACAGCAACATGCGTACCATTTGACTCAAAAACGTGACCTGCGCAATGGCACTGCGCAATGCAGAATGTCAATGGCATTGCGTTGCATTGCGCATTCTTGACATCGTCATTTGCAGAAATTTCATTCTTTGCTGTACGGACTGGGCACTCGAGTGCGGTTAAGCTGAACCACGGTGTTGCCTTATAGAGCGCAATGCACGCGTAATGCTATATATACAAAAATTATCTCTTTCGGCAGATTTTTTCCGGCTGTTACAAACAAAATTTGTAAATCAGGAGCGATAGAGAGAGAGAGACATTTATTATACTGCTGAGCACGAGAAAGTTCTTAGGGCCTCCCACCCAGTGAGAGGCATCCTTATTTCAAGATGCCTCGGTGCTGGCTGGCCGCCCGGGCCCGTTCCACCAGTCGGAGCTGACCCGAGAGCTCGGAGCTGGTCAGCTGCTCCACCCAATGCTCAAAGGTAGGGTTGGGATTGGGGTTAAAGTAGGGGCCCGTTGGCACTGCCATACCATGTGGCATAGGGTGCCAGCAACAGGGCAGAAGTTACAGGTGGTAGGGTATATGGTGAGGAACATAACGTCAAGTAAGGTGTTATGGGGATACGATTTGGTTTGTAGGCGCCGGAAAGTGGTTTCTTCGTCGCGTGTTAGTTGTGAATGCTGTGGTGGGAAGCGATGGCGGTCGTTTTTGTAGTGGGCTTATATTTCGGTGTAAGTGTGGAGGGTTGCTGGCTTTGAGGTAGGTCGGTCGTTGTTTTCTGCTTCTGAAAAACCTAAATGAAACAATGAAACAGTGCACTCCTTTGAGAGCTCTGTAACTGTTGTGACTATTGTTATTGGGAGAAGTGTGCCGGTTTGAGGGCTTGTTTGCAGAATTCGCACAAATTCAAAATACTCGAACATAATAAAACTGCACAACAAGGTAAGTCATCGTCTTAACATTGTGTCAGAGGTTCTTGAAATAAAGATGAAGGAAAACTTAAGTAACAGTGGCTACATTCGGCGGAGACTTCAATACACAGAGCAGGCTTTTGTTGGGGGGAAGGGAGTGAGTGCCAAGAGGTCTAAACGGAGGTTGATAAGCTAACATTTCTTTGCTGTAACAGCCAGTTACAAGCACCCCTTAAGCCCAGTATAATCGCTGCATGTTTCAATGAATCTCTAAGCTGCATGTAAATTTAAAATTCGCTGTTAGTTAAAAAAGAACCTACTTTTACCAATTGTGTAAAACCAAGCCTTCACGCCAAGCCTTGTGACCAAGCCTTCACGCCACGGCGGAATAGAATACTGGGCGAATTGGCAATGATGAATGGCTTGGACGAGGGACAAAGAAAGAAGCAACGGGAACGCACTGACCTAACCCTTGGGGCTCTCAATTGTAAATTAAAGGGACACTAAAGTGAATTTGTCAAGCTCCCGTTTTTGCTTGCACTGCGTAGACAGGCTCAAATTGCACACTTTTCATCGTTCATCCGGTTGACAAGTCGGTAATTATTTTACAAAGCGCGAAAGAAGAAAAACTACCGTGCGCGGTTTGCGGCGGCCGCACCAACTAAAGGCTGTGACGACGGTAGGAGACGCATCGTCATTGGACGATGTCCAAGGTTAGCATTCAAACAAGTTTCGGTTTCGGTTTTGTAAAACACCATGCTTGACATCCGACGGCATCGTTGGATGGGCATCCTCGATATCTCAGTAATCGTCGTACCGCGCTTATGCCATGTTGTCGGCTGTAAAATGCATAACATAAGCCTCCCAGGACGGCTTGGAATCGTAGCAATCACTAGCCGAGGCCTACGCAGTGGATGAACGCCCTCCGCGTCCCCGGAGACGCTCAAATGCCATGCGCTTTTCCCCATATTTGGAGCTTGCCTCACTCATGCCTGTATCGTAAAAGCGTGTTCGCACCAGGCCAAGGGTCTGTTGATTCTGGCATGTGCCCACTGCCTGCAAGCAGTCGGTGCTTATTGCAACAGCACGCCAACGAGAACTCGCTAGCGCGTCAGTGCCAGCCTGCGCGCGCGTTTTGTGAACCAGTTCGTGGAGCAGTGAACGTTACGGCCCAAAAAAAGGTGAACTCAGTACAGAAAACATCGGCCGAAAACGAAACAGTCAACTTACAAAAAAAAAAAAAAAAAAGATGTACCCACGGGGATTCGGACTCGTGATTTGCAAAACACCAGCATTGCTATTATATATACCACTCCAGACCACTCGGCCACGGGCGAGCGCCGCTGACCTTGGAAATATATGGTATATAATGTATAACCAGTTTTCACTTTTATTTAGTTTTAGGATTTCAAGCAGCTTAGGTGACTATTTGTTGTATTGCGCTCGAGCAGTAAGCGTCCCCCAAGTTTCCACAATATCTCAGGTCTAGCAATTGCATTTCTTAGACGGAAAAGCGTTCGCAGATGCGTAGTCGTGCTGCTGACCGCTGTCGCCCAACGCAAAAAAGTGTTTCCTGCAGCCTAGTTTTACGCTGTACGGTAAAAGTATCAGTTGATTTTATTTCTTTAGTACCTATATTGACTTCGCTGACTCTTCTCCCGCCTTCAAGTGACCTTATATTTTCCTACTAACGCAGCGAAGTGTCGCATGTGCGCTTGTGCAGCGCTTGTGTGAAGCGACCCTGACTTGGAGCTAGGTACAGTGTACAAACTAAGAAAGTAAAGAAAGGCACATTCTTCCATTCACAAACGTATCCTGGCTTCGTTTCAACAGAGCCAACGAATTGCGACGACCCGTCGGCGGCAGGCGGACGAAACGCTGGGCCGACTGACTGTCGGAAGGTCGGCGAGCCGTGCAGTAGCGCAGGCAATTTCCAGTTCATCTCCTCCTGACGTCACACAAAAACGTTACAGAAAATGGGCGAGGGTGCAGAAAGGAGGACAGCATTTTCGAATTGCTTTTTCTACTAAATAAATTCGTGTAAACGCGCTCAGAGTGGTCGAAACAGGGCCTAGAGACCCCGGACTAATTTGCGCTCGTAATCCCGCAATGTTTACAAATCACTTCAGTGTCCCTTTAAAGTACCGGCCGTGCACACCGAGATAGTGCAAGTTTTTTCGAGACACTGCGCATTTCTTTACAGCACATCCTCCATGTTTAAGTCGATATGAGTGTCGGATACTGTCGGATACTGTTATATTTACCTTTTTAGAACCAGAGGCCGAATATTTCAGCAGTCCTTAAGTAAACACTGTTTCTACCTTTCGGAAACATTTAGCATTGAAGTTTTGTTGCCCGAGTTTAAAAATGAGTTTGTTCGTCGATCTTGCAGAACTGGGGTAAAACCAAGCCATGTTTTACGTAAAACCATGGTAAAACGCTTGGTAAAACCAAGCCATGCATGCTACCACTTGCGCTACTCACATCTTGTGCTGATCCCGATAACTAATTTTATTCTTTTTTCTCTTCACTGACGTCGATGACTGATTTCTGTTCCGATTAGGTTCGTCCTGTGCTAGCCAACTGCTAACCAAGTGTAGCCAACTGCTGAGCAGAGCCCCACAAGCCATGCTGTGGCTTGAGCTGGCCCGCATTAATGAATTTATTATAGTAATAAAGCAGCATGTGACCGGCCAATGACTTTCCGGCAACATACACAAAAGGCATATTCGCAGACCGTTCGCCGCGTTTACCGCCGACGCCGCCGCGTCGCCTCGCCTGGCCTAGCCGGAAAACACAGGGGTGACGTCTGGTCACGTGGCAGGAGCGAGAGAGGACGTCAGAGGATTTTGCTACGAAATGAGCTCCACTAGTGAATAGCGGGTCGCAGCTACCAACGAGGACTCTGACGCGCTAACTATTCGACGTCCTTCACACCGTGTAAGGTGTCAGGTGCCCCGTAAAGCAGATAATTCAATTATAAAAACAACAATATTTATGACCGCTAACATGTTATTTCAAAGAGGCAATACATTTGCGCTTTAAACTGCCGCTTTCCCCCAATAATTTGTTTCTACCTTTGATCAACCACTGCGCAAAGTATGTGTGCCTTTGAGAAAGACCACCTCTTGACTCTCGTGTAGCGGCAATTCGCAATCCGACTGGAATTTGCAAATTTCGGAGGTGTTCTTGAACACCACGCAAAGAAATCCAAAACGAGATGCATTGACAACTGCAGTGTCTGCCCATTGGCTACGCTTGGCGGATAGTGCATATCACGTTTGTTTGCAGGTGGCTACAAAACCCTTGTAGTGGTCGAGGTAAAGGCGTTTTGAACTTTTGGCGCCTCTTTGCCCGTGCTAGGGTTAATTATAGCTTCCTATACACATTGTCACCTGTTCGCTGAACAAGGAGGCAGTTTGCGGCAAACACATGAAAGCAAAGGAGCGTTTCCATGCATGGACTAGTCGAGGAAACCTGTATGTAACGCTTACTGTGTCCCCTTTTCACCGCATACAAAATACTACTAATAAAAAGCGATATCTCTTTTATTGATATAAAAATTACCTCTGGAAAAATGTCTTCCCAGCAACGCATTTGTGTATAATAGTGAAGCTTACTCTGGAGGGGATCGCGGTGTGCAGCACTTCGATACATCAGGTCGTACGGAGGTATTTGATATGAGGGTCTATGTATTTTTATATACCGTATATGACCGCCTATGTTGTCCCTGGAAGAAAAATAAATCTCCCCAGCAACACATTTGTGTTAGCAGTGAAGCCGACTTGTGAGCATATTTAATAAAAGGCCCTTGGGCATTCCTATTTTGTGGAGCCTGGCAAAATGTCTTGCCAGGCTCCACAGTAGTGAGGTCGAATTAGTAGTGAGGTCGAATTTGAGGGGGCTCGGTATACATATAGCGCTTCATAAGGGTACATGAAGTATCTGAAGGTATTTGTTAAAATAACCCAGGGGCCTTCCAACTATGTTACAGACTGCTTGGCGCTTGACACTTTGTCTTCCCAGCAATGCATGCGTGAGTAGTGGCAAAGCTGACATAAAAAAATAACCACTTTACTGCGATATTTTTTTGAAGCATTACTGGGAGCCGGCCTAGTTGGAACTGATTCATTTTGAAGGTTTAGCGCACAGAACGGGGACAAAGAAAGGAACACATGGACAAACGCCACGGACAAGGCGCTTGTCCGTGTGTTCCTTTCTTTGTCCCCGTTTCTGTGCGCTAAACCTTCAAAATGAATAATTTTTTTGCCGCGTGTTGCATAAACTTTTTATTCGTTTTTTTATAGTTTTCCCTCTTTCGTGTTTTTTTTTTCTTTTTACGCGCGCGTCATTTGTTGCGCCGCGTACGCAGTGCCGACTTCGCTCAAGCTCGCACTCGGCGTGACTGGCGGGCTCGAAAGCTGAGATAGAAAAATTTATTGTAGCCTTTCGAGGACTATAGCTCCACCGCTATATAATTCAAAACCATGCCTAGGCCTGCCCGAAGGAGCACCGTAGAGAGGAGCGCGCCGCAGCCGCTGCGGCGCGCTACACTTTTATTCGAGTTTAACGACTTCCCAAGCAATTTCATACCCGTACTGCCCGTACATCCAGCAGCGGGTACCGGTTGACGACGCTAGACCTCGAAGTGCGACGTCTGCTGCGCGTCAACCTTTGCGCGAAGCTGTTTGAACCTACGCGCGAAATCAGTGTAGCTAACAGCGCTTTCGCGCTAATAATAAGGCTTGCAGTCAACCAGTTTTGGAAGAACTGCGCAGATCAATTTATTCTCTCTAGTTACATCCGCGAACAGCTGGTATTTCTTTAATTAAAACTACTTTTAATCACATGGTGGAATTGTTATAAAAAGAAAATATTGGCCGCGAATCTGCTCACTCCGCTGAAAATGTCGTCGAAAGACGATAGTCTTCTGCCAACCCTGCCACGTCTCTTCCCCCCCCCCCCGCTCAGCTCTCACACTCTCCCCCTCCACTTTCGCTTCTCCCACGATAAACATGGAGGCAGGGGTTTCCCCAGGCATCGAATCAAGGGGGGGGTGTCTCAATGCCTCTGAGGGGGGGGGGGGGGGGGGGTCATAAACTAGAAAAGCTGTTTTTTTATCCCACTAGTTAAATAATCGACGTCTGTTAACCAAACGCTCCTCCCCGTGACGTACGTTTTTCATTTTCTATATATATATATATATATATATATATATATATATATATATATATATATATATATATATATATATATATATATATATATATATATATATATACAGGAAGAAATGCCGGCAGTCTACAACGCCAAAGAAGGCATAGGGGAATGGTTAGAATATTTTTTACCGTTAGTGACGTTACATTATTATTTATTATTATTAATTACGTGAGAAAGAAAGAAAGAAAAACACGCGCCCAGAGTGGGGACCGAACCCACGCCTTTCGATTAGATCTCGAATGCCTTACCAATTCGGCTATCTGGGCGACTGTGTTCCGCTTCACTTTCTGGGGTATTTATATAGTTGTAGTAGATATAAATACCCCCGCGATCGCCGCGATCGAACTGAAAACTAATGGGAACTTGAGTCGACCCCATGGCTGCTTCGCATACTACTCAGGGTCCCCCACGGCAGGGGCGTAGCCAGGGAGGGGGGGAGGGCGCACCGGGCCCGTGCCACCCCCCCCCCCCCCCCCCGCCCCCGAAATGTTTCGTGGCAGACTGGGGTGCAGTTCAAGTAGCCTGAAGAACCACCTGAAGTCGCCTGCAGGCGCGGAACCTGCAGTTTTAGGGACATTCTTGTTCATATAAAGCTGAAGACAAGAACTACGTCAACGTGTGATCCCTATGCCCGCTCCAGATGCTGTATACATGTCAAAAACTCCCACCTCCCCTCGCGGGGACCCCTGTGTAGATGCGACGCATAGGGGGTTCACGTTGCAGCGTTGGATAGCGGAGGAACGGCGCTGGAACGATGGAGCGGAGCGGCGCAGGCACCGCGTTTTATAGCGCGCATAACGGTGAGGGGACGCGCCGGCGCCAGTGCGTCTGCCGCGGCTATGACACAACACAATCCACTTTAATCCAATCGAATCCAATCCAATGCCCCTCGCGAGAGAGTGTTCGCTATCGGAGAGGAGAGGGGGTGAGCGGCGGAGAGCGCAGCTGGCACGGCGAGGAGAATGGGGGAGGGGTGGACGCCGACAACGCCGGATGGATGCAGGGACAAGGCGAGAGAATGGGATGCGTTCACATATATTTCGCGCCGGATACACCGAGCTGCGCCGGGAACCTGCCGCGAGCCGATCGAGGCAGTCCCGCTATTTCGCTGGCGGAACAGCACGGCCGGGAAATGGCGGAACAGCAGGAAAAGCCTCATATAGGCATACATGCGGTCTGGACTTAAGCGTGTAATACCTTGTCTTTACACTGGTACAAAGTGTAATAACATGACAGAGCATGTCACTGTATTTTGTTCAGTCGACTATCAATCCTTGATATGTTTATTTTTCTATCGACATCGCATTTCATTGACTATTACAGTTCCATAATTTCTGCTGTATGAAAAACCTCTGCCCATCTTGTATTTCTTCCACATCAAAATAACTGTACAATTCTTTTTATTGCGGAGCTTTTTCTTTTTGGCACTACAGTCGAACACGGATATATCGAACACGGGTATATCGAATTATTGTCTATATCGAACTCATAAATTGTCCCCTTGAAAATTCTGTGTAAAAGTATAGGAATTCGTATGTTTATATTGAACCGTATTTTTGCCGACATTGGGTATATCGAACGCCGCGCGAGCTGGAAGGTGCTCTTCGGCGGTCGCTGCATCCTCCAATTGAGGTTGAAGAGGATGTGGAGGAATGCGCGGGCATGGCGAAGACTGGCTCGCGGAACTAATCCCCCAACCGGAACGAATTTGCGCTTGCCCAGTCGGGCCCCGCTACCGGCCCCCGTAGCGTTAGCGGACGGAGCCCGGTATGCCAAATCTCTCTAGGCACACAAGCCCGAACGCTCGGAAAATGTGTCAGTGCGAGGTAGGGATGCCCCGACTGCGCACGTTTTTTTTTTTTTTTTTTTTTTGCGGCTGCGTACGTTCCCTGGCTTGCCAAAAAAGAGTTTTTTTTTCTCTCTCTCTCTGCGTCTGTCTTCCCCCGATGTCGTCTCGGGAAAGGGAAGAGGGAACGAAGCAACGAAGGCGCTGGCGGCCTCCTCCTTTCTTTTGCATTTTGCTGCTGTTGCTGCTGTTGCTGCTGTTTGACGAGTTGTCCCGCACCTTTCGGAGATCACTGTTTCTCTCGGAGATGACCATCGCGAGCGCTTTGTTGGAGTCCGTTCAGACAGCCTTGCAATTGTTACCTTCAAAGTTCTTGTGGTACGTGCGCGCTGTTCTTTTGCGTGCGTATTGTGCTTGGTGTGTGAAGGCGCAGCGTACTGCTGGAATTTTCTACTTGTGCAGCCTCAAGAAGATCGAGACCACCGTCTTTAATTTCATTTCCAGGACGAAGAAGCAGGCCAAGATAAGCGATTTTTTTTTCTCACGGAAATAAAGCGTCCTTTTGCGTCGTGAGTGCGGAACAAGGAGGTTGTATAGAACTTCTGGAGTGGAGATGGTGCTCGAAAACTGACGCCGACGGCCGCCATCTTGCCGTGGGTAGAAAACTCGTTCCGCGGTAGCAGACGCATTGCATTCGTCGCATAATGCACTTGTTTTTGCGGCGGGTTACGTTATATTTTTGCTTCCGTTCTTTTTTTGTTTTCTTTTGTTTTGTTTTGCAAGTTGATTCTCTCATGCGGCTACCTTCAAGCGCACCGAGCTTTTCTTGCGCACGTTCATTTCGCCGCACGTGGTTTCGGTTATGCTCCCCTATCCGTGTTTCTAGTTAAGCGCTTCGCAAATCGCCCGTGCGTGCGCCGGGGGCGCACACATCTGGTAATTATTTACATTCTTGGGCGCTAACAACTAAAATAAACAGTAGACACAATGACGTTTTTTTCTGCCCCATGTGTCGTTCTTCCGAGTTCTCTCTTGCCAAAGAGCAGAACTCGTGTTCGTTCGATCCTCGTTCGCGGATGGATGCTCCAAAGGTGTAGAAAGCAGAAATGGTCTGTCTGCTCGTGCGCCGCGTTCGGCTGCGCTAATCGCGCGACAAAGGCGTCGGGGATCACCTTAGGGTCTGTGTTTGTTTTAGGTCTCGATGGAATTACTGGTATTATTATAACGTTATAAGTGCACACTTTCCAGCCGTTTGTGTGTTATGTAAAGGGAAAATTCGCCGTATCACCTGCCGTCCGCTTACTGCATAGAGATAATATGCTTACTGAGCATCCGTGCGCGCTTGTTTACGCAGATATGCGAATGTTTTCGCTCGTAGTTGTGGTGGTCAGTCGCTAGACTGCGCGAAATCACCTTTGTAAATATGAGGGGCGCAAATTGTTCTTCCGTACTAATTCAAATGCAGAGTATTGCTCAGAGAGTTACCGTCAAAAATCAAGGCACTCTTGTTTAATACATTTCCTTTACATCCGGCCATACGTGAATACACTGACGTTTCTCGTTAGCGCTGTTTCGTAGAAGTCTTTGATGCACCGCAATGCTCTCCCGCGTTCTTCGTCCGCGTGATTTTGTTATCAATAGCACGCTGCTCGCGTCCGAACTTGCGCGGTCAACGAGGTTGTGAATGTGATTGAGTAACCTCCTGCGAGTAGTTTTCTTATCAATAGCACGCTACTATCGTGCCAACGTGCGCGGTTAATGTAGTCGTGCATCCAATTAAGTAACCATCTGGATTTGAAAAATAAAGTCAATGGGAGTCCCATGCCTTCTGTAAAGTGAACACGGAATAAAAAAAAAAACTTGCTTTAATGTGCTTCAGTGTGCGCCAAATCCATTTCGCAAAATACGATTGAAAAGCTGGAAATAGACCCGCCGCGTTGGCTCAGTGGCTAATGCACTGTGCTGCTCATCCCTAGAACACGGGTTCGATTCCCTGCCGCGGCAGCCGCTTTTCTGGTGAAGGCGAAAAGCGAAAACTACTGTGTGAACGAGATTTCGGTGCACGTTAAAGATTCCCCAGGTGGTCAAAATTAATCCGGAGCCCTCCACTACGGCGCGCCTCATCGCCTGCGTTGCGTCAGCGCGTTAAACCCCACAATGAATCAATCAATCAACCAATCAATCAATCAAAAGCTCGTGCTTAATTTGCTCTTCGGCAAGGGCAAAACTGGGCATGTTGTTTAAACCAGAAAACGTGCATTTGCACTACATATAAAGATTGCAATATCCTGATGGATATGATTCTTGCAGTACTTCTTAAAAACCATTCGAACCGCTACTGCATTATTATTTATTAATCATTAATGAATAAGCATTCATTAATCCTAGCCACGCCGCTAAAAGAAACAAGCGTCAAATAATCGCGCTTTCGCGTGTCCCACACTTCCAGCATGAAATCACGGCCTATAACGCGGAATCTCTTGCCATGGCGCACAGCATGAGGTAATTTTAATGTTAAGGGGGCGGTCTATAGCCTTAGCTATACCGAATAAACGTTTAGTGAAATAAAATCAGGGGTGGTGCATTTAGCATAGCGCTGCGCGTTTTCCCGCATCGACAGCTCTGTTGACCAGCGTAAGATATACACAGGCGAACTCGCTGCTTGAACCATATCTTACGTCAAAACCTTACGCGTAAGGCAAAATTCAGTCTGCCCTCAAATATCGTAATCGATATACTAGCTTACCTTCGTTTGCAGCGCCTTTTCTACCCACAACAATATGGCCGCCGACCGGTTCGCCCGGCTTCACCACCCCGCGTTGCCCGCTATGGGCGGCCTCCACTCCAGAAGTTTTATACAACCTCCTTGGTGCGGAATTAGTTGTCATTATGGTCCCTAGAAATATGTGCTAGTCTGCCGTCCGCCGGCCGCGAAGGGGGCTCCTCCGTGATGCATGCAGCGGCGGCGCTGCAGTCAATCGGAGCGCGGTGGCCGGCCGGCGCGATGGGCAGCGGCGGACGGCGCTCTGCCGTGCCGCTGCTGCCTTCGTAGTTCTGCCCTATTTCTGAGCGGGTTCAGTCCATCTAACCTGCCCCTTTTAAATGCATAGCATTTTAGTAACTCACAATGTCACGCGGCGTTGGCGTGCGCTGTCGTAGTCCGCATGCGCGCCTTGTCGTAGTCCGCATGCGCGCCCTGTCGTAGTCCGCAGGCGCGCCTTGTCGTAGTCCGCAGCCAGGAAGAAATAACAGTTTCCGGCGCCCGGTTTCGAACCCATGACGCCGCGGGCGGAACGCAAGGTGCCCGGCGCACAACCGACCGAGCCACGAAACCGACACAGATTTCGATGCACCGAACGCGCCTTATATCCTTCACTCATTTCTCGTTTGTTTCGAAAGCGCCACAAGTTGTCCCGCGCTTCCAAAAGATGGCGACACGGGTCCCGCGATCAAGAGATACGACGTGCCGGCGCACCCCCTCGGAAATGCTGTGCATTTGATCGTGCCCCTCGCGAGGGGGATGTCTTTTTGCTCTTGAAAGGTCACTAAAGGGTGGAAACAAGTTGGCCGGTATTGATAGATTAAGGTGCCGGGAATCAAAATTCATTTTTTAATCTGTTGTTCAGACAATCCGTGTGAGCAACGGGCGTGTGCGCGCACGAAGTTGAGAACTTTGTTGTTGGTCGACTTTCTCTACAACAAACGTGTGCATGCAACGGTCGTTATCACTGGTTTTTCGAACCCTATCCGTTTCTGTCGACAAACCAGATTAGCCAAATAAGTTGGTTCTTACCAGTACGAAGAGTTTTAACCGAAGCGTGAAGTGACAGGAGTACGTTTTCGCGTATTATGAAGGATCGAGCCTTCTAAAAACCGCGGAATCGTGTCGCTACGCTATTTCGATTTCGACACATGCTCGGGGGCTTCGGGAACACTGCCGGCACGGCATCGTTTTCCAGCTTGGAAACATCATGTTCGACTTCAGCTACATTACCAAGCAAACCGCCGTTCTTTGTGAATATCCCCGCCGTTGTTAACTGACGGATTAGTCAGCGCGTGAAAATGTGTGCGTGGTGTGTCGGCGCTCCGCTTTTTTGTATGGCTCTTTGGAACCGTCTTTCTTTGCAAGTTTCCCAAGATGTTGTCCCCTGTACGTGTATGTAAATAAAGCAGCTCGAACCGGTGCCTTCTGACCTTTCGCATCGTTGATCTGGAGGCCCTTAAGCGCTCGTCTTCGCGGCCCCCTCAGTTACGTTCAGTCAACTGGGAATCTGTTAAATGTAAATGCCAAATAAAAAAACAAGACGTGTGCACACGCATACGAAGTTTTATCACCTTCAGTCATCAGATACAGTGATTTCTCCATAACTCGAACTCTGATATCTCGAAATACCGGTTAAGTCGAAACCTTTTTTTGCCGTGCATATACCTGCCTTAGGCGACATTTTCCACCCTTTGTCTCGAAAGTCTATTCGGGGATCACGGATATCTCGAAATGTTGACAAAGAGGACGCAATGCAACATCCGCTGCAGGCAGCTGATAAGCTCTCGGTTAAAGCTTAGCTCCCATTACCCGCCGAACACCGTCTCGGACGGCAAATTTGCGCGGGGTACGCACTGTGCGCGGCCGATGTCCTGTTAGCGGAGTGCTGTCCGACGCCTACATTTTTTATATAGCTGGGGAAGACGCTTCTGATCATGTGGACGACGACGGGTCTCAAGAAGTGCCAAAAACGGCAGGAACAAGAAAAACATTAGCTTTGCCAGCTTCACAGCAAGATAGAATATAGCGTTGGCGACCAACAGTTGATGCGGCATTGAGAAGCTGGAAAACACTTTTTTGGGACCAGATGCGAAGGCGAAACAGGCGAGCATCACGCAGTTCTTTTTCCGCAATACCTAAAAAAAATGGTTTTTTTCTGCAAATTATTTTGCCTGTATTCCGGAAGTGTCCCTGTGCATTGGAGCGTTTGTTACCAGCACTAGCTCTTATTCCAGTGATCTGGCCATACATTTTTCGCATTTCGCTTAACCCAACACTCCGCTTACCTCGAAATTTTCAAAACTTTGGGTACAATCTAACCTCTTTTGCGTGCCTGTAATTTTCGTGAATACCACGATTTCAAACATTCGCCAGCATTGGGTACGTGAAACTGATTTTTAATAACACCCGGTTGCAAATCAGTAACTTCGCTTGCATTCCTCATTGCACAGGTTCTTTTTGGTCACCCACACACTCGGAGGGAATTGCGAGACGCACGCGGGGAAAGCAAAACGGGAGAATATTTGTGTTATGGCCAATCATTATAATCGCGGCTGTTTGAAACCAAGGAGCAAAAATATTGAGGGTTATTTATACTGTCATGACCATATATACCTTGCTTTATCCCCCTCCCCCTGCACTCTGCCCAAAGTATATAGGAACAAGTTTTTGCTGGCACAACATTTTACTCAAGCTTTCGCTTTTCTTTTTGTCAGCCTACCAGCCATCTGCGTGCTTGTCACCGTCAATGACGTTCGGGAATGACCCGGTAGTTTCGATGTGGAACAAACGCAGCTTCTGGTGCCGCAGGGAGCTCTTTTTGAACGGGATCTCACTGTCTGAATATTGATGGTTGAACGCGAAGCTTTCTTGTGAGCGATTCCTTGTCGTCTGGGTTTCGAATTTGACTCATTGAGCCTTTCACTTTGACTCGCACGCATTTTGGACTTATGACTCGCACGCATTTTGGACTTATAATCGCGCCGGATTTGACATCGACCCTTTGCCGTTTGATTTCACGAGAGGAAAGCTTCGTGTTCAACCATCGTTGCGAAGTGGAGGAGTGGATAATTTTTCTGACCGCACTCCTCTCCAAATCCAAACTGCTTTGACCATGTTGGAAATGCGCATTGAGATAGACGTCGGCTTCAAAACGCGATGGAGCCAGCTTCGATTCTGACCACGGGAAGCGTTTTTTTCCCTCTCACTTTACTCACAAACATCACCGTCGTCAGAGACAGTTGGCTTTCCTGCAGTGCTTTTTCGAGGCGACATAGGCCATCAGTGAGACATAGAAAGCTTCACTTTAATAATGGTTCAAGCGGTGGTAGTTAAACGGCTACGCTAGTTGCTGCGGTTTCATCCTTCGGTCTCACTCGCGAAATTCAGCGGCCGCAAAGAGGCTCCAATTCGCGAAAAACTCGGGGCGTGAAACTAAAAGGTCTTGTAGTACTATCGTAGCTTCAATTGTGAGCTGATGTACCTCGTACCATTCGATTTCACCGCTCTAAGTGGACGACAAACCCCGATGCGCGCTCGCGCTCCGCGGCAGTAGCGCGCGGCACAGGCCAGCCGGCCGCTCTCGCTCCGGCCGCTCGGGCGCTCCGATTGCTCGCAGCGCCCCCTGCTCAGCGCTGCGCGTGCATCAGCGGCGCGGACACGCCTTCCCATAGAGAAAGCGCGCGGACGGCAGACTAGCACAATTTCTAGGGACCATAGTTGTCATTCTCGAATGCGACGATCGGTAAGTGATCGTCCGCCATAAGTGAGGTCTCAGAGCCCATATTTTTATATCGAATTTTTCATATATCGAACTATTTCGCGATCCCCTTGGAGTTCGATATATCCGTGTTCGACTGTATTCCATTTTGGCACTAATATTCCTCCCTCTTGGTTAGAATCACCATTCTGTATTTGCTTAACCGGAATTTTACTGAAGCCATGTCTGTTCGATTTAACCGCTAGAAATAGAATGCAATTTAAGAAACGTGCAACAAGCTCAACATTCAACAGCAGTGCAATAAGGTGTTCCGCTAAGCGTAAGTTTAAATTTCACGTTACTAGCACAAAAATAACAAAAAGGCGATTACTTAAGGACGCAGCTTTGCTAGCTTCACCACCATAATATAATATTGTGCCGCGTGTACAGTCCAGTGAAATTCGAAGGTTATCGCGGGAAAGCTACTCTTTCAAAGAAACAGACAGATCACCAGCTTTAGCAAATCTTCAATGCCAGTTTCGTTATCATCGGCGTAGATAAAAGGCAACCAAGTCTGTGCTTGATAACAACGAATGTAAAGCTTGAAACACCAAGGGTGGCAAGTCAGTCGTGCGGGCCATTGCTGTAGCATGGAGCAGCCAACAAGGGAGAGAAGAGTGCGAAATCATGATTTTCATGTTTCCGAAAAGAAACCTTAGGCGGCCTACGGTTTCGTTTCGGAACCACGAAACTCATGATTTCACACTCTTGCCACCCTTGCCGAAGCGTGCCACTGGCCCACGAGGCCGGTGACAGGCTTGGTTACTCGATAACCTTCAAATCGTGCTCGACCGTACTTCATAGCTGATAAGAAAACAATTATTAGTCCCTTTCCAAAAGTAAAATCTAAAACACGCGAATCTTGATAGATAAACACCCAGTGTTGACCTCCACTTCTGCCTGACGAACTTCGGGGACCGCACGCCACTCACGAGCACACTCATGATCACGCTCACGAGCGCGTGCCCGCATAACCGCCTGCTCTAGGGACGAACGAATCGCCGGTGGCCTACCCATAGACCGGCGAACGGGAATTTAGGTCATCATCATCATCATCATCACCACCTAAGATCTTTAAGGTTGGCTTTAATGTTAGCGTTCAGCATACACCAATCGCATGTTGAAGTCAGTTATTTCAAGCTTCGTTTGAAAAACAATGCGCAAGAAGCCTTGCCTACATATTTCCCCCTCCCATCTTTTGGTCGACCACGGCCCCCCCCCCCCCGCCCCCCCCTGGAAAAAAATTCCTGGCTATACGCGCCTGCCCTACGGGAAGATGGTGAAAATTTTTTCCCCAAGTTTTACTTTACCAACAGCATTTTAAAGCATTACCGCATTACTGCGCCCACCTACACCGCAGCCCGCATTGACCACAAGTTCCAAAATCCTAACTGTTGCAAAAACACAATTTTATTTCTCGGCTTCATTGCTGGTACTCTCCCGATGCCACGTTGTCTGACACGGCCATTAGCACTTTTTTATAATGTCGTCACTCAATTCTTTATGTAGTACCCACGGGCTTTCAAAGAATTTGAATAGATATAAATAAGCAAATAATATCCCCTAACAAATTATGCAGTCTACAATGGTAAGGAAAGCACAAGGATTTTGACTCTCTTTCGAAACTAATATAGCTTTTTTTTTTATGTTTGGGAAGAATGTGGAGAAACACAAGCAATTAGGGCGGGGACCCAACCAACAACCTTTGCTTTACGTGCCGGACGCCATACCAATTTTATTTCCTAAGATCTTAAAAAATAGTTACATTCATAAAAAACACTCCATGCTAAACCACTAGACCATGACAGGGGGCTTGGTCTATACTATATTTGTGTGTGTGCGAGTGCGTATGCATAAGCAGTGCATTTCACGACTGTCACCTTTCAGCATATATTCTATGTTATTTCTTTGATGAAAGAAATCAGCGGTAAAATGAAAAAATATTATAGAATTATAAAACCACAAAGCCAAAATATTCTTAGCAAGAAATTTTGTTCATTGCAAGAGGATGCAAATTTCCAAGTTGCTCGCTGAATTCAGCAGCGCAGCGGCAGACAAGTACATCACAACCGCACGCTCTACCACCGAAATGGGTGCCAGCTGTGCCACTATACTTGGCATTAGTATTGGGCCTTCCCATGCTCAAAACACCAAAAATCGGTGCTCCTGTTCTTTACCACTCCATTCAGCATGCCTTCATGATGATGTGTTCGTGCACATGGGCCCAGCTTTGCTTTACCTCCACCTTGGGTTTCTCGCCAGGTCTCTGTAGTTAGGCACTTATAATGCCAGCGCGAGGCCGCTGTTCCAGAGACGTCTCTTTCCCATTCCCGTAGTGGGCCATTCCCGTAGTGGGCAAGACGGGCTTTTTGAAGAATGGGCAGTGGAAATGATCATGAGGAATGGTGTTGAATGGAATCCAAGAGGGGGCCACCACTGCAGATGCTCGCGGAGCTTTTGCCTGCTCGCTCAACCCAAGCCAGGCTTCTTCCCCAACAGCTGCTGTTCAGCCATGTGCTAGCAACCCAAGCGTGTGCTTCTGCTCACTATGGTGATGCTATGGCACTTTTCACTGTGGCCATCCACCCCATCATGCGGATATGAGTGCTTTGGTTGCTGCTGCATGCTGGGGAAAATACGACGTCGAACGGCCTGCCTCCACAGCTCCCAAGGGGGCCTGCCTCTTGGGCTGCCACACTATGAACAACGTTCTTGAGAGAGCTGGACCCGGCGTGCCAGCAAACTTCGCAATGAGCTGCACGCCATGAGATTGAACTGCATGGGCTTCAACAGATAGCACCCCAAGTATCACCTTTGAGACCTGGGCATACTCCGTCGTTTTCTTCTCGGTCTGGTGCTTCAAGCCAAGCTTAGCCTGCCTTTGCCCCAGGAAGGCCGCACAACACCTACCTGAGCACCGCAAAGCAGTCTGATTTATTATGGGGTTTAACGTGGCGACACTACACAGGCGATGAGGCGCGCCGTAGTGGAGGGCTCTGGATTAATTTTGACCACCTGGGGATCTTTAACATGCGCCGAAATCTTTTCAGAAGGGCGTTTTTGCGTTTTGCCTCCGTCAGAAAAGTGGCCAGAAATTGAACCCGCGTCCTTGTGCTCAGCAGCACAACGCCTTACCCACTGAGCCACCGCGGCAGGTCGCAAAGCAATCTGGCGTTTACCTCTGCATCCAAGTGGAACCAATCCCCAAACAGTGCAAGCACTGCATGGTATCTTTCGCTTGTTTCGAAGTCGTTCCACAAGTGACAGCACTTAAAATACTATACACACATTAAAACAAGTCCCATTATACACTGTGCTGCCTTCCAGGCGGCACCCACAGGCACCTCCACCCTCCATCAGAAAATCCTGAGCCTGAATGTGCTGCACTTAGACAAGGATGTCAAGGATGGGCCCACCGCCAGAGAGAATGTACTTCCGGGAGACAAACTTACACTGCCTGGAAATTTTGGGCCATCCCCTAAGACATTTCAGGCTGTCTCCCTCAGCTTTGCGTATCGTTCCTCTGGCATCTCAAAGGCGTCTGTGCTTTATCAGACCCGAGAATTTGCTGTCTTGAGTGATAAACAACGCCTTCCCACTGGGCAGCTTCAATTACAATGGTGAATTATTTCGAGGCTCCTTCCGTCACAGCAATCTCATTGAGCTACCTGGTGCTGGCCTTTCCGGGTTCTGTTATGTTTGGTTCGGAACCTGTACTTCGCTAGTGATCTGTACCCTCTACTGCCGATTTATCCACTGGTAATTAAATTTTTGCTTACCGTGCCCACCTTACCTGCCATTGTAGCTATTGGCACACATGCACTGCATGCTGCCAGGGTGCAAAGGGAAGAAGACAGGCATTGCTCTGCATAATGCCACTCCGGAGTTTTGGCTCCTGCACTAAATCCACAAACAGGGGGAGCCTGAATAATGGCTTCTGTAGTTTGTAAATGCAGAGCACAAAACAGCCAAAATTGCAATCAATGGTCTAAACAAAGAAAAGTGATTGAATGAGTGTAGGGTTTAAACACGCCGATGCAACGCAGGCGACGAGGCGCGCCGTAGTGGAGGGCTCCGGATTAATTTTGACCACCTGGGGATCTTTAACGTGCGCCGAAATCTCGTACACATGGGCATTTTTGCTTTTCGCCTCCATCAGAAAGAAAAGTGTGCATGGCAAACAAAATCCAGTAGTGAAATTGAGTGTGATGAAAGTACCTCATGCGGTATGGCAAACATGCCTCCACAGGTTGAATAAGGTACTTGTTATGTATCATGGAAGTCCCAGCTGCTCATCTATTCGTGTAAACTAAGTTTTTTTTGCAACAAGTACTAATGAATAAATTAGAATACAGAAATTGCAATTTGATTTACAAGAAATTGTATTCTAAATTCTAGTCAAGCAACATTTCATGCTGTAGTTTTGGTGAAGATCTGTGTGATATGAAAATGTTGCCTGCATGAAAATGAACATGCAAGTAACCTGCAATATCTTTTTTTCCAAGGCAGGGAAGGGTGTAAATGGTAAGTAAAGCTCAGGGGCAGATCCAGGTGCCTACTTTGTGGGAGGCGGTTCCATAATGCTGATGGGAGGGAGGGGAAGGGGGGGGGGGGGAGAGGGCGCAACCAACCAAAATGTCATGATCCTCAGTTGCACACCAAGTGCTTTTTTCACCAACATATTGCAGATAGGTAACCATGTGACCAGTTTAAAAAAGGCTCCCTCCTCCCTGCCGCAGTGACACTCTTTGAAGGGGATAAATCGGCTGTGGGGAGGAAGCGATTTTAATATGCTCCCACTAAGGCGGCAGTTGCATTGACAATATTATTCCTCATAAAAAGTTAGAAGTGAGCGGTGCTTTGCTTGCCGTGGTCTAAAAAATTACGTGCCGAAAAATCAGTGTCGAGAGGGGTGGAAGGGGGGCTGGATTAGCTAGTGGCTTTTGAGGGGGGGGGGGGGTGGCGATTGTGCAATCGCCCCCCCCCCCTTCCCCCTGGATTCGCCACTGATAAAGCTGGACAAGAGAGGAAGGGAAGATTAAGGCAGCTAGCAAGTTATGACGCAGCAATATGTAACACAGCAACTTTATGAGAAGCACAAGGAGTAAACAGTGGCACGTAGCGCCAAGGAAATCTATTAGTGACGACGTTGAAGCAGTGAGTGGCACAAAGAGATTGCTCAAGCGGTCAAATTGTAAATAGGTACGTGTAAATGCAGCGTTCACACCTTTTATGGTTCGTGTCTTGCCACTACGTATTAATAATTATTCATAATGACTTCAGTAAACAAAAAACAGAGGAAAGGTTGCATCTCAAATAAGGAACAAAGAAAATATGTAAAGTTGCATTGCACCTGTCTTAAAATTAAACCTCTTTTTTTCCTTTAGGCCCCAGCCCCAGTGGAAAGTAACAGTACTGGCAAATCTTACTTCTGCTGTGGATATCAATGGAGCAGTTTTAATGACATATGCACTCTAGCTTATTTCTGCAAAATCAAAGAGATCACCAGAAAAATCGCCGTGGGACTTTGCCACTTTGATATCAGTACTGATCCACTCTATGCAACAAAAGCCAGAAAAATGCAGGGTTTAGCAAAGCAGCTTTATACAGAAATATTTATACAGGTGCGCAGTGCACCACTGTTGTACACTTGGCAGTAATGCCTACTGAATCCCAGTGAGCTTTGCTAAACACAAGCTCACCCTTTTAACAAAAGTCTAGGTAAGTAGCTGGCCACACATCTTCCAGCCAAAAGTGAAGGCAGTGTTGGCAGTACAAAATAATGTCAGAGCCTTTCCACGAGTTCGGTGGTGACAACAACGCTCATTATCAAACATGGCTGAATAGCGTTGCCACCAAAATGGTGCCGTCAAGGGACGCAGTGGCACAAGTGCTGCAGTCTACGGCCAGGGACCAGTCCACAGTGACCACGTGACTCTTGTGATTTCCAACAGAAAGGACGTCGACGAAGCTGCCATTTTCCTCCTGCAATTGAAATACACATGATCTCAGCCAGCAGATACATGGCACGTGGCTGAACTAAGTGCAAACACCACATTTGTAGCAAATCACATTCTCCAATTTGAATAGTGTACATTATGACGAGATGTGATTCACTAGTAAGAATAAACTATGATTTTTCATGATTTTTCTTGTTACAGATGTGGCAACTGACATGAGAAGTTGCTTGTTTCAGTAGCCAACAATTGTGTTCCAGGTGCCCAAAAGACACTAGACAGGGTATTTAATAAAGGCACTTCAAAAGCTTATCCAGATTACAATCAAGGCCGACTAAAAAGCAGTCAAGGCACTTAGAGCACTACCAAAAAAGAAAACAAAGGCAAACAGGAGCGAAAATTTTCTTCTGAAACAAAAGTTCATATGGACAGACACCCAATGGTTATTTTTTGTGCTTCGGTGCAGAGCTACAGGTGTGAAAAGCAATCAGCATGTGTTATAGCAAACTTGCAACACCACAGGATTTTTTTCATGGAATCAACAATATCAATGGCAAGTTTCTACCATGGCCAGTCAGGAGGTTGTACTGGTTGCAGTGGAGTGACTGCAGCCCTGGCACTTTTGTGGGACATTTGGAAGATGCTGCAGCAGAGGATCACAAGTTTATTTTGCCTGGCTATGCCTGGCCACCAAGAGTGGTTCTGCAACTGTGCCCCTGTATGGACAACTTCAGGGTGTACATCATGAGCTGAGATGATCCCTTGCTCTGTGATCCAAGGACAGTTATTCCCAAATGTTGATAAAAGGCTGGAGTTGGTCCGAAATCACCTTGTGAGGAGGTCGCGATGTTGCCATGTAGCCCTTTATTTCTTCCAGGTTGGTACTATCACAGAAGGGCTGCTCAATTTCTTCCCTGGTAAGGCAGAGCTGTTCAACAAGGAACACAACTTCTTCCTTAGTCAGGGTGTCCTCTTGTGATAGCAAGGTGTGAGAGGGCATCTGACTTTGCTGCTTCCACCCTTTTGGTACTCCATGTAACCACTGCCCCCCTATGTTCCCAAACAACCGATATTTGTGGCAGTTACGGAGGACCACGTGCGACAAGACATTCTACCCACATGTAGTCGAGCCTGATTCAGATGTGGACAGTCAGGTCATTTTCAGGAGGTCTGCCTAAGCTCTCGTCATGGTCGAGGTCGACACTTGGCCCAGGTTCGTGAAGTCATCCCTGTAGAAGCCTCAGAACGTGTCATCAGGATTATGGGTGTCTGCAGCAACAACTGCATACAGTCCACACTGAAGCCAATGCCACACACTCTCGTACCTCAAGGACACCGGTTCTAGTGTCCATCAAGGGAGAAGCTCCAAACCCTAGTCAGAAGCTGCTATAATAACATTTCCTGTCATGCCCAGTGGGATGTCCCTCCCTGGCTTGTATGCCAAACAAGCTTTATGCCTTCAGGTTTTGGCTTGCACACAACTGCTGAAACTGCTCCAGAAGCACAGTGGGGTGAATGTAGCAACTGCCACGAACGTCTGGCCAGGGCACTTAATTTATTTGTTGGGGCGTCCACTATTACGACGTCCTCCCCGCGGCGGCTACTTTGCATAGCTCCTTTCTTGTATTTAACACAAGGGTCACACCGTATTTGCACCCCACCATTTTTTTTAACTCTACCATTGTATGAAAGCTGCGCCCATTTTTGCTTGGGCATCTAAACAGAGGTCTTATAATTTGGCACTTATTCCCTCAAGTTTTGTAGAAAAATCCACCCTGCACTTTTCAGGCTAACACTATCAATAAAATAAACACAAGAAATGAAGCAACAAATGAAGTGAACTGTCAAAGCCTTGATGGACACTTTGTGCGAGTCTGGTGCTACATTAACAGTGAAGTCTTTTGCATTCTTCAACTCTTTCGTTTCCAGAGATTCGGATGCAGCAGCTTTCATGCTTTGCTCCTTAGCCTCCTGTTTTCACAGCAATGGTGTTGGAAGTACGCCAGAAAAGCATCCTCTTCAGAGCCCAGGCAGTGAAGCAGAAGCAGTTGATCGTAGGCTGCTAACAATTTGCTACCATGGGATACAGGAAGCAAAGTTTGGAATTGTTGAAAATTGCAGAGCCATGGAATTGCTACCATGCCAGAAGTGGCGAAAACGAAGGTGGTAGCAATACCTCGGAGGCCATCCTTGTTGCCAGGGGCTTTAGCTGGATGAGTGAAGGCATGGACTCAAAGATGCCGCCGAAAGCTTGTAGACTGCTTTGTTTATTAGGCAATGCACAAGCTACAGCGTCATCTCTCGTGGTGTCGTGTAACCAGTACACAACAAGCACATTTTTTAGAGGGATGATGTACTAGCTCACAATGATGGGAAAAGAGACCTTTGTATTGGTGTGAACCAAGCCTCCTGTTTTGTTTACTTTTGCGATTTTTTCAACACCGCCTGGCCGCGCCTGGCTGTCGTATCTGTTTTCGAAGCAAAGCATGCGTTCTGTTCTCTTTCTTTTATATGCTGCACAGGCTATCTTTTTTTTACAGGGAGAGAGTTTTGCCTTGTTGTCACTAACCTATAATGTTCGTCTTTCATCACAGTGTTTGGGATCTAATTCAACGGTTCCAGATATAATAACACGGAAAGATAAATGCCCGCAGGGAAGACGCCGCAGCGTTCGATTTGCCAACACCTGTCTGTGCAAGCCACATTGTTGACTGCTCCATCGCCATTTGTGTATTTTTTTAGTTTTTAGTGGAGCACAAGTTCGCTCCAATAAACATTTGTTCTTTGGAAGAAACCTGCGTTGTCCTTGACTACATGAATATATACTAATTGCAGGCAGGTTCACAAGCTGCCCACCACGTGCTGCCACAATGGTAAGTACACTATGACAAGTAGTCATAGAACCTTGAGCATGTCTGTTTTATAAACCTTAGTACATTGGAACATCAGAGCATGCAACATGGTGTCAGAAGAAACAACATACAAGGCAAGTACTCTCAGCCTGCAAATGCAGAAAGAGTTCCCCGATGCTCAAACAATGCAGCGGAGTTTCAACACGCATGTCCCTTCCCATGCCCAGCAGGGTCCTCGCATGTTTACTTCCGCTTCCATCACACGGGGCTCTCTCGACTTGTCCAGAGATGTGGGAGTTGCATGGAGAAGCTGCTGAGGAGAGTTCAAACTGTTTTTACTGGCCACTGGACTTTAGACACGAGGCACCAAAGTACAGGCTGCAACCTTTCACGTGATGATCGAAGACGCAACGCGAGTCGACAAAACATTCTGTTCTCAAAACCCTGGAGACAAAATTGGCATCGAAAAATTCTGGAGCATTTCAAGAAGCACTTTAACCCAGCCACCAACATCACGTACAGGGAGTTTGTGTTTGGCACCAGGAGCCAGTGAGTTGGTAAACGCTTCGATAATTAGTTGACCGAGCTGCGTGCACTTGCGAAGCAGTGTGATTTCGGTGACCTACAGGATCATGTGCCACAAAGCCACATCATTCTGGGAATGAGCAACAAATGTTTGCAACAGCACCTCATCAATGAAGACCCAAGTTTGGGACAGGTGCCAAAGAGAAGGATGCGGGGCACTATTGTTCGAACAATTCCAATCCAAAGAAACACCACCTGTGGTCCGTGGAATACAGTCAACCCTATGCTTTCAATGTGGATACCCCGTGCACTTATGCACACAGGCAGAACCTGGCCAGAGAAAGGTACAAAGTGCAAAAACTGTGCCAGAATAGGTCACTTGGCACGTGCACGTTGCGCATCAAGCAGACTAAAAAATGTGACACACAGAAAAGAATGTCGGTCAGGTCAAAAGGCAAAAATCGCCCAATGAGTCTGACTCCAACAGCGAGAGGTTTGTCTGTCACCACACATAACGATAGGAAAGTAGAAGAATTTTGGGTCACTCCAGTCAAAATTGCAGGAAGGTTGCTGCGCTGTAGAGTTGACAGAGGAGAAAAGTGTTTTGTTATAACGGCGACTACACTTTGAGAAGCCACAAGTGTGCAACACAAAATAGGCTTGTTCTTTTGACACATCAGCATGTCAGATGGTCATATCCTTCTGTCAGTGGCTCACGGCAACATGAGTACCAACATGCAGTTTTACATCGTAATACATGAGGTACCCACAACAGTAAGCAGTAGCACAGCCAAATGACTGTGCCTAATCAAATGAGTTTCAGCACTGGAGAAGCCCAACAGCCAGTACCTAAAGTAGTTCAGGGACATCTTTCATGAGCTAGGCGAGATCAGCGGTGTCAGTTACCACATGGCCCTCAAACCGAACACACACCGTGTCATCCAGGAGCTGCGTAAGTTCCAATTGCCATGGAAGACACACTGAAGAGCCACTTACAGTCCCTCGTTCAACAAAACATGATTGCACCAGCAAGTGAACCAACTGAATGGGTCTACCCAATTGTGGTTGTGGGGAACAAAGGAAAGCCCTCACTGTGCACTCATCACCAAGAGCCAAACAAAGCCCTCAAGAGAAAGTACTACATGCCAACACTGAAGGGGGTGAAACCATGACTAGAAGAAGTTCAGTTTTCTTCAATGCAAGATGCTGCCTCTGGTTTTCAGCAAATAAAGCTCGACACACCCGGCTCCTACCTCTGTACATTTGCAACACCATTTGGAAGGTACAGGTTTCTTCGTATGCCCTTTAATGTATCATCTCCCCTGATGTATTTCAGAAGACAATGCATAGGCTGTTTGAAGGCCTAAACAGTGAAGATCATGATTGATGACATCCTCATCTGGGAGAGGATAGCAATGAAGCACAACCATCAAATGAAGGCTGTGTTACCAGGGTGCCATGGGGTGCAGAGGTGCCGTGGGGTCGGCTTTTTGGATAACTGAAGAAAAATGCAGTTTTGCACAAAGAAAGGCAATTACTTTGGCAACATCCTCCATGTCAACAAGTTATTTGCTAAAGTGGAAGGTATAAGATATTTTTGATCTGCCTACACCAAAAAATGAGGGAAACCCAAGAAGTTTTATGGGTGCTGTGAACGATGTATACATCAGTAGGTTCATTGCAAGCTTGTCTGAAATCAGTGCACCTCTGAGGCAACTGCTGAGGGAAAAGGCAGCTTGGTCTTGAGAAGAATAAGAATTATGTTTCACAGCCCTCTGGAAGGCCCTTAATACTGCACTGACTTTTAGACTCTACGACAGGAACAAACCAGTGAATCTGTCAGTAGATGCAAGTTTCAGAGGAACTCAGCGGTGCTACTACAAGGAAGACTACCATTGGCCTACTCCTTTAGATCACAGCAATGCACAGAAAATCTATGTGCAGACCGAACTACTATCAATATTTCATGGCTGCAGCTGATTTTAGGAGTTCATTTTCGGGCAGACCGTCATCGTGGGATCAGAACACAAAACACTGGAGCCTATTTTCAAAATCCCCTCTACCAGCACCACCCTCTTGGGTTGCAGAGGGTAAGACTGACTTTTTCAATGATATCAAGTCAAGCGAACTCCAGGTAGAGAGCTCTACACCGGAGACACAGTTTCAAGAAACCATCAAAAGAGGAAAAGCATGAAGCTCTTTGAAGTGAACGCAACTGAATGGCTGCCAGTTTGAGATGAAACATCGAAAGAATGTGGAGGAGTCATAAAAAGGGGTAAGAACATGGGTAGCAAGCCAACAAAGAAGATGTGCCACATGAACTGCAGTTAAACGGGCCATACTGAGATGAGACATCATCCCGGACGAGCTGAAGAGTACAGTATTGGCGAGGTTGCACAAAGCTCACAGTGGAGTAGAGAAAACACTACTCTATGCTAGAGAGGTTGTCTATTGGCTAGATATAGATAAGAGCATAAAGGAGAAGATGGAAAGTTGCACCGTCTGCCACGAAAATCGGCTTAGACAGCTGAAAGACCCATTCCTTACTTAGCTACCCTGTACAATTGGCCCAGAGAAAGCTTGTGGGAATCAATTCATTCCAGCCCTCTCGCCACTCCTACATCGGTAATGTGGACTACCCTTCGTTCTACTATGAACTCCAGCAGTTTTAGAGCATAACAATAGGTGCAGTATAGTCCTGTCTGGTGACATTTTCAGCGCACGGACTAGCAGCCAGAGTTGTCAGAGGTGATGGTCTACCATTTAACGGAGGCGACTTTAGAACTGACTGCAGAACAGAGGTACCTCTCATGTGACCACAAGTCCGTATCACCCTCAGATGAGAGAGCAGTTCAGGAGGCAAAGAAACTCACGAGTAAGTGTGGTTATATAGGACCGCCAACTATTGCAAAACCCTACTAGAATGAAAGAACACACTAGAGTCCTTCAATGCTTTTCTAATCCTGAAACTCCCGCCGAAGTTTCGTTTGGGACCAAAGGCTATACCGCGAGGGGCGCCACCGCAGATTGGAGGGCATCAGGCAGCTGCCACTGCTCTGTGCGTTGTTGCAGTCCCTGCTGCTTTACGTGCCGCTGCTACGCACAGAGCAGCCACCGCTGCTCCGTGCGTAGAAACGCGTTGTTGGTAATTTTACACTCATTGGTTGCTACAAAATGAAGCCGGCAAGAAAGTATTATAATTGCAGCCCTTACAGGGAATTTGTAGGTGGCAGAATGCACGCTCAAAACTGTCGACTGATGTCTAGGTTTGATTCTAAGAAATTTTTTATTAGTCCCTACGCGTGGAAGACTTTAGGGAGATTTGGGTTCCGAGATGGTGTAAATTTTTTCCTGACCTTTGACCGCCCTCCTCATAGCCTTGCCCAGCTGCAGCTCTCAACCTAGAAAATCGATTTCACAGCACGGCCATTGCAGCTCTGGAAATGGCGCTGTTCGCTTCTGGGGAAAATTCATGCGCTACGAGTGCCTAAATGGCTTGGCCGTGATGCTCCGTGCTTGCATGCCATAGGTGTTGAGGTTTGAGACATTTTCTTTTAACCCGCAATGAGGTGGATATATTGAGTGACATGCAGGGCTAATTTCTGACACCTGCTAGGATTGAACCCCATGCGAAAAGCAGGGGGATGCATATCGACTTGGAGCAAAAGGAAAAGTTTGCACGTATGGATCATTTTTTTTTTCCAGCTCCCTTTGGAGTCAGCTTCTTCAATGTTTTCCCTTGACGCATCATTGCACTGCAGTGTGGCACCATAGTGCACTTTTTCAAGTAGGTTGCAGAATTCAAACTCAGAATGAGAACTGCAGTTGGAGAATTTTTTAATAATTCTCGGCTTTGTACATTGCTCATTAAGCATGCGTACACAGAAATCCTTCAGAGCAAACATTTATACATTCAGTTTTACATATTTATTTTACATGACATTAACGCATTTAACACAGTAACAGGCATATAGTGACAAGGTTTTTGTATAGTGAGGTTATTTCTAGCCTATTTAACCCTTTGAGGGTCACGGCCATACATGTACGGCATCGGCAAACACTTTCAAAATGGTCAATGACGTACATGTACGGCATTGCTTGTATCTTTAAAAAGCATGCCTTTTTCGCAAACTTCTCTTGCTTGGCATGTGCTTCCACACTTCAGAAATAGTACGTCAAATTTTTTTCTTGCGTCGATGGCTCTTCTTTTTATTTTTTCATGATTTACTTCAGCGGCGCGCCGGCTATCACTTGTGCATCCGCTAACGAGGGGGTGCACTGGGTATCGCCCACCGGGTGCCCGAGCGCCTCTCGCTTTTTGCGCCTGCCACAGATAAAGGTCGCCTGCGAAACTGATGAGGCTCTTTTCTCCTTTTTTTGTATTTTATGGACGGCGCGCCATCTATCGCTCCTGCATCCGGCTGCGTGCGCCCGCTCGCGCGCAGCGGCTGGTTTCGGTATCGTCCTCCAGGCGCTTCCCGCTTTTTGTGCCCGCGAAACTGATGTCTATCTGATTTTGATTCACTCAAAAGGTGCCGCCTTGTTACTCTCTCATTTTTATTTAGAATTTTTCTTGTGTTACTCATGAATAAACCACATATATGTAACAACACAAACAATTTTTTTGTCACTTTATAGTCACCCTAAAAAAATTACGATAATTTTTTCTCGAAATAGATTCATCCGAAGAATTCAAATCAGCAATAAAATAAATCGACCCTGGGGGGTTGCATTCGGCAAAAAAAATTCGACCCTCAAAGGGTTAACCCCTGAAACAAAGGTTGTACGGGTGATAAAAGAAAAAAAAATGCGTGCAAAACAAAAATGCGGTGGCTTTAAAGGGACACTGAAGTGAATTCGTCAAGCTCCCGTTTTTGCTTGCACTGCGTAGACTGGCTCAAATTAGCACACTTTTCATCGTTTATTCGGTTGACAAATCGGTAATTATTTTACAAAGCGCGAAAGAAGAAAAACTACCATGCGCGGTTTGCGGCGGCCGCACCAACTAAAGCTGTGACGTTAGGAGGAGCGGGCACCGTGATTGGACGATGCCCAAGGTGAGCAACCAAACAAGTTTCGGTTTCGGTTCTGTAAAACACAACCGTTGGCGTTGTTGGATGGGCATTCTCAATAACTCAGTAATCATCGTACCGCGCTTCTGCCATGTTGTCAGCTGTAAAAATGCATAAATATAAGCCTCCTAGGACGGATTGGAATCGTAGCATTCACTAGCCGAAACCTACGCAGTGCATGAACGCCCTCCGCGTACCCGCAGACGCCCAAATGTCATGCGCTTTTCCCCCATATTTGGAGCTTGCCTCCCTCATGCCTGTGTCGTAAAAAGCGTGTTCGCACCAGGCCAAGGGTCTCTTCATTCTGGCCTGTGCCCACTGCCTGCAAGCAGTCGGTGCTTATGGCAACAGCACGCCAACGAGAACTCGCTAGCGCGCCAGTGCCAGCCTGCGCGCATTTTGTGAACTAGTTCGTGGAGCAATGAAAATTGCGGCCCAAAAAAAGGTCAACTCAAAATAGAAAACATCGGCGGAAAACAAAAAAAGTTAACTTACAAAAAAAAAAAAAGCACGTACCCGCGGGGATTCGAACTTGTGACTTGCAAAATACTTGCGGTGGAATACCTAGCAACCCAAACCGCTCGACCACGAAGCGGGCTCGGCTGGCGTGGGTAATATAGGGTATATATTGTACAACCAGTTTACACTTTTCTTCAGTTTTGACATTTCAAGCAGCTTAGGTGACTATTTGTTGTATTGCGCTCGTGCAGTAAGCGTCGCCCGAGTTTCCACAATAGCTCACGTCTAGCAATTGCATTTCGTAGACGGAAAAGCGTTCGCAGATGCGTAGTCGTGCTGCTGACCGCTGTGCTTGTTCGCCCAGCGCAAAAAAGTGCTTCCCGCACCCTAGTTTTACGCTGTACGGTAAAAATATCAGTTGATTTTATTTCCTTAGCACCTATATTGACTTCGCTGACTCTTCTGCCGCCTTCAAGAGGCCTTATAACCTACTGGCATACCAGTCAGCGAAGCGTCGCATGTGCGCTTGTGTGAAGCGACCTTGACTTGGAGCTAGATACAGTGTACAAACTAACCAAGTAAAGAAAGGCAAATTCTACCATTCACAAACGTGTCCTGGCTTCGTTTCAACTGAGCGAACGAATTGCGACGACCCGTCGGCGGCCGGCGGACGAAACGCTGGGCCGGCTGACTCTGTCTGAAGGCCGGGGAGCCGTGCAGTAGCGCAGCCGTGGAGGAAATGAGCGCAGCCAATTGCCAGCTTATCCCCTTCTGACGTCACACGAAAACGCCGCAGAAAATGGGCGAGCGTAAAGAGAGGAGGACAGCATTTTCGAATTAATTTTTCTACTAAATAAAATCGCGTAAACGCGCCCAGGGTGGTCGAAACATGGCCTGGGGACTTCGGACTACAATTTGCGCAAGTAATCCCGCAATGTTTACATATCACTTCAGTGTCCCTTTAAGAGCTCCTAACAGTCTGGCAATGTGCCTGATTACAAAGCAACCAACACGTCCCCCCCTCCCCCATCCCCCCCAAGGAAAAGAAAACAAAAAAAAAGACAATTGCCCCCCCTTTCCTTCCCCCAAAAAATCTCCACAGCAGCTTTCACTGGCTCGGCTTCACCTTCGCTCGTTGGGCATCATGAGCGAATCGCTGTCCTCGAAGCCTTATTCTTTTTGCGAGCGAGAAAATGCAGCAGGCACTTAAAAAAAAAGTGGATCTTTTCTGCTGTTGCGCCTACAAAATGCAACGTGAATCCTACAATAGCAGCAGTCGTTTAGTTTCCAAGGAGTATACGCTCTCTACAATGTCTGCGCACACATTGGCGCGCAATTTATTCCATCATATGACGCATTCTTCAAGCAGGTGTGGAATTTTCTTTTTTTTTTTTTTCCTACGCGGACGTGCAGTAAATAAAAGCTCAATTCGCTAACTTTTTTTCGGGGAATGGTACACTTCCATCTTGCGCGCAGCTCGGCATCAGAAGGAGAGCAAAACAGCGACGCTTTGTCACCATTTCTTCTGGAGCCTAATCGCCAGGCACGAACACAGTGACATCATGACTGTTCACATGAAATTTTTGGGCACTCACAAAATGCCAAGCCCATTTTAGCAGCCCACGACAAGTAAAGCGAATGCGCACAGCTAATACCGCAGTGAGCATCCGTTCCCTGCTGAACGCCCTCCAACCACTTACCCGGCTGCCCTTCGATCTAAGCCAGCTCTCCCATAGTGCTACGGCGGTGTTGCATGACCAGAAAAGTATTGAGGGACTCTGAACACACCCATGAGTCCTCGAATCCCCAGTCAAAAGGCAGATATAACGCACCAGGACAAAATCATAACGCACTCGTCATTGCTACAAAGGATAAGATGGCGCAACCGGTTTGTGAAAAAGCCTGCCACCGTGGGGCTTGATGGGAGGTTTGTCAAAGGAGACACAATAGATGCTATGGTTAGTGATCATAGAACCTTGTACATGTCTGTTTAATAAAGCTTAGTAGGTTGGAACAGCAGAGTATGAAACACTAACATGCAAGGTGTCATTGGCACTTAAATGACGAATGGAAGAAGTCATGTGTTTAAAAAAAAAAACACTTCTAAAGAAGAGATAAAATGTCATATTTACTTCCACACTTATCTTAGTAGTTAAATTAAAGCCCTTCACATCTGCTCCACTCTAGTACCAATTCCAATGGCTAGGAAAATAAGCTCTTTATGGTTCTGTCCGATTACTATTCACATATTAGCTAGATATATATGTTTTCAGCTACTTTCGAGCCTATTAGAGAACCTTCCCATTTACCCGCTGCGGTAGCTCAGTGGCTAAGGCATGCAGCTGAGTCCAAGGACACGGGTTTGATTCCCGGCTGCGGCGGCCGATTTTCTAATGGAGGTGAAAAGCAAAAACGCCTGTGTGTTCGAGATTTCGGCGCACGTTGAAAATCCCCAGGTGGTCAAAATTAAACCAGAGCCCTCCACTATGGCGTGCCTCATCGCCTGTGTAGCGTCGGTGCATTAAACCTCATAATCAAAACCTACCCGTTTGATCACTGATTAGATAAACTCACTGATACCACGATCTGAAGCCGAGTAGAACAATCTTGTTGTTTAAATGTACCAAAGTTTAGTAGAGGTAGCCTACGACTCGCATTTTTTTTTCAATGCACCATGGGCACGGTCACTTTTGAATATCCGTCACTACTTCAACTATATATGACAACAAAAAATAAATTATCTCATCCGCTGTGTTGAAAACAGCTTGCCAAGGGGCTGACCTCATTTACTTCAGTTGTAGAACTTGACCATAGCTGAAAGGTCATAAAAAACAGAACAAAGTGAAACAAAAGCAAACCTGGATAATGCCAACAACGGCCACTGCATAAAATTGGCTTTCAACAACTAATGATTATTCATGGCTGCATTTTGCATATGCTAGTCTAAAACTGTGCCGACATGACGTAAGAAGCTTACTGGGTGGTTAACTATCACTGCTTATATCACTAACCTAGTACAGGAGAGAGAGTCACAAACCTTGTATATGATGCCGGAGTTGGGCGCACAGGTCAGAATGTGCTCACTGTCGGCACCCAGAGAAAAGAGCTTGCCAACAGGTCGGAATCCCGGTGGCCCCATGCACCCAGTGTGGAGTGGAAAATCGGCCACTTTCTGGCCTGTCTTGTACACGTTCCACTGCCTCAGCTGCAAGTGAAAATCCAAGGTGTAAGTGGTTTTCACAGTGCGGCCACTTTGGTTCATATACGTAAGCACAATGCACACTGCCAAGGACCATTTTCATAGGGCTGGTGTATTTAGTAGCCCGCTACATTCAACTTAACTGACCCCGCCTATGCCCTCAGTCTTCATCCACCAATCACCTTTGGCTGGCAACAACATTTCTGTGAAACAACTTTAAAACTAGTAGCCTAAACTGACACTTCAAATGTGCTTCTTTCTTAAGCTCAGTGGATTGAAGCAGCCTTCCTGATTGTAGTATTCACACAAGGAAATCGACTTTGAAGAATTTAAGGGTTCTTTCGGCTCTACTAACCATTCTTTTGCAGATACTTTCTCCTAAACACTTTGTCGTGTTTGTGTTAATGCTTGCTCATTTATTTTTCTTGTTTTCAATGTTATTTTGATTGCAACTTAAAAGGCCTTGAAGCTTAGTAACTTAGTTTCAGTATTAATGCAAAGATTGGACCCTGTATAGCTAACTCGGCATGTGCCAAGTGAGAAAATGTGCTTGTATAGAAGTGAAGAAACAAAGCAGGATGTTCTCCCTTTTATTTCGTTCCAATTTTTTCACTGCATAAAGTGTGATGTTATAATAAACTATCAGCAAGACAGTGCTGCTTCCTAGCTCCAACTGTAAAAGCCACATAGCATAAGTTCCCAGGTGCATTGCTTGTATGTTTGCAAGCATGTATACATATGCCCTTTACCAGAGACCTGAAACAAACCTTACAACTCCAACGTTATGATTTGCAAGGTCACAAATCTTTGAGCAGGAAATGGAGAGTGGTGGCAACACCCATATTTATTAGGGGTGTGCAAATATTAAACATCAAATACAAATAACCTTGCTTTAGTGTGTAAAGAGCTTCTAAAACATAGCTGCCAAAAATAAAAAGACAACTTATGCAGTCAGGATCATTTGAGAGTAAAGTAATATAGTGCTTGATAAGAGGATGGTACAAAAAATTAAAAATAAAAGATTAAGGCAAGATGGCAAAGAAGTGAAAAAAAAATCCCAGGCCATCTCCACTATCGTGAAACCTGGGGAGGGGTGAAGCATGCAGTGTGTATAAGTGTATTCTTGGTGCCTTGGCGTTTTTGCTAACGCAGATAAAACCGTTGGGGGGGTAGAGGTATACAGCTTTGCTGTAAAATCCTTGTGCCTTTGAACGAGTATCCTGGTGTTTTTTTAGTATGCGCTACGAAGTGTTCCAGCGCGAGGCACAAACGAGTGTTCCGGTGTTTTTTTAGTACACATTACGAAGCGTTCTAGTGCGAGGCGTGAACGAGTGTCCCGGTGTTTTAGTACCGTGACTACATGAGACGACGATTATGACAATGACATGAGACGCCTACGGCCCCATCCCCTAAGGGGCTTTGCCCCCCAAAATATTTGGCATACATTGTCATGATGAAATGTGGGTTCCTCAACATGCTGCAAATACAAGAAATATATTTGACTGGTCCCTCTGGACAGTTATGCAAAAGAGGTTAGGCATGCTAGTGGCTGGCATGACCAGTACCTAACTGCAAGCACTGCTAACAAGCTACAACTCTCGATTCCTCACTCATGCCACTTTATTATTATTGACAGAACCCGTGGCTTATAAACCCGTGGTTTTATAAAGCAGAGTTCCAATTCACCACACAAGGTTTACACGTGTTAAGCTTTTTTGCACTGCTTTGGGGGCAAAAAAGCCAACCCAAGAAAGACATGCAGTGCGGTGAACCTTAACTTTTTCGTTACCGCACCTATCCGAAATCATTCAATTTGAACAATACCTTGGGAGCCCATTTTCATAGCGTTCCAGGCATTTCTGGCAGAAGTAAAGTTATTTGGAGTTAGCCCAGAAAATGCCCTCTCAAAATCAGTTTTGTTTTCATTTTTGCAACAAAAACATGATTTTTGACACGCGTTTGCACCGCCTGGGTGTGGAAAAGGGGGGTGGTCATCGTGCGTCACTGCTACCAAAAAAGAATGCGTGCCACTCATAATTACTCTGCATTAGCATTTGGTTTTTGTTATCAAGGCATAAATAGTGAATCAGAAGATGATTTCCAATCGTCAGGTTTGCACTCTGACAGTAATAATGCCTGAAATCGAATGAAAATATGAAGCAGTGCCTGTTTGCAAAGTTACTTTATGATTTTAGGCAGTTTCATTGCCTTTGCGAACATTGTTCTAAGTTGTGTTGTCGTTAGCCATTCACAAACAGTTTACAACAGTTTCGACTTTGTTTCTGCATCGTGAAATTCATATATGGCGCTACTACGCACTTACGCAACTTCAAGCCTATCTGCCATGACGCCTTGAGCGTCCGCTACTGATCCTCGAAAAAAGCATGTTGCTCCCGATGTCACCGCACCCTAACCCGATTTCTGCGATAAGAACTTCTGATGCAAGTCAAAAGATAACACCCAGTTGCCAGATATCAGTTCTGACGAACATAGCGCTTCAAACCGGCGGCCTTACACGCCGCCAGCTGTTCGCCTTCCAGTTTTTTTGTTTTTTTTTTCCATACGAGGGTATATCCAGAGGTCTAGTGTTGCTCCTTAGTTGAATTGTCTACTCCGATGGAGTCTCCAACAGGTTTAATATTGTTTCATTCCAAAAATGTTCGGTGGCGCTGCAACGCAGGAGGCTCCTAGTGCTGACCTCTTTCATTGCGCAACAGCTACTTGGCCAAAGTTTGCAGGGCAAGATTCTTGCGCATCTCACCTCAATCCTGCAAGCAAGGCTACAATAGCAAGTCATAAAATGATAAAAGACCGCAAGTGTATGTTTTGAGAGATAACTGACAGTGAATGTCAACAAGCATTAACCACACAGTTTCGTTTTCAACTCCATGTATGTTTTCCCGCATCGCGTGCTTGTCCTGAATACTGTTCTGGCCGTAAATGCAAAGTCAGTCACTGACAAGATATTTTTAAGTCACGTGCGGACAAATTGGTGCCTCTGATAGCATCAAACCGCCAGATTCTTCTAGAGAACCACCTGAAATTGCGCATTTTGAAATGGAGGTTGGGCTTCACCGCATGGCACGGGAACAACGCGTGATAACATTTTTTTTTGCTATCTGACAAACTGTTACGCGCAAGTCAACATTGTTTCTAGGACGTGTTTTTTAAATGTTTCCCTACAAAACGTATACTGTATTTTCCGGTCTACAAGTCACACTTTTGTATAAGTCGCACCCCTCTCAAAACGGCAGTTTTTCCAAAAAAAAAAAAAGTATGTGAGCTGCACCAGCGTACAAAACACACTTGTTAATCAGGTAAACTCATAGAGGATCAGTTCATTAGAAAGTGCGGCGAAAGTACATATGATTGCGGCGGCCACCTGTGAATGCATCCCCCGGTAAGCAGTGCTAGACACGTGCATCTACGGTCCAAAGTTTAGACAGAACTAACTTCTCAAAAATTGTTTATTAATACGCACAGATGGCATGTACTTAGAGACAGCATTTAGACAAAACCATCTAAGCTTTTTTCCTCCTACTCACTTACAAATAATTGATTCATTTAGACCATAAAGCTGTGTCTTTAAACGTGCGCTGACATCACGCAGCACACAAGCACCTTTTCGAGCGCAGGCCACGCGCGGCCACCACGTACGAAATTCATTCTATACATAAGTCGCATGGGTGGATAAGACGCACAAACAAAAATTTCAGAAAAAAACTGCAACTTATACACCGGAAAACACGGCATTTGAAATTTTTTCTGCTATCGGTGGTTTGTTATACACAACTAATTTTTTATCATTTTCTTCGACAACTTGACAAAAAGATTGTTTTTGATCTTTTTTTCGCAACTATGATGCATGAAAACATTAAAAAAACTGGTGCTGTCGGAAAGGGCATTAAATAATCTGCATTTTGTGTTCTTTCAATTAGTGCCTAACGAATATTTTTAGCAAAAGAAATGTTTTCTTAGACCCCTAAAAATGGTCTATTTTCCCGCAGTAACGTAAGAGTTAAAAGTCGCGATGAACCGTAAAGGTTTGCATGTTGTGCAGCAGAGCCAACTTTCATTGCTCTATTATTCGTCAATTTCGAATATTCAAGACCTTTGCATACCTTGCCTGATAAAACTGCAATGCAAATGAAACAAAGCAGCAAAAACCATTCCTGAAGTATTCAGGTACTTCAATTCAGGTACTGAAACTTCTTGTACCTGAAGACCACCCTTACTTACAACTTTATTTCTACCTTATGGTAACACCTTGCTTGCTACACTTTACTATAATTTTTAAGTTTTTAAATTTTCGTGTCTTTTTGAAATTTCTGTATGTGAACTGAACTACCAGTAACAGTTCGTCACCTCACTCTTGCCATCAGTGTAGAGCTACACATCAAAGAAGTTGAGGTTTAACATGCCAAAGCAACTTTTAAGCTATCATCGCGGAGTCTTCTCAGAGTCCTTTAATAAGGGTCTAATCCAGTGTTGTTGTTTTTGCTCAACTAAAAAAAAAAAGACCATTGTGGCATCAATTTGAACTGTATAATCCACAAAAACATATCACTCAAACTCACTCTGATACACACACAAGTTTCGTTGGGATTGAGCTTTCACCGGCTACATACCAAGAGAACTTGGTATATCAACGAGGACCATATCTGCTGTAGCGTACTTCACTTGCATAACAAAATAAGATTAAGCCCATTGCAATGAATAATTCCTGATTAGTTTGGTTTGGAATCATATGTAGAGCGCACATAGCTTTCAGCCAAACAAGATACACCAGACCTTAATTGAACATAAATTGCTTAACTGCCATCCAAACGGCATCCAAACAGCATCAGGGCAGTATGGTTTCGAGAATATTCTGGTGTCCTCACTTCCTTTGCTTCAACCTATGCAGAAAGGCAGTGGCACATGTGGCACGCCCTTGTCTTCTATAGCCCTACTCTCCCTACTTTTTGCTAGACGTTGTTAGGCTCTCGGATGAATGGACGGAAAGATAGGCATTTTCTTTTTCTGGGCAACAGATGTGCTATATAGGCATTTGCCTTTTTTATGCGACTTGAGAGACAGACTAACAAAGCTTTTTCAGCAGAGCTTCCTGAAGGAAAGGCATTGCTTTTAATTTGTACACCTAAGCAAATAATGGCATAGTTGTTAAACAGAAGTCCTGATGAATCTAACATATCAGATTTCATTCAGGGATATTATGCTGAACTTTGATGAGCACAAGTGCCTCGTGAAGACGAACAAGCAGCTACAAATGGCGGCAGCTGGCAGCATATGGTAGCAAAATGTACGTACGGCGCTCTCAGCTCCCATAGAGAAGCAGGTGGCCTCATCCCCGCTGAATTGCACAGAGAACACTTCACTCTCGTGGGCCACCCAGTTTGTGATGCATTCATGGGTCCTAACATCTGAAAATGAGACCCCAAAAGTTGTAGCACAAAACTGGCAAGATAACAGAGACAAATTTGGAGAGAAAGATATTCGGCATGCCGACTGATTCATTAAAAGCATAATTATATCAGCAATATTCAAATGGGGCCAAAATGAATCACCAAGTGTTGGACGATGTTGTCCTTACTTGCATTTGGGTTTGTGACACAGGAAAGATTGAGAAAACATAGTTAATAGGTGGAAGATTAGAGACAATAAAAACTTCATATCGGCAAAGACAGAATGTTCTATACGTTGAAGTACAAGGATGCTAATGTAACAAACATAAATAGCACAACAATGACACAGAAAAGAGTCTACACGCAGTTGTGAGGCACCGACAATAGTGGGTGGAGATGGGATGCATGCTATAATTGCTGCCTGTATGCTCCAAGGCAAAGAACCTAAGAAATGGGGCAAGTATGTGCTGCTTATGTTTGAAACAGCGATAATCTCCACAGGTAGAAACATCAAGGGTGGCCGCAAAGAAGATTCTGGATATATATGGAATGTCCGATAGGTGATCAGAGTTCGCTATGTTTGCACAAAGGAATGGGCGACTGCGGTGGAGGGAGAGCTGGGGAGGCCCCTTCCTGCTCGATCTCATCTCAAGAATGCAAAGATCCCAGCCGGCGTTAAAGTCACTGTTAAAATTGCTGTGGAATCTCAACGCATGTTTGTTTTGTTTAGAAATGTAATTAAAACACATGGGTACTTTGTTGTTTATTCAACGTTTATGAGAGACTAATTTGGTAAGCTGCCCTCCCCAAATACCTCATGTGTGGTTCCCGCCCCGAGAAAATTTCTGAAAATGCTCATGCACAAAGTTCATACATTTTTACATAGAATTTCAAGGGGTATGCTTGATATAATTAAGCCTTGGCCTATTCAGGCAAATTTGACAAAAATGACAAGAGCAAGCTAAAACAGTTTTTTTTTTTTTAATTCGGTGATAAATTCGGTGACCTTGTAATAGGGTCCCTGGGCAGCTTTGTCAAGCTGTGAAATGCAGCTTTTTCTGTCACCTCCTCATGTTTTTTGTAAACATGAAATAAAATGCTTATGTCTAGGTATAACTGGAACGAGTCAGCATTTGAAAAAGACTTGTGTTCTGGGGCGGGTTGACTTTTGTGCTGCAACACCATAAAGCATATGACAAAAATGCACAAATGCATCGTTGAAATTTACTGCATCGCTGTCGAGTGGTGCCTGCATGGTCGTCTGTACTTGCATTCGTGCAGATGAAGAGCACTAGACCTCTTCAATGTGCGATCGATATGAGTGTGTTTTTCATCAAGAAAGGCAACAATTTGCGTTTTCATCATTTTCAGCAGACTGTGATTCAATACATATACTGTTACTCAGGTTCTAAACAGTACCGGAGTTGGACCATTCGTTCTCATAATTCAAACTGCTCATAGTTTGAGATACAAACATGTGATCTCTTGGCTATATGTTACCACATTTTACATTGTATCACTTCATGGCCAGAGTGTCACGCCTTCCAAAGACAATTTTACGTTCCTTGTGACACAATGTACTTAACAGTGTTTTTCTAAAAAAAAATATTCTGTTTACTGCTCTGCAGTCATTAAGTTGTTGTAATCTTTTTCAATCAGCTCGACTGTAATTTCGAAAAATCAAAATTTTTTTGTTGGCTTCTATCACGGAGACAGCACAAAGCAACTTAAAATACACTCTAAAAAGATACGGTGCAGAATAAAAATTGCCCATAATGACCCCCCCCCCCCCCCCCCCCAAAAAAATAAGTGAATTGACATTTGAATACATATGCACCAAATAAAACTGACAATTCCATTTTCAGAAAACAACTGAAAAATGTACACTGGTTTAAAACATATAAACCGAAACTGCAAACACCAGGTACGCTCTAAGATGTTCTTGCAGTTCAGCTTCATCGCACTGCACTCGACTGAGCCATCCATGCCACCACACAAGCCAATTAGGTGAATGGGAACGCTGGACATGCCATTTAACCCAAAAATGTGATCGGCACTGCGGAACTACACAATGCAGAATGTCACGCTTGCGTTGAGTGATGATACAGCAACTTGTGCGTCAAATCGCTCATGATTGTACACTTCACATGATCATTTGTGAAAATTTTGTCACTGGCTGCACGAATTGGGCAGCTGAGTGCATAGTGGTGAAGCTGAACCACAGGATTCTTACAAATATTCAAGCTTGATATAAATAGGTTCGGCCCTGTGATGGAATGTAAAGTAGTGTCAGTGCCTTCAGCATGGGTAATCAAATTTAACACAAGTTAAATGAATTTCTTTGGCAAGTTGGCAGTACTGATTAAAACCAAAAGAAGAAATCCCACATGTACTTTAGGGGTACACTCGGGAAGCACTTTCAGGTAATGAACAGTAGACTACCTGTCACTACAAAGAATGATACGCAAGAACCAAAGCCTGTTTCCTGTGCTAACTTATGGGGCAGAAACTTGGAGTCTTACTAAGCACTATGAAAGAAAACCACAAAACTTAGATGAGCTCGGAGAGCAGGATTACAGGTGTAGCACTTAGGGGGCAGGAAGCCAGCTGTCCCAGGTTACGAAACAAACTTATTGCATTACTGTAGAAGATCTGTCAACGCTGTCAGAAAACGCAATGAATGCAAACGACTGGCAGGTGGAGCCCTTCGTTCAAGTGTAGCAGGGCTTAGCCCACTCTCACACTGGACAATCACTGCGCTGCATCAGGGGCACGCAGCCGTCATTACGAGTGGACGTACGCAACCACAATTTCAAGCCATGCCTACATAATTTTTATTTCATTGCAACATCATAAATTCTTTCCCCCTAAACGAATTCTGACTTTATAACCTTGCAACCAAAATTTTTTGGGTTGGACTTGGTGGTTAAAAAGATGTTCATTACTCCATCTTTCAAAATATAAAAATAGGGTGATCAACAAGGGTGCTCTTTTGATTTGCCTTTTCGTTCCCGATAGTTGGGTGGTTGGGTTTTAGTCGCTCATGCGCTTGGCTTAGCAACGTGGCGGTATCTGTAAGGCGCGTATATACTCCACCTTTTCAAGAGCATGGGTGCGCAGCCGCGCAGTCGGCGACGGCAAGTCGGCTAGACTGCATTAGACTGCCCCAGTGGCAATTTCTCCCCCTCTAAAGCCCAACACGGCCAGCGCAGCGTAGCAATGCGTGGCCAGATGGTCACCAGTGTGCCCTCCGGCTAGCGCATGCGCAGAAGGTTTTGCGACTAGTGCGCTGATTGTCATGAAATTCCCGAAACGGTCGAGCCTGTGTTGTAGGCGAGCGAGCCGATGCACGTTCCCACTCTGGGTGGGCTGGTGAGGTGCATTCCAGGATACGGGGGCAATGTCTCTGGTGGGCTCGGCGCGGAATAGCGACATGCCCTATGTCGGCGCCCATGCCGCTGAAATGCACCGGGCTGCGCCGACCGCGCCGGCAGTTATATGACGTTCAAGTAGAGAGGTCCCCGACTTTTGACGTTACGTAACTAAGCCACACGTAATTCCAATACATAAATTCAGCGACGCCATCCCCATTGCCTCTGGAAGCACCTGTACGCATGTCAGCACGGCTTCATAATCAATTTAGTTTCAAGCGAATATTTGGTAAAACACGTTCATTCAACTTATCTGCCTTGCCACGTGCCATTTCATTATGGAATGATCTTCCAAACGCCATCGCCTGCTTATCGAACCGTGATGCATTTCATGAGCGGCTCACCAACCATTTTGCTTGAAGCTTATTCGCATATCTTAATGTTGTAATATTGCCAAACTTTCTTTCTTCATTTGTTTATTTAAATTGATATACTAGCCTACTCTAAAAGTAATAACAATTGCTCGAAATTGTATAATTATGTGGCCACATAATAATGTTTTATGCCACTTCGCATTGCTTCTGTTTTACTTTGCTACTCAACTGATACCAAGATGTTCATAATACCCTGCATTACCAAATTCATGATGCTTCGTTGTTGTTTTCATTGTTTACCCCAATGGAATTCCAATGTACTGCGCTCTGTATTTTTGTTTTATTTTTGTTCCCCCCTCACGCAATGCTCTTCGGAGCCTGTGAGGTACTGTGAAATAAATAAACAAATAAATACCCCGTATGGGGTTGAAACATCGCTATTGATAATTCTCACATAGTAAGCATAATTCCACCGGCAGCAGCATGCCGTCGAATTTCATCGCAAAGCGAACAGGACCACAACACACACACAGAAAGCGTGCTCTCCATAAAAAGGAAATTAATTTAGCATTGAAGTAATATTGACTCTGGAGCTCTAATTAACAGTACACGGTGGACTTATTTTTGTTGTGGAACAGAAAATCTCTCAAAGTAAAATATTTCAACTTGAAAAATGGCACTAATAACTGCTTCATTGCACGATCTTGTTGGATGAAAGAGAAAGAGAACAAAAATTCTTTCATTACAAAACAATCCACTTAGTGCGACTTGGGGACCAAACCGTAAAAGCATCATTGAAAAAATTACTGGCAACTATTGTAAACATGGCATACATCTTTTGGTTGCTATAAAATGCGGCAACGTAACTGCATGCACTTGATTTCTCTCAGTGATAAAAAGACAAAGATCAGAGAGACTGTTGAGGAGCTGCTCACCGAAAAGACATATGCTGCCTCCTGATGTGCCACACAGGAGCAACTGACCATTGTGGCTGAACACGCAGCAGTTCACAGATGAGGTGCATTTAAGGTGCCCCTGTAAAAAAACAACAGGCCAGCCAACCGAATTTGAGCATAATTTGGGCGATGACACCATAAGCCTGTTAGACTGTGCAAACTTTGGGTGACGTTTACTTAAGCAGGTCACCTTACAGTTTGATTTGTCACTCAAAGCTGTCTGAGCTGCAGCTACCAAGCCATAGCCGGTAGGTGAAGCCTTTGGGGGAACCAGTTGGTTAACTTTTAAAGTACCTAAGCATGCTATAAATAATGCAACAGTACTGGGGTAAACAGTTAACTCGGTTCCATAGCAGGTCGTTGATTCAAAATACAAATTTTATTTCTTTCGAAAGATTGCCTTGTTGGGATAGCACTTATACCGCATCTAATGCAAACTTCAGTCAAATAAGCTGTATAATGAGGAAAAAAGAGAATAGGCAGGTGACTCACCAGCTACTTTCCTGCACTACAGTTATGACCCATTATGGCCAGCCTGTGCGGCACAATATATGCACGGACTCGAATGCTTGGGCAAAAAATAAATCCGGAAACAGGAATGGATGTGCATTAAACACAAAGAGACAGCCAGGAAGAGTTGACGAGTGACGATTTCGTGGATCAAAAATGTTTTTGCAGGCCATCTAGGGCTTCCGTTTTGCCTAGCTCCCATTTGTCAGCAACTGGGTAGAAAAGAGTCAAAGTTTTTCAAGGTAAACTTTTATTTTAGCTTACCGTAATTACCCGACTCTAACGCGCACTCTTTTTCTGGAAAAATAGGTCGAAAAATCACATGCGCGTTAGAATCGGATACGAAACCGAAACTGTCGAAACAGCGGAAATTTCGTCCCACCCATCGCCATAACCATCTCAAGATGGCGCCAAAGCTTTTAGCAACGATTTTTCGGACGCAGGAAGCATAGGCGCCTAGGCTTTTCTATCGGCGTTCACACAAATCGTCAAATCGTTCCACTTGCGCGCTTGATAACAGCAATGGCAGCAGCGGCTCTCACGCGTTCAAAACGAGCGGTCGGCTGAAGTGTGCGCCTCTGGAGAAGCTCGCGGGATGGGCGTGCGAGGCGTGGGCCACGATCCCATCGACCATGGTTGAACCTTCGTTCAGAAGTGTGGCATCGCGAACGCGCTTGACGGCACCAAGGGCGAGATGTTGTGGTCAGCGGAGAGCGACGAGGAATGAGATGAGTGAGATTACTTCGAGAAATAAATCGCCCGTTTCTCTCGCATTCGTTTTTCTTGCTCACAAAGTTCCGTGCACGTTACAATCGGAGGTGCAAGTTTTTCGTTTTTTTTTTTTGCCAGGAAAATCGGGTGCGCGTTAGAATCGGGGGCGCGTTAGAATCGGGGGCGCGTTAGAATCGGGTAATTACGGTAAATTGCATGAAGTAGCTCTTCTTTTCTGCCTTCAGGAGTTCAAAATGAAGATAATAATTTCTCTCAATTGAACAAAAAAAAAGGGTTGCAGACATTAGGGAAAGTAAATATTTCATAGAAATAAAAATTTACAAATAGCCAACAAGAAAACATGCCAAATGTGTGTGCCACTGAATATATAATACGCTCGAAGTTGGCACCACAGACCAGCCTATCCTTTTTCTACAAGCACCTTTTTCTTCGCAGTTTAACTTCTGGTCATCATACAGTGTTTTTATTGATTATTTCCTAGGTAACTTGCCAAAGTAACATCTTCAGCTGCAACTACAGTGCTTTTTTACTTTTCTCTTCATCTCATCAGCGTGATTCGCACTGCCAGAAACAACTTTCTGCCGATTACTTAATATCGCAAAACTTGGCTGACACATGCCTTGAAGTGATTTTTCATTTTTTCTCTTCACCGTTAGCATTCCAAAACCTCATCTTGGCATAATGCACAAATTGATAAATATGCTCAGACGATATGTTTTTTTTTTCTTCTTGTTACATGTTAGTATTCCCTGCTGTGCACTCAAGAAAGTGTTGACAGGGGTATTTTTTGTACTTGTATGTATGCAGGGTCCACATGAATCTGAAATGATTTATAGCCTACAAATAATGTAAATCATTGCACTGAAATGCCATGCTCAAGCTTACTGAAATTCAATAGAAGCCATTTTTCCGTGACTTCACAGAGAGGCTTTAGATGCGCATAAACCTACCAGTCATAAGCACGTTACCAGCAAAAACTAACAGTGTTACAGTTACAGTTACCAAAGCCAAAAAAGTAACTCTGTTATAGTCACTGTTAAGAAGTAATGTCATTACTTTTATGTTACTATATAAAACTAAGTAATAGATCGAAAAACAATTAATAGAATTTATTTCGTATTAATGTACGAAGGAGTGCAGGTAGTCAGAAGTGCACATGGTAAAACCCCAGACGAAAGGAACCTAAAAGGGGCTCACTCAAGCACAACACCAACAATCGTTCTGTACGCCTCATTTTGTTGCATCAACATTTTTTGCTTATGCACCCTTGGTGTCAGGGAACATTTTTGAAAAACTCACTCTAACTTGGGGTGAGTTCTTGCTCAAAGTTGGCATCCGAGAGCTTCCCTCTTTTTAGAGGTCTACTTTCCAGTTTCTTTCTTTTTCTTTTCTTGTTTTTGCTCGCTCAAGACCAGGGAATAGTTTTAGACATCGCCTCTAAGACCAACCTCTGACCTCAATCGTCTGCGGGAAAGTTAATCCATCCTCGTAGCGACCTTCTCTCCTGAACTGCGGGAGCAGCCGTGTTGTGGAAAAGTGAAAGGTGGAGAGAAAAAAGTCCGAAAGAGGAGCAAGTGCAATCTGTACGTCGATCTTTAATAAAAAAAAAGTAACTGTTACAGTTACTCTGTAAAAGAGTAACATTGTTACAGTTACAAGTTCCTCTAACCTAAAAGTAACTAGTTACAGTCACAAGTTACTGAAAAAAGTAACTAGTTACTGCCAAAGACTGAACTTAACCTATGATATAAATACACTTGAAGTCATCCTACAGAAAAAGAACTACTCCCGTATAAACAGAAGCACCTATAATAAACATGCACTGCTGCTCAAGTCCGAACAATGCAGCAGACAAAATGTGGGAGCTGAAGTTTTTGTCACTAGGCATGCCCCACTTCACCGTTGGCGAACTCTGAGCACACCTGCAGCTGCTTGCTTTTCAGGTCCCACAGAAGCAGCTTCCCAGGGACTGGCTGTGTGCCTGGAGCTGACGCTTCCGACTGAAGTGAGCTCACCACCACTGGCTCCACTGGACTGCACGCTAAGCAAGCAACGCTGCAGGGGAGAGCACACAAAAAGACTGCCCCTCAGTTGTTGGGGGAGAAAAAAGACGGGCGAAAATTCACAGTTACCTATAGCGACAGCAGGACAACCTAATTTGGACAGTCATATATTAACTACCGTGGGTTTAGGAAGCTCAACAGACCCTTCTCAAAATGGTACCAAATATATACCGTAGCTCGCCTGTATACCTGAAAACATCCAGTTAAAAGCCATTTGCCATTTCTGCTGAATGAGCAAAAAGTTGCAAAATTTTCACCCTTTATAGGAAAAAAAACTAACATGAAAATGACATGCACAAACTGGGCAAACTAATGACAGTGATGCATTTCCAAAGCATAGTTGGGAAAGGCAGCAATATGTTGTGGTGGGAAGGCTGACTCACAGGTGTGAACCACATAAGCGATTTTCCTTCAAGACAAAGAGAAAATATTTTACACTTACAATAGAGTGGCAGTAAACGAGTGCCACACAGCCAAAATTTTTGTTTAAAGTGACAGCATGTGCCTTTAATTAAGAGCTCCAACACGCAAAAACAGTTGACATTTACAAGCGGAAAAGATACTGCCTTATTCAAAGTGAAATGTAGAAATACTGCAGTTGGATTAACATAGGTGCTATATTGAATGCTACAGTTTAGTTTTTGATATCTCAGCCAAAAGGTTATATGAAATTAATGTGAAGAAAATGCCTCAAGTTTGAGTCCTACAATAATTTTCTATCCCAGTTCATCAGGCATACTTTCAAAAAACTTCCTGTAGTTGTGTTGTTGCCCCCCACGTGATGTAACCGGTGCAATTCACACTGGCTACTTTGCTGCCTTTGAACTGTGAACATCTGTGGCAGTCACCAGCACCAAAGTCCAAACAATTTCGCATGTAGGCAACATAAATAACCATAAAATCTAAATTGCCTGCTGACTCTTGTAAACAAGGTGCATTGTGTAGTTTCACTTCAGCGAAGTTTCACATCAACAAACTTTTTGCAAGGTCCATCAAAGTTCACTGAAGTGAAAGTTTACCATACTAAGCAATTGACAATTTCTTTGTTCTGACTGTAAGCACCAGTCAATAACTTCAGGTACTGCAAAATCCTGATTCTGGTGAACAAAAAGTGACATTTCACTGCTTCTTAGCATGAGTAATATATTAGTTTGCTGACGGACAAGCCACCCATGGACCACAGACAAAGAGGGCAAAGGCTTATTTATGAACACAAGTTCCGTGTGCGCATATGGTACAACCATAATAGAATTTCGAGTTTAAATTGAGGCAAAGAAACAAAACAAGACCTTACCTGTGCTCTTTGAGGACGGATACAGACTCAGGAACAATATCGAAAAGGGCCCGGCGTTCTTTGGTATCATACAAGCGCAGGTTTCCCTGCTTCAGCCCGTACACCAACTGAAAAGAGGTGGCGAGTGTGAGACGCCTCTTTCTTAAAGCTTTCCCAAGGATTCATTGAGCTCAAAGATCTACCCACACCACTCCACATAGCAGAGGCACTAACAATGCAATTCAGGGTTAAAAAAAGCTGTAAAATTAGCATCCTTTTAGCCACAGTGTACAAAAGAACACGTACTTCTTCTGTATGCTTTGTCATGGCATTTAGTGAACAACCTGGAACAAAATCCTAATTGTATCATACCATTCATCATGATCTGAAGCTTTCATCATTTTAAATTAATTGAAAACAACAATGAAAAGTTTCCACAATAAGGTTTGCATAAATTACAGGTTGAATTCCGCAATACAGTCTTTTGCACAACTTTTCGCACCTTAAAGAAGTATTGGGCTGTTGTACCTTTTGTGTGCATGCTTGCATGGATGAGGCATTCTATAATTTCATCTGATTAATATGTCATACTTCAGACGGAAAATCCTTACTTTCGTGTATAAAAAATTAATGATGCTATAATGACCATGGCAAGATGTGGTCAGACTTCATGCGAAACAAGGCATTGCAAAGAATGTTTGCAGCACCTTATGCCATCTTGCTGTAGCCAACATCGACCTACCTCTTGTACGAAAAATGGCCACATGGTTTTGGCCCTGTGGTTTTTGTTAGTTGCACAATAAGCTATTAAGCGCCTTTCTTACCCACAACTGAAGGGTGAAGGCCAGCTTTCTAATAAAAGAATGAATTCTTTAATCTCACAATCACGCAGGAGCCAGCACATTCTGAAAGCAACAACCCTTGACATATTAAACATGAAAAAAAAAAAAGATAGCTACACTGAAGCATTTCAAGAAAGAGAATTATAACCTTTTCAAGCCCAGGAAGGTCCTTAAAAGTTCATAAAAGCATAACAACTTTTAAGGCCCAAAGGGCATTAAAAATTGCTATGCTTTACAATGCTTATTTTTATGGTAAAACTGGATAAGTGCAAGACTGACGCAAGAATTTATAGCTTTTTATCCACAACTGAACACCCTTCCCTTATTTTATTTTTATCCTGTTACGGCTTTTAAAGGCTCTACCTTTTTTTCATAAGCAGAATTAAAACAGTACACATTTTATTACCAGTTCCAACTTGCAGCAAAGTCTGTGCAGAAACTTGAGGTACTGTGTTAAGTGCTCTACACACAGTGTGCATATGGCCCTGAACAACACAGGCCAAAAGGCACGCCTCAAAAGAAGGAAAGATGTGTGAGAAACTTAGCTCTCCATGAGCAGCTATGGTATTGAGGGAAGCACAAACACCAAAATTTCAAAGTCACAAAAATCCTTTTTTGTGCTTCCTTTTTACTTGCAAAGGAAAAGCAGTCATGTGCTGTTTCGCAGATGATGCATCTATCGATGTGGTCTGAGTTTTGAAGATCCCGCAACTCCTGACCTTTTGCTTTACCAACTACGTGATGTTGCACTGGATGTTTAGTCTCGAGCTAAACTTCAAAGAAAAAATCATGTAACAAAAAAAAATATGTTGGTGTAAACCAAAGTGCGTGGCATATATGACTAGTGGTACCGTACTCATTTATAAAAACAAAACAATACAAGAGTACTACTCAGAAATTTGCTGCATCTATTCCTTTATATGTACTGGCTCCTTGCTGCTAACTGTACTGCCCTTTGCCTGAAATTATTTGTCCTTTTTTCATAATAAAGTCTTGCAATTTTTCATTGCTCACAACTTTCCACAGCATCATAACATCGTCAAGTAGTTGCAGTGAAGTATCTGCTCCAGAAACTTTTAAAAATAACACAAAAACAAAATAAAAGTTTGATTTATCTGTCTGACAGATTTCCCCACCAGAATAACAATCCCACCATTTTTACCCGAAACTTCAACCAATCAAGCTAAATAATGAGGAAAACAGATGGCAGCCATCAACAAAAGCTGTTGCCAATAACCATAGTTATGCAGTTGTAGTGCTGCCTTTGGTCCTGTTTATTCAATAACCATAGTTATGCAGTTGTGTTTTTGGGTGTTCCCCAGTGATGTCACTGTTGACGTGCAGTGGAAAATTGGAAAGCTTGTCAAAATTAGTGATTTTTTTTGGTGAAAGCAACGTCCTTCGAGGCTGGAATAAAGGTGAGCGAGCTACCAAAGATTAGTTCTTTCAAATAAATTAATGATGTATGTTGTCTTCATGGTCGTCTTATTGGATAGCCTGCTCCTTTACAGCACTAGGAACGCTGCACTTAGTGGAGGTAGCAAGGAGCCAGTACATATAAAGGAACAGAGGCAGCAAATTTCTGAGTAGTACTCTTGTATTGTTTTTGTTTTTATAAACAAAGTTACAGACAAGAAACTTCTTTACATTTACTTGACATAGACTGTCAAAGGATGTGAACAAGGTTTTTTACACCAGAAGTGTATTTATGAAATGAATAAATAACAATTAAAAACTACAGTAAAATGTGCTACTTTTTAATTCATTCACCAACCACTGTAAGTTCAAATAAACAAGTTGAGTGGCAGCTTACTGGCAAAAATAAACAATCTTGGTTTGCAATTCTCACTGTTCCTGTACTGTACCAGCCTTTAAAATAAAGGCTTTGGGTGCAAGATTAACAGCAGCACAGAACAAACAGGGCTCGCAATGATAATCTATTTAATCTTGCTGAAAAACATAAATCTCGAATTCCTTGACCCGTCGCACGAATACCTTAATAGAATAATTTAGTCATAATTCAGCCGATTCCCACCAAACTTTTCAAAGTTCTGCACACTGCAATACACATTCCGTAATCCGCTATATGCTTCGGTAGTGGCCAGCAAACAATGGTGACACATATAATACTATAACATTTGCCACCAGACGCAATTCGTTGGGGCAAGTGACAACCAAAAACTTCAGTGCCAATCAGCTTCGTGCTTGATGAAACTGCCAGTGTGGCTCCAGTGTAATTCAACATGGGGTTCTTGCTTCACAGCTCTCCATTCAAGGGCAATGCATTACGACTGGTTGCTTACAGACCAATTTTTTCCCTCTAATTCTCAGATTATCATATTTCCACCCCACCATGCTCGCTTGCAAGTAAATTGTTCTACCTCAAAACAACCTCAATGTGCAGTGAACCCATTGGCACTGAGCACCATAGAAATAAGCCTGGGTAGGCCACCTGATATATTTGCTGCGAACGAACCAAATGGAAATTCTCCTGGAAACAGCCTTCATGCGAACAGCACTCACTCATCGTAGCTGTAGCTGTGGTACATTATGTGGCTCAAAGTAACTTCCCCAAAAGAAGTCTCAAAAGAAGTTTCTCTATAAGAGAGTTTAAATATGCAAAATTTTCGCAGCTTTTGTTCAGATTTCACTTCCTTGACGGGTGACTGTAGCCACATTCATTGAAAATGAATGTAAGTTCCTCTACCACAGCAGAATAATCTCAACCAACCTTAATAATCTCATGAACCCCGCTATCTTTCCAAGTATGCCGAGCGCTTACAAACAGTGGTTTTTGTAACCACCAGCCGCAAGTTCACAAGCATTTTATTTAGTGCATGTCTGCTGGCTTTTGAACATAGACCTGCTGGAGCAGCCTATGCTGCGAGGTCCTCTATACATCACCAAGCTGCAAAATTGAACCTTGAGCTCCTAGCAAGACTAACAGTTTGCATTAAACAGCTGCTAAGCCAGGGGCATGAGTGTGTCTCGCCTATTGTTGGAGCACTAGCCAGACTTATGCCAAGACCATGATAGCCGGTGCCTAGACGCACACACCGCTAGCTTTGGCTGCAGTCCACCCAACAAGGCACAGCGTGTGTGCGCACGCATGCACGCACGCACACACGCACAAACACCGCAGCAAAGGAGCGCAACTGAACCACCACTTGCCAAGGATTCGTGCTTGTGCACCCACTCCAGGGCAGTCACGCTAGACTTGGACGACACAATAGTGGCCAGAGTTCTCGGAGATGGGTTGGCACTCCAGACCCTACAGTGGCAGACGTGAAAACACCGGCATCGGAGGAGGTCCCAGTGACGCATGCAAGGCAGGTGGTAAAATCATAGCCCACTTTATCACGCCAGCGGTGTCTGCACTGGCCAGGGTGCCCGAATTGCTGAACTTGCAGTGGGTGATGCACGCCTGGTGTTCCCTGTACTCCTCCTACAAATCGAGACGGGTCAGCCGGTGCTAGGGGGAGGTGGGGGGCCCCACCGTGCTCGAGAGAGGAGAGAGAGAGAGAGCGACTCACTTGGTTAAGCAAGAGCAACTTGTCCTGCTCACCTGCCGGCAGGGAGCAAACACAGGGCATGCATGGCGTTACGATAAAAACTCGCTTTATTCACAAACGAAAGAGCTCTTTCTTTATACAAGGAAAGTCGGCTTTTACCAGAGCAGCTCTTGGGGGAAAAAGTTGCCGGTTCGGGCTTCTCTGCGTGCCGACTTATCGTTACGCCCTGCAACAGGCCCATGCTGTCGGTTCCAACGCTCGTGGTCAAGCAAGAAATGCATCATCGACATGCAACTCGTTAGACGACACATTCTCACAGCTGTAGTGCATTACGCACCTTCAGTTGTAAAGAAGATGCTGTCGGGGTGTCTTGGGGCAATGTTTGATTTTCAGAAGTGCTATTGGCTGGAGGCCGTTTTGTTTTGTCTGCCAGAAAAATGAAAGAGAGAGGGTGTGGCCACATTTAGCAAATAAGGAACTTGAAGGCATCTATTTTACTGATGTCAATGCAACCTATCCAGCACATTGCACCCATACAACAATTTTAGCCACAGAACATTGGCAGCCAACCTCACATGTACGTTTTGCAACATATCGTACCTCTTAATAATGGAATGCTCATTCATAAATACTGATGGCTAACTCATTGTAAATATCATTAACAATTGCTAAATAGCCACCAAGAATTTACTGTCGGCTTAACCGTAATTATTACAAAATTAATACAAAGCCCCTTCACTTGTAGCACCATTCATGCACTACTAAATTCAACTTTATTGCAGGTTTTGATACATAGCTTGTTCAACTCTCTCCAGCAGCAAGATATCACAGTTTCAGACACTTCCCAGAACTACTGGGAAAGTTGACACATTTTGCCACTGCATATACAGTAAGCATAGCCGCTAATGCAAATGACAGTGTTGAAAAATTATTGCTGACATAAAACAATCATTTTGTGTCCAACATACAAGCTATTTTCACCGGTACTAAATGACATCAACACAAACTTATCTCTGCACCCCACTAGCAGCACAATTTGAAAAGCTGTGGCCATGTGAAACATAGCGTGCTAAAATCTACAAAGTACACGGAACGGTTTCACAAAGCAATGCACCTAACATAAGCCCCTTTGTTCCTACATGCATGCACTGTTCATGCATTACAGCGTGAATGGCATAAAAAAAAAAAAAAGCACTGCACACAGAGCACAAACGGGATGACCAGGAACAACAATCTGATGATGCCGAAACGAGAAGTTGCATGTGTGAAAATCTTTCAATCTTCGGACACGTTTGACAAGATGTGATGAGAAAACCTGTGCTGAACATCTTGGAGGCAATCACTGCAATTGTTCCAAAAGCTTCACTAACTTTGCTCTTCTCCTGTCTGTTTTTTGGACTCTGCTTGTAGCTTGCGGCCGGTGACAGGTGACGTCTGGATGTTACCAAGCGTTCGCATCAGCGATGGGAAAATTTTCCGGCCCCCCTCAGAAACCGGGGCTTCCCTGAAAAGAAAGCGTGTAAATAATGTCACTTGGCTGACTACTTCCATGACGATGTAAACAGAGCAGTTGCCAGAGGCTAGGGCAATATTACAGAACTTGCCAAGTACTGATACTTGAGTTACAGGGACGATGAGAGAACGGGAATGAGAATGCAATGAGATTTACTTTTACACAACTTTTTCCATGGAAGCCCACTCCCTGTTCTTCAACAATTGAACCTTCTATGGCTGTGGCAATGTTCCAGCCATGTTCCAGCTTTTTACCAGCCACTGTGTTTCCGGACAGAGTTTGGCTAGTGCGTAAATTAATACATCCGTCTTCTGCGTTTTGCTGTTTTGTGTCGTATTCGCCCTGCAGCCGGGAAAAGGCAAGGACAAGGCGAGGGGGACAGCTGGGATTGGCTTAGGGGCTTGACACCCTCCAGAAATATGTAATCTGTCGGCTGAGACTCCCAAATTTTCTTATTTATCAAGCTGTCTGAAAATTTTTTATACAGGAGCCTGTTTTTCTGACCGCACAAGTTGGAAAGCGCCTTCTAGTGTTGCTTTGGACACCCCGTGACACCTATGAAGTGAGGGGTATTTCAGCCCCTCTCGGGAGAAAGAGGAGTAAACTAAAAAAAAAAAAAAAAACCTCTTGCTATGCTTTTTATGCAACTATCAGTGGTGTGTTGACCTCACCTTTTTTCACACTTAAGCTTCCAAGATCACATTCAGAGAGAATTTTCACACATCTTGAATTACATTATTTACCTATTCCTTCACTGTTATTCCAAACTGCTTAGTTCTGTCATCTAAACTATTAATTAAAACAAAATCTATTGTGCTTATGCAAGGATTAACTTTAAAACAAATTCATTCAAGCCGCATGCTCAAAACACACAATACCAAACTAGGGTATACTACAAGTTTCACTGTAAACTGAACAAGTTCCAAACATTTTACATCAGCGATGCAAGATCTCAGTCATAACTGTGGGTACAGAGTACAAAATAGTGGATATCTACAATTCACTAAGCTTCGAGTACTGTGTGAAAGCTAGCTTTTTGAAGCAATGCGCGAGTGGAAGAGAAATCTTGTCCACCTGTGTGAGTGGCTGTCTCTTGTAGGATGGCAACTACAATACGTCAAACACACACCACACTATGTCCTTATCTCGCCTTTTTTCTTGTTTTTTTTTTAAAGGAGATCACTAGGGTTGATGCCATTGGAACCACCAAGTAAGAGGTTCCTGCTTTTTGTGCAAGAATAATAAGCAACACTACGAAGCTGCAAGCCCCGAGTAAACCACGGGCTGTTGGTCTTGTCAGTACTGCAGTTTTGCTCCCAATTCCTAAATTCCCACTGCACGAAGTCTGTCAATGCTCTGAAAGCATAAAAATAGAATTTTTCTATATATATGTGTGTGTATGTACATAGTTAACCCTTGACTATATTAACTACCAGAGCATATACGTGTGTATTGCAGAAAGTTTGCTACATTACTGCTTCTACGAATTCAGTTTTCCTATTTACTTGACAAATCCAGTAATTCAATCATGTTTAGTTTTGAAATATAGCAGACTTCACGAGTTTTGAAGGGGTCACATTGCTCAAAGCATTTCAGCCAGTGTTATGCATCAAAAATAAAACAGCAAGCCTGGCCCAACCAGCCAGCTCGTTTATCACCACAGGTTTTCACCCACATGACAGGTGCTTAAGAGCCAGGAGATACGTAGTTACCCCATCCGGGGCTATATAGATTCTACTGAACTTACTGGGCTATCACATAAAAGTCATCCATGGGCTCTTCAGGGGCAACAAGGGCATCTGCTACTTCGCACACCTCCGGCTTGCCAGCCGCCAGCTAAGAAGAAGAGCAACAAGGGGACATTTAACAATTTCACCTCGGACATGATTAGTGGTACTAGTGAACTGGATGTAACAAAAGTTGACAAGAGTTTGCAACTTTTCATTACATCCACGTTTTCGTTACAAGCAGGTTTTGAGTTAAGGCTCATGGGAATGAAGCAGAAACAAAGCCAAAATGCTAGACACCAGTGAAGGTGAACTCGCCCTTCATGGATTTATTTCACAGCGAAAAACTAAACTTGTACTGAAAGGGTGCCTTTTTGCAAACCTGATGCTCTTTATGGCACTCAACATTGTTCAGAGGGGGCTAGCTGGAAAACTATGCCAGGCTGCAACATTCTTCTTTCTCACCAATGGAGACGGCACTTAAAATTGTACACTTTTCTTGAAAAGACAAAACTTTTCATTTTCTAGCAGCAGCCCTCCTCACCGACGAACCAATACCACAGAGAGAAGTGGAGATGAGCGGCTACACACCAACAGGATGGCCTAGCACCTCAAAACTTAAGTCTGGAACTGAAACCGCACTGATGCGTGGAAACGCACGGTAGTTTGCGATGCAGGCGGGAAGCAGAGCTCTTCGATGTAGGCAGTTGCGAAACTCCGCATCAAAAAACGGCCCGCGCCTGGACCCCCCCTACTTTGGATTGTGCGTACCGTGGCGCCACTGCGGTTGCCGCATGCGCTATCCAAAAAACAAAATAATTATTCAAACTGACAATTTAATTTAAATTTTGTTTTAAAGTGCATAATTCTTTATTTTTGTGCTTTCTTAAGTTATTCATTGCTATCTTAACTCTGGTTTTTAGGTGGTGATTGTTTCTGCGTCCGCGCATCTACCTCGACCAATTAGCGCTTGTGCGGGCACTCCGGCACAACATAGGTCCGAACTGAAGTACCAAATTCGGAGTTATCCTTTGGCCTACAGCTCAGTGTATGCCAAAAATAATCCAGTAGCCGATCAAGCGGCTCTAAATAATCAGTTTCAGGTGGCATAAAGCCGTCGAAGCGACTTATTTTTTTTGTGGCCAGAAGACCGAAGAGGACGCGCAGCAGACGACAGTGCGTAAGCGACGGTTGACCCCATGGTCGCATTTCTGTTTACTACTTTTGCTCCGTATGTATATAAAACACTTGCATAGTTCAACACATTGGGCTCCTTTGGCATAACAAATTTACGTAAGCACTCAAATACCATTTTTCGCCCAGGTCGTCGAGCAGCGAAGCAAGTTGTATAGTTTATTTTGTCACCAAAAGATGGCGCCACTGTAAAACAAGATCCAAAGCAGTAGACCAATCTCAGGGCCACTTTTTGATACATGGGGCCTATGGGGAGTTTCGCAACTCCTATATCCAGTAACTCTGGGTGGGAAGGGGGGGGGGGGGGGGGTGCTAGGGAATGAGGGGTAGTTACTTTTGCTAGCTGGTGTGGTCTCACACTACACAAGCAAAACCACATGTCACTGATACACTAGCCACGGGATGGTGCTAGCACCTCCGTTCATCATCATCATCATGACAAATTTCGTGTTTAGGCGATTTGAGACGCTTTCATCACTGCTGGCTCCTTACGGTAGTGCCAGTATTCGTTAAATTAGTTCATTTCTCTGGTTTACTTATGAGTAAAAGTGCAAAAAACATTTGATCAGCTCGCCAACTTCGTTACATCATGGTTAACTGCCGCGACGGTTCGTTACATACAGGTCGCAAACACTTGGGCTTCATAGGGGGTGGCAATGGGGAATTGAAAAACTTCGTTGAATCCATGAATTCGTTACATAGAGGTTCGTTACGTTCAGGAAAATACTTCAAAATACAATCTAGCCAACTTGTTTATATTACGGCTTTTAGTAAGAACACCTTACTGGATATATAAAATGAATTTATTTTCTTGTTTTTTTTTTGTATGCTTGCATTTGAGTCTGCCTTCAAAAAATTTTCAGCCTTGACGATCACACAGATCTATGCTTACTAGGATACTCTGCATTTAGTACTAGTAGGTCAACAAGGCTAAACGAAGTCCCATCAACATCAACAATGCACACCACTGCAGGAACAGGAACCAAGGCAACTAAGCATCTTTGACTTGTTTTGTTAAGATTTTAGATTTTCTTGACATCACACAACCTAATGTGTAACTTGGCAAGTGGTTGCAAGAAGGTGCTGGCAGCTCCGCTCAGGTGACACAAGTAGCTGCAGCTACAGCTTGTCACCACTTGCCAGATTAAAATTCTTAATGAAAACAAAGTTCGAGATGTAGGACAAGAGCTGATAACATAGGCAACAACAACAGTGGAAATGGCCACCCGTGCCCCTAGTGAAAGTACCAGTGAAGTATTCATCTTAACTGTGGGACCTATCCTCTTCAGGAAGCAACTGAAACTGTAACAGGCAATTTTCGTCAGTAGATTATATTTAATTATTTGTTGTTCGTTCACGTATTGAAAGCTCTGTTTCACAATTGCTATGTCAATACGTATGCATTGATCAAAGCAATAAAAGCACTATGTAAACATTTGGTGCCCGTACTTATCAACCAAAAAATTACTTAAAAGGGCCACGAAGACAAAATACAAGTTTGGTTCATTCAAAAGATTGCCTCATTAGAATCATGCTGACACCACTTGTAACGTAAACTTCGCTCAAATAAGCTGTGTAATTAGGAAAAAAGGGAATGGCCATGTGACCCACTACAGTAAAGCCCGCTTATATCGAACATGAATATATCGAATTATTGCCTACATCAAACCCTTGTATAATTCTGGTAAAAATTACATGCATTTAAAAATTTTTATATCGAACACGAGTTTGCTCACAATAGAATATCGAACTCTCCCGCGCGGGATTTTTCGCTCTCCTTAGGCATGTGGCACGCTTTCCCACAATACATCGGCGCACAGCGGTGGCGCGGGTGTCGCTTGCGACTCCCACGCAAGCTCGGGCGCGTCTAAACCGGCCGTGGCAGAGTGGACCAGCTCCACACAGGAATGCTGTTGGAGTTGAAAGCGCCACATTGGGCACTGCGGGCTGCGGTGTCACCGAACTTCAAGTCCGCGCCACTCGCTGCTTGGTTCGCTGGGTTCGCCATTATTCGCTTGTATGTCTCCGCTCTGTGGAAGACGCTGAGGACTCCGTACCGCTTCCGAGCACGAGCGAAGCCATCGCTGCTGTGGCCCTGCTACGGCGATACTACAGTGCCATTGAGGGCAGTGGTCTTGTGCTTTTCGACTGTTTAGATACCGTGGAGCAAGCAGTCACCACTCACCCAGTTCTTCCGCCCCAATAAATTATTGTTTTCTTTCCGAGAAAGTGTCGTATCAATAGTGAACTGCAGGGTGGCAAGAGCTCAGCGTTAGCTCGTGAATCCATCGGCAAGATTGCACTCAGAAGTTTTTTTTTCGCTTCACTTTCTATATCGAATTTTCGCTATATCGAACTATTTTGCAATCCTCTCGCTGTTCGATATAAGCGGGTTTTACTGTAGCTCATTTCCCGCAACAGAACCTATGATGTCATACCAGCCAGCTCTGCGATTGGCGGAGGCTGGAAAAAGCAAACGCAAATCATGCAGAACTTATAAGTTTGCCAAATGAGCTATTTGCGCTTAAATTTAGGACACATTCTTTTTATAACAGTACAAATGGTGGGACAAACAGTGGAAGTTGCAAAAGCACACGTAAACATAGAAGTATTGATGCGTACTGCTGTTGGTACTGTGCGCCCTATGCTTTGTTTATATGCACGGCACTGCGGGGCTTCGGGGTTGTCTCAGACGACACTGGCCGGCTGACGCAAGCGACGGTGTCTTACGTGACCCTATTTGTCGGGCGAGCACCATGTTTCACGAAACGGTTATTTTCTCCATGAACAAAAACAAGCCAGGTTTAAATACAGTCGCAAACAAACCAAAGGCAGAAAACGGCTTGCCACAGAGTGTTGGCGCCATCTAGGTTGACTAACAGTAAGCTAGTCTTCTCTTCCCGCCAAGTTTAGCTGAAAGACCTGTTCTTATGATGTCACTGCAAACGTCGTTCAAACACACGTTCTGGCGCGAGAACAAAACTTTAGCTTAAATTGATTAATTTCGCAATGAATAAAGCATCGTTCGCTTCCGGACAAGCGCTGGGGGCACTATAGAACATGAAATCGTTCGAATAAAACAACCTTGTATTTTGTCTTCATGGCCCCTTTAAGGTTTATAAGGTGAAAGGTCAAACAGACCGTGTGAATTTGTTGTGTAGCATACTCTTATTGTGCCATAATGGCAGAAGACGAGGACGGTAGGAAACGATGATGAAGTGATTGAGCACGCAAGCCGTGCACGTGCGGTGGTGCGAAAGGAGCAGTGGCAGGGCAATGTTAGCGACGCAATGTCTCGTTCCTTTTCTACCCGAGTGCATCATGCAAAATATATTTGTGGATACCAGCCACCGATGTCTGTCTGGTTCTTCTTTTCCACAGTTGTGGCATTTATCACAAGCCTAGTAGAGGTGATAACATGTGTGCAAATGGCCATTCACTGTTGGAAGGACTGCCTGGAATTTTTGCACAAAAGACTCTTCTACAGAAGAATGGGTGTCCAATATAAAGATAGAAAAAACATACACCCCATATTCTAGCCCTTTACATGCCTCTATGCCCAAAACTGTGCATTAAAATTCAGAAGCATTTGCAGGTTCATTCACTCATCAAAACCCATGCTGATAATTTCGCACCTCTACAGTTCCTTTAACGTATGCATAAAGCTTTGCGAAGAGATTTTAAATTCATAACAAAGCCCCTTCCATAAACAAAGTGATAATTTGAAAATTATTTCTGTTGGCACAAATTGTAACACATCCCTCCTCACTCTATAAAATACAGCCATAACAAATAAATTTTCTATTTCCATTGTGCTTGCTTTAAACAGGCCATACTGTACACTGCTAATACATAATGGTGTAAAAATTCTTTCCAAGCTTTTCTCCTGGAATAACATGTTCTAGATACGACCTCACAGTTTTGAAATATTCAGGCACTTAAGCTGCTAGCTGGGAAGTTTATTTCAGCAATACAGCCAGAACTCAAATTACAAGGTCGCTAAAATCGCTCGGCTGAAACAGAAATAAAAAAAACAAAAACAGCGTTGAAAATTCTTCACGTCTTCTAACCTGGTAGATAAACTGGCTGGATTAAAACTACAGGCCCATGTATGGCAATTGTTTTTAGAGTGTGTAATTAGCTGCCAACGCACTTCTCTAAGAGGATGCTTGAACATGCATTACTCACCTCGTGTTTAAGAGATTCATTTTCTTCTTGCAAAAACTGCATCTTGTTCATATCTTCATCGTAACTCAGGAGTGTCGGCAGGGCTGAGTATATAGAAACAAACAATAGGCCCCATGTAAGCCACAACTAGTACGCTAATCAGCCAGCTGTGAGCTGTGTGAAATGTTCACTGTGAACAGGTCGGCGCAGATGCATTGGACATTAGATTGGGCCTTTGCCTGTGAATACTTAAAGATGCAATGAAGAAAAATACAACTTTGCTTATTACAAAAGAACTTTTGCGTTAACTTATTCAACTTTCGATTCAACCCCAGCTCTGAGAGACGTTTTCTGAACAAAAAAAAAAAAAAAGATATGGAATATAAAATATTACAAAGCTTTCAAATTTCATGATACACGATGTCAGAAGTGACGTAACGGGGGAAATACTAAAAACAGTCATCAGTGAGTTAAACCCACATCAGCATTTGAGTGGTATGATCAAATGAAACTACAAGCACCTCCACAATCGCACAGTCTTGTTTTTTGTTAATGGCTTCGGTCGGCAGATGCCAATTACACAAAGAAATCCCTGTGACAGTATAAGGACCTGGTGAGAAAGTGGCTGGTGAATGACCACTGCTTTATCTGTTTTCCTTAATACCTAGATTGTTCGAATTATTGTTAAAATTAGAATCATTGTTATTTGGTCAACGAACCCAACCCTCATCTTGTTTTCATGGACCCTTCGATGCACTCCTTGGCCACCTCTTTTCAATTTTTTTTTTTGCACTAGTTGTGCACTGTGCACTAGTTGTCATGTAGTTGTGCACTGGTAAGACATTTCACAGTTAGGCACATCCGTGTGCTTGATTCTTAATTAAGGACAAAAATCATATTTTGAGACAAAAATTATTTGTGTTTCCAGATTCAGGTATACACAAATAACCAGACAAGGCTCTCCGGTTCAGACCAGGTTGTCTAAAATTATACGAAGCCCTCCGACTATGCAAGCACTCATAGACCTAGAGTTATTATCTTCAGGGCCCAAATCCTCTCCCTTAATCCTTCTGCACTGCTCATCAGAACTTATTATTTGGTATTCATTTGATAATGCACCCCCAAGAAAATTAGGCGCCTTAAGTCAGACAAAATGTTTGTCAATGCAAAGCAGACAGGTAAAATGAGTTAGATTAAGTTTATACAACGGCTTAGCAGGATCCAAACACACGGTGAAAACAAGATCATGTCAACAGCTACGACAAGTTAATGAGTAAGCAGTAGGCTTGCGGCAAAGAATCAATTGCTTGGCAAATTACACAAGCAGAATGATATGACTGAACGTAAAGTCAAAACTGCAGTCTGAATCGAGACAAGCAAATTGCGAGCAGGAACACAAGTGCAATCCTGCACGTCCATCAACCTATCTCAGGAGTGATTTTTGACCACACAGAGCCCACTAGGCTTGTGTAAAGACAAACTCAACCGAATGGAATTATCTGTTCACTTTACCAGAAATTCATATAAAGCAAATGTTTTTGCACTCTGTTACAAAAATTAACTGCATATGTTCCTCTTATATTCAAATTCCTCTTGGACTAATTCACCTTCCCGTGAGTATATCATACACATCTTTGTATATAGTTGGCGGTTGATTTGCTGGACTGCCTCAACATTTGGATGCTTTTTGGGGAGTTACTCAGCAACAAAGTAGTGCTTTTTTCCCCCTGCATTACATTTTTCATTGCAGACTGCCCAATTATTTTGATGCTTCTGCAGTCCCCTTTAGGTCCTTAAATAATTGGCACTGAAAACAGGGACCATGACTAGAAACACAGGAGCAGGTAGCAGATCGAACAAGGTTACCTCATGGAGCACGCACAACGTTCCTTAGTGGCAAATGTTAACGACAGGCATAGAACGTGTCAGAGCAAGGTGCTGGGCATTGCCACAAGTGCTCTTCAAGGTTATTCTGTCGGGGTCATGTTCTCTGCCACAGGACTCATGAAAGGCGTGATACTGCAGACTCACCCATACTTTGGTAGACGACACTCAAGAAGTTCCGTAAGGAAATTACCATCATCTCTTGCCACTGGCGAGTGAAGTAGACTTGAAAATTTGGGTTGTCTTCCACACTTTTCAGAAATGGAAGAGCTGAAAAACATGCAATAGCGGTTGAAACCCCCGGCAGTTGGTAAGTCCATTCGAGACATGCTGATGACAAAGCACTGACACTGGGTTGTCCTTATTCAGCACATTTCTAGCACACTTGCGAAACAACCTTTCCCACTCTGCTACAATCGGAGCAGTGGAACGTTTGGCTGCTTGTCATTAAACTCAACGAAGCCTTCTGCTTTGGAAAACACTGGGACCTTTTCATTGCAATTTCGATGGCCGCTATGTCAAATTTAAAATAAGGCCTTCCCCAAACTGTGACTCAAAGCAATTACTTCTGGCACAAAATCAAACTTCTCCATTTGTTCCCAACTGCCAGCCAAGTTCTCAATGTAACAGCTGTATGGGTTCTGAACGCTGTGGGGGAAGAACTCAAGGCTGTGACGATGATTCATGCATTGGAAGCACAAGAACATGCCAAGCAATTTAATTCCCCTCCAGAGCTGAGTTTTATCTGTGGCTCCCTGGACCCATGGAAAGGGTTTGCTTGCTTGTGGAGGCAATGGACGGAAGCAATTCTACCAAGCCAAAACTTAACACTGGGCAGCCGTCCCAGTAACTAGCACAAAGTATCAGTACTGTAAATATGTCAAATTAGAGAGAGAGTGAGAGAAAGATAGAGCATTTCACCTTTATATTTTGCAGTTTTGGATTTTAAGTTGCATTCTGTGCCCTAACTTGCAAGCACTTCTCTAGTGCTACCAGATGATAAAGAACTGAAAGGAGCGCAAGCTTGAGTTTGCCAGAAAAGCTGTCAAACATTTTTTTGTAATGGTTGCGTGGCTTTCATCATCAGCCTATCTACACCCACTGCAGGGCAAAGGCCTCTCCCATAGATCTCCGTGGCTTTAGCTCAGTCTTTTCATGGTTCCTGTAGTTATTCACCACTGAGATCACCAGCACACATAATCGTTCTGTCTGGATTTCCCCCACTTTTCTCACCACGTGAAAGTGATGCCGCACAATAACAGACCACCCTACTCAGGTTTTTTTTCTTTTTTTTTTTCTGATGAATCTTCGAAGCTTTGCATTCCCCTCTGTTGAAAAATCAACTAGTATTGTGCATTCTTCAGACTGAAAAAGGCTGCGACTTGCTGCCACAACAACGTACCGAACCACTCCTTCCACTCCGCCTGGCCATGCAGTTCAGGGGCCATCTTATCGAAGAAGTCCGTGAGCTTGTCTTGCCGGCCATTGGTGACGCACGCCACAACGTACATGCGCAGCAAGGCGAGCTCCAACTTGCGCACAGTTGGGATGAAAGATTGCTCGAGGCGCCGGAAAATACGGTTGTCCAAGTGGCTCCAGATGTCTCGAAGGCCAACCAAGTCCAAGGATTCTATACAGCTGCTTAGGTGCTCCACTACGCGGTCAGGCTGCAAGGGGACAAGCATGGGACATGCACTTATTTCCCATGCCCTCTGCGCAAATGACAAAGTGATGAAAACAAGATGGGAGGAAACTGAAGTGGCTCACAGACTACTACTAATACTAATACTACTACTACTTTTACCTCCCTAGCTCAGCACGCCAATTCTGAAGCAGTATATAGCCTAGAGAAGTAGCTTTGGTGGCAGAGAAATAATTTTGGATGAGCTTAACTAGTGTCAATTTATTTGTAGGGGGTTCTCCGAAAAGAGAGAAATCCTTGGAGGCAACTCTTGGAAATTTTGTGATCACGCACCATACAGAGTTCCAGTACTATGTTCATATTTTAACAGCTTTCCCAAGTTGCGCATGGTTAGATCCCGTCAAATTCCCATTTCTCACTCATAACAAAAACAGCTGCACACGCTTAACTACCAAGCATTAAAAAAATTAATGTGTCATCAAGAAGCAAGAAGCAATGTGGAATAGATTCAAGCACATTAATCTCACTCCAACACCAGGGAAAGCATGCATACTTTTCACGGTTCAAAATGCAATGCTGATAAAACACGAAAACAAAAGAACTTGCCTTCAACGACAATGCTTGTGCAATACTCAAGAACAGTCATTGAATTATATGCAACTAAATCTGATGCGGGTACCAGGAAGTAGATTGCGATATACACTACCTATCAAATTACTATCAGAGCGACAAGCTGGCATACTGCCAAGCTATAACCACAATGAAATCAAAAGCCTGAAATAATGACTCGAGATGAGGAAAAGACATCCTTGCTCCTGTCTTGCTTGACTTGCACTCTCGTTTTATGAGCTTTTGATTTCATTACGACACCCTACCAGTTTGCCCACTTGTTCATTCTGTAAGCCACGAGCAGTTCCATTGACAGGTACCTGGCTCCTGACTGGCAACACCGATTTTGTTACCCCTGCCAAATGACCACTGAAGTTATGCAACACAGATTTTGTCGCGGCTTGCACTGCAATACATCTCGGAAATTCTGGCTGTGATGATTGAGGGTTTAGGTACAGGAATGTTGTTTTAGGTTGACATGACTGCATAAATTTCCATTGAAATACTATAGCTAATAGCTAGGGTGACCACTAGTCCCATTTTGGCTGGGACAGTCCTACTTCAGAAGAGATGTCCTATTTTTAGCAGGTGGAATGAATGGGAAGTATGTTTACTTGCCATAGACTTCCAATATAAACATAGCATAAACATTTATTTCGCTGAAAATACAATTAAGAGCTTTTTCTGACATAATTGAATATTGGCAATACTGGATGTGGCTTGACAGGACACTTCAATAGGGAGATCAGATTTTTTTTATGCAATAATATTTCAGATGACAGTCATATAGCTCAATTAAAAGTTCTAATTTTTGCTTTCTTAGATTTGTTCCCACACACATACAGCTGTGATCCTCTGCCCTTGAGGAAAATGACTTTCATACTTTCTTCAGGTACCAATTAGCGGAAGAAATTTCCTCTGGCAGAAACGGCAGCCCCAGCACACTGCCAGCAACAGCAGCACAAAGTCCCAACACACACACACACCATAAAATCGATGCACTGAACTATTAAATTTTTAGACAGCACTGTTTTGAATGATCCCAATGCAAATAAACAAGAGCATGGCATACACCAGTTTTATTAGAGGTTTAAGACAGAAGAAAAGTGGGCCGATATTTTAAGGGGCTGCATGGTGCCTAGAGGGTCCCAATCATTGGGCCACAGCCGGGGCTGCGGTGGTTGCCTATGCTTTGTGTACGCCTGACACGGCTGACAACACAGGCCCACACAAAGCTGCCCATTGAATGGCAGCAAATTTTTTTGCAGTGTCCACATCCCTCTACTGTCTCCTGGTGCACACTCATTGCAATCAAGTTGTTTTTAATGCACAGTGCATGCTGCGAAGACTACTGTCAATAAGACGGTGCAATTTTTTCCTGTTGTTCATACTTCAAAAAAAAAAAAAAAATGAAGGAATTTACACACAGAAGTTCCCCTTCCACAAAACATGCAAACAACCAGGCACACAGACACACACTCACACCAGAAAAAATGCTTTGGATTGCAACGTAATAAAACAAGACATGCAGTCATGTAGAAATGAGGCACAAACACAAAAATGTGAATAATGACGACTTAAGTCCAAGGTTAAAATTTGTGGATGCCAAATAATGGTACAAGTACATTTAAGAAGTTCCACTACCTCACTTCATTGTTATAATTGAGTAATGCAATAATTTCACTTATTTGCACAGAAATCTTTGTTCTCACTCATATTTTCACGCCCGCGCCTCATTTGGCCACGACTATTACGGCCAAACAGACTACACTCAGAGCAGCGCTCCCCCATCCTAATTGCACGCACTCAAGTGCGTGTCGGGCCACGGTAAGAAGCGAAAGGCACCCGACACACTGCTGAGGCATTCCATGGTAAGGCTAAATAAGCACAACTTAGATGGCAATTTTTACAGCAAGCCTACATTCCTTCACACAACTTTCCCAACTTTCCCAGCAACAATTTTCTGAAGTTGCTTTAACCCGTTGCAGCTCCAAAAAAGATGGAAGGTTGGCCTAGTTTAGTACTGACACATTGTGAAACACAGAAAAAAAAATAAATGATGCTGAGCCTAAAGGGATACGACAGCACTATCCAGTTGCCCTACAGCTCTTTACAACTGCATTTTGTTTGTCATGAGTGTTGCAACTCCGCAAACTACTTAGTGTGAAAGCTACCACTAACACACATACACAATGGATGCAAAATACAAGTGGGGCTTTTCCAATCCATTTTATTACGGAAATGCAGCACCAATGGTCACTTCCAATAAATGCACCATGTTCCATATAGACCGGCCGCCGCTGATCACTCCAGTTCCACCAGCACCTGACCCTCGTCCACAGTCTGGCCCGGCTTCACAAAGACCCCCTTGATCTTCCCCATGGCAACGGCCACAAGGCTGTTTTGCATCTTCATGGCTTCAATGACGCACACTTCTTGGTTTTCCGCCACCATGTCACCCACCTCGACAGCAACATGCTTCACCAGACCTGGCATGGGGGCTTCCACAATCTTGCTCGTGTCAACCTTCGGCTTTGGGGGCATCTTGCTCAAGAAATCAGAGGCCTCTTGCTGAAGCACCTTGGTGCTCAGGGTCGTGCCTTCGAAGGAGATCTTGAAATTGCCAGAGTAGTCCCGCTGGAGAAGCTGCAAAGTGTACTCGTCGCCGGAAACAACCCCCTTCACCAGGGGCTGCGACAGGTCGGCTGGGAGCGTGACGTCGAACTTGGTGCCATCAACTTGAACAGAGTAGCTACCGTTTCCTTTGTGGTCCAAGGTCACGGGGGTCTTCCTGTCAGCTACCATCACTTCGACTTCCCAGTGAGCAAACGTCTCGGTTGTCGCTACCTTGTGTCCATTCAAAAACTCGCGAGCATGCAACTCGTCCTGCACAAACAACGATGCTGCAAGGCAAGCGAAGTGGGTCTGCTCCTTGTCAGACAGCGGTTTACCTGTGAAGCCATCGGGGTAAATCCGTGGCAGATAACCCGTGTCTATGTTGCCGTTGATGAAATTTGGCTCCGAGAGAACTGCTCGCAGCAGGCTTATGTTGTGAGTGACCCCCCGGATGACGTAAGCGTCTAGTGCCTTTAGCATTGTAAGCCGCGCAGCCTCCCTGTCATCCCCGTACGTGACCAGCTTGCAGATCATTGGATCATAGTAGATGCTGATCTCACTGCCTTCAACGATACCACTGTCGCACCGGACATTTGGAATGTGACTGGGCTCGATGTATTGATGCAGCCTCCCGATGGATGGCAAGCCGAAATGTTTGAAAGGGTCCTCCGCGTAAACTCTGCATTCGAATGACCAGCCCCGAATTGGAATGTCTTTCTGGGAAATCCGTAGTGGGTGACCCTTGGCAACTCGAATCATTTGATGCACAATGTCAACCCCTGTCACACATTCAGTAATGGGATGCTCCACCTGGAGGCGAGTGTTCATCTCGAGGAAGTAGAAGTTTTTCTTTGAGTCCACGAGAAACTCCACGGTGCCAGCAGAGTCATAGCCCACTGCCAGTGCCAATGACACCGCTTGCTCCCCCATGGCCTTGCGTGTCTCTGGGTCTAGAAAAGTGCTAGGGGATTCTTCAATAACCTTCTGGTTTCTTCTCTGGATGGAACATTCTCGTTCGTTGAGGTACACTGCATTTCCATGCTTGTCACTTATCAGTTGTATCTCGATGTGGCGTGGCTTATCGATATACTTTTCAACCAACAGTCTGTCGTCTCCAAAGCTCGACTTGGCCTCCTCCGATGAGAAACGAAATCCCTCGATGGCTTCCTTGTCATTCCAGGCGATTCGCATCCCTTTGCCTCCTCCTCCTGCCGAAGCTTTAATCATCACTGGGTAGCCAATCTCTTGTGCTATTTTGACGCACTCCTCCGGCGTCTGTACTACTCCGTCAAACCCTGGAATGCAGTTCACTTTCGCGGCATTCGCTATGCGCTTACTCTCGATCTTGTCGCCCATCGCGTGAATGGCCTTGGAGTTGGGTCCAATGAATGTCACACCCGCCTCGGTGAGCTTGGCGGCGAAGTCCATGTTCTCGGATAAAAAGCCATACCCGGGATGAACAGCGTCGGCCCCGGACTTCTTGACAACGTCAAGGATGGCGTCAACGCGCAGGTAGCTCTGATTTGTCGGTGCGGGCCCAATGCAGTACGCTTCGTCGGCAAGCTTCACGTGCAAATTGCGAGAATCCACGTCACTGTGCACGGCTACAGTCTTAATGCCCATCATCCTGCAGGTGTGAATCACTCGGCAAGCTATCTCACCTCGGTTCGCGATGAGGATTTTCTTAAACTTATCTTCTTTCGGGTCGATCGGGTCTGTCGTGTAAATCGACGTCCATGACTGATTTCGCACCGACGGCGCCCACAGACGCAGCCTGTGCCTCGCGAAAAGCGACAGCAAATTTGCCGTGACAATTCCACCAGCAGCCATATTGCTGTCCACGCCGTTGCGCGCTGCTTCGCTGGCTCGTTCGGCTAGTCAAGCTCGCACTGGCTCGCACGCTCGCGGCACACAACAAACCTGCTTTGCTAACGGCGCATGCGCGATATCGAGTATGGATCATGACAGATGAAAACGCCCCCATCTACTCGGGCTATTTAACGCAACGTAATAGGGTTTCAGCAGCAGCTCCCAAGACTGGACACGTTACAAGTAAATGGCACAGTGAGATAATTCTTAAAACAAAAGTCGTCGTGAGACCTACCAGAGGTGTCTCGCGACGGTTTAGTGAATACAGAGAAGCTACTTACTCGGAACCCTTTATCTTTGTCGGCCTTAACTTCGGAGTCAAATGCCTTAAGGGACGCAAAGAATCCACGATAGCGCAAATAGTCACGGACCAAATCATCTGCGAATTGTGACGCCGCCATAGCAGTGCACACACGGACATAGGATGATGCACAACTGCTGGGCGCTCCGCGTGGTGCAGTGAGTGGACTGGCTGTACGCCGACATAAGAATAGTGTACAGTTATAAGAAGACACGTGAGTTTAAGAATGGCGAACTGTGTTGCTGCACGCGCACTGTAACGCCCCAGAAAGTCGATCAATATTCGTACTCTTACGAGAAATCTGCTCTCTTTACTCGCGTTACGTTCGTTTTTTTTTATTATTATTGTTGGCGCTTAGTGATGAATGCCATAAATTTATAAAAACACATAACAGATGAATAAGCTATTTTTGTTGTTTTTTGCGTATACATGTTGTTCACAAAATGACAAATGCATAAACACAACACGATACGCAAACTTCTTGATTTATCGCTCGTCAGCAGAGGGCGCACAACACGCAACAAAAAAAAAAGTTTGGATGTTGTTGTAACTTGTAACATTAAACCTCCAGCAACACGGGTAGTTTACTGAGTGCTGTTGGTTTTCAGTTTCTTATCAGACATGAAGAAACATTTTGAGCGTTCCCGTAGCAATCAGTAGGTAGTATTACTCTTTGCCCAAAGCTTCCGCAGTGCTCCAAAATAATTCACTTCGCCAGCATCACGGATCACGGTGTAGGAAGTGTGGCCAGCATCCACGAAGCGGCGCCGCAAGCGTGTACGCGCAGCACGCGCGTATGCGGTTCACGCGCGCGCGTCCAGCGGGAAAGCGGCCTTCCTGGCCACCCTGATGGACAGGAAGTGATGTCACACCAACGGCTGTGATGTCAAGAGTTGTGAGCACGCCTGGTGGCGCCGTTGGCAACTGACGAGTGTTTTCCTAATAATGGGAGGGATGTCGGCGATGTCTTGGTGGTGAGGTGTCTCGTGAGGCACGATGTGGGGACGACTGAAGTCATCCTGGAACAATTACCTCGTCGTGCTTTTGGCGGTGTTGGACCTTCTCGTGTGCACAGTGCTGACAGAAGGAACTGCAGGTAGTGTCCTGTGCCTTTGTTCGTATTCTCCGCGCGCTACTGAGCGCATCCTCGCGCGTTGTGATCGCATAATGCTCGACTGACTATTCGAAACGTCAAAGCATCTGACATCGCTCGCTCGATGCTACCACCTTGCCGCTGGCGCTGCAAAAGTTGTAGAAGAAGAGCTAGAAATAGCATGTTATCACCTCTTTGCAACGTAGCTTGATGTTGAGGTGCGAATCAGTGGAGTACGTTTTGTCAGCGAGCAGCCGACCGAACTAGCCGTGCTCGCTGGTCGCTCAGTGAGTGCTCTGTGTTGCTGCCTTCGTCTGCGCTTTCTTTTTTGTGTGTGTGAAACTGAAAATTCTGCCGGGTAACGGTGAAGTCTAGATTCACAATATCAGATAGGTAACAGTGTGACTATTCGTTGATCGTGTAGTCCCTCTGTAACGATAGTTTTTTATATTTTCTGTAAAAGGAGAAAGACCGTGCTTTTTTTTCATAATGACAGCGTCGTTCGCGCCCATCAGTGGCAAAACTTGACCTGATAGCATTTAACATTATGTTCAGTGCCGACCGTTTAAAGTCGCCTGAAATTGATGACGTTGAAAAGTTATCCTTTTGGTGTTATCAATTTCATTCATCTGATCTCCCCTAAGAGTGTTACCCCCACCCCCGTGAAAAATGCATTCAGCGAATAATTTTGTGGTTTTTTTTTTTTTTTTTTTCGGTAAAATTAGCGAGCGCACTTGAAGGTTCGCGCAGTAGCGCATCGCCGGCACGGCATCAGTGCGATGATGCGACCGGCCGCGGAAACGTAGTGTCGCAGACGAAAGGAGCTTGATCATCTCATCGCGGTGAAGTTGCACGAGAGGGAGCACAAGGGAAGAGCCGGGCGTATTAATCACGGCGTCTGTCACGGCCGAGTGATGCTCCGGAGAGCGACAGGCGTTCCCTTGTTCTCCGTTCAGTGCGCGCGGATGCTGCGCCTCTGGACCATCGCGTCCTGGGACGGGAAACGCGCGTGATAACCAGGCGTGCGCGTTCGACCGTGGCTTGCGGGGTAGCGCCCCTGGTCTTCCAGGTGAGCGTGACTCATCATCCGGATGGTGGCCGCTGCCCCCCTGACGACCGGCTGCGCGCGTCTTTGACGCATCGCTCAGGCCTCTCGTCTGATGACGGAGCCGGTCGTCTCGTCTACGTTATAACTTTTACGGGGGGTCACTGTTTTACCTTCATCACTTGGAGCAATGTGCCCTTTCGCGAGTTCTGTCTGGTCAAAAAAAAAAAAAAAAAAAAAGTCGTCCCGCCCTGCGAAAGTGAATGTCCAGCGAAGCTGTTGTAAACCACTACAAATGATGCTGGGGGAGGGTATGATATGTCGTCTCGGCGAGCTTGTCGCTTACGCTCGGCTTCTGTAATGGCTTATAATCCATAATGCGGTTTCGAAGCTTGTTTTGTAGATTCCTTAAACGAACTCAGAGCTCTGTGCTGATGCCTGATTAGCCTGGCGCATGTGCTCGGCGTCTTAGGTGAGAACTGCTGGGTCCTGTCTGGGTTTTTTGTTTTCGACACGAAATTTTCCGACCAAGAGAGGCTAACAGCTTCGCTGTAAAATTGTATGAACGTGAGCTGGGTGCTTGGTGATCGGCCAACTGCTTGGAGGTCATACCTGATTACTCAAAAGGTAGTTTTTGTTGGCAACACCGAGGAACAAAATTTAAAAACACGGACGCCACGGCTACCCAAAGCGCAGGCAGTATTTTCAATTATGGGTCTATTCGTTTCACCTGCACCGCGTGAACCAGTTCAGGCGGTGCCGCACTTCGCCGTTCGTTTCAGCGGTGCAGCTCGCGGCACCTGAACCGCGCCGTTCGATTCACCGGTGGTGCCGACGGGTGCAGGACGGGTTCATGGCTTTGCCTGCACTCCCTGCCGAGGAGGTGCAGAAGCAGACGAAAAATGTGCAGGTCTGGTTCCGCCGATGGCGGAACCCGCTTTGCACCGCTGTGAACTGGTTCAAGAGGTGCAGGCTGAATCGAAGTGGATTATCTCGACTAGCGCGCGACGTTAGCAGAAATGACAAGATGTCGCGTCATTTATCGCTGTCGACTGCGTTTCTTGCTGTTCCACATATCGCCTCTAATGGGGGGTGCGGTATGTTATCTTTGGTAGGCACCGTCGTCCAGAGGGGTTGCTTTCCTCTTGACCAGTGTTCTTTTTCGGTTGCAGTGGTAGCGAAGGTGCAGCCGTAGCGAAGCAAATCGCGACCATTTTCGTCAGGGTTGCTGGAGCTTGTTGTAATGGGCTGACACGCCAGCCTCCAAGAACGGAACCACCGAGCTTCATACGGTGCTTCCTGCTTCGCAGCGTTATGTCTCCGGTTGTTTGTGGGCGGAAATAGGAAAATGAACTTGATACAGAGAAGCGCAGCCCATGCTCGCCTAATGGAAACCTCCAGCCATCGGGAAGCAGTCTGGTCTTTGGCAGTTGGTCTCCAGTAGGCTAGGATGGCGCTCACCGTGTCATAATTGACCGTCTTGCTAATCAAACAAAGATTACCGTCGGCACGCCGCTTTGGTTTTAGGCACCTTAGATACGCACCGGCAGGGAACTTTCACTCTGCAAGCACCCCAGCTCTGTTTTAAGAACGCTTGAATCGGGTCAGCTAGTCTGCCCCGCTCGCTTTGTATACGCGCTGTTCTTTAGTAGTTTGGACTTGGTCAACCTCGTTACGTCTACCCTGGGCTGCCGAAGTGCCTCCGAGCTGTACCAGCTGGCGTTATAGTAAGCGACCCGAGCTGCGTATACACACGAAACCGCTGATTCTGGCGTGGTGGTTCTTTTTAGCTACTCAAAACAGTGGCCGTTGTTTTCACGCTGAAACCTATAAATACACGAACCCTATTTCCGAATGCTTCAAACTTGTACAGCTCACATTAAACGCTGGGCCAGAACTTGAATTCACGGCGCTTGAACAGCTAGGTCCGCGTTGTGGCTACCCGTGCATGGCTTCTTGGCACGGCACATGGGAAAGTGTGGCACGTTTACACAAGCCTTCTCTTTCCTTGCAACAGCCGCCGCAGCCTGGTTTCCAACCGGCTGTCTGGTGCGTGGCCGCAGAGCGCCATTCCTTTTGAGCGGCCCGAATGTTAACGTATACAAGCACAAGTAGGCAGGAGTGAGAAGATGTGCTTGCTGGTTGATATCCGTCCTCACTGACTGCTTTCTCGTCGTTTTCGCGTGCTGTTTACGCTCGGCATGAATGGAAGTGACGCTGCACGAAACAGAAAGGGCGGGAGGGGTCTCTGCTAAGCCTACACGCGACGCGTGTACTTCCCCGAAGTCACGCTAAAAGGGTCGGTCGGAATCTGCCCGTGACATCGCCCGGTTGTTACCGAAAACCGCACTGCTTTGAGTCATTTCAGCCAGTTGGAATGACGTGGCCATAGTAGACGGGACGACCCTCCCACCAAACGCAAGCTGCGCTTGGGCTGTACTCGGACACAAATGTGGTGGTTATCGCTTCGTACGTGACTGTCATATCAAGGTTCTCAACAATGCGCAAAGTCACACGTGCAAGTAAAAAGAAAACACGCAAAAGATGCGCGCATGAGCTGCTCGTAAATGAAAACTCCTGTGAGGCTCAAAAATTGCACGCTAATACACCGCTGCCGTCCCGCGGTCCTAATGGTGCGGCCACGTCTTGTGATTGCGATATTTCCGAACAGTAGTGTGCAGACGCACTTGCGGCAATGGTTTCACATATGAGCACCGCCTGAAGGTGCGAAGGGTGCATGAAGGCAATACACAATTTTATTTGATTCCCGTACCTCACTCAGCTCGATTCCAGCCACAAAAGACGTTTTTTAGCCGAAAAAAAATATGCGATAAGTATTGAAAAACTATTTCGCGCTACAGTAACGTCTTATGCGCGGGAATGGCGTCGTATGGGCCAGCACTAAGGCCATACTTATCAGTGTGTTAACTGCACATTAGCATTCAGGTGATGCGATCAAACGGGACCAGAGGCAATGGCCCAGTCGTGTGCCTAGCGATGGCTTATGTCGGCGGCCTCCAATCGCACAAACAAGATTCCGTGACGTCATAGAAAAATGCCGGAAAGTGGCTAGGGAGTCGCTACTGCTTCTCCTGTTATCTTTGATAGTTATTTGTTCGAAGTTTGCGATAAAGTTGGTATCATAGTTAAAGGGCTACGCCAGCTTTTGAAGGAGCCGAACTTGTATTTTTTTTGTGTGTCTTCGTGGCCCCTTCAACCTAGTCCTGTAATCTAAACATATTCCTTTTTGGCCGATGTATACCTTGCCGCATTACATCAGAACCTCATATACCACAGCGGTTGTGCACGGAACGTATTTAGCGTCATGACGGGTTGTTTACGTGGCTTTCCGTTTATTGCACTGCGCAACGCGAGAGCACAAGCCGAAGAGCTTTAAAGCCGCTGAAAACGCAATGTCCACGCCATGCTTTTATCGTCTCCACGTCCACCGTACTGCATTCTGTACAACGCTGCGGTCCAGCGCCCGCCCTTCATTGTTAAAGTTTGTCCAATAGCTACTGAATGCGCGCAACACGCCGCCAACATCAAGGATTCAATTATTTTTCTGTTTCTGTGCATGGCAAGGGCCAACGATACAAGCTGCATAAATGCAGCTTGACGAGCCCGTCAGCCTCTGCAGACGGCAATATTCTGCAGGAAAAGTCTTCTTTAGTGCTCACTTTGGGGCTGTGCTGTGCACGCGTCAAATTGGCGGTCCGCAGTGCATGGCACCAAGAAAATTTGTACAGTTAATGCGTATTTCAGTTCCCTTTGCGTGTGAGTTTAATTAATACGTATGTAGTAGTAATATTTGTGCGCTTGTGTCGCAAACGAGCTGACCGACCGGTCGCCTGTGCCCAGGCCCCTTCGAGTGAAAGTATCGAATGCTCGTTCAGATAAGTATAAGCGTTTCCGCAGGTGTGTCGATTACTCGTCCTTGTCTGCACCCGCGTAGATAGGTGCTGCCGCTGAGGAGTGCCAAAGGAAGCGGGATGCCGCCGTGGGTGCAGCGGTGTAGTCCGGCTTCCGGCCGGGATAAGGAGGCGCGGGACATGCGCTGCATTCCAACCACGACTCTCGTAGGTGGTTATGGTTGGGAGGTGCACCGTCCCTCCGAGTGGCGGCCCTTCAGCAGGTCGCCCATCGCTAGCCACTTTCGTTCCCAGAGGCCCATTATGAACCCGTAGGTCGAAACTGGCCGGTTGTGCGAGATGGCGTCCACTGAACCACTTTACGTACTACACGGACGGAAGGATGGACACCAGGCAGACGCTTCTATCCTCGTCTTTTGCGCTGTGCAGTCAGGCTAACAATGAATCGCCGAAGCTTCTTCTACTCTGTTACTTTACGCAGATACGCCGTTTAGTAAAATCCCCTATGGGTATGAAACTTGCTTGAATTCGCCGATGAGCGAGGGATGGACTGCTGAATGCGTTTCATTTTTCGCTACGGCTCTCGGATTTCGATGCCGTTCAGATGGCGTGGTTCCGGCGCAACCCTGGAACCGTTCGGTGCAGGTCAGCGGGTGCACGCGGCGCGTGCGACCCGTGCGTGAGGGGCCGGCCCGAAGGCGCGCGTAATACGCCCGCGGCCCCCTGGTCACGCGCTGCTCTTCAAGCATACGGAAGTTGCACTTCGCCTCGACGTGACTCCTGGAAGCGCGCGTCTTTTTTGCTCGACCCGCTCGGTTGTTGCTTCTGGCGCGAGCGGCAGATTACGTAAGCTCTGAGGAGGCCGCAGGTGGAGCGCGTTGGGCGGTTGCAGAGGGCAAACTTTATTACGGCTCCCCCCTCCCCGCTTTTTTTTTTTTTTTCGCGTCCCCTTCACGACATGTGAGCTTTCGCTGCGCCGTCTGCAGTGTGTACCGCCACAACGTCAAATGAAAACAGAGATGGATGAATGGGAGACATGTTAGGTTGTCTTAGGCTGGTATCCAGGAAAACAAAAAAAAAGGGGGGGGGGGTGCAGGGGGTCGGTTACCGGGCCACTATTCCAAGCTTAGTGGACCGGTAACCGACCCGGCCCACTAAGCTTAGAATAAAAAAAGGAACCCATGACCCTGGCCGTTGCATGCAGGAAATATATATTGACACCACGTGAAAGAGAATTCAGCGCACGTTCACGAGCCCGAGTTGGTGTTATTTCATCCGGAACTTGCCACTACGGCGTGTCCTTGGCCCAGGTGAGGTTATAAATGCGCGCCGCATTGTTTTTAAAGAAACCACATCGTCGCCTCAGCTTTACAAACTTTCAGATACGAAGCATAGAAAGCAACACGCACAAAGCCGTCCACTGCGTAATCGGCGCGAACTGGGAAGATTGCAATTTCGGGTATCCTCTCGATGGCATATACAATCGTCGGTGAGCTTCCTGTTATCGAAATGGAAACAGAGGTGCGTTTATCATCATCATCATCATCACCAGCCTATCTACGCCCACTGCAGGGCAAAGGCCTCTCCCATTATTCTCCAATTGCCTCGGTCCTGTGCCAACTGTGACCAATTTATCCCCGCAAACTTCTTTATCTCATCTGCCCATCTAACTTTCTGCCGCCCCCTGCAACGCTTGCCTTCTCTAGGGATCCATTCTGTTACCCTTAATGACCAGCGGTTATCTTGCCTTCGCATTACATGTCCTGCCCACGTCCATTTCTTCTTCTTAATTTCTACTAATATGTCTTTAACACCAGTTTGCTCCCTGACCCACTCCGCTCTCTTCCTGTCCCTTAATGTTACACCTATCATTTTCCGCTCCATTGCCCGCTGAGTTGTTCTCAATTTAAGTTGAACCCTCTTAGTGAGCCTCCAAGTTTCTGCCCCGTAGGTGAGTACCGGTAAGATGCAGCTGTCATACACTTTCTTCTTCAGCGACAATGGTAGGCTGCTATTCATTATCTGAGAATGTCTGCCATATGCACCCCACCCCATTCTGATCCTTCTAATTATCTCTGCCTCATGGTTTGGATCTGGGGTCACAACTTGGCCTAAGTAGATATATTCGCTTACCACTTCCACTGCCTCGCCACCTATGTCAAACCGCTGTTCTGTCCCGAGGTTATTGATCATTACTTTAGTTTTCTGCATATTAATTTTCAGTCCCACGGTTCTACTCTGTTCGCCCAGTGCGGAAAGCATGCTTTGCAATTCGTCCCCCGAGTTACTTAGCAAGGCAACGTCATCAGCAAATCTGAGGTTACTGAGGTATTCTCCATTAACCCTTACACCCACCTGTTCCCAATCCAACGTTCTGAATACTTCTTGTAAACATGCTGTGAATAACATTGGAGAGATTGTGTCTCCTTGTCTGACACCCTTTCTTATAGGTATTTTACTGCTCTCCCTATGGAGGATGATCGTAGCTGTAGACCCATTGTAGATATCCTCTAGTATTGTTACATAATGCTCATCTACCCCCTGGTTCCGTAATGCCTGAATGACTGCTAGGGTTTCGACCGAGTCAAATGCTTTCTCATAATCTATGAAGGCTATATATAGGGGTTCAGTATACTCAGCGCACTTCTCTATCACCTGATTGATCGTGTGAATATGGTCCATTGTTGAATAACCTTTACGGAACCCTGCTTGTTCTTTAGGTTGACTGAAATCTAAGGTTGCAGAAATTCGGTTAGCGATTACCTTGGTAAATACCTTGTAGACGACTGACAGTAAGCTGATCGGCCGGTAATTTTTCAAGTCCTTCATGTCGCCTTTCTTATGAATTAGGATGATGTTCGCGTTCTTCCAAGATTCCGGTACCATTGCGGTCATTAGGCATTGCGTATACAGGTTTGCCAGTTTTTCAAGGACAATTTCTCCGCCATCCTTCAAGAGGTCTGCTGTTATCTGATCCTCACCAGGTGCTTTGCCCCCTTTCATTTCTTTCAAGGCCTTCCTTACTTCTTCGGTCGTTACTGGTGGGATGTCTATCTCCTGTGAACTACTGTCTCGTTCGGCATTATCCTGTATGTCCTGGCTACTGTACAGATCCCTATAGAACTCCTCGGCCACTGTGACTATTTTATCCCTATTTGTGATGACATTGCCTTGCTTATCCTTAAGTGCATACATCTGATTTTTCCCCACGCCAAGACGTCTCTTCGCTGCTTTCAGGCTACCTCCGTTCTTTACAGCGTATTCGATCCTCTCCATATTATACGTCCGTATGTCAGCTGTCTTACGCTTATTGATTAGCTTGGAGAGCTCCGCTAGTTCTATTCTGTCAGCTGCGGTGGAGATTCTCATGGTTTGCCGTTTCCTGATTAGATCTTTCGTCTCCTGTGAAAGTTTACCAGTATCCTGTCTAGCTATAGTGCCCCCGACTTCTACTGCACACTCCGTAATAATGCGTGTAAGGTTGTCGCTGGCTTCCTGCGTTGTAAACTCGGCTTCCTCGTTAAGAGCGGAATATCGGTTCTGCAGCGCGATCCTGAATTCTTCTACTTTACGTCTTACTGTTAGCTCATTTATCGGCTTCTTTCGTACTAGCTTGTTGCGGTCCCTCCTCAAATCTAGCCTAATTCGGGATCTTACCATACGGTGGTCACTACACCTTACCCTTCCGAGCACTTCCACATCCTGCACGACGCCAGGGTTATCGCATAATATGAAGTCTATTTCATTTTTGTGCTCCCCATTCGGGCTCCTCCAGGTCCACTTCCGACTCTCCCGTTTACAGAAGAAGGTATTCATTATGCGTAGGTTATTCCGTTCTGCAAACTCAACTAGTAGGTCCCCCCTGCTATTTCTACAGCCCAGACCATAGTTCCCAACTGCCTTGTCTCCAGCCTGATTCTTGCCTACTTTAGCATTGAAGTCCCCCATAACTACGGTATACTGTGTTTTTACTTTAGCCATTGCCGATTCCACATCTTCATAGAAGCGTTCCACTACTTGGTCGTCGTGGCTGGATGTGGGCGCGTAGCCCTGCACCACCTTGAGCTTGTACCTCTTATTTAGCCTAATTACAAGACCTGCTGCCCTTTCGTTAATGCTATAGTATTCGTTTATGTTGCCAGCTATGCTTTTATTGACTAGAAATCCCACTCCCAGTTCTCTTCTGTCCTCTAGACCACGGTAACATAGGACGTGTCCATTTTTCAGCACCGTAAAGGCTTCGCCTGCCCTCCTAACCTCGCTAAGCCCTATTACATCCCATTTAATGCCCTTTAATTCCTCGAAGAACACCTCGAGACTTGCTTCGCTAGATAAGGTTCGCGCGTTAAACGTTGCCAGGTTCAGATTCCATTGGCGGCCTGTCCGGATCCAGTGATTCTTAGCACCCTCTGCTGCGTCACAGGTCTGACCGCCGCCGTGGTCAGTTGCTTCGCAGCCGCTGGGGACTGAGGGCCGAGGGTTAGTTGGCGTATTCATGGGAGGTTGTGGCCATTACTGCACCAGGGTGGCCAATCCTGCTCTGGTGAGGGGGTGCATTACTGGCAATGGTCGCCGGGGTCAGGCCGCACCCCAAGCCCCTTTGTGCAATTCCATCAATACGCGGATTTTTTTTTTTTTTTAATCCGGTGGGAATTGTCCGGCACCGGGATTCGAACCACGGTCCTTCTGCACGCGAGACGGGTTTTCTACCTCTACGCCATCGCTGCAACTCGGTGCGGGGGGTGCGTTTATAATGCTCGCTTAAAACTGCTCCAAACCGTATTATACGTCGCGGCTTGCCGCCTTCTTAAATATTCAGTAAGCTTGCCGATATTTATTTAGCTTACCGCGAGTCTAGAGAGCAACACCTCAGTCGCAGTTTGTCGAGAATGTTTGTAATGAGTGTTTCATTTTGTAATGAGTGTCGTCTTCTCTGGACGTGCTCACACAGGAAAGTGGTGCACCCGCCGTCGGCGATAAGAAATATCGGGCTGCCATACACGCTCACTTATTTGACGCGAAACAAATGATCCTTCACGTCTACTTTGCGCGGTGGAGGTAGTACACGCTTCCTCAGATGCGTATCGTATGATTTTTGTCTTCGTGTGAGAAACCTTGCAGTGCATTTCTATGAATACGCACCATTCCATAAGCTCACCAATATGCAGTACAAATGTGACGGGAAAAATTGCTCAGATCGTAGCTCCTGATAAAATTGGTGTCGGTTGGGATATTAAATACGAATTGGTGTTTAGTTCCCTCATTGTTTTCGTATACCTCGGCCTTGTCTGTTTAGGATTCAAAGTTTCATCAGGCAAGTGGTTGCATGCCTCTTAGAGCGACATCGTTGTCCGTGTTGTCTGTTTCAATCCAAAAGGCTCTTCTACATTAGCTTGTTTGTTTATTTATTTATTTATTTATTTATTTATTTATTTATTTATTTATTTATTTATTTATTTATTTATTTATTTATTTATTTATTTATTTATTCACAATACTGTAAGCCCTGTCGGGCTGTTACAGAGTGGGAACTACATCATACAATGACAATTCTAATTTACCAACAAAAGATTCAACTGTGTCTACATTTTCAAAGAAATCAGCGGCAAGGCAGTTCCAGTCGACAATCGTTCTGACAAGAAAAGTGTTTTTAAATGTGTCAATTCTTGGTGTATAGGGCATAATAGCGTGTGGGTGATTGGTTCGTCCTGTTTGCCAAGCTACATATGTAAATGGTTTTATGCATTCCTTCTTTCTCGGTGGTCACGCGAAGAATACAATTATGTACGGAGGGAAGCTTGTGTCACATTTAATGCATTTGAGAAAGGAACAGGCGTAGTCGGACGCGCCTGTTTGTGTTTGCGCTGTACCCCGCCCTGTGCCCAGAATTCAGAGCCCTGCCAAGGCCCACCCAGAGCTGGCTGTTGCTCACACAGTCAGCTCCTTCGGGCGTGCCAAAATATATGAGCAATGAGTGAGCATGATTTGAGGACCCAGAATAAGGGCGAGGATGCGAACGCAATGAAAACCGAGTAACAAAATATGGTCAATACCGGTAATGATGGGAATATTTAATTTTTTTTGTTACTTGTGTATGTTTGAGTATTTAACGAAAATCTATGCGAACAAGTGAAGTGGGCCAAGGATGGCGAATAGCTGAATAACGAATACAGTAGAACCCCGATTATGCGACTTTCTCGGGACCGTGAAAAGGCGCCGTAAAATGTGGGCGCAACAAGAGCGAGCGAGCGAGCGATGCGGTTTTGGGCAATGGGAAGGGGGAGGAAAGGGCCCCGAAACTGCCTGGCTTGGTTTGCCGACACCTTATCAGGACTTCGTGCAGCGCAAAAAATCGCGCCAATCCACCCCGTGAATGTGGTTGGAAAGCAAAGCTGTAAACGGCACCCATAACGATTACTCATGCGACGTCACTTAAAATCACTCACATCGCTCTACAAATAGTAAAACCAGAGAGAAGTGCACTTAACCACACCATTTATTGCTTCAAAGAGATATTCTCAGTAAGGTTAACTCAATGCATGATGCATGAACGGTGTTTGGTTGAGTTGTATTGGTGTAGCACAAGAGTGGAAACTTTTTTTTATAAAATCAAAGTAAGCTCCAACCCGGTGTTAGACGATCTGACTTCTCCGTCTCTGCGCCGCGGACAGAGGCGACGAGACTTGCGGCTGAGAAGGAAGAGGAAGAAATACTGCTGTTCAGATTTCTGAACGGCCCAGAGTGCAGCCCTGGGGAGTGATTCCTTCTTCTGTGGGGCCCATATGCAGTCCGCGCGGCCTGTGTTCTGTCCACCCGCTGAAGCTGGGTAGGTAGAGAGGGCCTGGAGAGTAGAATCTCCCATTGCTCTTATGGGTAGTTGACGGAAAGAGAGGAGGGTGCTCAGGGCTAAAGTCGCACACCCCGATTACGGGGCGGGGTGTTCCTACTTCTGAGCAAAATTTACATTCAGCGTCGTAGCGTTTCGGGTGCATTAAGTGAATACGCGTAGGCTGTGGGAAGGAGCCCGGATTATATGAGCCGTAGGGTAGTTTGTTGTTCTCTGTAAAGGTCAGGGTAAGGAGAAGGTACGGTCTGTCTCAGAAGGCGATAATGCTGGATTATCTCCCTGGACGTGACAAGCGGGTGACTGTCCTCGTGCAGCTCCATAGCACGGGAGGTAAAGGCGCAGGCTTGTTGGGTGGGCGTATTTGTCGCCCTCCATTGAAGCGTGAGGGGGTGTCCAGATGAGCTGAATGGAACCGTTTGGGGAGTGGTTTTTTAGCACGCACAGTGCAGGTCAGGACAGCCAACCCGACTGGTAATTCCAGTAGGATTGCTGGGAATCGGTGACTACCCTCCGAACCCCTGGTTGAGTGAGAGCCAAGGTGATAGCTGCCTCTTCTGCTGCCGTGATTTGTTGGGTCCTAAGCGAGGTACACGCAAGGAGGCTGGTTCTGGAGGTAGCCACGATGATGGTGTGTTGCTGCCCTCGATGTTTGGAGAAGTTTCTGTAGATAACTGCATGAGCCCCACCGAGGGTGGTGTTTAGCGCTTGAGCCCGTGCTTTTCGGTGACCCTCGTCATGTGAGGGGTTCATATTTCTAAGCAAAGGGAGCATCTTTAGTTTTAGTCACCAAGAGTCTGGGAGTATGTCAAGCGGAGTGACATTCTGGGCTGCCCAGCCAATCTGGTGAAGCATGCGGTTACCCACCGCAGTTCTGAGTCGGACCTTCTGGTTAGAAAGATGGCCTTCTATCAGCTCTTCCACCGTGTTCTGGAGCCCGTGCTAAGCAGCCTCAGTGTGGACGCACTCATGAGAAGACCAATTGCCTGCTCAACCGCCTTTCTAATCATTATATAAAGCATCTCTATGTCTTCCTCGTCGAGAAGAAGACAGGGGGTTGACGTAAGTGACTCTCGAGAGGACAAAAGCTTCAATTAATCGAAAGCTACCAGATTCCTTTAGGCCTCGCTTCTTGGTGGCAACTCGCCTGATCATGTGTATAATTTGATTAATGCTGTTTTTAGGCGCTACAAGGAAACGTCACTCTTATTGTTATCCTCGAGATGTAGGTCCAGGATCTTGACGCTGGGGCTTGGAGTGATGGCCTGGTCATCAAGGAGTATTTGAATGTATTCCTTGATTTGGCGTGAGGGCGGACAACAAGAAGCTGGGATTTTTTTACGTGAATACTGGAGGCCACAGGCTTTAGCACATTGGCGTGCTAAAAGTGAGATTCCATGGATTGGTGCGAGATTCCTTTAATTTTTGTAACTCTCAGCACATGAGCAAGGTGCGCACAGGGTCGCTAGACGGGCGTGATGGGTCGTGTGACGCTTTCACGTGGCATTCAGCGAGAAGGCAGGGGGTAAACCCGTAGATGTGATTGGTGAGTACACCAGTTGTCTTCCCGTGTTCGCGTGGGCTCGTAGCTAAATCGGTAAGACAACGGGCTCTCGCTTTGTTAGTCTGTTAGTTCCAGGTTCGATTCCCGGCGGTGCCAGTAAATTCTTTTATTTGTTCGCTGGAGTTGTCTGGTGACACCAACGGTCGCGAAAGAACCCTTGGGGGGTAGAGGTAGAAAGCTTTGCTTTAAAAATGCCTGCCAGGTGGGATCCGAACCCACGACCTCCAGAATACCGGTCTGGTGCGATAACCACTACGCTACCGGCGGGACGATTTTCCACTCCACTTTCTGGGGTATTTATGTTTAGGTATTTTTGTTTCCTGTGCTTGGGGGTGGTAGCGTTCGTTCCCTGACTCAGTGCGCCCTCTTCTTGTCCCTCAACGTTACACCTATCATCTTCCGCACGCACGCACGCACACTTGCAACTTATGCTGAGCTGAAAAAACAAACGGCTTTTTGTCGGGAACTCGACTTCCTGAGCCGGTTGTAAATTGCTACGAACTCATCACATCAGGCAGTCGTGTTGTGTCTCGTGACTGTACTGTGTTGATCCCCTTGCAACACAAGGGAAAGTAATTTCATATTTCCCGGAAATTTTCTGTCAGCAGACCTTGTCAGGCATGATGCCCGCTGTGGAGCTTGTATGCGTAGTTGAATGGGGAATGTATTACACCCGTGCTACGTGGAAACTGACAGTGGAGTCGATGGCCCTTGACACCTTTGACAGGTGACTCGGCGTCCTTTCCTGTGCAGCGGGTAGAGAGCGCAGTTCACTCGATAGACAGTGCGTTCGGAGGACTGCGGAATGCCCGTGTAGCACAGGTTTTGCAGAATGGAAGGTTCCAGCGTTAAAAATTCATATCGTAAGGAAGGTCGAGCGAAAACATAATGTCGAAATAATCGGACACAATCGGAAAACGCTAATATCTAGCGATATTACAGCGTTTGCTGGCATCCACATGGCTCTCCGACATGCGATGCCCACGCAGACTTATCTGCTGGACTAGCGTCTTCTACGCTGTCGAGCAGCTCCCACAACTTAAACGGACACTGAAGGCAAACAGCAATTAAGTTTGGCTCAGACGAAAGTTCAACTGCCACGAAGCCCTCTCAGGGTTTATACGGCGGCGAAAGATGCTTTAATTGCCCAGAAATTAGCAATTGAAAAACTCATTTCATTCCTCGCGCCATTTCATGACGTTTCGCGTGGTGTCAATGGTTGCCGGAAGTGTGTCAAACAGCGGTGTGGTCTAGCAGGAAAACTAAAACCTACCGAGCGAAGCATCGCGGCCGAGATGACGGTGGCAACTTTGCTTCACCCGAGCTGCTCTTCTCATGCGTAGTTCTTCGCCGCGCACACTTGTCTGTCTGGCGTGGTCGGTGCTCCAGTGCGGGCCCTCCAAAGGTCCCATTGAGGTCCACCCTTGTTGCGGGCGTTTAGGGCAGGCGCGGTCATGTGGGCAATCTTGCGTTATTTCACCCCCTCTCTGATGGATGCGGACTTTATTAGCAGCCCGATCAGCTGACGTGGTTGCGCACTCACCTCTCGCCGTGTCTGGCAGCGCTCATTGTACTGCCGCGCACGTGTCGGGCAGTGATGACTTCTCCCCGAGCTTGTCAGGTGGGGGGCGTGTGATTGCGCGAGGCGGAAGGCCTGCGGGGTGTTCGTTGATTGACGGCCGTTGGCAGATCTCCTGGCCAGCACCTCGTGCACCGCTGCGCATTCCACTCCAAGTTATTCATTGTTCGCCCCTTGTAACGGGGCCAGTAACACAGTGTGAGTTTGGCGCGTATTCTCGACGGCGAAAAGCGCGCGGGAAAGAGGACGTCTTCCGCTGCTCTTTTGTTGTCGGTGACCGATGATGCATTTGCTGGGAGGCGTGCTGCTCCGAGAATGAACGTCGATCAAGAGCGCCTGCGCCTCCGCTGAAGGCGCATGCTGCTCCGTGTGGTTGCTTGAACTTGCTTCATCTAACGAAGCGAGGGTAAAAAAGTCACTTGCCGTACTCCTAGCTGCAACAAATTGTTTGCGACAGTACTACTGGGAGGGGGGCAATGCGGTGTGGGCCGAAGGGTGGAGTCGAATTTTTCAGATTTTTTACGGATCGAATAGTTTTGCTCGGTTCATGTTCACATCCCGAACAGCGCGGTTCAGCGCGTATGCCCATCTTCTGCGTCGACTTCTGTCCAGGCCACGTCCTTACGTGTTTGTTCACAAGAAGTATTTTCCCATTTTATTTGGCTGATTTATTTATTTATATCTCGTTTTTTATTTGTCTTGTAGCAATCATTGTGAGCGCGTGCCGCAATGCAAAGCTATCCGTGCATGTTTGTGTCGTGCACAAAGGAAGTAATTGACAATAATAATATAATAGAAAACATTTATTTTACTTCAGCCGCATTTCGGATATATTCCAAGACTGTGGCAGAATCGTGTTCCTGTGTTCACTGGCTCCCGTGCGCGTAACGGGCACTAATGGTGTGGATCCGGGCAACGGCGGTAGTCGTCGTGTCGTCGTATGGACGCTTGCCGGATATATAGTTCGAAAATCAGATCGGCGTGGAAGGGGGGGGGGGAGGGGCTACTGGTCCTGCAAACGCCGATTTGGATGCTTGCTGATCCCTCGAGTGTTCAGTTTTTCTGTGCTTTGCAAGTTTTAACAAGGCCTGTACCACTGCCCTATATTACAGCGTTCATTTCCCCACGTTCCAGCGTGGGCCGGGATCCAGAAAAGGTCACGAGAGGTCCGCGTGCCCGCAGCGTGCTGATTCGTTGCCGCATATCCAAGATGGCTTCGAAGGTTTCGTCTGGTCGTTTCAGTCGTCGTAAAACGTGTATGGCGTCTGTAACAATCACATATTCTTTGAACCGGCCTTGTGTTTCTAGCCTCCGAGCAGACCGTTGAATGGCCGTTACTCGTCCATGTAGGGTGTCGTGTTGTCTTACGGATGTATCTTATTGCTCTTCCCTTCGAGTTCAGGGCACACAAATGCAGAAACTGACCGCCCAAAGGTTCTGTCAACCGTACCGTCGGCTCAAACGCTGACAACCACGCGTTATAATGCTCGTGTAGCCGTTTGAGTGCCACCGATGCTATGTCCAGCTTCCGTTGTTCGGCCCCCCAGCCGTGGAGGACGATGCAATGTCCGAGGATAAGGGCGCACGCTGACACGCCCGGCGTCCGCTGTCCTTGGTGCTTCCGGGAGGCGCTGGCTGACTTCTTGCTATAGACAACGCTTTGAAAGCATGAATGCATGCTGCTTTCGTAAGATATTTGTTGTTTGGCGCTGCAAATAGTCTTTTTTTTTTTTTTAATAAATGAAAGGCAGTTCTTTTGCATGCGCCAGCTACGCGACGAAGAAGCGACGAGCGACGAAGTTTCTGAGCGGCGCGCAGGCACTGTTTGTGGCCGGCGGTCCTGCTGCTTCATTCCGAGCCGCCCCTTCTCCCAGGTCTAATTCCCCGCGAACTTCCTCGCCAAGCGCGCCATGCCGTGGGGGTCATCGAAATCCTCGCTTGACGGGCTTCCGCGTCCACCTTCGTCACGGCACAGAAAGTGCGCCGATATTTCGACAAGGGCGTTTTAGTTTTTCGCCTCCGCAAGAACGGCCGCCGCCGGGATCGAAACCGTGCGCTTGTGCTCCGCAGCATACCTTAGCCGCTGAGCCATGGAGCGGGTCTTTTCTGGATAATTCTCTCGGGTAGCAAGCAATTGCCTGTCCGCTTCGCTTCATTACCTTAGAAAACCCCGTTTTCGGGGTATTACGTAAGGGATTGGTAAACAAATGCACGTTCACTTCGCCTGCAACTGTACAAGCCGCAGTATGGCAGAAAACCCCGTTTTCGGGGTATTACGTAAGGGATTGGTAAACAAATGCACGTTCACTTCGCCTGCAACTGTACAAGCCGCAGTATGGCAGAAAACCCTGTTTTCGGGGTATTACGTAAGGGATTGGTAAACAAATGCACGTTCACTTCGCCTGCAACTGTACAAGCCGCAGTATGGCCCTGGGGCACACATTTGCATTGGACCGGCACGTGCCTTCCTTATGCCAGTGACACATGCCTGTCGACTGTAGCACACACCCAGGCACGTCATGGCCAATGATTACGATTTGGACCCCAACCGTCGAGTATCATCCAACGTAATTTCGCCAAAACCAATCCAATTGCACCATTCCCACGCCAATCCCTTCTCTGCGCACCCGCCGCATACTCGCGATTGTGCATATGCCAACGCTCTCTAAACGGGAAGGTATGCTGACCTCGCATTATGTTTCCTGGTTGGCAAGTCGGGCGCCCAGCCTGGTTGACCTCACTTGCCCATTAAAGATGTTTCTCTCTCTCTCTCTCTCTCTCTCTCTCTCTCTCTCTCTCTCTCTCTCTCTCTCTCTCTCTCTCTCTCTCTCTCTCTCTCTCTCTGCAAACAACCCGACATTTCATTTTTTTTTAATTCTAAATCACAGTTAGTTAACCTGCGGTTTGGCCCTGGCGCCAGCTACGCGACAAAGAATCGACGAAGTTGCTGAGCGGCGCAAGCTGCATGCGCCACCCCTGAGCGAGACACGGCTCGTGGCCGCCGGGCCCGCTTCATTCGAGGCCTCGCCTTCTGCTCCCTAGACGCGCCACGCTGTTGGTGGGGTCATCGAAATACTCGCTCGACGGGCTTCCGTCCACCTTCGACTCGGCACGGACTCCGCCCTCCGCGGTCCCGACCAGAGGCGGCCAACCCGCCTTCGCTGCCACAGCCTCCGGTGAGGTGTCGACCAAGACCATCTTCTGCGTGTCCGGGGTCCTCGGCATCTTCCTCGTGGCCAGCGTAACTTTCGCCGAGGCGCAGGTCAGGGACGCCTCCAGGAGCCCATGGACCCCTCGGCGCCCATCCTGGAGTACATCTGGGTGGCTCCCAACGACACCGGGGGGTACGTCCGGGAGGCGTCCAACGCGCCACCAACGACATCGGGGAGTACATTCGTATGGCGCCCAGCGAGACGCTGCAGGCGCAGCTGTCGGATCGGACGTTGGAAGCCGCTCGCTCACCCGTTATCGGCTGCTTCTTCCAGTACCACCTACCCCGACGTCCCCTCTCCCTCGTCGTCCAGTATCTTGTAATTGGCGGAGGCCAGCGATAGCTGGGCAACATTCGTAAGGCGCGTGAGCCCCTATTTCACGCTGTCGCTGCACCTGTACTGTCGTAGCAGGGACGCCTCCAGGAGCCTCGACCACTCGGCTCCTATCCTGGAGTACATCCAGTTCGCGCCCAACGACAGCCTGCAGGTGCAGCCGTCGGATCGTGGCCACCGGGCCGGCTTCATTCCGGCCGGGCCCCGCCTTCTCCTCTCTAAACCCGCCACGCTGTGGTGGAGTCAGCGTAACCTCGTTCGACGGGCTTCCGCGTCCACCTTCATCTCGGCACGGCCTCCGCCCTCCGTGGTCCCGAAAAGAGGCGGCCAACCCGCCTTTGCTGCCACAGCCTCCGCTGAGGCGTCGACCAGGGCCATCTTCACCGTGTCCGTGGTCCTGGGCGTCTTCCTCGCGGCCAGCGTCACTTTCGCCGAGGCGGAGGTCAGGGACGCCTCCAGGAGTTTCGACCACTCGGCTCCCATCCTGGAGTACATCCTGTTCGCGCCCAACGACAGCCTGCAGGCGTAGCCGTCATATCGTGGCCGCAGGGCCCGCTTCATTCCGGGCCTCGCCTCCTCCCTAAACGCGCCACGCTGTTGGTGGAGTCATCGTAATCCGCGTTCGACGGGCTTCCGCGTCCACCTTCGTCTCGGCACGGCCTCCACCCTCCGTGGTCCCAAACAGAAGCGGCCGACCCGCTTCCGCTGCCACGGCGTCCGGTGAGGTGTCGACCAGGACCATCGCCTGCGTGTCCGTGGTTCTGGGCATCCTCCACGTGGCCACCGTCAGTTTCGCCGAGGCGGAGGTCAGGGACGCCTCCAGGAGTTTCGACCAATCGGCTCCCATCCTGGAGTACATCCAGTTCGCGCCCAACGGCAGCCTGCGGGTGCAGCCGTCGGATCAGGCGTTGGACGCCGCTCACTCGTTATCGGCTGCTTCGTCCAGTACCACCAGCCACAACATCCCCTTCTTCTGCTTCAGGATACCCTGCTGGAGGCCTTGGCAGGGGACAGAGGAGCCAGGACAGCTGTGCAACACGCCTAAGCTGGCGCCCGAGCCCCTGTTCAATGGTGTTGCTGCTCTCCTTTTGTCCCTACGTTATGCCAGACACGCCACCTACCACCTGGGACAGTGCTGCGAGCTCGTTGGAGTTCTGGGTGCGATAAGTCCGGGCGGGAGGCGAACACCGATTGGAACTGAAAACAAAATAAAAATAAAATCACACTTAAGACGTCTTACGTGTGGGATTCGAAAACATTGCATTGTATTACAAGTTATTCGATCCTCTGTGTGTAATTGTAAGCCTATCGTGATTACGTTGACTTCCGTTGCGAGAATGTGTTTTTGTAACCAGAGGAAATTGTCTGGCGTGTAATCATCGCGTCCCAGCGATTGCGGTTGTGTCGGCTCGTGGTAGTTTTAGCGCATCGAGTCCCTGCCTCTTTACTGGCTGTGCGGCATTTTTGTCTGCCACGTATGTTCTTTTGAGGCGCACTTCCATGGGCGAATACATGTCTCGGCTGCCGCTGAGGTAGACGCTATATATCTGAGTAGGCAGCACCAATAGCAGAAATGTGTAGAGAGAGAGATAGAATAAATATTTTATTTGTCGAGCAGAAGCTGATGAATGGGCCTCGCCCCGTGGAAGGCATCCCTGCCTTGACTTCGGCTGGCTGTCCTTGCTCGGGTCGCCAGGCTGAGCTGGGTATCCGGGTCTGGGCTGGCCAGGGAAGCCCTCCACTGCTCGTAGGTGGGGTTGGAAATAGCGGGCAAGTCCGGAGTACGTTGGCACTCCCATAGTATATGGTAGAGGGTGCCAGGCTGGGGACAGTGAGCACAGAGGGAAGGGTGATGGGTAGGGAATGTGAGGTTTAGGCGAGTGGGATGTGGGTAGGTATTCGTTTGGAGCCGCCGCCAAGTTGTAGCTTCCTCTCTGGAGAGGCGCCAGTGTGGTGGGAGGCGACGGCGAGTTTGCCTGTAATGAGCGAGAATCTCTGTGTAGCTACTCAGTGGGTGGGGTCGATCTTGAGGGGGTAAACATTGGCCACCGTCGGCAATGGCTCGGTTTATCAGATCGCGAGCCGTGAGCCCCTTCATTGCCGGGGATGGCGGCGTGTCCAGGAGCCCAGACGATGCGGGTGTCAGGGGTCGTCGAGCAGTTTTTGAAAATGTGAAGGGCTGATGAAGAAATTCGGTTAATCTGGTAGTTCCGGCAGTCTGTCTGAGAATCGGTGAGGATGGTGACTGGATCAGGGCGGGAAATGGCGGCCAGGGCAATGGCTTTCTTCGGCGACATCGATTGAGTAGAAGCGTGGTCGATTCGGCCCTCGCATTAACCATCGTCACGATCCTTTCCTATTTCGTTGTTCTTTTTTTAATCTGTTACTACGACTTAGAAGGGCTACCAGTCGCATTTGTTAACCGTAGATATACGCTATTGTGTAAACGTGCTGTGATTAACAGGCTCAAATTACTCCCATGTAGACATCCTCTAAGACGTTTCTGAATCGAAGGCCACGTGTTTACGAGGTACACCTTTAGTTAGCTAGAGCGAAGGAGCTAGGATCGGCCATGGTACAGGGGATGCGTGTGCTCGCATTTCGTGAACCACGGGTTCGAATCCAAGACCCGCATTCACCCACTTTTAGATGCAGAGCATATCATTCACTCGCCTTGTCCCTCCGGCGTCGTCGTCGTCGGCGTTGTCCGCCGCTCACCCCCTCTCCTATCCGATAGCGAACACACTCTCGCGAGGGGCATTGGATTGGATTCGATTCGATTGGCTTGACTTGGATTGGATTTGGATTGGATTAAAGTGGATTGTGTTGGATTGTGTTGCGTCATAGCCGCGGCAGACGCGCTGGGGCCGGCGCATGTGCAGTACTCTCTCTTCCGCGGTTTCCTCTCCTTCGGGCGCGCTGCGCATATAACCGGTGTGCCGTTCTCCGGCGAAGCAACATCCACGCTTGGCTCAAACACCTCGAGTCCACGCCGCTTTACAAGTACACCAACGTCGTCATCGACTGGGACCGGCTTACGCAGTCCCCTCAACGTTATGCGCGCTATAAAACGCGGTCCCTTCGCAGCTCCGCCTATGCGTCGCATCTACACAGGGGTTCCCGCGAGGGGAGGTGGGAGTTTTTCTTTCCTTCCGTTAGTACTCTAAGTGCAGATCACTTTCTGGGCTCGCCTTGTCGTCGTAGCTCGCTCGCTGGACACAAGTATGGAGCCCCACGGCGTTCCGTCGTAGCTGCTGTAGTCGCTGCGTCTCATAGAGGCTTCGAAAGCCAAGCGGTTAATATAGTCATAAGCGTTCGAAACTCGTGAACCGCTGGCGCTTGTCAAACATCTCCCCGTTGTTTAGGGCAAAGAAAAGTGCAGGTGCATTTGAGGCAAAATATACGCAACTAACCGGCAGCGCCCATGTTTATTTATTCAGGAACGCTCGTTGGGTTCGTTTTTACGATACTCTTAAAAAAAAGGTCGGAGCATTCACTAACGGAATACTAAGAAGTTACTTGTCCCAGTATACACTAGGTACTTAGTAACTGGAGGTAGTAAATGTAGCACTTGTCAGAATTACTAACCGAAGCAGGCAGTAAGCACCACTACCCCAACTAGTAAAGTCCCAGCGATAGCACTCTTCTGAGCTACATGCGTTTACTAACTGGCCATGAACAACCTAGTCATAAGCACGACCTAAATCTAGTGCTACCACTTCCTACACTCAGTTAATTTACTAACCATGCAGTTGTTAGTGCCAGAGCCTATGTACAAAACCGCGGGGTAGTAAGGTTCGTAAGGAGTTAGTGAATACGGCCGTTACTACCTTTTTACGACTTTTTTTATTAAGAGTGTAGTAAGCGAAAAAAAGTGGCAGTGCAACGCCGGCACGTGCGGGAGGAAAAGCAAACACAAAAAGAACAGCACTCCCGCTGGCGCAGTTTCAGGCAGGGGGCGTGCGGGCACTGTGAAGGCGACAAATTTGAAATGCGTTGGATAAACCTCCATTGAATTCATCAGGAGAGGAATGAGACAGGGCAGTGAAGAGCGTGATGGGTGGTAAGAGTGAGCGGATAACGGCCCCACAGCCCATTATGGCGATCCACTGCTCTGCACTTCCGACAGCTTTCACATTGAGTGGAACGGTTCTAATTTTTTTTTTTTTTAGGCGAGGGGGGGGGGGGGGTGACATCAACGTCGGGATGACGTCGGCACCGGTCGCCGAATTTTCGCATGATGAGCATTTTATGCTTCCGCTGTAAGATCAGCAACCGTTTTATCATAAGTACGAGAAAAGGAAGGGAAGAGCCGCATGTCTTGAATGGTCCTTGCAAGGGGGCCGCAATGCTCGGTGATGCTTCAACGTGCCATTTGTAACTGCTTTGCAGTAGTTATGTTGACACGTACCTTGCAGCGGGAAAGGCGCGTGATGAGTTCCGTGCTGCATGTGCGTTCATGTGTACACTCAGCTCTATCCGCAGGTGTAGCGACCTACATATATGGTGAGCGTTGCCATAAGGCCGTGTCCTCGCCGTTGCTTGGACGAGATGGTCGTATACGCCTGCGCAAACGTGTTTATGGTGGCGTGTACGATGTTTGCTCGCACGTCGCACTTGCCTTGCGTTCCAGGAGTGTCGAACCGAGAGACGTCCTTACTTTGCACGCCGGCCAGGTTGTCATACAGCACGCGTTTGTGGACGCAGCGATAAACCCGTGGGTTCCGTGACCAAGTCCCTCGTGTAAACACACATTATAGTGGCGTATTTGCGTGTCTTCAGCGGTGTACAGCACTCAGAGCCTGAAAGTTCCCGGATATACGCTGTCGCTGCTTCATTTCTGCATGTAGCATCGTAAATGACGATCTTCTGGCTGGGCGGGCTGTAGGTCGATCGTTGAATGGAAGTCTCAGGGCTGCTTCGGAACGTCTGAAACTCGCCGAGGAAGCTCGATGCAGCAGCGCTTCTGCGAGAAATTCTGAGGCAGGGGGTATAACGCCAGCCTCGCCGGCAAAATGGAGAAAGCTTCGACAGCGAGAAGACAACTTCCCGCTCCGTAGTATTAAGAATATGTTTAGAGGTTCTAATTTTGGGATATTTTACGCACCAAAGCTATGCCTAGATAATGGTGCGTGCCGTAGTGGACGGCTCGGATTAATTTCGACCACCTGCGGATTTTTAACGACAGTCTAAACCTCTAAACACGGGCGTTTTCGTATTTTACCCTCATCAGGGAATTTGCCACCGCGGCCGTGTTCGAACCCGCGTCCTTATACTCAACAGCACAGCGCCCACATTATAAAAAATGTATTTTTTCAGCAGTAGCCGAATTATCCGCTCGAGAAACAATTTTTAGCGGATTCTAAATAACTTTACCCGCGCTGTGTGTTTGAAGTAATCGAAAGCTACTAATCTGCGCAGTACCGCGGCTTCAACTCGAAGCTGTCCACCTAGCGACAAGAATGGTCGTTTTCGAAGTAGGGGCTGCGTAAGTGTGCAGTGCCAGCTGGTACAGTGTCTCAAAGACAAAGCGTAGCCTTACGGGCCCAATTCTGAGTGTGCACATGTGCATTCGAGCAAAGGGCCGCGGTGCAGGGAGGTCAGGCCGTGCCGCCGGAGGGGACGGAGTCACGCGCAACCCTGTTGTAACCGACGCCCCCGGGGATGGGTTGTCCGGCCGTTTGCTGTTCAATGGCGGTCACCGAAACTGTGCCCTGTAATTAGTGCGGTAGTGGCGCCACAGTTTGCGCAAGAGGGTAAAAAAGTGGCCCAAATTTTGGTGTGGTTACGACACCTGGGACCCGCTTTGAAGGAGCCTTGTCGAACCCTCTAGCACGCGGCGTACGTCGCCAGTATGCTGGAATTGGAGGCGGCTGATGCTTTACAAAGCTGGTCGCGTGGCTGCCCCGGTCGATGGGAGACGTGCGTCGGGGGAAAAGGGACGCCGCTTATGTCGTGTGCTTTGAGAGGAGTTTCAAGCGCTCGATACACGCTTTTCCTGTCTTTACGTCTTCTACAACTACAAAGAAGTATCGCATTTGTGGCAACACGTACGTGCGGAAAACACGTTAATATTGTCGCAAAAAAGTTTTAAAATGTAAAGATTGAGTCAACCTCAAGCCGACAAACACAAAACATTCTCACTGCCCACATAAAGCACGCAAAAAATGCGAAGTAGTTTGCATAAACGCGACGGGCAACACAATCCCCAGTGTCCACAATTTGATCAAGCTTACCAATGCCTTTTTAAGCATTGCTAATTCATTTAAATGTCAGACTTGCGCACAAGATTTCCCTGTGCGTACGTTTGACATTTAATGGAATAAAAAAAAATCACCGGTGTTCTAAATATATCCCAGGAACGGTATGTGTATCCCCTTCAAAACCGTAAACAGTGTTACGTCCAAAAAAAAAAAAAAAAAAAAGCAGCACTTTCAGGATTTCACTTTCGCACTTTCAGATCAAGCGCGAAAGAAGAAAAACTACCATGCGCGGTTTGCGGCGGCCGCACCAACTAAAGGCTGTGACGACGGGAGGAGACGCATCGTCATTGGACGATGTCCAAGGTTAGCATTCAAACAAGTTTCGGTTTCGGTTCTGTAAAACATGCTTGACATCCGACGGCATCGTTGGATGGGCATTCTCGATATCTCAGTAATCGTCGTACCGCGTTTCTGCCATATTGTCGGCTGTAAAATGCATAAGATAAGCCTCCCAGGACGGCTAAATTCGAATCGTAGCAATCACTAGCCGAGGCCTACGCAGTGGATGAACGCCCTCCGCGTCCCCGCAGACGCTCAAATGCCATGCGCTTTTCCCCATATTTGGAGCTTGCCTCACTCATGCATGTATTGTAAAAAGCGTGTTCGCACCAGACCAAGGGTCTGTTGATTCTGGCCTGTGCCCACTGCCCACAAGCAGTCGGTGCTTATGGCAACAGCACGCCAACGAGAACTCGCTAGCGCGTCAGTGTCAGCCTGCGCGCGTTCTGTGAACTAGTTCGTGGAGCAGTGAACGTTACGCCCAAAAAAAGGTGAACTCAGTATAGAAAACATCGGCCGAAAACAAAAAGTCCACTTGAAAAAAAAAAAAAATGTACCGTTGGGGATTCAAACTCGTGACTTGCAAAACACTTGCAATAACATACCTAGCCCTCCAGACTACTCGGCCACGGGCGAGCGCTGCTAACCTGGGAAATATAAGGTATATAATGTATAATCAGTTTACACTTTTTAGTTTTAGCATTTCAAGCAGCTGAAGTGACTATTTGTTGTATTGCACTCGTGCAGTAAGCGTCCCCCAAGTTTCCACAATATCTCACGTCTAGCAATTGCATTTCTTAGACGGAAAAGTGTTCGCAGATGCGTAGTCGTGCTGCTGACCGCTGTGCTTGTTCGCCCAGCGCAAAGTGCTTCCTGCACCCTAGTTTTACGCTGTACGGTAAAAGTATCAGTCGATTTTATTTCCTTAGTCCCTGTATTGACTTCGCTGACTCTTCTCCCGCCTTCAAGTGGCCTTAGATACTCCTATTGGCGTACCAGTCAGCGAAGCGTCGCATGTGCGCTTGTGCAGCGCTTGTGTGAAGCGAGCTTGACTTGGAGCTAGATACAGTGTACAAACTAACAAAGTAAAGAAAGGCGCATTCTTCCATTAACAAACAAGTTGTGGCTTCGTTTCAACTGAGCGAACGAATTGCGACTACCCGTCGGCGGCCGGCGGTCTAAACGCTGGGCCGACTCACTCTGTCGGAAGGTCGGCGAGCTGTGCAGTAACGCAGCCAATTGCCAGCTCCTCTCCTGCCGACGTCACACGAAAACGCCAAAGAAAATGGGCGAGAGTGCAGAGAGGAGGACAGCATTTTCGAATTGATTTTTCTACTAAATAAATTCGCGTAAACGCGCTCAGAGTGCTCGAAACAGGGCCTAGGGACTCCGGGCTACAATTTGCGCTCGTAATCCCGCAATGTTTACAAATCACTTCAGTGACACGTGGGCTATGTGGGCTCGCTACAGCGGTGCACGGTGTGTGTGTGTGTGTGTGTGTGAGAGAGAGAGAGAGAGAGAGAGAGAGAGAGAGAGAGAGAGAGAGAGAGAGAGAGAGAGAGAGAGAGAGAGAGAGAGAGCCGGTCGTGCCACAGTCTCTTCATTTCATTAGGCGACGGGTGGTCTGTAGAACTCCTAAAGGTTATCACTAACACGAATGCAGTGGGCCGCCATGAGTTCTTGCGTCGACTTGACATCCACGCCAGGACCCTGCTTCAACCAGTACTCCCGCGAGGCGATGCGGGAACGCAGGTGTGGGGGTAGGCCACTCTCAGTGAAGGTGTCGTACTGACGGGTAGGAAGGGCAGTTGGGTGTAAAGCAAGTGGGACGCGAGAGGATGCCTTGTGTGTAGTGTATACCGGTGAGCTTTTAAAGACGATAGTCTTTCTTGGGCTCATTAAATTTTGGTCTGTCTGTCTGTCTGTCAGTGACTCTGCCCCGCTTGTGGGGTGGTTCAAACCATGGATCACCTCCTCTGGCAATGCCCCCACAACCCATTCCCCCCATATCGAGACGGTGAGCACTGGGCGAGGGCGTTGGGCAGCTCGGATTCGGCGGTGCAAGTTGCCATCGTCGCCCGGGCTGCCAAAGTCACCGGCGACCTTCCTCCCTCGGTCACCACCACTCCCCCGAATTAGCCCTTCTCTCTCTCTCTCTCTCTCTCTCTCTCTCTCTCTCTCTCTCTCTCTCTCTCTCTCTCCAGCCACCCGGCCAAAGCAAAGTAGATATTGCACAATAGTCTTATATACTCACTGCCAAATGTAAACGTCTAAGCCCGGTTTATATGTTCATACTTGTCAACTTGGTTGAACAAGAACAAGACATTACGCAAATATAAGACAGAAAATTAGTACACAAGGGATATTTACAGGGTTCCTTTATTTAAAAAATCATGGATTTTGGTTTTTTGGTTTTTTGATAGCAAATGATATTCTACATGTACTGCAGAAAACCACTGATGATGATGATGATGATAATGATGCAGTGGTGCCTTTCGCTTTGAAATGGGTGGCACTTACAGTGACGGCCTGGCAAAAACAAGAAAACAAAAATTCCCCACTACACAGAAGGAAACTACACAGGTGTAGTCCAGGAAGAGTGGCTGGCCTTGCGCCCTCAACGCCACCCCCACATTGTCACCGACACTTCTTCCCCGATCTCCCACTGATGCTGCTAGCGACCGCCTGCTCTGCAGCGCTGCATGCTGCATGGCGGCATATGGAAAATCGCGCGGCAACAGCAACGAAAGGCTCCACTGGCTAGGTTACACGTTCTGCTTGGAACGCACGTGGAGCAAGGCCACGCGGTTCTATAAACCTTGAAGTCGGCCGCCTCCATTCACGCGCGTCTTCGCCGTACTGCAGCGCTGGCATCGAGGAACCCGGCCTGTAGCAATGGAACGCGGTAAATTAAAATCGCCTTGAGTGTGTTCACCTTGGGATGAGCGCGACTGTACAGGAGCAGCATGAGAGGTGAGCGGGAAAGCAAAGAGGGGCATTTCCTTGGCAAATGTCTACAAAGACTATCGTCTTTTGACGACATTTGCATTGAAAGGAGCAGATACGCGGCCAATTTTTTCGACTCATTGCAGTTTTTTGAGGACTGATTGCGCTGGAGTTACTGAGTGTCGTGCAAAGAATTTTCGCGCTGACTTGCATGCGTCGGCTTTCTTTGTGTGCAGTTTCAGGTGTAGGATATGGTTTCGCCAAGTCCCAAAGACTAGATAAATGGGCAGTAACTTTTGACTGCGAATTACGCAAAAAAATGAAGCGTTTCAAGAAGCATTTTTAGTGTTGGTATTTAAGCTGCTTTCTTACTGTACCGACAATAACGCCTTTCTGCTATGGTTGTACTATATAGGTTTCTGAGCGGTTGGCCTTTTGGGAGGAATTGCAGGGGATGAACCGTTGGCTGCGAATCTCCTACCAGCTATCTGATCAATCTATTTAATGCTATGACTCGGTGCCGTCGCTTTCGGCGTGTGCTGAGCCGGGTGGAGTAATGTTTTTGTCGAGCGAGCGTGCTCAAGTAGCCCTGAGAAACCGAATCCCGCACCGCCGGCCTGCTTCATGATCATTACACGCAGGCAGTACGTATACCGTTCAGCACAAAGTGAAGCTGTGCTGCGTCCTCCAAACTTTGGCGTTGAATACTTGGCGTTGAAGCAGACAACAGCGTGCTTTCTGTACGTGACGGATGTAAAGACCGACCGAAAGAAAGGCATTTTGCTGGCTTAATTTGAATTGTGTAACTAGGAAATTCTTTCAAGCTTCATCGCGAGCGCTTGGACTTTGATGTTTCTTTTTATTTTTCACCGTTCTGTTCGTACATTAACGAATTTAAGTCTGTGTGAACCGTTTTTCGTTGTTGTGATGGCGCTACAGATCTAATGTCGATTAAAATGTCAATCCATAGCTCGAGAGTCTCTGTCTCAGTCATGAGATATAGAGCGCGCCAGCAGTGGCGTAACTACGGGGGGGCAGGGGTGGCACAAGAGTCCCGGGCGCCAATTGGGAGGGGGCGCCGAGCCGAGTCTGCCCAACATGTGGCTGAGGGGGAAAGATGGCAGCGGGGCTATCTTTCTATAGCAGGGCGGCGTAGCTGCAGAAGTCATTGGGTCTATTCGATTCAGCCTGCACTTCTTGAACCAGTTCACAGCGGTGCAAAGCGGGTTCCGCCATCGGCGGAACCAGACCTGCACATTTTTCGCCTGCTTCTGCACCTCCTCGGCAGGGAGTGCAGGCAAAGCCATGAACCCGTCCTGCACCCGTCGGCACCACCGGTGAATCGAACGGCGCGGTTCAGGTGCCGCGAGCTGCACCGCTGAAACGAACGGCGAAGTGCGGCACCGCCTGAACTGGTTCACGCGGTGCAGGTGAAACGAATAGACCCACTGTTGGAGAGAGTTTTTGTTTGGTGTTATTGGTACGGCATTGTAACTCGAGGATAGCGCTGCTGAAGACGAGGACGACGAGAGGGGACACACACGAGGCGCCGGCGCCCCCCGCATCCCCCGGCAAAGCCCCCCGGGAGTGTCCCCTGTCTTCGTCCTCGCCTTCCGCACAGCTATCATTGTGTTACAATGCCACTGTTCAAGCAGTTAAACTGTCCTCCTTGTCGGGAAGCGCCGCACACATGTATGAAGACTTAGTTACGCCCGGATGAGGGAGTTCCGCAGGCAACACGGGATGATATCCAATGCAAGATCTAGTAACGTTGATCCAATGTGCTTGCGTGCGTGCTACATGCATGTGTTTTCATGTGTTCTCGTTTGTATTCCAGCAGCGGCGAGAGGAGGGAGGGGGGGGGGCTCTTTAGCGAGCGAAATTCGTCGATTTTTGGTAGTGTTGAGCTGCGTGCACGGCTCAGTGGCTAAGGCGTTGTGCTGCTGAGCACGAGGGCGCCATTTCGGTTCCCGGCCGCGGCGGCCGCTTTTCTGATGGAGGTGAAAAGCAAACACGTCCTTGTGTACGCGATCCAAATTAATCCGGAGGTGGTCCAAATTAATCCGGAGCTTTCCACTACGGCACGCCTCATCATCTGTGACCCTACATCAATCAGTGGCTAAGACGTCGGGCTGCTGAGCACGAAGATGTGGGCTCGATACCGGCCGTGGCGGCCGCTTTTCTGGTGGAGGGAAGAACGGAAACGCCGATGGGTCGAGATTCCGGCGCGCTTTGAAGATCCTAAGGTGGTCAAAATTAATCCGGAGCCCTCCACAACGACGCGCCTTATAGCTCAGGTGTAGCTTCGGCGCGTAAAACCCCCAGATTTTGATCACACGAATCGTTGGCGCTATTGTTTTGTTCGTTTAAATGTCAGTTTATCCTGTAAGGGCGGGAAAAACGTATCACCCGCCTTTAAGGGATAAATTCGTTTTCTAACCGGTCCCGCACTGTTTATTGCGGGTTGGGTTCGTCCGGCAAAGCTTCTACAGTTATTCTGGCTCTCCCAATTCTAGGGACTGGTAAATTCGCTGACCTGCAATGCGGGTCTATATTTATTTTGACGGAAACTGCGGGTCAACTGATCTAGCGTCGATTCGACACGCTCGAAAGGATGTTGCGTGTCCGGGAGGCACGGCGGCTTTCTTTTGTGTTCTGAAGAGCCGACGCATCGCTGACCATCTAGGCGGTGATTTTCGGGTGCGATTCTCGTGCGCTCCGCCGCTTCATTGTGACGCCATCACTTCGCCAGCCGTGACGTGGCAGCAAGTATTCATTGTAACTGCCTGTGGATGTGGCTACCTTCTTTCTCTTTGTGTTCCCTCAGTGTGTCATCAAATGCAGCCGCCCGTTGTACTTTTATTTGGCTGCTTCGCGGGAATCGCGCCTCGCGTGGACCGTTCGCCAGCCGCGAGGAGGCCTTCCCCTCCCAGCGACGTCTACATGTGAAGTCGGTGGACAATAACACGGAGGCGGTTATGGGTGCCGCTTCGCACGCTGAGCACGCGTCCCGCGCAGAGGGAGGAAAATTGGTGACGACACTTTCCCGAGAACGCGCGCAAGGTGCAGCGAGTTTCTGAGAACGTTAAGTGACGAAACCAAGTGCTATTCGCGGTTTGTCCCTGCTACTCGGGCGCACTCAGGGGGGTGTTTCTTGCAGCGTATCTGCTTCCTGCCCGCATTGTTCGTGTTTTTTTTTTCACCGTGGTTATAGTCCAGGCCGTGTCGTGACGCTTATGGTCACTAGATCCAACAGGTCATTAGATCCAACGAGTCAGGAGATCCACTAGGTCACGTGATGCCCGAGTCAGAAGATCCAACGAGTCAAGACATCCAACCGAGTCACTAGATCCAACGCGTCAATAGATCCAACGCGTCACTAGATCCAACCGAGTCAATAGATCCAACGCGTCAATAGATCCAAAGCGTCACTAGATCCAACCGAGTCACTATAGATCCAACGAGACTTTACATCGAACGAGAAAACCTGCACTGCCCGTCTTTCTTGGGGTTCAAATCAATACAACATGATAGCGTAGCTATCTTTAATACACAATAACTGTAGAAATCGTTTCGAAGAAATTCAGTGCCCTTATAATTATTAAAAATGAACATGAAAAATTCTAATTCATTGCAACTCCACTATGTAGCCATGCGGTACCTAACTGTGCGTGTAATGGTATGTTGATGCACCGAAAAGGCCTTCTAAAAATGCCGCCAAAACAAGGGTGTTATTCTATTTTCTTTTTTTTTGTTGTTGTGTTTGTTGTTGTATAGCAAATTTTGGATTCTGGATCCTGATGGGCGTTATCCCCAAGGGTCAGCGACTTGTCCCTCCCCGAATTTCTCTCGGCAAGTGAGGCACAGGTTTTCTTTTTTTTTCTCTCTTTGCGGCCCGTACCCTCTGGGAAAGTTCAGCAAAGAATGCAACCCAGAGTGGGCATGTAGGGTGGCGTGTGTTGATAACTTCCCACTTCACCGCCTCAATAAAATGTTTTTTACTCACTTACACTCAAACTATCGACAGGAGTTCACAACCCTAGACAGAAAAGTGAGGCGGGGACGTAGCGTAATAAAGTTCTTGGAAGACGGGCTACAACGAAGAACGCGGGCCCCCCTTTTCTGTGTTTTCGGGCGGCTGCTTAGGGAGCGGCTATAATCTGCACGTTTTTTTTTCTCTTTGTACTCCTCGTGGTGGGTGCGTAGGTGCATACTCAAATGGCTTTATAAGAAAAGGGGCGAAGACGCTTGAGCTTGAGACTGACCATGCTGCCAGCACATGGCTGCCAGTGAGGGGGTTACGAAAATGAAAAAAAAAAAAGGGGGGGGGGGGGCGCTTCGAACACGCCAGATTAGTCACGAGAACGTTCGCCTGCTACCTTGACATTCATGTGAAAGGTGCGGGTGACGGGTCAGTGCGGGAGCGGCAGCAGGACCAGGATATTTTGTGCACAAGTTCTCCGAAAGCCAAAATTTCTTGGGGGTGTGCCTTACTGACATTTTTAGTTCGCCGCGGCGGCCGCTAAAGGGACCGGTACTGGAAAAAGGTCCATTGCGGGAATCACGTAATTTGTGAGAACAACACGTACAAATTAGTTACAATTACACTTTCTCACCCAGCAACCATTATGCAAGATGTACGAAAGATAATGAGTGATGCCTTATCACCACTTACGTCTAAAAACACACCGCAAATTTTGTTTTACCGTTCCTGTGACGAACTTCCCTAAGTGACAAAATGTCCTATGACGAATGATCCTATGCGACCAAACGGCCTATTACGAACCGACCTATGACGAAACGCCATGTGACGAACGGGCCTACACCCGGAGGGATGGGAGACGCGAGGGTGTAGGTGAAAATTGTTCCCCGCGAGTGGACGAATATTTCAGTATTTTTGTGTAGGGTGGGCAGCCCAATCTACTTCGCCGAACGGGTTTGTTCCCACGTCGTCAGTCCGGATGATTTCCCCTCTTTTACCATCTTTCACAAATGTAAATAAGCATACGTAAATCTCGTTATTCTACTTCAAACTTCGTCTTCCTGGCCCTCATTTACTTTGGCAACGAGTTTGGCGCGCAAAGTCACCCCAACCTCCAGTTGGCGTGCAAGACGGAAGATCAACCAATCACTAATTTATAATTGATTCACCCCCAGCTTTCCTGCTAAAAAATATAACTGGGCAGGAGCTTAGTTAATCCGCAAGAGAAAAGTGATATTTCGCACTGAACAAGAAGTGGACTTGGATATGAAACTCCGAATAGTTTGCGTGCCATTAAATATCAAAAATTACTGTTCAGACACCTATAAGGGATATTTTAATGGCCATAAAACCTGGTAGAACAAAGTTATAAACTTGAAACTGCGCAAAAAGCAAGCTTTTGTCCCCAATATAGGCTGCGCAAAAATTCATGGCACTGCGCTCAATAACTTCATAGTAATCACATCTGGAAGAACTGCGGTAAGCCGGAAAGCGTCACCTGGTCTTGCTTTATTCAACCATTTGTTATACCCAATTTTTTTCCCGAGTAGGTGGCAATAAAGTTATTTATTTTACAGCGCAGCTCGAAGTCGCTCGCTCGTATGCATTTCTACTTTACCGTGCTATGTCAGCAGGATCGTTCACCAGAATACGCTTTGCGACAAAGCCCCAACTTTTCAGGAAGCTGCTGTAGCGTAGACATCCCGGGAAAAACTATAGTGCGGCTTGACAGGTATTTTATTACTGATTCATTTACTTGTCGTAATTAGGTGATCCACAGTGAAATGGTTGAAGTCGAGGAATTGTCGTTTGTTGTAAACATTTGGACATGTACGGGATAAAAATGGTTGCAGAAAATGGCTGTAACTCTTCTTTTGCTGAAGAGACCCCGAAACGGGATCCGGACAGTTTATCGAACGCTGTTTTATCGAGCGCCATTTTATCGAACCCAGAAACATATAAACTAACTCTGACTACTCGCGGGGAGTTTTATAGACTATATCGCGGGTAATTACCAGGCGCAGTTTTAATACAAAGAACATGAAGCAGCTGCTCCTAGGACATTCCATTAGCGTCTCGAAAACAACGTAAAACAGGCAGCGTCATGTTCACCTGTTGGAATAAAACTGCAGCAGTTTCAAATTTGATTACTACATTGAACTGAAAAATAGCTTAAGTCGAAAATAACAATAGTGTCGTGTTCCTTGCGCTCGTTCGGACTACGTCCGGTCAATACGCTCGCAAACAAGATTGAACCGACTCTCGATAATTAAAAGTGGCTTAATTAGAATTTTCTTTTCGGTTAACTTGAAGTGATGTTCTGGTGCCGGCAAATATACGTGCAATTAGATGAAAAAATTACCCGATAATTTGAAGCCAAAACCAAGCAAGTCGGTTAATTGGGAGACATTTTGAGTAAAAAACATACAGGGGGCCGTCATTTCTCGATGAAATTCGATTTTTTTCGGCGCCAAAACAGCACCGTGAACTGTGTTATGTCGGCGCCATCGCAACTGAGGCCACGCGCAGCCATTTCAGTTGAAACGCGCGCCAGCGAACGCATCCCTACGTACTTTCCACGTTTTTTGTTGCACACAACTCCATGTAAGCAGTTTACGTGCTTGGACGCTTCAGGCTTCAAATTTAACGATGAGTCTTGACACTCAGGACAAACCATGTCGTGCGCTTGAATTGGCGAGGAAAGACAAGGCTGTGACCAACATCAAAAATAAAGAAGTTTAGCGTAGTTATGGCAATGCCGTCTTTGTGCTATGTTTAATTGATTGATTGATTATGAGGTTTAACGTGCCGAAGCTACACCGGCGACGCGGCACGCTGCAGTGGAGGGCTTCGGATTAAGTTGAACCACCTAGAAATTTTTAATGTGCGCCGAAATCTCGAGCACACGGGTGTTTTCGCTTTACCCCTCCATCTGAAAAGCGGCCGTCGCGGCCGGGAATCGAACCCTCGTCCTTGGACAACAGCACAACGCCTTAACCACAGAGCTACCACAGCGGTATTCAGTTTATTTCAAAGTTGTGTTGGTTCCAAGCTTTTTACGGTCCCCATGGAGTTCGTATCAATAGGAGTCAACTATATTGTTAAATTGCAATTCAAAGCGCTTTTGTAATTCATTTCGTAACATCATTTTCATCGGTGTCTAACAGCTCCACTGTCAAATCAGCTGAGCAGGACTGATGCTCAGTTTTTATGCGAAGCTTCCGAATTTTGGTACAAACTGTGCGCATCGCTACTGAAGTAGTTTGTTTTGGCTTTCAGCGTTTTAGGTTCAAATATTCCAGAAAATATTCAACGAATAAACATATGCTTTTGCTGATGACGCATAACCATCCGCTGGGCAAAAAATAACGCATAATTGCGAACAAGGACATCTGTAATGAATAGGTTTGATTAAATAGGTTCGAATCAAAACGTCCGCGCACCGCGTGTTTGGGACCCCCGCTTCAGAGGAATCGATCAGGAGCCCGGCGGGCCGGGAACGGCTAGCGGGGCTTCGGCCGCGGTTGGGGTCAAGAAGACGACGTAGGCCACGTCTGAAGCCTGAATGCAGACTTTAATGTGGCACCAATAAATGTTTTTTTTACAAACCAATCGGATATATTAAAAAAAAACGTAAAGAGAATAAAACGTGATCGAGGAACTATTCTCAATTAATAATTACACGAGAAATCGTTTCAAGGAAGTCGAGTGCGTTTATATTAGGCTGTGGCTATATGCCGCCCGGCGGTATTATAAGCCCTTCACTAAAGCGACGCCCACCGGCGGTATTTTGATGAAAAATGGTCCGTCTGGCTGTAGTGCCTAGAATATACTAGGCACTGTAGTCTGGCACTACTTCGCCTTCCATTATGGTAACGTAAGGTTAACGAATAGAACACAACCTAACTACGAGAAAAAAAAAGAACAGCGAAAACTAATCTAAGCTGTGTATGAAAACGCAAAAGAAAAATAAAGGATGGCAACGAGCCGCACTCGACCCACTGCTTTCTGTAGCAAAAAGCTAAGATGTAACCGCTAAACCACAACGGCAGATGTTCTGGCCTTTTGTAGGTGCGATTGTGCAAGCTCGAGCCAATACGGTATGGTTCGGGTAAATGCCAACAAAGCGTGTAGTAGAGGGTGAAAAAAATATATGCCCAGCGAAATGAAACTAAAGAAATCGAGGCTCGCCCCTCGTGCAGCCAAACATCAAACGCCTGCCGTGGGTGCCGCGCAAATAAATTCGCTTCCTACCTTGTTCCATTCCCGCCACACCTTGGCTCAACACAGCATTAATAAAGCATATGGCGTTAAATACGATTTGGGGCGGCACACTCAGATTGAGGATGCGGTGGAGGCGGATGCCTATTAAAAGCTGTTCTACTTTCCTAAAAAAACGACAACATGCCCGAAAATATTAAATTACTTGCATGCGAGAAACTTGTATGCCCTATTTTAAAGTATGCGATGGGTACAATGGGTACAAGTTTATCTTATGAATAGAAAACAGTACGTTGATGTTAGTAATCGTATTTCAAATGTATGTGGTGTTTCTTCTGGAGTTCCGCAAGGAAGCGTACTCGGACCGCTGTTATTTTTAATTTACGTGAATTCTGGTATTCCGGCTGACGTTTCATTGCGGTTGTTCGTGGATGATTTTGTTGTTTTTAAACAGGTTTTATCTCCAGATGATCATAGTTCACTACAAGGTGCTGTTTCTGCTATTGACATGTGGTGTGAGAAATGGGGCATGGAACTGAACAGGGGAAAAACTGTACTGATGCGCATAACCAGGAAAAAGTTACCGAGCTCATATTTTTATAAAATTCAAGATTGTACTATTTCTGAGGTCAAAGAACACAAATACTTTGGCGTCACCTTCACAAGCGATTTAAAATGGTCAGCCCATATCTCGAAAACCTGTGCGTCCGCAATGCGTAAGCTTTATTTTCTCAGAAGAAAACTCAGAAGCGCCCCGGACAGTTAAGATTTTAGCTTATAACACTTTTGTAAGAAGTAAATTAAAATATGCAGCGGTAATATGGGACCCACATACGAAAAGAGATAAGATTCAACTAGAAAGAGTCAACCGCAAGGCCGTGCGATTTATATTTGGGAAGTACAAAAGGGAGGACTCTCCTACCCAGTTAATGCATGATAATCAATTTCAGATCTTGGAAACTCGCCGAAAGATTAGTCGCATTGCATTCTTACACAACTGTTTCTCAGGAAAAATTAAACTAAACCTACCCGATTATGTAGAACCTCTAAAAACAAGGAGGACTCGTCACAATCACCAACATTCATTCGCTCCCATCTTCGCAAAAATTAATAGCTACAAGTACAATTTCTTCTCTCAAACAATTGAAGATTGGAATTCACTCCCTGCACAATTATTTCTTTTTTCTAATTTCATCACCGAGGTAGAAAAACATTCCCCTTTTTAAATTTGCGGGACAAACATTTATTCATTCTGGTCAATGTGCAACCTTCATGTGAATAGTGTCGTGCATTTAGCGTTGTACCCTCTCCTGGTGGGGCCAAATTTATGGCCTGCAGTATTGTCAAATAATATATGCCTCTTCCATGCGGAGTCCTCATCAGCATTGACTGAGCAAAAGATTAGTAAAAAAAATAAACAATACCAGTGCGACTATACGTCGGGATAGTATCTGCCAAAAATATCTTAAAATCATATGATTTGGAACTGCTGCAAGTCAACTGACACAAGAAGAGACTGAAAAAAGTTTGAAATTATATATTAGGGGATAAACTAAAATAAACGAAGACGCGTATGAACAACCGGCCACCAAACGAGGTGCTCCGTTAAGTTATAACGAACCGATAAGGCCTTATCTGGCTCGTCTAGACGGGTTTAAAGATCTTTTTTTCTTAAGTGCGGAATAGGCTATCGGAGTACGGTGTTGCTAGTTTGATTGTTAGAGTTTGAGCATTCGCTAGGATTGTATTACCGGCCGCACGAATCCTAATGTTCTTCGTCTTATAGTATATTGGTTTCTCGTTTTATACTCCTACCTGTATACCCTGAAGTGAGGTTTGCAGTATAAAATAAGTAAATAAATAATTTAGCAAAGAAATGATCACGTTCGATCCCCCACCGCAGCGGCCGGTTTTCTGATGGAAGCGGAAAGCGAAAACGCCCTTATGTTCGAGATTTCGGCGCACGCTAAAGATCCCTAGGTGGTCAAAACTAATCCAGAGCCCTCCACTACGGCGCGCCTAATCACCTGTGTGGCGACGGCGTGTTAAACATCATAATAAAAGCAATGATGCAATAAAAAAAGGAACCCGAGAAAAAGACCAGGCACAGCTCCGGGTCCGTGTTTCCTTCCTTGCGTTGCTTTTTTACGATGGTTAATTTCCTTCTATTGGGCACACAACCGACAAAAACAAAAAAAATAAACCTTTTTCCTGTACCGGTCTTCCTAGCAACCGCCACAGCGAACTAAAATTAGCAGCAAGGTACCACCCCCCCCCCCTCACCCCCATCTCCAAAGTAAGGTTTTCGGAGAACCTGTGCACATAATATCATCGTGGTCAATCTCAAACGTCTTTGCCCCTTTCCTTTGAAAGCCTTCTTTGTGTGCAGCACGAGCTCACCACGAGCTGTCGACAAAGCGGAAATAAAGGTGTGCAGCGCTAGAAAGCATTAGGGTGCCTCGATGCGATCGAGGCACCCTAGAAAGCATAGCCGCGCCCCAAGCAGTAAGCAGAGGGGCGCCCTTTTGTTCATTTTGTAAAGCCGGAATGGTAGGCGGCGGGGGAAGGTGTCTCCCCTAACTACCCTCCTCTCCCTCCCACCCCACCGAGTCACTAGATCCAACGAGTCGTAAGATCCAAAGGGTCGGTACATCCATCCGAGTCATTAGATCCAACGCGTCATTAGATCCAACGGGTCAGTAGATCCAACCGAGTCACTAGATCCAACGCGTCAATAGATCCACCGAGTCAGTAGATCCACGAATGGATGTAATGACTCGTTGGATCTACTGACGCGTCGGATCTGGTGACTCGGAATCGTGTCGTGACCCAGAATTCTAAAAGAATGGCCCTCCCGATCGATTCCATCCTCGCTTGCAGTTTCGGCCAGGTCGTCTCTGTCGCCCGTTTGTGGAAGGTTTCATCCCCGAATGTCCAACACGCACGAGTACCCGGTGACACGAACGATCTCGTTGGATCTTTTGGATATTCACACGCGGTTAGCGTTAATGAGATGAACTCTAAAATCGATCTAAAAAGAAAAAAAAAAACAATCTGACATTTTGAGTGCGCGTTATAGAACCACCCTGAAACCTCCAGCTAGTAAACCGAGCAAAATCCCCTCGCTTCGAAAGGCAGCTCTTGTTTGCCCTGAGCAGGTCGAGAAAATATCTGCGTCAGTGTCGACCGCACCCCGGGACACCATCCGGTCGTAGGCGGATTGTGCCGGAAAAAATGCAAACTGTTTAGCTTACGGGACCGTGTTTACTGCGTCTCCTTGTATCACCGGCTGCTCCTACTTCGATTCCCCGGGGGGAAGTAATGTGTCTCACTAAATGACACCCTCTACTTCGATGTTCCCAGTGACTCGGTGTGTGGATGTTGGCAGTGGATGCAGCACATGGTGCGGTCGTCCGATCCTCTGCTGAGCGTTTGAGAGTGCGGGCACGTGAGGAGGGTATCCGTCCCGACCGGCACGTCGAGTGAGCTTCCCGGGCACAGACGCCTTTGCGACGCATCTGTCATGCGCCCCCGCGGCTGCACGGCTCGATGCGCCCGTGCCGCGCACTGCTGTTGCTCGATTACCCGCGGCCTGCAGTGTTCTGCTCGCCCTCTCGTCCAAGGTCGAGAGGGCAGGCACCCAGGCGCCGCTAATCCTTTTGGCCCTTCTTACTTGTTCCCGCCTCTGGTCGGAAAGTGTTTCAATGCGAGGGGCCCGACGCTCGTCGCGGCTTACAAGGTTCTCTTCTCGGCTCCCAGAGGAGCACGACCTCTTCCTTTTTAACATGCACGCAAGGATTGAAGTTTTTTTTTTTTTTTTTTTTAACCATGCAGCCATTCCCGCGAGATCTCGGGTAAGGTGGCTAGCCACCCTATCTCAAGTTACTTGGTCCTCGGAATTCTTAAGTGAAGTGAGGAAATTCTATGAGGGGCTTTGCACTCCACTGCTGTGTTGCCAGGGCTAACACGTTTTTGGCTGTCCTGCCGACTGCTTTTCCTGTGTCTTATTTGTTTGGCGCGATTTCCACTGGATAAACCGCCAGACGAAATATACAAATGTGCGCTGATGGCGGTATTAGCGGGGACGGTTCTGCGTCCCTTAAAGGGAAAACGAAGTTGAACCAAGACTCCGAGAACACAGTGACGAGGCATATTTGCACAACTACTGCTTTCTTGCATGGTTTAATACTTCCAAAACTGCGCGCGAAAAGCGTTGTGAAGTGACGCTTTACTCTGTTTTTTTTATTTCCCAAAGGTTAAATATCCGTGCTCTGCTGGGTTTTTAAATGAAATCTAACCGCGTGTCATTCGACCCAAATCAGATACTTCAAATGATATTCCAAATCTGCCGTGCTTCACTGTAGTTGAGATGGTAGATGAAAGCTTTGATATCAATTCGCTACGTTGCACTGGCACTGCTATCTATCGTCAAGTCTCGTTTCATACTGTACGACAACATTTGCAATCAAAAGTAATCTCGCATCGCCACCCGTAATTTGAGTTGTGAACGTAATTTGGAGTTCTTTTTTATTAAGATCGGCTCCGTGCACTACTGTAATGGAAAGTACAATGTCATCACATCTTTCAACAATATCTTAGCTTCAAGGAAACAAATTGCAAGCAACGTTCGTGTTACGGAAGCATTTGTAAGACAAATACCTTCCAAGGCTTAATGAACGTTTGAACCATTAGGCGACGATAAGAGCGCTTCACTGAGAGGGAGGTGGGTGCAGACTGGAAACATTTGAACCATTAGGCGAGGATAAGAACGCTTTACAAGAAAAAAAGGCGATAGACTGCATGCAATGAAAAAAAAAATCCTTTTTTTTTTCAAGGAAAGATTAGGTTTGGAAAGATTGGTTTGCTTCAGCTACCTTCATTTTGCTGCAAGTATAAAATTACATCTAACGGTGAGTACAGATTCCACAAGAATGTACCAACAGAGCTAGCTCTTTTCGAGCAGAATGAATGCATTTTAGAAAATCTTGAAAAATAATCCTTTAGCTAGTATTTTTTTTATATTTTACGTAACTTATTTGACTATAATAATCACAGCCTTTTATTTATGAGGCTCGAATGGTATGGTGTAAGGGGTTTATCGCCTCAGTTATGCAATGCTACTTAGATTCCTGTCGATTAAGGGCATAAGGTCACGCCAGAACAAATGAGTTTCTGGAGTACGCCAAAGCAGCGTCCTCGGTCTCATGCTGTTTAATCTAGCTCTTCATAAATGACATAGTCTGTATTTGCCAACAGGTTAAATTTAGAATTTAGGCAGCCTAAACACGTATATTCTTATACGCCTCCTCTTTCGCTTAATAAATTGGTAATGCGAATAAAATTCTTAGTGAGCTTCGTAAATGGTCCAAAAATTTGTTTGAGCGTGAATGCTTGTAAAACTAAATATGGAATATTTCACGCTAGGGGCTCTTCCTGCCAATCATAATTTAGCCTGTAATTATACAGCTTTTGAGGTTGTTCGATACAGTTGTAACACTTGTCATCTGTTTTTTAGCACTTTGCACGAAGATCAGCATATTAACTCCGTCCTTTAAGAACTTTGTAGGATTACAAGCATAGTAAGCCTCCACAGACAGGCTCTACCAACTTCCTTTAAACTGTTAATTTATAATGCACTGCTCGTTCGTGATGTTAGCTTACTTGCGTTGGAGAACGACGACAGAAAGAAAGTAGAACAAACTATTACTGAAGCAAAAGTGGATTCTGCGAGTTGTCGCCAATGATGTACCTTTTAGAGGGCACACCGAGCAACTATTTCTGTCATCTATAGTAGCAATCTTTTTCGGAAGTACTATAATGGCAGTACACTTAATAACGAGATGCTATAAAAAAGCGAACATGCAACAAAGTACTTGTCAATATATTGCACGTAATCCAGAATACTGGAATATGCCGCGTTGTGGAACAAGTCACGGATGCCAGTCTCTCCAAAATATTGGCCGTGCCTCCTTAACTCACGTCAAGGCCGCGTCGCGGCGAAGTACCCTAACAAGACCATGGCGACAAGCCGTCTGCAGGCACTATCAATAAAGTTGTCGTACCGTACCTTAACTCAATGCACATTTTAGGAATTGACATCAATGACGCACCGGCGTTGAAACTATTCAATGCCGTACTTTCACTTAGCACATATTAGTTAGCGCTATTGTTAGCATGTATTTGTTACCATATATTAGTATACATTGAGCTAGCATATTGCATATGTGTTCGTGCGGGTATAGGCGGTATTTATAAGTTTATTTGAATGTAGATACATGTAGTTCGTTATTTTCTCTGTGATTCTTTGTTTTCATGAAAAGAATTATGCCGAGATCTGTTCTAATATGCAAAGCATTGCGTACTGATTACGCCTGCGCTGCTTTCTCTCAAGCTGTCAAGCTCGAGCTGTCTCTCAAGCTGCCAAATGCAGCTTTTTTGTTCGGGGCCATTTTTGTCAAATTGAAAACAATAAAGAGAGGAAGCACCAAACACCGCTGAGAAAGGTGATGGAGCAGCTTGACATTAGCATTTGAGTCGAATGAAATTCGGTTTGAAGGTCTGTTCTTTCTTCTGTAGGTCTTTGAGAGCCTCGAGGCAGAACGAAATTAAATGTAGTTTTTTTTTTTTTTTTTCAATGTAAAGAAAATGTCTTTATGTCATGTCAAGCTTGCTTGGTTCCACGTGTATTCGTGCGAGGACTTCAGGGGATCTCGATTGGTCTAAACTTCGGCACCGTTGATACCTTTACATCGTTCTCGTGGTATGGACGGTGACCGTGGCCTCTCAAAGTGTGGCGGCGCTAGCCTTTCGGGGGCACTTCTTCTCGGACAAACTTAGGCCGGCGTGCCGGCTGGCCATTGTACGTGTCTGGTGGAAACGGGGCCACGTATCGAACGGCGGCCTCCCGCCGAAACCGGGCTCGGGTCGGGTGGGTGCCGGGGCCGTGGCGTCTCTCGGCGCCTCGGGTTTCATTTCCTCTGGCCTCGGGGCGCGGCGTCGTTGTTTAGTCTCAGTCGGCGCGGCTCGGGCTTCCAGATGTGTGACGACGCCTCCGCCGCCTCTGCTGATGTTGGCTCGCCGCCGTCCGTTGAGCCGCCATTTCGAGACCGCCCCCCGTCCCGCAATTTGTGCTGCTTTGTTTTTGCGCCGCTTAGGCCCGGCGAATCCATCGCTGCAACGAGCTTTCCAGAGCAACGCACGATGATGGCCTACGTGGAGCGCGGCCTGTCTCCCGTTGGACAACGGATGATTGACTCCCGGACCGGCGGCCGCGGCACGGGTGGCTGCGAGGGACCATCTGGCTACGTGTACGTTGGCCGATGACCCTTCCCCTTTCTCGCCCCTGTCATTCTGACACGCATAAAACTGGCCGCGATCAGCCTTGGTGCCACCGTGGGACTTTTCTTCCCTCGATCACGGGGTGTGTATATCTTCGTCGCGATTAGTATCCCCTGTAACGCGGGGCTCCGCGGCTGCATGGTTACGCGTTTCGCTCGCGATGACCGTGATGCACGAAGAAAAGCAGCGGGAACAGTTCCCGCGTTGCGCTTTCGGGTATCGCGGCGGCCAGTCTCGTTGCAAGCGGCTTATTAAGTAACCGGTTTCGGTCGACGCAAGGGTGGCTCCAATCGGGTCCGAAATTGCCTCCCCCCCCCAGGGCGCCTCTTTGTCGCTGATGAATGGGCGCTCTCGAGCGCCCAGCTGGACGAGGCCTGGCCAGGGCATGCCCAGCTGCTGCTTCCTCCACTGCGTGGGATCTTTCTATTTATACTGGCATCATTCGCGCGGCCTCGATTCCATGTAAAGCGCGCTCGCTGAAATGTTACACTGGTTGACGGCGTCTGCTGTTTTTTGACACTTCTGATTAGTTCCGAGACCAACCTTGTGGGCAGGAATCGGTGAGGCTAAGTTAACGTGTCGTGTGGCGCATGACCGCTGGGATCTGTGTTGAATGACCCTTAGCCAAGTGGATATTGCTTATTTGCGATATGCAATCGTTGTGGCCGGCACCAGTGATGCGAGAAGGAAGTCGATAATCCCAAACGTAGAGCTTCGAAGCATGTCCCCCCAACTCTCTCCGTCATCTGCGCGTCTTCCTGTGCAACGTGCGTGGACGCGTTTAGGGTCTCGTCAGAACAGCCCGAAGCGTGGTCTCAGGAAAGACCGCGAAATTATAGTTCATCTCATAAGCTACATGCAGCACTGTGGAGGCTACATTGTTATCAATAGTGCGCCCACTGAGGGCGCCTAATCCGCCGTGAAGGGGGTCCTGAAAGGACACTCCCTTCTCCCCTCTCGGCAAGTGGCACCGCACGGCCCCGCGCCTTTTGTCGCTTCCTTCGCGGTGAGTTAGGCGGCCTGAGGGGGACAACAATGTAGCCTCCACAGTGCTGCATGTAGCTTGTGAGATGAACTATAGAAGACGGGAAAAGGTCTGTTGTCACTGAACAACTTTTGCGTGCAGTGGATTGCTGCTGACATGACCTGGGGTGGTTTATCCAGAACGCATAAGTAGTTACATTTCTTTTATCTTCGCAAAAAATATGCTGGGCTCCCTTGAAATGCTTCCAGAGTATTGGAAATTCGATTACCATTGCGGATAACTGATGCCGAATTTAGATGCCGCCAACCTACCGACTTGAAGGTGTTGACGACTCGTGTGGGCCTAACAATGTCGGGTGTAGTGCTTAGATTTTTAAGAAAACTGTGTGTATACATTGTTGTACGAAAAATTTTGCAAATTGGTATGTATGGACGTTCGTTTCAGTATTGCTCTGTAAATTAACCTTAACCTAGTAACAGGTGTCATATTGCTCGGATGAATTATCTGAGTTACCTTCTGATTTGGCGCAGGAATTTATTATGTTTGGCGTTCAAAAATAAGCTGTCGCTGATCACCTCCCGTTAATTCTGTCAACGATTTCGTAAGGCTACTGGTAATGGCTGTTATTTCTGAAGATTACTCTAACCCCCATGAACAGCTTCGATGTATACGTTTGGAATCTCCGCACAGCTGCTAATGGGAGCAGCGTCATCCTCTGCGTTTGTGTATCGTTTCTGCGAAAGGAGTGCGTCACCACGCACCTGGCCGGCGCGCGCGCTCTTTACACCGGCCGTGCTCCGGCAGTTGCCGCCATCTGCCCACCATCCCATGTCGGGCACCTTTTCCAGCAGCTGACTTTCCGGTGACCTTGAATGGTCTTGAAGAGGGACCTCGCCGTGCGGTCTATGAAACAGGAGTGACTGATGCCAACTTGAATTTAACACGGCACCAGGCAGTGGCCACTCAAGTGGTGACCCTGGAAGTGAGGTCACAGTGTCGGCGGACCGCCCAGTCTCGTCGAAGACCTCGCTGGTTGTCCGAAGGTGCGCGGGATGCGTGTCGCCGAGGTGTTGCGGAAGTGCACGCTTCCTGCGGCGGCACCCCGGAGTTGGGCTTCGTTCTCGGAGGCTTTGTGACGGAGTGGCTGTCATCGCGCGGGTAATATTTGCACGCCGTCGGTGGAGGCAGCTGCTTACCGGTGAATTGATAAGCGGTCGTACGTTGAACCCGCGCTTGTTTACCTTGCGGTGCTCTGCTTCATCCGCCGCGGTGTTCCTGGAAGGCGACCGCGCGTGGCTGCGGGTCACCCGGCGGCCTTGAGGAGCGGTCTAGTAACGACTCGCTGTTTAGGCTGATTGATTTTGATTGTGGGGTTTATCGCGCCGACGCAACGCAGGCGATAAGGCGCGCCGTAGTGGAGGGCTCCGGATTAATTTTGACCACCTGTGGATCTTTATCGTGCGCCGAAATCTCGTACACACGGGCGTTTTTGATTTTCGCCTCCATCAGAAAAGCGGCCGCCGCGGCCGGGAATCGAACCCGCGACCTCTCGCTGTTTAGGCTTAGCGACCAAATGGCGAGCCCATTTCATGTAAGGAAATCGGTATAGTTGAATAATCAGCAGTTGTCACGTGATATATTTACGCTTCTCTAAGGTTTTCCTTCCTCAGACGCACTGCGAGTTTTTTTTTTTTTTTTTTGCCCATTGTGTTTGCGTCTGTCACGTCTTCTTCCTCATAGCTGCTTACGTAGTGATGAAAATAAATGTACTAGCTGCAATTTTACAACCGAACCCATATTCGGCAAAAGTAACTTATGGACTGAGTTTTCTGAGTTCCAGCTGACTTCCTCAGCTGTTTCATCTGAAGATCATGCAAAGGAAATCTGCACACCGCTTTCTACAGGGTTTAAAGTGTGAGAAAATTTGTTGTGGTCCCGTGTTAAAACCCGGAATCACTCCCTCTCCAGGGCAGAAGGACCATATTGAACTGAAGCAGCAGGAGTTTGATGTCGACGATTCGGTGTAACATACTTTAAAAAAAAAAAAAGACGGCCCGAAAAAAACGAGAAGAGAAGAAAAAAATCATGAGCCATCCCACTCTGTAAAGGTAGATGACCAGCGAAACTGTTCAGCACACGACACATAACAAGGGTACGAAATTATTTATTGTGAACTAATTCTGACAAGTAAATGACCTTCGCAGTAATGGTATAGCCTTCTTAGCGGCCATATTGCTTTTGAGGAAGTTTTTATAAAATCAGAGTTGAAGCCGTTTTGTGCTGAGCAATCGCGAAAAAGTCGCCTTCTCCGCAAAGCCTTCCTGCTCGCGCACGGGAAAATGCACGCACCCCTAGTCGTATAAAGCTTCGCTTTAAGTATCTAAGCACAACGGACGGTGATCGTCCGTTGTGCTTGTTTTGTTCTGCCCTCGTCCTTTTTTTGAGCTGTTTTTTTTTTTCTTTAGAGGGTAATAAACCGTTTCTACCGTGCAGTTCTGTGCGAGCCAGTCCAGCCCCAACGCATTCCTGTGGCTCCGTCCGTACATACAGTAGCTCGTGGCCGTGCAACGCGTGGAGCCGAGGCTGCCCAACGGTGCCCGCCTGCAGAAGCGCAGCAGCGTTACGCTCTGGCGGACAGCATTCCTTTCCACCGCCGGACCACAAACCCCACGAGCGTGCCTTTGTCGCGACCGCTGGCCCGAGCTTTGGCTCTTCCCTTTTCCCCGTGCCGTTTTTCTTCTTCCCCTGACGGCGTAATTCTCCCCAGGGCTGCTGCTGTTGTGTGCGCAGCCAGCTATGAAGACGTTCTGCTCCGAATTTCACGGGCCGCGCCGATCGTTCCGCGTTTGGCCCCAGGAATGCGATGCGGGCCTCATTAGAAGGGCTCCTCTGCCGCCGCTATCGCCGTCCCTCTCCTTTCGCGCCTTCCTCGAGAGCGAAAGGGGGCAGCCGTTATGTTTGCACGTCGTTAACGCGTACTTGACCCGAGCGAGCGAAAGTTTGAGCTGGCCGGGTGCCGAGGCCTGCCGCGTTTGACAGGGAGCCCCTTCGACTGCATTTTGCCCGGGTAATCCTCTCCACTGCCGTCCAGGTCGTGTGTACATCGGAGGCTCGTCATACTTCGCGTGTAATTTTTTTGCTATTTAGCCCCTCTTTGCGTCCACTTTATGACGTCGTCGTAAATGCCTATTCGGGGAAGGCCCTTCATGGTTCGCGATATTCGTACGCGAATACGAGCTCAAAAGAAGCTACACAATGATGCCTGAGCGGCCGGCCTTCTGCAAATACGCCTCATTTTATCCATTCGATCCCTTACCTCGCACTTATCCGCCTCTTCGCGAGCGGCGGTTGTCGGTGAAGCCGCTATCTCGCACATACTCGGCGGTTTTTACGTCGCTACGGGAAGGAACCCGCACAAAATGCGACTGGAGGGTTGTCGCGTTACTTCGGACTGGTACCCGCATTCGGGCTCTTAGGCCTGGGCTTTGCGCGCTTCTCTGTAACAGTGCCCTGAAGAAAAGCCAATTCCCTCGTGCGAACTTTGCTGTCGCGTAAAGGCGACGAGAAAGAGCGCAAAAGCAAAGGTGGAAAAGTGAGCGGGCTGTCCGCCCTCGTGCCTCGATTTCGACGGGCAGTGCGGCAACCTTTCTGCTCGCGAGCTCACGCCGACGGCGGAATTGGTTCACTGGGGCTCCCACGAACGGCCCGGCAGCTGGTCTCATCTGACGGCGGTTGACCTGTGCCGCAGTGCACTCAGGCCGCTGTCGTCGCTGTCGCTCGTGACGGCGAACAAGAACGGGCGACTTTGCGGGCCGCAACAGGGTCGCGCCGGTTGCGTTGCGTGCCGCCGGCTCGCTCTCTGACCGAGAACACAGCCGTCGCCTTCCGATCATAATTGTCCTAATCGCGCGTCTCAAGGACGGCGCTGCCTCTTTCTGTCTTTGGCCGCGTGACCGCGGCTCTGTGCACGCGCCGGGGTCGAGACAAACCCCGAGAAGGCCCCGTTTTGTCTCCGGCCGGCCCATTCGTCGTGCCAGCTGCACACTGCCAGAGCTTGTGTTGTTCAAAGGTCAAGGGTCCATTTTTTCCACGGCCGACTTGTGTTCCCCGCGTTCTCTGCTGCTGGAGAAATCGTCGCTGGTGGGACATCACTGCGCGTCTCACCAGGACTGCGCCGCGTTTTTTTTTTTTTTTTTTGTAATTTCGCTCTTTTTGGGTTTTTTTTTTTCCCGGCGGCCATGTGAATCATTCCAACATACACTCCCATCAATTAGGCCCGGACACAATTTATAACTGGGCCATTTAGCCACTTTAAAGCGGCCTTGCGCGGTACGGTAGATACTGGGTCTTCTCTGTAACACTCGCTACCACTTCCAAGACTGGCAAAAAAAAAAAAAAAAAGAAACCTCTTCGAAGTGCTTATAAAGGACTCTCTCCGAAGCTTATACATTTTTTTTTTCTTTGTGGACAGGAGCCTGGTAAAGGTCAATGGGAAAGGCCCTCGTTCTGCAGTGAACCTAAATAGGCCGATTATGATGATGATGATGCCGTATTTATCTTAGCCACCCTTTTCTAATCATCCATTCCCTCAGCTTGTGCCCCGGGTCCTCTTTTGCTAGAATAAATGTACTTATGGTATTATTACTACCACCTCCCCCCCATAATTTGTTTGATGCTTGAAGCTCAAAACTGAGCAATAAACAGTGAACTTTATTGGCATCATGTAAGAATACACGATGCCAGAGGCCGGCAGAAAAGCTATCTCAACGACAGCTTGACGAAGCTGCTGGACCCGTTTTGGCACCACCGTATAACAGTGTCCCACAGTACATAAAAAAATAAAAAATCCCATTGATAGATCATCTCATCTCATCTCAGTGGCGTCTCTTGCGCCATTCAAAGAATGCACAAGACTAAACAATACAAAACAATATGTACAGAGCAGAGAAATCACTCGATGCAGGACTCGAAGGAAAATGTGAGTCCATTTAAGTAGTCATGCCTTGCGCAAACCAAACACAAAAGAAAATGTGCACCGACGGATGTAACTAAAAATCACTCAATACACACTCTCATAATTTACAGTACTCAGTAATGTATACAGATTACACAATACATACAGAATACAGGACCAAAAGAAAATATGAGCTGGTTATAAATCGCCATGCCTTGCATACACCGACATACTCACTATAGCTGACACTCATAGGCATGCGCGAGCTGTTATGTTGCTAATGTGGTTACTTGCAAGAAAAGTACGTATTGTGTTGAGGTGCTTTACAGCCGGAAATTAAGTTCGTGTAAAGCATTTCGTAGCCTTGGAAGCCTGTTTCCCAGCATGTCTCCCAAATGTCGTTCTACAAGTTTGTACTTTCCAAATTTCACAGTTTCGCGTTTTATAAGGCTGAGAATTTCTTTTCGGGTTGGCAAGTGCAGTCAGAAATACGTTTCCCCTTTATTCCGTGTTTATAAGCTTTCGTTAATCTATAGTTGTATATTTTCTCAAAATGTATTACATTGTTCTTTAAACTCAAAGGGCTGGTGTGGTAATGTGAAGGCACCTTCTTACAACACGTAGAAACCGTTTTATACGTTTTTGTATGTTTTCTTGGGCAGTGGACGCCCAAACTATGTGGCAATAGTTTTTTTTTATTCTTGAGAAAAATAAAGTTGGAAATTAATAACATGTCGCGGAAGGATCAAGCGATTCCAATAGACTAGCCCCACTACTTGAGATAGCTTACTTAATATTGTGTTAATGTGCTCAGTCCAAGATAAGTTTTGCTGGAAGACCACTCCTAACGTTTTATTGATGGGTACAATATGAACCGGGTGTCGAATTCAGCTATATTTGTTGCGTGAATGTTACCTTGTTTTTGGTTTTGCTCGTATTTATTTTCAGATTGTTTTTCTCAGTATTTAGTTTTTCTAATACAAAATTTGCTTCACCAACGAATTCGTCACCCGAATTTTCTCGTAAAAATATGCTGGTGTCATCAGCATAAATATTAAATGCAGTGCTAGGGCTAATGCTCACCACACCACGTCATTTAAATAGATATTAGAAAGTTTTAGCTGACCGTTTTCGGCGGTCCGCTCCTCTACCTGCGGTTCGCTCAGCGCAACCGGAGCCAATGCCGTTTGCGCCCAAGCGCGCCGCGCATGCGCAATGGCGCTCCCCCTTGCTATCGGAGCGGAGCGGACCCTGAAAAAAACGGTCATCTAAAACTCGCTCTTAAAAAGAAATGGACCTAAGATGCTCCCTTGGGGGTACCCCAGATGATACAGAAAGTAGATCGAAAAAAAAAAACAGTCGTCGATATGAACTATTTGTTTACGGTATTCCAAATAAGACGTGATTAGGTTCGCAACATTCCCTCTAAAACTATAACGGTTAAGCTTTTTAATTATAATTTGGTGATTTATGTGGTGAAACGCCTTAGAATAATCAATGAACAGCTCAAAAACTAGATCTCCTTCAAGCGCTGCCAAAATTCTCTTTTTGTTTTAGCAATGCGAACTCCGAACAAAGTCCTTTGCTGAAGTCAAACTGTGAGCAAATTAAGAGGCTATGTTGTTCTTCAAAGTCTGTAAAACGATGTAAAATATCCTTTTCTAGTACTTTTGTCATAACCAGCAGTATAGACACGTGGCGGTAACTATTGTGAGCTTTTCGCTTTTCATCAGGAGTGGTGGAGTCACGTGGAAGGGCGCGCCACAAATTACTTACGGATAGCAAGCTGTTTCCTTTTTTTTACTCGAAGCGCAGTTTACCTCTTGTCCGAAGAGCGGACACACCACGCCCGAAGTTTCTCTCTAGGCCGCCAAGTGCGTAGAGCGACGGTTTCGACATCCACGAGGCTCTTCGAGCCTCCTTCCGGCCCGCGACTTCCTTTCCGCACTCCGGAAAGCCTGCGCGCACCAGTCTCCGCTGTTAAAGTGCACTTCCTGTTTATAGTTCGCGCCTGTCGACGCAATCACGAGTGAGCAGATAGTAGCGGAGCTCACGTCTTGTGGCCAAGAAGCGGGGCATCCAGAATGTGGCGCCGCTGCTTTGAACGTCTTTGCGCTTGCTTCGCCAGTTTACGCTTCGTCGACTCTCGGAGATGTGTATTTTATCATGCTGCAAACGAGAGCAGATTGGCTCTCCGATTACTGTCACCATTGGGTGCCACACATTTTGCCGCCGGAGTAGAACCGGTGAGACCTATCTTACCTACGACACGGAGCTGCTTCTACGTAGCTGTACAGACTATCACAGGAAAAAAAGGGTGGAGGGAGGTGGTGGTAGTATAGGCCTGGACGATGCTATCGAGCCTTTTACTATCTGCAGTTTGGTAACGCTCATCGCAAGGTGGTGGGTTTGATGTGGTTTCTGTTCCTCGATACATTTCTCCATGTAGGCCTTTACTGCACGAGGCGCACCGCGTGTCGGTACAGTCCTTGAACGACTGCGGGTAAACAAACTCGGGCGTAAGAACGACAACTTATCACGAGCGTATAATCAAACAGCAGAAATGGTTCTGGGCACAGTTGACGCCGAAAATTCCGGCGGCGAATGACTGTTTTCCCGCTGTATTTAGCAACATGAAGAGAGAGAGAGAGAGAGAGAGAGAGAGAGAGAGAGAGAGAGAGAGAGAGAGAGAGAGAGAGAGAGAGAGAGAGAGAGAGAGAGAGAGAGAGAATATATATATGACTAGCCTGCAGCGTCTTTCTTTTTTCGTGGGTTTCATGTTTTGTAAATTCAAGCGGAAAAACCTGGAACGATTTTTGGTGGTGCGAAACGGGCATAAATCGGGTTTTCAAAATTGTACACCATCGATTCAGTTTTAGATAGTAAAACTTTTATTCAGCGGCAACAACTTCCTTTCAGACGATAAAATAAATTCGACATTCATGAACTGGTAGAAGGGTGAACGCAAGGTGGTCGATCTGTGCTTTGGACGGGTTATTTGGGTGATTCCGTTGGTTGGAGCGATCCATTGACTCCCGAACACGACGACAGCCACACGATGCGACGCGTGCCCGACATGACCGGGCCTGCTGGTGAGCATTGGTTAGAGCCTCTTCAGTTTCCAAATATGAAATGTTCGGTGTAGCATTTGCTGTGTAGGCAGTTGCGAGGGGCCCCGTCTAGGCATCTCCTCCACATGGGTAGCTATGTATTGTCACTTATCTACAAGCACGCGCGGACGAAAACCCACTTCCAAGCAAGTTATTTTTGTAGGCCATCACCGAAGTAAACAAACATTGTTGCGTTGAAATCATTCGTTACATATTCGATGGGGAATTGTAGCTAAACTTTGTCTTCGTAGCTGGGCACGGAGAGCCATTTCAGGCTGCACGCAGCCCATTCTGTGACTATTTTAGAGAGAGAGAGAGAGAGAGAGAGAGAGAGAGAGAGAGAGAGAGAGAGAGAGAGAGAGAGAGAGAGATCTGTCATCGGGTTTCACCCGAAAACGACGAAGGGCCCTATATATAGGGAACCGCATACGTTCTGCTGTGTAGCTAAAACGACTTCACTTCCGCGTATTTCCCTGCGACGCTCGTGGTTTTTGTTGCGCCGTGTTATCTCTGGGTGAACTTGTAAGGCCTAAAGCACCGTGAAACTCATTTTCCTCGGAGGGAGACTTGCGCGCTTGAACGCTCGGCTGCGCGTCTTGCTGGGCAGTGTGTTTCGCCGTAGCGTGAACGGTGCAAGTAAACGCTTCTGGATCACCCTCTCAATATTGTGTGGCTTTTGTCCGTTGGCAGATTTTCACGCCACTCGTTGATAACACATGCACCTGCTTGCCACTTGTCGATTCTCATTTCGCGCGAAGTACATGTCGGTAGCAAGGGTGAGCATGCCTCTCTAACGGCTTTTCTGGTACAGTGTGTTGCAAGAAAAGCTTTCTTGGTAAATTTCCACGTATCCCTCGAGTGAAGCGAAAAGTCCGAGCAGGTCCGGAGCGAGCTGCGCAAGCAAGGGCAGCCCTATAGGGACAAAACCTCCGTTCACTTTCCTCGGGGACTCAAGGTTGGATGGGGTCCTGTGAACCCTCTGGGCTTAAATTTTGCTCTGTTGCATCCTTCAAATATGTGTACATCTCCACACGGCTGTAGATTGCGGGTTACATCGTGGTTTGTGTAGCGTTGTTTCGGGTGGTTTATCGTCCTGTTTATCGCCATCTATGTCGCGATGTATATGCGGTGCATTATTCCTGCTCCTCTTATTTTTCGCCATTTCATCTCACTCCTTATCGGAAGTGGCAGGCCCTGCCGTTAGTGGGGCTGACCCCTTCAGTACACAAACACGTGCACAAATCGGTTTGCTAACGGGTGGCGCATTTACAAGTCTCGTGCTTCGGGTTAAAGGTTAGGCGTCGCACCAGATGACGCAGAGTTTGCCTTGTTGCCCTAAAGTAATTTTGCTGTGGCCTCTCCTTTCTTGTTTGTTGGCTTTCTTTAGAGGCGGCGCTCGTGTCCTAAACCCGACCGTTTGTTGTGCACCATTGCAGAGCGCACGGCAGCTGTCGCTTCGAGTCCAGCTCGAAAACAGCATTCCTAGCGGACGCGTCACTGCTCTCGAGCATCCACACTATATGCCAGGAATTCGAGATGAGTCAGATATCGGTCGCTGCTGTTGCTTCTACAGCGCCGGTAGGCCGCGCTGTCGGCTTGTATATTCCGCCTTCAGTGTGTTCCCATTAGATATATGCGTGCTTTTGTTCCTGCTTTAATATTCGCTACTTCGCAACTCGCTTGCACCGCGTTTTCATGCACGGGATGCGAGTGTGCGCGCCGGTTTTTTTTTTTTTTTTTTTTTTTTCCTCGTTCCGCGTTGTAGGAGGGTAGTTCCCCTCCCTGCATGCGTCCAGTGCAGTGCAAAACACATCGCGTTCTTTTTGCTTGATTTTCCTGCCGCCGTAGTTTTCCCTCTCGTCATTCGTCACTTTTTGCTGGTAGCGATCGTGCACGTTGTTTACGATGCGTCAGCCCTCTAGGGGAGGGGGGGAGGGGGAGTTTTGTCTGGTATCAGTCATATTCCTCTATTCGCGCACCCCGGCGCATTTTGCCTAACGACCCGGGCGCTTGCTTGCGGGCTTGGCCTCGTGTGCCCGGGTGAGATAGGCGCCACTTTTGCCGAGCTGGGTGTGTACTTGGTAGCTGTTTGGCGCGCTTTTCTCGCATCGATTACTTCAAACATTTATTGGGCAATGAGCGCGTACTGGCCATTAGCCACTGTGTTGCCAGGCGGTGATAGCGCTCGACGAACGCTGTTTGGAGTGCGAGCGAGGCTCCCCGCCGCCCGGTCGAAGGCGCGAAGGGCGGAGTCGATCCGACGGCGGATGCGCGCAACGAGATGAGCGCTGGATGGAAGTGCCGTTAACGACTCGTAGGGATCGAGGCAGCGGCGAAGGGACGGTGACAGGGCCGCCGGCGCTGCAACGGTACGTGCAGCGGCACCCATCGCGCAACGCGCTCCACTCCTTCCTTTCGCAGCGGAAGGGGAGGCCGACACGTGCATCGGCTGGCGTCGCTTGCGCGGGGCTGCGCTTTCTTTTGCTGCTGCTGGGTAATACGTCTGCAGCGCTGGCTGATGTCCGTGCGTGTGCGCGTCCTCATCGAGGACGCGCACACCCTCGGACATCAGCCAGCCTGTGCCGTCATACGTCTAAAGGTGCAAAGCCTCGCGAAATTTTGAAACCGTGTTGAAAACAAATGCGCATAGAGATATTCAATAACCGACCTTCTTTATTTCTTCAGTGGTGCAAGGAAAATAATCCTGTATCGTTTCCTCGCGACAGTCCAAGTAGAGCGTCCATTTTGAAATCTACGCAAGATGCCTTCAATGAATGCGCTCTGACCAGCACGTCGCATCGATCTGCTTCTAATTACCTTACCATATATTAAAGCCTAGAAGGCTTGGCCCGTGTTCGGAGTTTTCCGGCCCATTTACGCGCATTTTTGAACGGGAAAAGTGCATTCCAAAGGGACGCGTCCCCCACGCACAGTCCTACCCGGCGATTTGCTGTCCTCGACGCTGACGACACAAGGGTAGGTCCGTAGATCTGAATTCAGCGGAACCCCATCTTGGGCAAAATAAAGTTCTTTTTTTTTTTCTGCTCTACTCTACTAGCATGTTTAAGCTGTGCATGACTAAGGAAATAACTGATATCAATCATGAAATTGGTGAGAGTCAACGTTTTGAAGGCTTATAGGTTGCATGTAAATACAGTGCAAACGACTGGGATGTCACTGTTTTAGGTAGTGGGGCGGCCGCGGGCGTTAAACGTCGCGGGCAAGCTGGCTTTTCTCATCCTGCTGTCATCGACAATTACGGCTTCAATTTTCTATTTCCGAGCATGAACGACCTGGCTGTTTCTTTCTCTGTTACAGCCACAGGGAATATGTGCGTCACCGGGACAGCCCAGATTATTTCATTCGCAAAAACAAGTTCGGAGCAATCTGGCGCGCCCAGCATGGCGGACTTTTCCGCTACGACTTGTTATTGCTGTTCAAGTTATTTCGGAGATGCGGGTCAGAGTTCCATGCTCCGAGACTAAGGTGCCGCCACCACCACCTGCGCGTTAGGTTAGCCAGTGGCGCTGCTCACGATTCACTCCGAGCGCAAATCGTTGGCGCCGAGCGTGTTCAATGAGCCGAAGCGCGTGCCCAAGTTAGTATGCACGTCAAGACGGCGTGTCTGTAATAGAGCGCGGGCACTCGGTCAGCTACGAACTGGGCCAGCCCAGCCGTCGACGGCGACGACTGCGAGCGGCGCCGGGGGCGGCCCTGACGAGCGGTCCGTCAAGCAGGAAATGACCTCGGCTCCGCCGAAACAGGGGAGACGACGCGTCAAGAGGGCCCGCAATCGGCCGTCTTCCCCGTTGTCTGCCGTTTCGAACCCCGCGATTAGAGATAGGAGCTCTCCCGGACCCCTCGGCGAGGCCCGCCGAGCCCACAGATCCGCGCCCCCTCGAGAGTTGGCTGCCCTGGCGATCGGGCCGGCCTGTTCCCGGGTGACGGATGGGTGCCGCACGCTTTCTCCACGTGCAGCGTATTACTGGAAGTGTATTTATTTTAGTGACGGATGGTACCCGCCGGCCTGGGCGTTTTTACTTTTTTCGGTCGTCCACCACAGACGGGGAGAGCGAGCGCCGCAGGGTCGTGGTTTTTTTAGCAGCGGATAGCGGCCGCACGAGCGTCGTGCGCTCTGCGGGGGCGCTTGACCGACAAGCTGCCAGAGTGTGGCAGCCGTCCGCTGTGCAATGGGTGGTCTCGTCTCGGGGAAACCAGCCGTCGTGACTGCTCATCAAACTCCCAGCTTAGGCCATTAGGGAATTTGAGAGACAAAAAAAGTCGATGCCTGTAAATAAGCAGTTGGGTGTGGGTAAGGACAGTGCAGAGAGGCTAATGCTCTGCCATACCCTGTGCATTTTCACTAAGTCACAAACTCGAAGCGGGAGCGTTGAGCTACAAGCGTTGAGGCCTGGCGAGTTACAAGGGTGAGTGAGTGAGTGAGTGGAACACTTCATTAAAATGAGACACCCTGTAGGCAAAACAGTGTTAATTAGCGGTTTGGTTTTCAGTTTTTATTACTGCGTCATTTCAAAAGGTGTACCTTATTCACTGAAGGGTAGCTCATTTTCAAAAGTCTTCGATCGTGCCGCCATCGCATTTCGAAATCCCTTCCGTTAGTTCCTCTCTCACTGCGCGGCATTGTTGTGAAGCCCATACCTGCTAACTTCGCGAATGCGTGCAAGGCCCCCATGCGTAGAACTGCCGCCGGAGGCCCCTACCACTTGCAACACGCACTGTCGTTCAAGTGTGCCTCCATTCGCTCGAGGAGTGCAAGGCGCGGCGCTGCGAATGTCGAGGTGCTCGCAGTTAAAGCGGTCGCGTTTCGTGGGCACGCAAGAGACAGGCTGTTCGAGCTGCCCCCCGATACTGTCCGCTTGCCTGCGGACATTTTCTGTTTCTCTCGCCGCCTGATGAAGTCACAGGGCGAATTCTGTTCCCGCGTGCTGTCTACCGCTCCTGTGATACGAGCCATGTGGGGTCGACAAGCTTGCAATAGGCGGACACAGGCGCCGCTGCGGGAAGTGTTCCTTTTGCTAAAAACGATTTTCTACCACCTGGGGTTTATTGAAGTGCGCCGATATTTCGACACGGTCGTTTTAGATTTTCGCCTCCGCCAGAACGGCCACCGCCGTCGCCGGGATCGAAACCGCGCACCGAGCGGGTTTTTTCTGGAGAATTCTCTCTGTTGGCAAGCCATTGCCTGTCCGCTTCTCTTCATTACCTTGGACAACCCCGTTTTCGGGGCATTACGCAAGGAATGGGTGAACAAATGCACCTTCACTCCGCCTGCAACTGTACGAGCGACAGTATGGCCTTGAGGCGCACATTTGCATTGGACCGGCACGTGCCTTCCTTACGCCAGTGACACATGCCTGCCGACTCTAGCACACACCCGGGCACGTCATGGCCAACGATTACGATTTGTACTCGAACCGTCGAGTTTCATCTAGCGTAATTTCACCAAGACCAATCAGTTGCATCAATTCCCACGCCAATCCCTTCTCTGCGCACCAAGCGCATACACGCGATGGTGTATTTGCCAACGCTCTCTAAACGGGAAGGTATGCTGCCCTCGCACTATGTTTCCTGGTTGGCGCTGCAAACAGCCCGACATTTTTTTTTTTCTACTAAATCACAGCCAGTTAACCTGCGTTTTGGCCCTGGCGCCAGCTACGCGACAAAGAATCGACGAAGTTGCTGAGCGGCGCGAGCGGCATGCGCCACCCCTGAGCGCGACACGGCTCGTGGCCGCCGGGCACGCTTCATTCGGGGCCTCGCCTTCTGCTCCCTAGACGCGCCACGCTGTTGGTGGGGTCATCGGAATGCTCGCTCGACGGGCTTCCGTCCACCTTCGACTCGGCACGGACTCCGCCCTCCGCGGTCCCGACCAGAGGCGGCCAACCCGCCTCCGCTGCCACAGCCTCCGGTGAGGTGTCGACCAGGACCATCTTCTGCGTGTCCGGGGTCCTCGGCATCTTCCTCGTGGCCAGCGTCACTTTCGCCGAGGCGCAGCTCAGGGACGCCTCCAGGAGCCTGGACCCCTCGGCACCCATCCTGGAGTACATCTGGGTGGCTCTCAACGACACCGGGGAGTACGTCCGGGTGGCGCCCAACGACACCCTGCATGCGCAGCCGTCGGATGGGACGCTGGAAGCCGCTCGCTCACCCGTTATCGGCTGCTTCTTCCAGTACTACCGGCCACGACCTCGCTTCCCCCTCGTCGTCGCAGTATCCTGCAGCTAACAGTGGCCAGCGGCAGCCGGGCAACGTTTGTAAGGCGCGTGAGTCCCCATTTCACGACGCTGTCGCTGCTCCTGTTCTGTTCCGGCGTCATGCGAGAGGCGCCATCTCCCACCTAAGACACTGCGGCCAGCTCGCCGGAGTTTTGTTAATAATGGGCCCCGGCGGGAGGCGAAAACAAAACAACCGGAATAGGGTTCTGAAAATAAAAGTCATTCAGACTCCTAATAATCTGTGAATTTGAAGCTGTATTATGCATTCCTCTGTCTGTGGCAGACCTGTCGTGTTTGACACCTGCTGCGGCAGTGTTTTCGTCATTAGGGATATATGTGTGGCGTGTAACCGTGTCGTAAGAACAGCAGCGGTGCGCCGTGTGGCATTTGTGTTAGCTTGCATGGTCTCGCCAGGCGTATACTTCCGTGGGCGACCACGTTTCACAGCTGCCGCTGAGGTAGATGCTTCAAAGTCGCCCATCGCGGTGACAAGACTGGACTGGGAAAATGCGTGGTTGGGCGGCGCTCGACCAGGGTCTTGTGCCGCGTGCTCCCGGCGGGGTTCAGCAGGGGGGGGGGGGAAGGGTTCTCTTGGTCCAGGGCTCCAACGGCCTCTGCGGCTTTGCGTGCCCGCTGAATCAGACCGATCTGGTCTTAACAGCAGCCGCTGACCAGCAGTGCCTCCCATTGCTCCGCGTTAGGATTCCTGATTCTGGGGACAGCCGTTGTGCTTTGGCATTCCCATGTGGTGGGATAGAGGGTGGGTTTTTGATTGCACAACGGGCATGCGTCTGCATATCGAGTCGGGCAGATGCTGCCCAGCATGCTTAAATCTGAAAGCGGGCCGGTCTGCAGCTGTCTCCAGTCGGTGGCTTCTGCCCTCGTCAAGGATTCGTGTGGGGGAGGGTACCTTTTCCTGATACCACGGAACGATGCTAGTGCGGCCGAGTATTTCGTGGAGGTCGGAATCTTTGGGTGCTCGGTTGGTAGTATAGCCTCAAGCCACCCTGTCCGCCTCTATTCTGTATTCCCGTGTGCCCCGGTGCCCACAGGATCCTGTGTCGGACCTTGGGTGGGTGCTCAGGCTAAAGACTGCGTAGAGAACACCGGCAGCTTCTGAGGAACGTACCCGGTGGTGCGATGTTGGTTGGTTGGTTTGACCCTTGAATCATGGCGCATAACCACGGGGGGGGGGGGGGGGGGGGGGGGATCGGCCAAGAAGCTGCCTGTAATGATTAGACTGTGACCCGGTTTATTTTAGGGAGAAGAAAAAGAATACATTAAGAGAAAAAGATTAAGACAAGAAAAAAGAAATCTTGGGATATAGCAGAATAGTAAGGAAATAAAAATCACGAATGAAGAAATAGCTGTCTAGCAGGGCCGGCTGCCTGTCGCCGGCAGAGGAGTGAAAGGTGAGCACATCATCTCTGTGGCAAACCCCTAGTAGCCAAGCACCCAGTGAAAGAACAACGGTGAAAGATAACCGGGGATTAAGCCGATTAAACGTGTATTCAAGGTGCGAGCCTCGCAACGAAAAAAAGCCGAGGGAATTAAAAGAAAGTGTTCTATAGTTTCGGGATCCTTGCAGAAAGGACATTGAGGAAATAAAGCCTGGCCATATTTGTGTAGATAGAAATAGAAATTTAAAGGGGGAATTCTGCATCGAAATTTTGTTATTGCCGCCTCGCATTTACGAGAGTCGAAGAATTTAGGCTTCCATAAGTGAGAGAGGTGGATATAGTCGGAGCATGAACGAAAGGCATCCTGCCGATTAATGTGCAAAATTTTAAAGCGCCTGAACCTCGTCCCCAACAGAAAACTTCCCATTGGACAATTCACGAGGACAGGACCACCAAGAGCCAATTGGCTAATTGGTCTGCCAGTTCATTGAAGGTTATCCCTGCGTGGCCAGGGACCCACACCAACCGGATCTCTCAAAGCTAGTAAGGAACGAATGAACGGAATGACCGGAGAATGGAAGAATCTTTATAATTTGTTAAAGTGGTGCACACGGAGAGAGAGAATCTGAAAGGATAACCACGCCCGCAGACCTATGCTGTAGTTTATTGAGGGCCAATATTATCGCCAATCATTGCGCCTGAAAAATCGGGGTATAGTCTAGCAGCCTAATTGAGAAGGACCACTCTAGAGACTGAGGATATATTCCTAGCCTATTCTCATCACTTTGCGAGGCATCTGTGGCAATGATGGCATGAGTATGTAGAGTAGACAAATGATATTCAAGTAAACTGTTGCCGGCAATAATTTCGCATGCGGATGGAAAATGTTGTGCAGGCTTATTTCTACAGGCGACAAGCTATCAGGTTAGGGGCGGAGTAGAAAAACGCCTGCATGAAGAGGCTGCAGCCGTGCCTCTGCGCAATCCAATTGAGGATGCTCAAACCGGGGCCACGTAAATTCTCGAAAAAGGTCAGGTCTCACGAGGAAGATGGGTTGAGCCTCGTACAATGGAGATTAATTTCGCAGTTTTAGAAATGTTAATACAGTTAGCCATTTAAATCGATGCAGAAGTGAAGGCAATCGCGCCTCAAGCTACAATACAGAGTTAGCTGCATACTTTGGCAACCCTAAACATAAACGCAAAGCCGATCTCTCAATCTGAAATAATGGATGAGAGTGTACGTCGCGCAGCCAGGAAATATGTGATCGTATTACTTCTTCATGATCCGCGTCCCCTTCTTCTCTCAGTTACTGTGAGTGAGGAGATGCTTTGCCAATTGCCCTTGTTAGCCTTACGTGTTCGCTATTCGCGTCAGGGTGCTCTGCTGCTCCTGTAATTAGCACGGCCAAACTATTACTGTAGGCCTCAGTGCCAGACAATTTAAAGTCGAAGGCCACAACGCATTGTCAGTGTCCACCTTTAGTTACCCGGAGCCAAGGACGGGCGGTCGTGCAGGGGATGCGGGCTAGACTTGCGCATGCCGTAGGGGTTCGAGTCCGATACCCAAATTCACCCAGTGTTCTCGTCTTTACCTTTATTCTCTGTGCGCCGTCGACTGACCGTTTTCAGAACCACCTGCCAGACACGCCGACTCCAGATTTCAACCTCCCTGTTATGCCGTAGGGCAATCTATCGCATTTAAAATAAGTGCTGCCTTTTCGCATTCTTTGCAAAAAAAAAAAAAAATGATGGGCGCATGATGGCTGCAACGTCACGGTAAGTCGATTCCAGTCCAGTGCCGCGCGAAGAAAAAGGGAGGCAGCAAAAGTGGGCATGTGAGCAATTTGATACGAATGGGCAGTCCGATGAAATATGCGGGTCGGGCATTGCTGAGTTGCACGTATCCGCGGTGGGGCATTAGACAACGCTTTGTAAACGGGGTCTTAGTCATTCCCAACTTCCAGGCAGGACACCCCGAGCGGCACGGAACCAATTCAGCCTGCAGACCGGCACCAGTCGACCACACTTACAACGCAAAACTCTCCCACTACACACACGAGAAGCCCATATCCGCCTCCACACCGCTCACTATCGAACTACCAAGCACACATACTCCGACGACTGCGAGCAGAAGCATTTTACAGCCACACAATACCCTCGAAGACCTCACCATCCCTCTTCTCACCATACTGCCCGCACTGCAACTCACCCCTTACGACACATCATCTCGCCTTCTCCTGCCCACATACCTCAACTCATTAACAACCCATCCCTTGAGCAGTGCGAGTCTGCGATGAACGGAACTTCAAGAAGCCGTGGTGCAGCCAACTGTGGATTCGGCGCAGGCTGGCGGCCTCCTGGACATAAGAGTACGACCACATCCCTGTCCCAATACCCTCTTGCTCAAGTAAATGTCTATTTCTCCTCCTCGCAACAGCGCCTGCATTACGATCGTTTCTCTTAAAAGCAGAATGCGTTTTTTTTTTTTTTCTCTTTCAAATGCACTTTGCGAAATTGATGATAAAGTGTACCAGTTATCTGGGTAACGTCTTGATGAAACGTCTTAGTGTGCCCCCAGGGCTGGACGGTTGTAATCTGTGCGCAACCGTTAGTTTTTTGACGGACATAAATTGGTAGGAGCCTGTCACATTTTCGGCGCAGGTTTCCTGCTAGTCCAGCTTTTCGGCTCTGCGCTGGTCTTGAGAGGGGAAGCAGTGCGAGAGAGGGAATGAATTGACTGCGGGTTTCGTGATAAGCCGGCGGGTCTTCGAAGTGAGCCCGAGTCGATGCTGCTGCGGATCGCAGGTTAGGCGTGTCCACGGCTCCGGGTCGGAGCGATCACCCATCGACCGGTGGCGCGGTCGCAACAGGTCGGCCGCTGGGAAGCGCTTCCTGGAAGGCATCCAGCTGGCCTTGGTCGCTCGCCGTATACGTTGCCCTCGCTGCTGCTTCCGTCGACCCGTACATTATAACTGCGCCGATTCCATGGAAGAGCGGCGTCGGTGAGCGAGTGGTGCTGCCGATCAGAGGGGGGCAGAGGCATCGGCCTTTGATGCTGCCGTGCTTCTATCCCTGCCTCGCCCTGCTCACGTCAGTTATAACCTTGGGGGACGCCCCGCTCCGGCCGGACGGCAGGAGGCATTTCAGGCATGTTTCAGGCACCGGTTTCCCAAGAAATGCGCGTGCTCGCAACCCGTCGCTTACTATCCCGAGTGTGAACGAGTGCGTACGGCGTTGTTTTTCGTAATGAAGGGGTTCGCAAGAGGGCGCAAGAAGCAGCACGCAAGAGGGCGCGACGTGCGCTGAATTTACGATGCCGAGTCCGATTCTTTGGGGTTTGGCGTCTTTCCTCGTCGTGGCTCACGCATTTGCTCGTTCATAATCGGTTAGTGTGCGTCGTCTAATTCAGATTTCTCTGGCTGCCAACCGTCCAATACCTGTTCTACACGAGCTTTTGAAAGGACATTTCAGTCGAATGACCTTCGAAATTTCAAATGTCATTCGAACTGGAAGGAGTTTCGCCGATCTACACAATTCTCAAAGGCAGTTGAAAGTTTCCGCGTTCGCCCGCCTTGTTTTGGTGTCGCCACTGCTGCCCTGTTGCGTTATTGACAAAAATTTAATTTTAGAGTTAAAATGAGCAAGAAAACAAGTTATTAGCGATCGAATTGATAACAATCTACAATCGCGCACAAAACATGCGGTGACATTCAGTTTTTTTTTTTTTTCGCAGCGCTGCTGTTGAGAGTATCAAGTTACCTTGTGATCGTAGAGCGAATGATAGGAAACAAAAGCAAGTGAGAAATTATGAAGATTGTGCACTTTAAACCCCGACTTTTACTCGTAAATAATTGTTTTTGTCATTACGGCATGCGGAAACTGCTCCCGAGAGTACGGCTGTTCGCGTTTCAAAGGCCTTTGAGATCCTCAAAGGTTGACTCGTTGGTGATGCTCCTTTGACTCAAATGGCATTTCAACCAAAGGCCTTGGAAAAAAGTCGTGTAGCAGCTCAAAGGTGTCATTTGAGTCAAATGACATTCTACTCAAAGGCCTTCGAAACGTTCCCATGTCGCCCTCGTCTCGTCTCGGAGAGCGTAGGACCCTGCCGTGTACCCATTCCGCTGGTGGGGCACTTTGCAGTGAAGCATGTGAGTGTGCAGCCGAACGCTCTTGCAAAATAAAAAGAAATCTTCGCGTGTCGTTCTTGTTTTTTTTTTCTTTGAAATTTCTGCTTTCCTTCTGCCTCGTACCGTTTCTTGGGAATTGTTGCAAGACTGCGGGAACTGCTCTTGCTAAGTTTGGAGCCCCCCTCCAGCTTCGACGTTCCAGTGCGCCCGCCTGCATGCCCCACCACGCGGGGCAACGTGAGCTTTGTGCGAAAGCGAGTGCCACTGCTAGCCGCGTAGTTCGAAACTTGAGGCCTTTAGGGCCCGCCTTTTGGAGCAGCAGTTCTGCAGCGCCCGTCGATTTCTGGCCTTAAGCAACTGTTCCAGCAACTGGTTATGTATAATAAGCGGGACATCGCATTCAAAGGCGACTTTTAGCGCCGCACAGTATCCGTCATAAGGAAATTGTATGACGTAAAGTTCGTTCAGTGAAGGAACATAGCTCTGTGTGGCGTCTTGCGTTTATTTTTGCGCTGGGTTAGAAAAAGAGCACGCTGCAGACACGGTTCACCTAAAACGAGAGCTCCCTGCCTTTCGACGAAGGGTAGACCCTGGGGCATCGAATGATTTCTCGGGCCTGAATGACACGACCTGCGATGCACTGGATAGCGTCGTGACAGGGCAGGTGTGCTCAGGGCGGCGATTCATAAATCGATCAGTCGCGCCCTTCGTTGAATTGATACTGCGGCTCTGGCTGCATGATTATGTCATGTTTCATTCGCTTTGCATGTGACTTGTTCCTATGCGTATTGTTTGTAGATAAGAAATTCCCTTAGACCGTTTGTATGCGTATCATCGCGGCGTCCTTGTCTTTCGGCGTCAAAGAATTAGTCCACTTTTCACGTGACCATTCCATATGTTATCTGGCTCATTTGGAAAAGACAAAACTCGAAAGAGGTGCAGTTTCTGGTGGTGAAAGAAAGGTTATTTCTGTGCCATCGATTTCAAACAGAATTTAGCTAGCAGCGCCTGAGGCGTCCACGCCTCGTGGCCGTCGTACCCCGCGTCGACGCACGTGTGAATTTCCCTCAGCGCCGACCTCCTGTCGTTTCTCGGACGCGGTTGGTATAGACACGTTTTTCTCTTTTCTTATCCAAAACAGCAGAACTGAAGAAGAAACTAAGGCGAAACCCTAGCTAGGAGTCCCAGTGACCAGAAAACTACATTTACGCGACGTTGCACCGTGCTTTGCGTGGTATTCACTTGGCTGGCAGCCCTCGTGTTTAGCACCGTGATATGTTCGGCTGGGCGGAGCTGATACGAATTTCGCGTGTTTCGTATAGCATTAGCAGCGACCTGCCAGAGGCGCAGCTACGCCACTTGCCCGCTTCTTCGCTCGCATGCGACGTTGCAGCCCTGCCGAGAGCCGCTTCACAAATGGGGGATGAGAAAGGTGGGCGCTCGCTTGTGTGCATGCATTGCCATTGTTTATTAAACACTTGGGGCCCGGCACGCCCCAGAGCCGGCGTAGCTTCACTTCACAGCGAGCAACCTTCTGTCCGCCTCCACGCCCAAGGAGCGCTTCTTGGAAGCCTGCTTTCGGGCCGTGCTTGATCGAACTGTATATACGTGTACGCGCGTGCGGGCTTCCGGTTTTTTGGGACGGTTTTTTTTTTCTTTTTTTTTTTTGTGTGTGTGTGCATACGCCTGATCGCGGTTTGAGCTGTCGTCGGTAAAGAAGTGAGAAAGTTTGCCAGCTCGTCTCCGTTGGTTCACCTGTCCCTCAAGCGTTCGCGGGTGCTGTTTTTCGCTGAACGAGTTCCTTTGCTGTCTGTACAGTACGCCCTGCTTCCTCCTCGGCATGTTTCTCTTGCGAGGACACCGACTCGAGCGCGCGTGTTTTGGGAGGCCGACCGCTGGCGGCCGCTCTCTCGTTTGCCGCAGTGGTTTGGGCCTCCGGTGGAGTCTCTCGTTCTTTTCGTTCCTGGCATTTTTTTCTTCTCTCTCCGTCGTACTTGCTGCTGTTTGGATTATTCGTTCCGGGGCACGCCTTCTATTCCCGGCGGCGCGTTGCGCGGCCTGTTCCGCTTCGGCTTCAGTGAACGCCGCCTACTGAACGGTAGCCCTGGCTTTGGACTGCGGCTGCGTCACGGTTGTAGACATATACTGACACTGTCCCATATCCACATCATTTGTGTACTTATCAGGCCATTCCAGACCTCATGCATTGGAATTGACTGCGCTTGCACAAACGAGCACTTATCGCAGTAAGGGTGGAACTTTTTTTGTTGTCTTGCCAGCCTGCTCTCTTACCGATCCCCACAAGCTTCAGAATTTTACTCTGGTGAGGCCGAGATTTCATTATCACTTCCAGTTCTCTCTCCTGAGCCAGTACTGCCCTGTGCTTCCGAAGTTTGTCTGTCGGAAATAAGTAAGGCTAAGGGAATGGGAACTCGTGAGAGCTTAGTTGGCGTAGTGAACCAAGTTAGAAAAAAAAAAAAAAAAAAACAGGAGCCGTTTTAACTATGGGCTTTTTCGCGGCTGGGCGTTCTAACGCTTCGCACTTTCCCAATATGCGTCGGGGGAAAGCGCCATCGTAGTTGTACAGGCGCATTTTGTAAATGAGTCTCCTTTCCGGCGTCAGGGTCTTTTGCGCGCTCTTGTGAGCACCCATATCATCATCATCATCATCACCACCACCACCGCCCGGAAGATATCGTTGATTTTTAAACGTTCTGGTAACCACTTCATCGCAGTTATTAAAGCGAAGCTTTCTATGCCTCACTGCTGGCGTCGTTCGTTGCGCAAAACGCGCTACAGGAAAGCCATCGTTACACTTCGTTCTAAAGTCACATCACGCAAACGGCGCTTCCCGGCGTCGGAATCGAACCTGCGTCCCTAGCGTTATGAAGTGGTCGTCTATCCGATTTCACCATTCCGACATGGTAGAAGCAGTATGGACTTTGGCTGAGGTGGCATGGGAGAAAGCTTTGCTCTGTAACCGTCTTTCTCTTAGGAAAAAGGGAAGGGAAGGGGGGCTTTGATTTTTTTTTTTTTTTTTTGCTTTTTCGCGTAGTGCAACTTATAGGTTCTGTTGCACTTTGCCAGTGGCCCTCCAAATCGTCGAGACACCACTCTGCTACGATTGCTTGGCCGAGGCTCGTAATTTTCGAGGCTGCAGCTTTCGCGCTAGAATAGGACCTGCCCACGGACTTGCTCGGCAGCCTTCGTTAGCCCGCTCCCGTGTTGTTTTGTTGTTTTCTCGATTTCCCGTCGCGGCGCGTGACGCGGCCCGTCTTCCCCCCTTGCGTCATCGGGGCTCGCTGATTTGGCCCTCGCTCGGCGTGTTTTCCCATGTCGACTCGCGTGTGACATGACAGCTGCGCACCACGCGCGTATGCCAGCGCATGTATGCATGAGGCAGCGCCCCGTCCCTTGCTCTTTCGTCACCGCGCATTTCGAGGCTTTCGCCGCCGTTCCCTGAACTCTGCACGCGCCGGCACGTATGTGTATAAGCACGCGTATAAACATGCGTTGCCGCTAGCGGAAACAAGCGCGTTCTGGTCGTGGTTTCGAAACCGGCACGTGCCACTGACGCTAAAACCGGTATTTTTTTTTTTTTTTTACACGCCAGCGTAAGTGCTCCACCTGAGAAATCGGCAAGGCTAACCCCCGGCCGTATTCAGACAGCTAGCTTAACTTTAGCTATGAGGCAGCCCTTTGGAAGCGCCTGAAAATGACAAGTGCAAGAAGAGGCCAGCGTGCGTTTCACAAGACTTTCTCGTGGAAATTTAAGGCGCGCCCCCAATCAATGCCGATGCTCCCCGAGAACTGCAAACGAGGCTAGCGCGCGAAGCGCAAATCGGCGTATGCTGCGTGGGTGGGAATATCCCCTGTGCACTTCCTTTCCCTTTTCACCCGAACCACCTAAGAAGAGGAAGGGTGGGGCCTTCCTCCATATGACCATCAAGCCACCTCACGGGTCACAAATGCGCGCAGTTGTATTGCTCGTAATGGTGACTAGCGTAGCTTTGGGGTCTTGCGACGAGGAAATTGGTAGGTAGCTACATATTCTAAGGGAGGGCGCTTTTAACTTGCAGGGGACCAACGCAGAGCAGAATCAACGTACAGAGCACCGGAACGTTTCATCGTGGAACCGTGTTTACCTATAGTTCATATCACAAGCTACCTGCAGCACTGTGGAGGCTATATTGTTATGAATAGTGCGCCCGCTGAGGGCGCCTAATCCGCCGTGAAGGGGGTCCTGAAAGGACACTCCCTTCTCCCCTCTCGGCAAGTGGCACCGCACGGCCCCGGCGCCTTTTGTCGCTTCCTTCGCGGTGAGTTAGGCGCCCTGAGGGGGACAACAATGTAGCCTCCACAGTGCTGCAGGTAGCTTGTGAGATGAACTATAGGTAGGCATGTAGCTTCCACGCACGCCCCTCTCCCCCCCCCCCCCTCCCCTCTCTTGCGACTGTTCTCGCAGGTAACAACATGGGCGTCAGTGGCACCAACAAATTCTTGTCAACGCCAGGTGGTTATTAGCGTGTGATCATGTGTTCTGAACCTTTTATAAGCGCTTCGTGGTTTCTCCGACCTAGTAAACTCCGAATCGCGCTGTGAATTTTGAATGGGCCGTGTTGCGTCTATTGCAGCACCCTCCAGGTATACTTGTATTCATTGCTGTTTCAGTCTGTGAATTTCGTTTCAAATGGGCATTCGTTACAGCCCAACGTACACTCCTCTCCCAAATTTGCCCTTTGTGCGAGTCAAAATATGTGCGTCTGTAATAATGTGTGTGCTTGCCCGTAAAGTTGTATTCCGATTAGCTCTTGGCAGCTGTCGCTTTCAACCACACAAATGGAGCCGCTTATCGGTGTTGCAAGTGACCCTCACCAGTGACGCCCCTCATCCAGCTCTATTTTGTCGTCCTCGATCTCCGCCTTTTCCCACATTTTGCAACCATGCAGCAGCGAGTGTATTCTTCACTGCGCGTGCGTCTTGTGCGCACTTCTCCACCATGACATTACCACTCAACTCCAGTCATATCGCGGGCGTTATTTCAGGAAATGGCGCACCAGGATTAGTTTCACCGTCCCGGTTTACACTGCGCAAAGAAAACTTCCGCGCCGCGACCACCGCAGCAAATACCGTTGAGCGTGGCACCAGTGCTTATTCGAAATGTGCTTGCGGCGTTCGTCTTCAAGCGATTGTCGCCTGGATGAAACAGGCGACATGTAAAATGTTTCGACAAATGTAGTTTATCGCTTGGGTGTATACGCAAATAAAAAAAAAGATATACTGAAGCAACGTCGTCTATTTTCTAGGGCCTGTTTTTCCTACATCCCCGACCCCTAGCAGAGAAGCATGTAAGCGATTGCAGACGCCGGCAAAACTTTCTCCTTTTTTGTAATAAAGAGCCTCTCTCTCTCTCTCTCTCTCTCTCTCTCTCTCTCTCTCTCTCTCTCTCTCTCTCTCTCTCTCTCTCTCTCTCTCTCTCTCTCTCTCTCTCTCTGCACGTATTAGTACGTGAAAGGGAAAAACAAGACTGCAGCGTCGTTGCAGCGGATGTTTAAAAAAATAAAGCTCGTTCTAACATGATGATTAGAAACAGGCTGACATGAGAGGATTTGTGTGGCGTTGACATTGTGCGAAAATACACCGGTGGTGGTATAGCACTGGGATTAGGCGAAAAATGAACGCCCATGTGTCGAGTTTCCGGCGCACGTTGAATATCATCAGGTGGTCTAAATTAATCCGGAGCCCTCCACTGCGGCGCGCCTCATAGCCGATGTGTAACTTGGGTGCGGGCAGCCCCAATTTGAGCGAGTGCGCTTTGATGTGGGTCCTTCGCGCATATGTTGGTTGGACTGCAGTTCAACCCATGCACGAAGGGCCCCCTTTCGCAGGGATACCAAAGGGTCCGTCGGTCACAGGTTGCCCCGGCTGGCTATCGTAGACGAGAAGAACTATAGTTCACCTCACAAGCTAGCTGCAGCACTGTGGAGGCTACATTGTTATCAATAGTGCGCCCACTGAGGGCGCCTAATCCGCCGTGAAGGGGGTCCTGAAAGGACACTCCCTTCTCCCCTCTCTGCAAGTGGCACCGCACGGCCCCGGCGCCTTTTGTCGCTTCCTTCGCGGTGAGTTAGGCGCCCTGAGGGGGACAACAATGTAGCCTCCACAGTGCTGCAGCTAGCTTGTGAGACGAACTATAGAGCCTTTTTTGCCAGTGCCGCTGAGCGCATCTTGCAGGTTCATTCGTCATTAACAAAACACTCGCGTCGCGGCAGGAACCGATTTATGCTCGTCCATGTATAGAGGTGCACCATACGACGCATGTGCTTGGCTGCGCGCACTCTCGCGGCACTTCGAAGACCTGATCGATACTCGTGCGAGCTGTGCTCCTATGGTCTACGTGTTTCAGGAGCGCGGTGTTGACACCCAGGGAGCTTTATTAGCATCCACACGGCCGCGCAATAGTTTCTGCTGGCAGGTGTCGGACGCTCTATTTGCCTTTTTGCGAGTTTTCCCGAGCAAGTTTGGCAAAAAAAAAATATTTTGATGACCCAGGTTTTCCCTTCGGCAGATTTGGTGAATACGTGGCATGGGGTCGGAAGGGCGGTGCCGGCTCTGTTGGCGGTGTGTAAACGAAAAGGAAGAGGCGGCATCATGAGATTTGCAAACAGGCGTGAACCGGGCCCCTTCGTTTCAAGAGCAAATCTGATATGCAGCGTGATTCAAGGGACGTATCCATCACGCCCAGCGAGGCAAGTCGCGGCGCTGTCCTGTGCCAACGGTCGACCTTCACCTTCGCGTCCGCGGTATTCGCCCGTGAGGTGGACAGTGTATAGGAGCAGCCCCTGCTTTTCTTTCCGTACTGTCGACAACAGCAGTCCCCTTGTCCGCCTCGCCAGTGGTTTGTGTCAGTTCGTTGGAAGGCGCCGGCCCGCTCTACCCGCTGAGGACAGGCTTCGGAAGAGTACAGCGGCGCTGAGAGGAAACAGGGGCGGATGCAGGGGCATTTTGGTATTCGTCAGCCAGTGCAGCTGATTCGTTGTATGAGCCTTTGTCGTTGGGGCAGCCCGTGTGGTCCGATGGGTCAGCAGCAGGCTGCTTTCAGTGTAGGGGATAACAAAACACTGTTGAGTATGAGCTAGCTTTCGGTTGTAGCGAGGAGGGGAGCGAGGAGCTTGCTGCTTTAGGTCAAGACTATTGGCGGTGAGCGCGACCACGGGCGGCGCTGCGGAGCGCGCCTCCGTGACGTCGGCTTAGGGATTCTCGCATTTGTCGTCTGCTTCACTCGGGCTCGCTCTCTATGCTGTTTCTTTGCGCGCGGTTGAGATTTTGTGCTTGTCCGCAGCAGATCTCGCGAATGCGCAACTTTTTTTTCGTAACAAAAGACTTAAAATAGCGTAAACTAGCTCAAGGCGTGATTTTAAGTATAGTTTTTGATACCGCTCCGGAAAAAACATTGCCGACGTCGCCCATGCATTGCTGCGAAGCTGGTCCTGTGCGGAGCGCGAAGAGTCGGAGTTAGGCGTCAGTTTCTGTGTTCAGCAGTCTTTGGAACAAAGGTAACAGCCGCAGGCTGACAACCGACAACAGCGAAAATGGAAGACCACAACAAATTCCAGGCCTTCGGGGCTGTCGGCTTTGGCAGAAGGCATTACGATTCCAGCTAATCGTATGTAAGGTAAAACAGATTTGGAAACCTTGCCTAACACTCGAAACTATTGTATCAAGTCACTTTACGTTGTTACGGCATGAAAGTGTGCCGACATGCACTATGGGGCACAAATAATGTAGGTTGATTTCCAAATAACCTGCTGTGTGTATAGGCGCGTGCTGGTTTTATACCAGGCTTCTAACCAGTATGCAGGCTTATTGAGCAAAACGAGTAACCTGTAAGGCAAACATACAGTAAGACTATGTTTGCTTAGATTTGGAGGGATACTTCGATACATTTGCCACAGCCATATCATCCCAATATTCAGATAGGCGTTATAGTAAAACTGCACTCAAGAGGGGGAGGACCAGGAGGAGGAGAAAACTTTAACAGTAAAATCGAGCTGGTTAGTGGGCAGGCTCCTCAGTCCAAGACGAGAGAGTAAGATTCATTCTTCAATTCACCGAACGTCATCCCGAGTAGGCCAGGATTTGTTCTTTGCGACTGAAGGGGTCTGAAAACAATAAAGAGCTGTCTGGACATATTCACTGGTTTCGAATTGTGTTATACTGAAAATTGGCATGTGTACTATTTATTGCGTTAGTTAGCAAGTATATCAAGTTTTCAACACCGTAATCATGTCATAACTTTTCGGGTTGAGATTGAGTTCGTTACGATATCGATGGTTCGATAGAAATTAGGTGCGCAAAAGCCGCCTTCGAGTACTGTGGACAACGTTATCTGCGCCGTAGCACAGATCTTATTGCATTGAATATTCGCACTAACTTTGTGAGCCTCGCAAACATCCCCAAACCTTCTAGGACGTTTAGGACGGTGCAGAAAAATGAATGCGTTGGGCACAGAAAAAAAAAACGTTCATCTAACAAAAACGAATTGAAAAAGAAAACACCCGTTTTATTTCCTGCTGTGCGACCCGCTGCTTGATGCGTAGCATTAGACTGTTGAGTCTTCATAAGAGCATCTCAGAAATAGTTAAGGGAAGCCTACGCATTTTGAATACTTATCGAGGAGCTCTGAGCGCTGAAACTCGCAAATACGCTAGATAGGACGAGGGCGAGTTACACACGATTGTCTGAGCGATGCTCTCTGAAAGTCATTCTCTCTCTCCTCGTGTGTTGTAAAATTGTGCGGGACAAAGCTTGAAATTATTCAGAGCCGCCAGAATCTGATTGAAAACACGCTTTTTAAAGCACCAAAGCATCAAAGCGGGCGATTTCTAGCAAAGGCACTGCTGCCAGTCAGAACCGGACGACCGCGGCGCGGGTGTAGCAGCGGGGCGAATGTAGCAGACGACAGCGGAGCGGGTCCCTAAGCTGACGTCAGATCCAGGGGGCGCCACTCAAACATCTCACCGCCAATACGGGCCGTGTGCTGAGTTCCTCCTCAGCTCCATTTATTCCCTCCACTCGGCTGAGGGGAGAATTACGCAATGCGCCGCATGCGCGTGAAATGGATCTCCTCCACTGGAGGCTCGAGTCGAGGAATGACTCAGAATAGGTCTGACGAGCCAAATGCGACACTGCAGCTCATCATATATAAAGACAGAAAAGGGAGTTAAGACAAAATACAGTTAGCATGGAGGAGACATGCGGGAAATTAAAACAATATTTGCTTACCACCAAGGAGATATTGGCGCAGGTTATTCTTCGTGCTTTTTGCACAGCGTCATTCTCCCAGCTCTGGTATGTGTCTATTACGGGAACGTCGGGGACAAGAGGAAGAGAAGGTTCAAGTGCCAGCGCGGCAGTTCTGGTTGCTCGTTCGCAAATGCGTGGCGGCAATAATAAAATTTCGATGCAGAATTCCCCGGTTAAATTCCCCATTTTAATGTCCTTTCTGCAAGGCTCTGGAAACTATAGGACACTTTCTTTTAAATTGCCGCAGCTTTTCCTCGTTGCGATGTTCGTACCTTGAATACACGTTTAATCGGCTTGTAATCTCCCGTTATCCTTCACCGTTGCTCTTTCCCTGCATGGGTGCTTCGGTCCTAGGAGTTTGCCACAGAGATGTTGTGCCCGCCTTTCACTCCTTTGTTTGCGGCGACAGGCCGGCTGCTCTGCTAGAGAGTTATTTTTTTTATTCGGGATTTTTTTTCTCCTGCCTATTCTGTTATGTCCCAAGATTTCCTTTTTCTTATGTCGATCTTTTTTTCTCACTTTATTTTTTTCTCTAAAATAAACCAGGTCACAGCCGAATCATTACAGGCAGCTTCTTGGCCAATCCCCCGCGTGGGTATGCCCGATGATTCAAGGGTCCAACCAACGAATCGTTCTGAATTTCGAAACACTAAATTTTGAAATTTCGAAACTAAAAAAATAAGAAAACTATAAAAAATACGGGAAATGGTGAACCGTGTAACGCCCTGCATTTCCACAGTAATGCATATTTCGTGAAAGTTCCAAATGTAATCGTTATAACAGGATAAATGGAGATAATTGGTTGAACGAAATTTCGAAAAAACAAACAAAAAAAAGAAAATATTAAGCAATTACGGAAAATGCAAACCCTATAACGTCCTGCATTTCCGCAATAATGCAGATTTAGCGAATGTTCCACTTCTAATCGCTATAATAGCGTAATTGAGATAACTGGTCGGACAGGATTTAGAGAAAACCCATAATTTGGCTGTAAAAAACTCACACTCAAGATAGGCGGCATAAGAATGCTACGCAAGGTAATTCTCGGAATTTCTGCAGGATTTTTTTTTCCAACCAGGATAAAAATTTTTTTGCAACCAAGATAACACTGACGAAAAAAAAATTAAAGCCGTTCCACTCAATGTGAGAGCTGTCTTAAGTGCAGAGCAGTGATTCGCCATAGCGGGCTGTAGCGCCGTTCTCCGCTCACCGTTGCCACCAAATGCAATTCCAATTTCCCGTCTTCGCAGTGCTCGCGCGCCCCCTGCCTGAAACTGCGCCAGCGGGAGTTCTGTTCTCTTTGTGCTTTTCTTCCCGCACGTGCCGGCGTTGCACTGCCACATTTTGCATTTACTATCGTAAAAACCAACCCAACGGGCGTCCTTAACTAAACGAACGCGGGCGCTGCCGGTTAATTACGTATATTTTCCCTCATATGTACCTATATTTTTCTTTGCGCTAAACAACGGGAAGATGTATGACAAGCGCCAGCGTTTCACGAGTTTCGAGCTTGGCTTTCGAAGCCTCTGGGGTATCGCCGCGAACAACAGCGTTACCCCGGGACGCCGCCTTGTTGCTCTGTATACTTGGGTCGAGCGAGCGAGCTAGGACGACAAGGCAGAGCGCCTAAAGTGCTCTGCACTTAAAACAGAGCTTCTCCGGGGAAATTCATTGCGATGCGACCAACCTGCAGTGAGGGAAACACTTTCTGAAATCAATGATCTGACGTTAAATCGTGCGCAAATTTTGACAGCCTAAGCTCTGCTGGGGCTTTTGGGATTCAGCATGAAACAACTATAATTTTTTCAGTGTAAAGGGAAATATTAATCGGGCACTTAGGTCTCTCAAGTGACTTGAAGGCGAAAGCCAGCGATTTTCGAGGACTTCTTCGCTGCTGCATCGCGTGCTTGCGGTGCCGTCACGTTCACCTGCCATGCGGCACGCATCCGGATAGTTCCTGTTCCATCCTGGCACGGTACAGGGTTAGTGCTGTAGTCACCACACTTGGCTGCGGCTCCTGGCGACCCCGGTTCAAATCACATTCGAACTCAAATGAGTTTCTATGCATATTTTATTTACTTATTTTCTTTTTAGAGCGGCCGTAATTTGGTTTCATTTGTGAAGTCGCCAGCAACTACGGTCAGTTTTCGCGTTTGGTCAAGGCATCTAGGCTGTTGCGTTAAGAAGTACGCCGATTTTTTATAGGTTTGTGCAGATTCGTCTTTTTTTTCATATTTTACTGAAAAAACAACATGAAAAAAACTTTTTCACGCCCCTCAAAACTTCATGAACACTTACATCTCTACGTACAACAGTGTCAGTGAGGGCACTAAAGCTTTGCTGTAATAAAACTAGAAGTAAGATTATCCAAGCCTTCGTGGCAAGTAACCTGTACCCGTCTGTGGCCTCTCAGCAATTAGAGATGGCAAATTCAGTTAGTACCCTTGGCGTACATTTCTCGAAGCACCTTGCATGGAATGAACATATTAATAACCTCCATTCAAAGTTGTCATCCGCAATTGGAGTCCTTGCACGTGTGTGACGCATTCTCCCTACAAAGGTAAAAATCATAATTTACAATGCATTGCTATCATCTCTGCTGCATTACTGCAGCATAGTGTGGTGTACTACTGGTGTTTAAAGCGTCATTTAGCTGTGTCTGTTTATATAAACTCCTCAGACCCTCAAAAACAATCAGTTGAGAAAAGAAGAAAATAGTGCTCGTCTTTGTTCATTTTTGTTTCTGTTCTTTCTCCCCGCTTGCTAGATGAGCGGCATGTTTTTTTTTCGGAAACAATGGCCGCACCCATTAGTCTGTCTCATTGTTGTACTCTCATTATTATCGCCGGGATCCCACCCGGCGGGCATGTTTTCCTCTACTTTCTTTAAAAAAACATGTGGTTTAAGGATAAGTGACTTACCACATTTTTCCATTTGCTTTCCTTGGCTGTCTGGACTGCTTACCCTTATTTCTGTCTTAATTTACCGAGCCCCTCATTTCCCATTCTGATTCGATATATATATATATATATATATATATATATATATATATATATATATATCCACTTTCTTTCTTTCCAAATTCTCTACCTGTTTCAATGACCTACCACATCCTCCCCTTTGCTTTCCGAGGTTTTCTTGACTGCCACCTCTTATTTCTGTCTTATTTTCAACGAGCCCCTCATTTCCTATTCTGATTCGCTACATGCATAGCGAGGGCCTCTGTTCTGTCAGTCTTGGTGCCATAGGAAGCTTAAGAGGGTTCAACGCTGGTCGACCACTCTTGACATGTAGTAGACACTCGAGTCACGGCCCGGGGGTTAAAAAGAAGGTCCCCTTCACCCCGAGTAGTCTGAGTGGCGCTGGCTACTACCCCCAAGCACAGGAAACAAAAATACCTTAACATAAATACCCCAGAAAGTGGAGGGGAAAATAGCCCCGCCGGTAGCGTAGTGGTTATCGCACCAGACCGGTATTCTGGAGGTCGTGGGTTCGGATACCACCTGGCGAGCATTTTTTCTCCACTTTCTTTCCAAATTCGTTATCTGTTTCAATGACCTACCACATCCTCCCCTTTGCTTTCCGAGGTTTTCTTGACTGCCAACTCTTATTTCTGTCACACACACACACACATATATATATATATATATATATATATATATATATATATATATATATATATATATATATATATATATATATATATATATATATATATATATATATATATATATATATATATATATATATAATGTGTGTGTGTGTGTCTATATATGTATAGTCTAAAATTACTACAGGAATACCGCAGAAACCTAACAAGAATTCCTGTCGGCCGACTAAAGCTTTGTTGCGAGACAACAGAACTGCTTATCGCTACGGCATCCATCATGCTGTCGTGACAGAATCACGACACAAGAATACCAGACGACAGACAACAGTATGACACGCAAAAATACGACAAACCACAGGGATTTTTCTTGTCAGGGATTCTCTTGTCTTGATATATATATATATATATATATATATATAGCGAATCAGAATATGAAATGAGGGGCTCGTTGAAAATAAGACAGAAATAGGAATTGGCAGTCAAGAAGACCTCGGAAAGCAAAGGGGAGGATGTAGTAGCTCAAGATAAAGAATTTGGAAAGTAAGAAAGTGGAGAAAAAATGTCCGCCAGGTGGGATCCGAACCCACGACCTCCAGAATCGCACCAGACCGGTATTCTGGAGGTCGTGGGTTCGGATCCCACCTGGCGGGCATTTTTTCTCCACTTTCTTATTTTCCAAATTCTTTATCTTGAGCTACTACATCCTCCCCTTTGCTTTCCGAGGTCTTCTTGACTGCCAATTCCTATTTCTGTCCTATATATATATATATTGTGCGTGGCGCTGGCCGCGTACGTGCGCGTATTAGTACGAGAGAGCTGACGATAGCGAGTGCTCCTCGGCCGCAGACCTGCCCTTTCCCGACTGGCTCAGTCTTGAGTAGCTGAAGTGAAGTTTCATCTCTGTCGGCCGCCACACCTTTGCGGAATGTGCGCTCGTCCGCCTCGCGACATCGCACCGACTCCTTGTTTACGGCGGTACGCGTGGGCCGCCCCCCATTTTGGAAAGGTCACTTCGGCGCCTTCCTGGTTTTTTCGCCTCCGCAGATTGTTTTTCTTTGTGATTTCCAGTCTTCCTTTTCCTTCTCTGCAGTGGGATAACAGCGGGGGCGAGAACCGGAAGGCGTGTGCTGGAGGGAGGATAGAAGATGAAGGCCGTCGCATCGCGGCCGGCCGACCCTATAAAAGTGCCACTTTGAGATAAGAGGTGGCGGTTCGGCCTGCGTGCTGCTGTTGAACCGTTTTAAAGCTGCGATCGAGCGTAGGAAACCAGTCACCAATACTGCGTCCTGGGTTGTCTCGACGTACTGCGTTCGAGCTGACCTCTCTATAACGAACGTGAAGCAACTCGCCCGACAATTAATTCTGCATTCGATAGGGCCGTTTACTGTCGTTCTTTGTAGCGTCCCCGAGTTTCAGGCGTCGCCGTGGTCTTGCTTTAGGTGGTCTTAAAACCAGACGTCGAGAGAATATTCTTAGCTGCGAAAGACCTACACGCTAGTGCTTCCTTCGAATAGAATCTAAGCTGTATCGTAGAACGGCACCCCAGGTGTGAAATACGCCGTCGAGTCACGCACCTCCCATTCGCTGGACGTGTTGCGGCTTCGCCACTTGAAGGGACACTGAAGTGAATTGGTCAAGCAGTTTGCTTGAACTGCGTAGATTGGCTCAAATAAACACATTTCTCGTCGTTTATCCGGCCGAGCAGGCTGAGTTTATTTATAAAGCCCGAAAGAACAGCGCGGTCTGCGCGGCCGCACCAACTAACAACACTGACGTCCATACGAGGTGGTACTGTGGTTGGACCATGTCCAAGACTATAGAATTCAAACCGGTTTCGGTTTCGGTTCTGTGGAAGAACTTGCTTGGCATCCGATGTTATTGTTGGGTGGGCATTCTCGATATCTCAGTAATCGACATACCTCGCTTCTGCCATGTTGTCGGCTGTAAAATGCGTCAGGTAAGCCTACTAGAACGGCTTAGAATCGTACCAACCACTAGCCGAGGCGTACTCAGTGAATGACCCCCCCCCCCCCCCTCCGCATCAAAGGAGACGCTCAAATGCGGTGCGTTTTTCCCCCACCTTTGTAGCTTGCCTGTATCGTAAGAGGCGTGTTCGCACCAGGCCAAGGGTCGGCTGATTCGGGACTGTGCCCGCAGGCAGTCGGTGTTTATGGCCACACCGCGCCAATGAGAACTCGCCAGCGCGTCAGTGTCAGTCTGCACGCGTTCTGCGAACTCGCTCGCGGGGCAACGAACGTTACAGCGCAAAAATGATGAATTCAGTCTAGCAAACATTGTCCAAAAACAAATAAACCAACCTAAAAAAAAGAAACATGCGCTAGTGGGGATCCTCGCTAGTGGGGATCCTAACTTGCGAATTGCGAAACAATATACCTAGTGCTCCAGACCATAAGACAGCGTTGGCAGGAGCTGACGCCAGGCCACAGATTGACGTCTGCTGAGCATGGGATGCGCTGCAGGATATTTCTGGCGCTTCATGCGGTATTGTTGAGCAATGTCCCGGTAGGTCACCAGCCTGTCCCTAGCCCCTGGTCCGAGCCAGCAGCGTCGTCAGGGCAATCTCGGGAGCTGAAACATCGGGCCGCCTCATTTGCTAGCTCGTTGCCTGGGAGAGATGCATGGGCCGGTATCCATATTATTGGCACGTTGCGCATATACGAGTGGCCTGGACTTAGCGTAAGATGCGTAGGGCTGTATTAAAGATCTTGCCAATTTCGTAGTTCCGGAGAGCTGTTTTGGAGCCGCTCACGATGGTTTTAGCCGTTGTGGGGGTGATGACAAGCGCGGTAGCGGCATCTCCTCCTTCCTCCTGTAGATTAGAAGTTGGGACTTCCGCGGAGAGCACACCAGGCCGCGTTCTCCAGCGTAAGTGCCCACTATGTCGACAGCTTGTTGTAGGCGGTCTTCGATGTGCGCGTCGCTGCCTCCAGCCGTCCATATCGTGATATGATCAGCGTATAAACTGCGATGCGCATGCGGCATAGTAGAGAAGAGATGGGGGAGTTTTATCAGTGCTACATTGAATAAAAATGGTGATAGGACCGATCCCTGAGGGATGCCACGATTACCCAGGGAGATGGTAGCCGATTCCATGCCCCCAACCACAAGTTTTGTCGTGCGGTCCGCAAGAACAGATTCGTACATTTTGAGGCCCACATGGAGGCCTATCAGATTGTTCAAGTTCGCATCGTGCCGGACGTGATCAAATGCTTTAGTTAGGTCGAGTGCCATGATGGCTCTAGTGTCCCCTGCAGGGCATGCCTCGGGGTTAGTGATCTGATGTTGTAATTGAAAGCATTCCATCTTGTGCAGAGTGGCCGAAAACCGTTCATATACGTGGGAAATAGCTGGGAAGATTCCGTGTAATGATGGAGACCGCTCAAGATCACGTGCTGCATAAGCTTGCCTACACAGGATGTGAGCGAGATGGGCCGCAAACGGTCTATGGGAAGGCTCTTTCCGGGTTTTGGTATGAGAGTGATCTTGGCTGCCTTCCACTCCGGAGGGAGGGCGTTAGAGTCCAAGCAATCATTCATGTAGTCTGTGAGCGCTTCCAGAATTAGCCATCTAGATTATAAAGAATTTTAGAAATTTTTTATCCGGGCCGGGGCCGGATTTTCTGCGTAGCCCTCGTGCTCCCGCGCGCACTTCTGACACGGTGAGAGGACTGTCCAGTTCCGGATTAGGGCTACTGGTGTACTTGGGTAGGGGATGTGTGGCTGAGCACACATACGGGCGTTGCGATTCCCGCAAAGGTTGCTCATCGGAGTCGTCACAACTGTGCATCAAGGCTTTGAAATTGTTCTGCTGTGTAGTTTTGCGACCTTCTGGGTCTAATAAAGAGCGGAGGGTGTTCCATGTCCAAGCAACTCCCATACTATGTTCACCCGCCGCGGTGGCTCAGTGGCTAAGGCGTTGCGCTGCTGAGCACGAGGTCGCGGGTTCGATTCCCGGCCGCGGCGGTCGCTTTTCTGATGGAGGCGAAAAGCAAAAACGCCCGTGTGTTCGAGATTTCGGCGCACGTTAAAGATCCCCAGGTGGTCAAAATTAATCCGGAGCCCTCCACTACGGCGCGCCTCATCGCCAGCGTTGCGTCGGCGCGTTAAACCCTACAGTCAATCAAGTCAAGTCCATACTATGTTCCATGCGATCGCAAACCACCTCCCAACTTTGCTGGGTTAGCCGGATTGCATGTGCTCTTTGTTTAGCCGAGCCAGTCGCCTCCAGAGAGAGATTTTGTGTTTTTGGCGTTGTAATTGGCCCTGCATGCTTGTCCGGGCTTCCCACATGTGCAATAGACGACTATCAACTTCAGTCAGCCCAGCCTCTTCTGGTATGATTTTGGTTGCCAGGCTGACATGTTTCTGAAGTTCTGCTACCTATTCCTTGATATCCTGGATGTGGCTACTGTTAGGGCCAGGGACCGCCGAGCGCAAAAGTCGGAACGTATCCCAGTATGGAGCTTTCTGCCACGCTGGAGGCAGAAAGCTCTCGCCCGCCACTATTGTAGTCTCCACGATGTAGTAGGCACTGCCTATGTTTTCGTGACAATTAGTCCAGGTGGCTTCTGTGGCATTTTTTGTGAAGGTGATATCTGGGGTAGTATCTCGCTGTTGCCAAGACGAGTAACATTCCGGGATCAGTGAGGAGCGCAAGACCCAATTGTTGTGAATTGGCATAACATGCGTCCTTTCTTGGTGTCATTGACATAGCCCCAGGCTCTATGAGGAGAGTTACACTATGGCCCAAACTGAGACGCTGCATTTGCATTGAACCGGCATGCAGCTTCCTCGCGACACGCCAGTGGCGCCCCATACCTGCAGATTCTAGCTCAGACTGCAACGTCATCGCCAGCAATTTGTACTTCAATCATTTAATAAGTCTCTCTCTTCCTCTCTCTCTCTTCTCTCCCTCTCTGAAGGGTGATCCAGCAAAGTTAAGCGGTTGCAACAATAGCAGAAGGGCGGCAGTCAAGCCGAACCCACTACGGAAAACTAAGTAGAACCATTGGCACAAAGAAAAGTTGCGTTGAACAAGTTTATTAAATCTTCGATTCAAGCTTTGACTTTCTCTGCCTACGATAGTATACTGGCGCGAACGGTGTGTATGCGTGTGTGTGTTGTGTGTTAGAGAGAGAAAAAAAGGAAATATGAACAATATGAAATAATTGTTCTGGCAGGAGCAACAGCCGTGACGATCGACATAATCATGGACTCGTCCACTGTCTGATCCAGCGGCTGCTCCAGGGTGTCGTTGCGTGCGAACTGGATGTACTCCACCAGGTTGGGCGCCTAGCGGTCGTGGCTTCTCGAGGCAGCCTTGGCCTGCGTTTCGACGGAGGTGACGTTGGCCACGAGAAGACATCCGGGACTACGGACACGCTGACGATGCATGGTCTTGGCCGACACCTTGCCGAAGGCCGTGGCAGCCGAGGCGGGTCGGCCGCCTCTTGTCCGCGGAAGGCGGAGACCGTGCTGAGCCGAGGGTGGATGGCAGCCCGTCGAGCGAGGCCATTTCCATGATTGGGCGTGGCTTCTCGAGGCAGCCTTGGCCTGCGTTTTGATGGTGACGTTGGCCACGTGAAGACATCCAGGACCACGGAACGCTGACGATGCATGGTCTTGGCCGACACCTTGCCGAAGGCCGTGGCAGCCGAGGCGGGTCGGCCGCCTTTTGTCCGCGGAAGGCGGAGACCGTGCTGAGCCGAGTGTGGATGGCAGCCCGTCGAGCGAGGCCATTTCCATGATTGGGCGTGGCTTCTCGAGGCAGCCTTGGCCTGCGTTTTGATGGTGACGTTGGCCACGTGAAGACATCCAGGACCACGGAACGCTGACGATGCATGGTCTTGGCCGACACCTTGCCGAAGGCCGTGGCAGCCGAGGCGGGTCGGCCGCCTTTTGTCCGCGGAAGGCGGAGACCGTGCTGAGCCGAGGGTGGATGGCAGCCCGTCGAGCGAGGCCATTTCCATGATTGGGCGTGGCTTCTCGAGGCAGCCTTGGCCTGCGTTTTGATGGTGACGTTGGTCACGAGAAGACAACCAGGACCATGGACACGCTGGCGATGCATGGTCTTGGCCCGACACCTTGCCGAAGGCCGCGGCAGCGGAAGCGGGTCGGCTACCTCTGGTCTTGATCGCGGTAGGCGGAGACCGTGCCGAGCCGAGGGTGGATGGTAGCCCGTCGAGCGATGTCATTTCCATGATTGAGCGTGACTTCTCGAGGCAGCATAGGCCTGCGTTTGGATGGTGACGTTGGCCACGTGAAGACAACCAGGACCATGGACACGCTGGCGATGCATGGTCTTGGCCCGACACCTTGCCGAAGGCCGCGGCAGCGGAAGCGGGTCGGCTACCTCTGGTCTTGATCGCGGTAGGCGGAGACCGTGCCGAGCCGAGGGTGGATGGTAGCCCGTCGAGCGATGTCATTTCCATGATTGAGCGTGACTTCTCGAGGCAGCATAGGCCTGCGTTTGGATGGTGACGTTGGCCACGTGAAGACAACCAGGACCATGGACACGCTGGCGATGCATGGTCTTGGCCCGACACCTTGCCGAAGGCCGCGGCAGCGGAAGCGGGTCGGCTACCTCTGGTCTTGATCGCGGTAGGCGGAGACCGTGCCGAGCCGAGGGTGGATGGTAGCCCGTCGAGCGATGTCATTTCCATGATTGAGCGTGACTTCTCGAGGCAGCATAGGCCTGCGTTTGGATGGTGACGTTGGCCACGTGAAGACATCCAGGACCATGGACACGCTGACGATGCATGGTCTTGGCCGACACCTTGCCGAAGGCCGCGAGGCGGGTCGGCCGCCTCTGGTCTTGATCGCGGTAGGCTGAGACCGTGCCGAGCCGAAGGTGGACGGCAGCCCGTTGAGCTAGGCAATTTCCTTGATTCCCAAGGGCGTGACGCGTATAGGGAGGAATTTTGAAGCGAATAAGCCTTGAAACTAGAAGGGGTGGCTAGGAATGGAGCGAGCCTGTCGACCACGGATCGTGTCTTCCTCTTCGTATTTCTCTCCTTGTTTTCTTTTTTTTATGATAATGACACCCTCGAGGTGTTTGGCTTGCTGCTGTTGATGATGATGCTCTTCCTGGGTGAATGTTGCTGTTCTTCTTGTTCTACATCTTCTTGAACTTCGTGGAGTAGTGGCTCATGGCCACAGAGGGGGATTATGCGGGGCGTGGCTGTGGCTGTTTAGTTGAAGAATGCAATGACTAGGATAGAAGTTAGAAAAATAACACGATCTCCCATCCATAGTGCCGGGGGAAACAACGGAAAACTCGTTTTAGCAGGGAGCTTCCGGTAGCCTAGATGAAATCGTAAACCAGTGAGAATTTTTTTAAGTGTCCGAGGCTGCTGACACCGAATGAACGGAGTACTACAGTAGTTGTTATCTCGAGCCGAGGTGTAAAAAAAAAAGACCAGAAAGGTACATTTTCTCTCCTCAGCCCGGAGTCGCCAGGACAAGGGAGCCCTCAGGAAGATGCGACATTAAAATAATGCTCTAGCAACCATGCTCAATTACAGGCAAGGTAAGCGTCTTCGATGAAAATCTGGACCTACTTAACGAAAAAGTGAGCATACTTTGGTCTTTCCAGCATAGCGTTGGATCGAGTAGACTGAGCTATCTGTTAGCAGAAGGGACAACAGCGTGTTAACCAGCGAAGAAGCGACGAAGTTTCGGAGCGGCGCGAGCCGCATGCTGGCCCACTGCCATAGGGACGTGTGCAACGCCATCCACTTCTTCATTTCGGAGACGGCTAGTCTGACGTGCTAAAACTATTCTGATTAGGCTGACTTTTATCTTGTTTTCCTACTCTTTCTGTTTTATTTCTCTCTCTCTCTTGAAGTTAAACTAAATCATTTCTTCTGCTCCACTATTTTGCATTATCTGATCGATTACCATAAAGCACTCTTCTTGGCCAATGTACTTAAGTGGGTATGCGCCATTTTAGATGCGGCTGCATCTCATTCACTCGCCTTGTCCCTCCATACGGCGTTGTTGTTGTCCGTCCACACCCCTCCCCCATTCTCCTCGCCGCGCGAGCTGCGCTCTCCGCCACTCACCCCCTCTCCTCTCCGATAGTGAACACTCTCTCGCGAGGGGCATTGGATTCGATTGGATTGGCTTGGCGTGGATTGTATTGGATTAAAGTGGATTGTGTTGCGTCATAGCCGCGCCACGTTGCGTCATTGCCACGGAAGGGGGTTCACGGCACGTTTCACGCGATGGGCGAATCAACCTAACGGAAACAACAACGGAACCCCCTATGCGTCGCATCTACACAGGGGTTCCCGCGAGGGGAGGTGGGAGAAATTTTTATGGGCCACCGCTACCACCCCTGAGCGAGACACGGTATGTGGCCGGGCGAGCCCGCTCCATTCCAGGGTTTTTTGTCAGAAGGCGCCGCGCCGTTGGGGGTTCTTCGAAGGCCTCGCTCGACGGACTTCCGTCCGACTTCGGCACTTCGGCTCTGCCTGGACTCGGCCCTCCGCGGTCCCGAACAGAGGCGGCCGACCTGCGCCCACTGCCACGGCCTCCAGTGAGGTGTCGACCAAGACTATCGTCAGCATGTCCGTGGTCCTGGGCGTCTTCCTCGCGCAGGCGAAGGGCGCCTCGAGGAGCCAGAAGCACTCGGCGCCCACTCTGGTGGGGTACATCTGGTTCGCCCCAAACGACACCCTCGGACGCCGCCCATGAGTCTACCGTCGCTCGTGGAACATCGGCTGCTGCTCCCAGTGCCACCAGCCGCGACGTCACCTCCTTCGGTACCCTGCTGGAGGCCTTGGCAAAAGGCACAATGGCCAGGACTACTGTGCACCATTCGTAAAGCGCCCCCCTGTTTCACGCTGTGTCTGCTCCTTTCTGTTCTGACGTCATGCCATACACTCCACCTCCCACCTGGGACAATGCTGCGAGCTTGTCGGCGTACTGAGAACCGGGGTACTGAGAATCGGCGTACTGAGAACCGGGTGGAAACCGAGTACAAAAAAAAAACACGAATTTCTTTAAAAAATATTTTAAGAGATACTTGAAGTGCTCCGTTTGGGAATACGAAAGCATCGTGCATTTTATTTCAAGCAATGCAATCTTGTCTATAGCACGGCAGTCGTGATTGTGTTCTGTTCCGGCAATGTCGTGGCACCAGCGATATGTGTCCGGCGTTTAATGCTTGTGTTGTAACTAACGGCGCGCGTTTTAGCTGGAGCGAGCGCCTGCCTCTTTGTTCGCCGAGCGGCATTTTTGTTTCATCGCATCTTCGTCCGTGGGCGACAACGTTTTACAGCTGCCGCCGAAGTATGTAAAGACAGCGCCGACCACGGCAACGTGGGCAGTGGTGCGACGGTGGTGGTGGTGGTGCCAAAAGATATGGCATACCAGGGGGATTGGCCAGGAAAGGGGCCCTCATCGAGAGAAATTAGGTCGTAATTAAAGAAACACATTTAAGGAATGAAATGAAATAGGCGTTTAGGGGGGAATATAAACGACGGTGTCCTCTCAATACCATCGTCATGGTCATTTTCCCTTAATTGGTGTCATTTTCTTCTCTCTTTTACTATGAGTGGGATGCTTGGCCAATCGCCCTTGGTGGCCCTTCCTATAGGCCATTAGCGTAAACTTGTTTTGCTGCTTTCAAAGACGATAATCTTTTTTGAGCTACCTAAAGAGAGAGAGAGAGAGAGAGAGAGAGACTCAACTTTATCCTCATCCGTTGTTACTGTGGTATCTCCGGATCAATGTGTGTATGTGTGAGAGAGACTCTGAGAGTGCACTTCATTACGAGTATCGTAGTGTGGGGTGGGGTCCTCAGTCCAGGACTCCATGAGAGACTCCCGCTGCGTCAGCCCTTTCCATCGGCCGGCGCTGGGAGTCGGGACCGTAGCTGGATAGCTCCTTCTCCCAGTGCTCACAGGAAGGGTGCGCGATTCTAGTAATCTTGGGTTTTTCCGGGAACTCCCATACCATGTGGTACAGGGTACCCGGTGCAGCGCAGCATTTGCGTAGTGGGAAGTATACACTGCGTGTACGATGAAGCGAGAGGAGTTTGGTCGGGTGAGGAAAGGTATTTATTTGTTTGGAGGAGCCGGAGGCAGTACTTCTGTCCCTTGGTTAGGGATTCGTCGGCGGGAGGATAGGCCATTCTTTAACGCTTATAATACTCTGCTATGTTATTATAGGTAAGCGAAGGATGCGCAGTCTCTACCCGAGACCCCCGGGTCGTCTGGCGGGATAGATCTCGGGCGATTTCGTGGGTGGTCGTATGGCCCTGGAGGGTCGAGTGGAGTGGTGTCCAAACAATTACGTGTTGCTTCTTCGGGTGGCTTTCGGGTGGCTTCTGCAGCAGGATGTTCAGATCCGTTTTAGGAATTGTAGCACAAAACGTTTCAACAAGCCTAGCTGTTGCGAGTCCGTTAAAACGGTATCCGAATTTGTCTGAGCTGCAGAGCAGTGGCCGCTTCCTCGGTCTGTGTAGAGGTCGTGAAGGGTAAGGTGATGCTAGTGGCAATATTTACAACTTCACTCTGAACTACGTAATTGTGAAAAGTAGATGAAACTCGGCGTAGAGTCGTCTTAGCGTCATATCATTTGTTTCGGGGCAGTTTGGATAAAACAAGGTACAGCCGTTTTCTGTAACCACACTCCCTTCGTAGATGGTTATGTATTGGCAGCAGGCTGGAATTGCGTAGCGTTTGCTTTCACTGTGAGCTAACTGACACGTAAACGAAACTCGACGTAATTATAGTCGTCCTATCGGCCAATTTCAGCGTGATTTTTCTTTTTAAGGCATTCACCAGAATGTTTTCTTGGCCGCAAAATTGTTTTGTCGTCTCGACTTTTAACAGCCGGGCTGTTCTAGGTCGAGCCTTTTCGCTCGTCCGTTGTATATCGTGCGTGACGCATAGGTAGGATCAGGTTTCCAGGCCCGCCAGCGGCCTCTATCTGTCGGTCTGGGAACCACCGGCGACCACTGATAAAGGACGCCATGGTCTTGAAGGGGCGGGTTCCTTTCCCTCCGGCTGGGGGGAGGGAGAGGGGAGGGTACCTCCCGCCGCTGACGGTTGGCTGCCGATTTCTTTGCGTGAACCGTAGAATTTGCGTGGTGACGGCGCTACCGTTCTTGGGCGAGCGCCAGTTGACGTTCGAGCCATCATAAAAAAAAAAAAACACAGTCCCGTTGTTTCAGAAGATTTTACCCTGGGTGGAACTGGGTTTAATTTTTTTTTCTGCACCCCGTGTCGACGCACACAGTTTTGTTCCGAACCAGCCTATAACAGCTTCGCTGTAAAAAAAAAAAAAAAAAAAAAAAACTTGGTTGTCGGTCTGCGCGCATAATCTCCGAGTAACGTTTGCTTGTGCAGTGCTTTTGACGGCGCTCTGTCGCCGAGTAGGAGCGCTATCAGATGGCGCTCTAGGTGCAGCTTGTGAAACAATCGTTTGGTTTCTCCGAACGTATAGGGCAACATATACAAACATATAGGGTAAATATATATCGAGTTTGGTAGTTCGACCTGCCGAAGGTGCCGACGACGTGCCTTTTTTGTCGCTGCTTCAGGGCGCAGCATACTGTTACACGTGCGCACTGCGTTACTTCCTGCGTCGTGTGTACGCGATCGTGCGCTCCACCGACGCGCGTTCGGGCAAGGGATGGGGCGTGGTTTGCATGAAGCCTCGGTATTGAGGCTAATTGCAACAATCACGCGCAAGACGGATTTCGGCTGCGGGAGCAGACAGCTGCCGAACGGACGAGCGTGGCCGGATTGGGGAGGAAAACTGACGCGGTGGCTGACCTCGTGAAATTATATTCTCTTGTATGTAATGAGCCGCCCCATATTATCTTGCGCCCATCTTCTTTCCCCGGCAGCCGCGATAATATCGTAGGCCGCTGGGAAAGATGGGCTTGTCGTCGTGATTACGTTTTGTTGCCTGTTTGTGCGCGAATTATTCGCCTAGATGTTCTCCATTGTCAAAGAAACTGGCGGGAAGGGCCCCCCTTCGGCCGCGCGTCGTCCCGTCCCGTGGTGTGGCACCGGTTGACAGGCTCGGCGAGGAAGGGCGGAGGCGCCGGAAGCAGGAAGGCCTGTCGTTGCGTGCCCCGCTGCCCGGCCGCCAACTCGCCCAGGGCCGCGCTGGGCGGTGGCTCACCACGCAGCGGCATCCCGCCGAGCTGTCTCGTATGCAGGGCCGGGAGTGTGCCTGCTAAGCCCAGGGCCGGGAGGCTGGAGCACGACCTCGCATACTTTTTCAGTGGGCCCGGGGCCTGCATACGCGCGGTGTGCATCGCACGTGTTTTTGCTGCTTCGCGGTCTTCAGTCGCTTGATAACAACGCGTCTGATTGATTTTGATTGATTGTGGGGTTTGACGCGCCGACGCCTCACAGGCGATGAGGCGCGCTGTAGTGGAGGGCTCCGGAATAATTTGGACCACCTTGGGATATTTAACGTGCGCCGAAATCTCGCGCACACGGGCGTTTTTGATTTTCGCCTCCATCAGAAAAGCGGCCGCCGCGGCCGGGAATCGAAACCGTGACTTCGTGCTCAGCAGCAGGACGCCTTAGCCACTGAGCCACCGCGGCGGGTCACAACGCTTCTGAGCTGCAAGCATCAACATATGCAGGTTAGCATGCGAATCTATAAATTTGCGCTTTAATATAGCTCCCCCCGACAGCTGCAGAGTAATATTCCTTTTGTGCTTCAGTGATATTTGCTGTGTACTGCGCTGTCCCCTTCCGCCCTGTTCCAATAATCTTTGTGGGCTCGTGGGCGTCCCACTCTATGACTGCTTATGCGGAATTTGTGTTGCGCTATGAGAAGCCTCTGGGCGCTCGTTTTCTGCAGTGCATGCAAGCATTGGGCATTCCTTTGGGCAACACTGCGCTTGTCTGACCCACACAGGCGCGCTTGCGAATACAAAGGTTACATTATAACCCCAACCATTTCTTGTTTCGGTTATTTTGCAATTTACGTGCCATTGCTCTTTATAAGTATATGGTTGTTGTGTGCGGGAAATATTGTTTAAATATCCAGGCCATAAAAGCTGGCTTGCGATTGGGTAAGTTCATTTTATATCCGCTCTTATTGCACCACCACCACCACTACTATCATTCTCTATATTATCATTGCTAGCAGCAGAATTGGACTTTGTATTGTGCAAGACATACGTTTAGCTGCACCGCTAGCTACGGAGGTGTTCCGAATTCCATTGCGTGAACTCCGTGCACCGCTGGGTCTATTATAGCTACAGCAGAACCAGCCAATGTTATGAGTGCGCGCGACGGCACCAGTCGATAAGGGCAGCAGGTTCACCGTCAAAATGGTGTTCCGCAAAAACCATGCCCCCACGACTTCTGCGTGCACCGAAGTGATGAAACGTTACGGGCAGAACCAATCTCCGATCACATTGTCTTCACGCGCGAAGCATTCTTTGGCTTGAAGAGTTACTCGCCATTACAGCCGTGGTCGACGATCACTGGATACTTGCAGAAATGAAATCTCGTAGTGTGAGCGCTAAAAGTAGCGGGACTTCGCTCACTAACGTTTGCTTCACCGCCGTGCAACCGCATATGCTGCGCTGCACCCTTTACAGGCGAGTCGGGGATTGGTGGCTCAACGTAACCAGCTAGATAGTTTCATAGCCAGCCAGGCGCCACCGCAAAGTGCGTGGAATAGCCAGAGAAGGCTTCGCCTGAAAAGGTCGTCGCACATAATTATAAATGCAACTCTAGTAGCTGAGGTAAAAGGCATCTGTTGGTCGCCGTCGGGTATAACAGCAATCAAAAGCGAGAACCAACCGGAAACACGTAATCTGCCTACTACATGACGTTTGTAGTTCGGAGAGAAGGAAGCAGTCGGGCCTTATTTGCTTGCAAACGGTTTTTTTTTTTTTTTTTTCCCTGCCACCAGGAGATGTGAGATGGCGCGCTTTGGGAAGCCTCTGCGCAGTGTTCGCTGTGCCTCTGCACGCCTCGCAGCTTTTGCAACGCTGCACGAAGCTTGTGGAAAAGAGTATAGGCTATAATACCATGAAAAAATCAAAGCCTCTTCGTCTAACGACAAAGATGGTTGAAACGCGAAGAGTTCTTCCGCCGCGAACGGAGTCGAGTCAAAGTGCAATCTTGTGAGGCATTCGTTCGTTGTCGTCTGCCCGTGACGGGAGCCGGTGATGCACTGACTGGTGGTCTCGATGCAACGACTGTGTGCGCCTGCGTCTAACGCCGAAACTCTTTACTCCAAAGCCAACTTTTTTCACGTGCCCTAATGAAGATGACGGCCTCGAAGTGTTTGGCACGTACCAACTCGAGGGGGGGGGGGGGGGGGGATTGGTCAGGGATAGTGTTGACTATGCACCTGCGCTTGATGCGCCTTTGTGGAAACCCATTGTTAATTTTTTTTTAAATTACTTTATTTCCCATAAAGAATGTACAAAACTTTATGGAGGGAAATTGGGAAGAAGCTGCTCAAGTGAAACTTGACGGGCCCGAAAACCCATACGGTAGTAGGAATGTGGGCGAACATAATCGTATTAAATGTAGAAGAAAAGAAAGAAAAAATCAAGCAACATTTGAAAAACGAAAGGCATACAGATGGCAGTAAGATATCAGGCGTGGGGTAAAGAATGAAGGAACAGTAATGCCTCCAAAGTGCAGGCCATTAAACAAAAGACAAAATATTTCAGTGACCTTCCACTCTGTGAAGAGGAATGATCAGCGAAGCTGGGTTGCGTAATGTTGGAGTAGTCCTAGCGGCTAGCTGTCATATAATTTGTTTCCGGATAGTTCCTGAAAAACAACACTTGCAGCCACTTTCTGTGACCGTACTGCCTCCGTAGATGGTCATGTATTGGCAACAGAAAGTAATTTCGTAACTCAGTAACATTTGTAACTTCAATGCGAACTAATTACGAGAAGTAAATGAAACTCGGCGTTATACTGGAGCCCTCTTCGCGGCTTATTGTCATAAAACTTGATTCGGGATACTGTTGATAACACAGGAGTTACGGTCGTTTTCTTTAATCATGCTCATGGCCTCCGTGGATGGCCATGCTTCACTGTGCAACGCCCAATGTGAAAGAGCTAGCTTACAAGGACCAAGCTTACACTGATCCCCTTACAGCTAGCTTCACCTCTATAAACACAAGTGCCTTGCTGGGAAACGTTTCTAGGGGCAGTATAACCCCCCATGATCTTTTTTTATTTTTATCTTGTGACGTGTGACACAATATTTTGTGATGCCGGGGATTCGACTGAGCACCGAAAGATGGCGCTACGATCGCGTGCGGTTCTTGTCTACATCGCTCAGTTGCCGGGGATAATGTGCTGGATCATGGCCATAGACAGCTTCGCTGTAAAAAGACAAAAAGGGACGACAGACGCATAACTGCGTTGCAATCACAGACATCGCTGTAGACAATGCCGAAAGAAGTAAAAGTAATCAAAGCACGGTACAGACCATGAACATTGAAGTGATTGTTCTACAAGGCAGATATACAGAAAGCCGTGTCTAGAGTGCCGTCCGACGGTATTATAAGAACTCCACTATATGGACGTCCACCGGCGTTTTGCAACAAAACTGCCGCGTCTTGCATTACATCGCTGTAGACAACATAGAGTAGGCAACCTAACCTAAACATAACATGACCTAACGCACACAAAGAAATAATTTAAAACACCAAAACTAATCTCAGCAATAAAAATCATGGTTCAATTTAAAGACAAAAAAAAAAGAACCGAGGCAGACGCTGGTCTCGAAAAGAACTGTACTGGGCAAGGTTGAAAGCGCGCAGACCACGCTACGAACTAAAGTAATCTTTGAAGCTTGATAAGGAAGTGGTGTCGACCTGCTTGGCAGCAAGGTTGTTCAAAAAAGTGGGCAATGTATGGTGAACATTTGCGTTCCGTAGGTTATTCGTGAGTGAGCTATTAGCCAGTACTCCGGTGATCTTGTGCTGTAAGACGCAACGCGTATAGTCATGGACAAATCAAAATGCGAACTCCGAAATTTCAACCACAACACGCAAAAATTGCAAATTACTGTTTGCGAAGGTCCAGTAATGGCGCGCTATTTGGAAAGCCACATTTCCCAGCCTTGTTATTGTAATTAAGCCACGCGTCAACTTGACTAGCATGGAACGACATCTCTCGCAGGTATCGCATGCCAAGAGTCAGAGTATACACCCGGGGTCCAAAGTTTACAGGACGCGATTTCGACATCCAACATTGATTTATCTGCTTTCTGGGGGCTCAGCAGTTAGTTTAGATTTGTATGCGAGGAGCTTAGCTAACCCCAGAGAGCAGAGAAATTTATGCTGAAAGTCAAAATCGTGTCCTGTAAACTTTCGACCCGGGGTGTCCACCTGGTCTGTGAGGCGTGCCGCGGTGGAGGGCCAAGGACTAATTACCCTGCCTGAGAATCTCGTACATACTGACCTTTTGGTTTTCCGTCATCATCGCAATGCAGGAATCACTCGCATGTCGTAAAACAGCAGGCCGCAGGGACGGAAGAGTTTGCGTCGATGGAGAGGCAGCAGTGCGTGGGTTCCTCCCAGTGCCTCTTTCTCTTTCTCGGGCGTATTGTCTGCTCAGATTGCCCATTCCAAGTTGGGCACGTTAAGTTTCCTCCGCTTCCTGTGCCGAATCGGTCTTTGTTGCGCTGACACTCCGTTGATGCCTGTTGCCGTAAGTCGCGTGTACGCGAGATTCTGTCCAGAACCGTATTCGGCGAGAGTGCCGCTTTTCCGTCTTTTTGTCCGCGTCTGTGGCAAGCGCTGCCGAGATGTGCAATGCCCCTTAACCCCCTTCGCGAAGGCAGTTTGGGCCCGTTCGTCTCTTTTACCCCGTCGAGGTGCCTAATTGCATCTGCGCAGCTTTATACGCGGCCCGGTGCCGAAAGGGAAAAAGGACATCGCGTATCCGTTACAAGAAAGCTCTCTCGCGGCTCGAAAGCGGAAGGAAATCTAGGTTGCGCACTTTCTGGCCTTCTCTGGGTGAAGGAGAGGAGGGCTTCAGCGGGTCCTTCTCCGGTGTCGTCGGGCGGCGTTCGCTTGTCGTGTTGCGCACGCGAGCTTGCTTAGTTGCCGATGCATGCGCGCGCCTACGCTTGCGCCATTTGTTGACGCTGTAATGGCAGCGCGCGTTGAGTGCTTCTCCGCAGCGCGTGCTGCGAGGACCCTCCTTCGAGCGCATCGTGCTTTCTCTATGGCCCTTTATGCAGATCGCGCCGTATTCGTTTTTAAATCAGTGCAATGGGCAAGTATCCCCAAGAGAACTAGTAGCGTGCATAACTCAAATAATATTTATCTTGTTTTGTGAAGCAACTTCCTTAAAATATGCACGTTGTATAGTTTCTTTTTGAAGAAAAAAAAATGCAACGACACATTTTTGTGGCTGAACATAAAAATGCTAAATACAGCTCTTAATGTACTTCTGCGGTGCCTACGCGCTGTGGTGAAAATTGTCAGGTACACTCTTAGGCAAAGGGGGGCGAAATCGCGACCAAATACGGCCTTTAGTCTTCGCGGCCAACCGTTCATCTTCAAGGGGAGTAACTGTGGCAGAGTGTGTGCCGTGTGAACAAATGCGGACTAAATGTCCGTCCCCGCCGATCTATAAGAAGTAACGGGAAGCCAAGACGCAACATTTAGTCTCGTCGCTGCGTCATTAATCCCCCCTAATGGCATGGTCATTGCCATTTCGCGCATATGTCTGTGGGCAGTTTTAGATTTCTAAGACAGAAGTAATTGCAGTCAAAGGGCCTTTTACATAGTGCTATGGGGGATATCATTGTTAATTGTAAGAAAAGCGCCCAGGCTAAATCAAGAGCGCGGGTAATGCCGAGGAGCGGCGAAGCGCGATGGACGAACTCTTCTCGGTGACGTTGTGTTAATACGCTGTGTTGCATATGATTCGCGCGAGGTATAATAACGGCCAATAAAAGATTTAAAGTGCGTCAACAATGATAAATGTTAGTGAAAATAGCAAGCGTTGATCCCTAAGCGTAATGAATATGTATGGGTCTAACAGACGAGAAAAGCGCATTAGTTGCTGGTGGCAGTTGTAATTAAAAATGCTCGCTCTAGCTAAGCGTCTTGAAGTTATCTTTTACGCTCGGTACATAATTGACTTGTGCACCAAAGCCATCACAGTGCTGCAACTGCTGTAATACCCGGCTGCATTTCCCGGTCCCGATCGTCTAGCAACGCTGACTTGAAGAGCTCAGGCTAAGCAACACCTAATTTGGTTTCGCCGATGCAGGAAAATATGGTCTGTTTCCCTATTCTGACACTCACGCAGACGACCGATTTCACATACGATACCTAGAGCACTTAACATGTATCGAACACTAAGAATAAACTTAGTTTGCGCGAATTTGTGCTGAAACAGATGAGTCGTCCGACCACCCAGCCACCCGTCACAACTAAGCGACGAGTTGGTTGTTCTTTACGATTAAAAACTATGGCTGTGAGGGTATACTTAGGATCGAGCTGGGCAATAGTACCTAAACCAAAGCGCAAATTGCGGTCACGTTCGCTTGCACGGATATAAATTCGGACACCGGCTGCAATGAATCGTCGCGTTGTGCACAGTACTGCACGCTTTGCACTTGAATACACATCTTCAATACGCTTGACACTTCAATACACAACTCGGAGGTACGATGGCTAGACAGGATGCTGGTAAACTTTCCCAGGAGACGAAATATTTTATTAGGAAACGGCAAAGCATGACAATCAGAATAGAACTAGCGTAGCTTTCAAAGTTGATCAGTAAGCGTAACACAGCTGATACACGGAAGTATAATGTGGAGAGGATCGAGCATGCTGTAAAGGACGGAGGCACCCTGAAAGCGGTGAAGAGGCGTCTAGGCATGGAGGAAAATCAGACGTATGCACTTAAATACAAGCAAGGCAATGCCATCACCAATAGGGATAAAGTAGTTATAGTAGCCGAGGAGTTCTATGGAGATCTGTACAGTAACCGCGACATCCAGGATAATGCCGAACGAGGAAATAGTTCAGTGGAGATAGACATCCCACCAGTAACGACAGAAGAAGTAAAGAAAGCTTTGAAAGAAATGCAAGGGGGCAGAGCACCTGGTGAGGATCAGATAACGGCAGACCTCTTGAAGAATGGCGGAGAAATTGTACTTTAAAAACTGGCAAACCTGTATACGCAATGCCTAATGACCGCAAGTGTACCGGAATCTTGGAAGAACGCGAACATCATCCTATAGTCCATAAGAAAGGTGACAAAGAACTTGAAAAATTACAGGCCGATCAGATTACTGTGAGACGTCTACAAGGTACTTACCAGGTAATCGCTAACAAAATTTCTTCCACCTTAGATTTCAGTCAACCTAAAGAACAAGCAGGGTTTCGTAAAGGCTATTCAACAATGGACCATATTCACACGATCAATGAGGCGATAGAGAAATGCGTGACTCAACCCCTATATATAGTCTTTACTGAGCTTTTACTATATAGCTTTTACTGAAATGCTTTGTTTTTACCTTCATGTCACTCTCATAAAATAACGTTTGTTTGGCCTTCTTTGCCCGTAGTTGGACTTGCACCATTAAAATCCATCGATTATCTGTCGGAGCATAGGTGTCTCCACTGCAGCGCTTTTGTGCGCGGCGTGAACCTACCTTTTGGACCCGCCGTGGTGGCTCAGTGACTGAGGCATTGTGCTTCTGAGCCCAAAGACGCGGGTTCGATTCCCAAGCGCAGCAGCCGCCTTTCTGGTGGAGGCGAATAGCAAAACCGCCCGTATGTCGAGATTTCGACGCACGGCAAATTTCCCCAAGTGGTCAAAATTTGAAGCAATCTTTTTTTCGGAAGCGTGCCAATCCACTGATGACGTTGTTTTGTTATCTGTTATTATGTGGCACGATGTGATATCTCTTCCCGCTACTGCGGCCGGTTGCCCGCCCGCTAAAGCCAACAAGAAACTGGAATAATTCTGTTGTGCGGTTGCGCAACACTCCGATGTGCATTTATTGTGATATTTTTATGTATTTTCTTGGCGGCAGGTTGGCAATCGCACTTGCGTACGGATTTTCAACTTCCTAGCCCAGCGCGTTGCAGGGTGTGACGCTGTTATATTGAAGTTGATATTATTCTCATTATCAAGTGACTAAGGCGTTATACTGCTGAGCTCACGTACGCGGGTTCGTTCCTGGTCGCGGTGGTCGTTTTTCTGATGGCGGCGAAAAGCGAAAGCTCGGACGAGATTTTGGCACACGTTAGGTTCCCAGTTGGCAGAAATTAATCGGGAGCCCCCTACTACAGTGCGCCTCGTAGCAGAGGTGTAGCTTGTGGGCTTCCTGCTACCCTACACCACGATTCGGGGGCAGCAGCCTTGGAATAGAATTACACGCAGTTGTTACTCTTTCTACTCTCGCACAGCAGCGATTGTGGAGAGACTGCCCACCACGAGTGCGGTCGAGCCAAGCCGTAAGGCAGGGACGGCTCTCGCGCCCCGTGTGCGCCAGTCACTCCAGAGGGAAGCATTACGTGGACAACCACGGTACAAAAACAACACGGCACTGTGCACCTAGCCTCTGGGGCGACAACCGTCAGCGTCTGCCCAGCCCGTTGTCGGGCGGCAGTTAGCGTCCGCCTGCATAAGCCGATGCGACGCGCGCTCAATTACAAGAGGGGGTTAACGGCGGCCGCTACATTACAAGCCTCGCGGCGCGACCGGGCGGTATATAGCGGAACTCGTACGCTGATCTTAACGGCGCAAGTTGTCACAGCGCGGACACGAACTAACGCAATCAAGGCATGCGCAAATCAACATGGTGGGTGCCGTGCCCCTCCGCATGTATAGAACAACGACCATTGCAACAAAGGCCAGGAGTAGCCAAAGTACATGACGCTGCGCTGCGCCGTCCGATGGTCGTCCAAAGAGCGTGTATTCTGTCTCTCGCGCGCGTCCCGAGCCTCCCGTATGGAGGGGAGGTAGGCGCGCGAGGATACCCTCGCCCCACTAGGAGGGGAGCGTCGTCCGCGACCTGTGGGGAGAGGTTTGCGTCCCCACAAGCTTCAGCGCGTAAAACTTCAAAATTTTGATGTGTGTCATTATCAGTCGCTCAGCTCGCGTCGCCATGCATTTTTGGCGACGCCCGCGTGAAAACGCGGGAAATACGGGTGGCTACTGACCGCCCCAGCCGGGGTGGTAATTACCCACCCCGGCTGAAGTTTGGCGAGGGCGTCATAAAACGGCTAATAAAATAAGTTATTTCGATCAATAAGTTACGAGGAGTAGTTTTTGTCAATGAATTACAATGAATAGTTTTTGAATAATATAGTACTTTGCTCTAGCCTGCCGCCGCTTCGCCTACTGTACGCCAGTACGCCAGCGCCGCCATTGCCCGGGCTGATCTCGCTCGTCAGATTTAAGCCTGACTTCGTCCCTAGCATGCCAGAAGTCCCTTTATGATCGCCACCACACCGACACGCAGTTCCAGCCGGATTCATTGGCGCTGCTGTAGTCACCCGAGCGTCATGTGGGACTCTACAAAACTACTTTCCCTCTACGCAGGACCTTACGTGTGTTGCGCCTAGTCACCGACGTCACTTACGAAATCACGCCCAACCCGTCCTCCCCTTCCCAGCCCCACGCGGACACTATTCACGTGGTCCGGCTTATTACTATTATTGCAATTCTTTATTCGGAAGGAGAGACTCAAGGTTAAACCACACTCACCCCTCCCCGTTATTTCACAGACGCCACGACGGTGCCTTCCCGCTGAGGCGGTTTGGAGAAGTAAAAAATATGAGGAGAGCTACGGCTATGTTCTGCTTTGGATGGATTTAGAAGAGGGCGACGAACGCCTTCAGCTACCCGTCTCTATGCTCTCCCGCTGGCATCATCCAGCATTGTAAACAATGTAAATATATTGTATTTCCTTGGTTCTGTGTCGTAACAGTATTAATGATAATTCTACCTGCTGAAGCTAAATAAAGAAGACAGTCAAGGTCGAAGGCACTCCTTCGAAAATATGTAATAGATCCCAACACAAAAAAGCTTCGACCTAGTTTTTAAATTGCACATGGGAAGTTCTTCTGAAGAGTGTTCTTCGTAACGGTGGCTCTTGTTCAAGCTGAGAGCGCCACCGAAAGACAGAGTTCGTTGCAGAAAAGGGGTAATGGTGGCTACGTCTTTCCGAATTTGCACTGATTTTGAATACCTCTACCCAGCAGAGCACACAATCCCCACTGTACAGTCCAGTGGAGCCTTTTCGATACAAGCTATGTCCTGCAGCATGTAACCTGTTTTCGCGGTTCTCCACAAAAATTACATGAAGCGTTTTTCGCGAGCGATGCGACCGCCGACAGCGACAAGCGGCACGATCGGGCTGCCGCAGCGATTGTCTGTCGCTAACTTTTGGTGTATCGCTCGGTTTTAGCCCGAAATGGAAGAAATGCTGTGCCCGAGGACGCGGGATCGATTCCCGCCAGCGGTAGCCGTTTTCCTGTTGGAAGAAACATCCCCCTCGCGAGGGGCACGATCAAATGCAGAGCATTTCCGGGGGCGCACGACGTTAAGAAGTTTGCGTTACGTTAATGTTGTTGCACTTGTGGCAACTGCTGACGAGAGAGCGCGGCGATGAGTGCGTTCCAGCCTCGCCGACACCCGCCTTTATCACGCCACGATCGCGCCACGCGCGCGCGATGCCGACGTCACGATCACGCCACAGATGTTGTTGATCCCGCGACGTGCGCGCCCCCACCTGTTGGGCGCGAACCGACCGCGGAGAGAGCGCGCGATGCGAGCGGAGAGTAGGCGAGGAGGAGCGGGGCTGACGAGAGAGCGCGGCAATGAGTGTGTTCCAGCCTCGCCGACACCCGCCTTTATCACGCCACGATCGCGCCGAGAGGGCGCACGTGCGAGCGATGCGGACTACTACGGACGCCAAGAACGGGTGACATCGTGAGTTAAAGAAATGCTCTGCATTTAAAACACAGACGCTGCTCGATGCCCAGACCACCATGCTTTGTCAGTAGGCGTCACGGACCAGCGAGGCAGGGAACTGGAATCGGAACAGTATAGCGGCTAGTTACCCCGAAATGGCGGAAGCAGCCATCGCCTTAACAATGGCCACCTGCTGCGACAGAGCACTCATATTCACGGACTCCCAAGCGGCATGTCGGAACTTTCAATGAGGAGCCGGCATTAAAATCTTAGCAATGCGCCCCCAACTTCCTGACACCTACGTCACGTGGATCCTGGGCATGAAAAGAGGGCGGGAAACGAAGCAGCACACCCCCAACACCCCTGCCGCAACGGGTGCAGCAGACATACGTACACCTATATAGGTCTATATATTGCAGCACTACCGACTTGAGCGTATTAGAGATCCCCCCACCACACTCCGATCTCGCCAAGGAAGAAAGCATAATTTTTCGTCGCCCCCAAACGAACACGTACGTACACGGAGTAATCATGAACCGCATCGACCCCACGCAATTTCGTATCTCCCTTACTGCCACGTACCCGACGCCTTGCCACACATGATCCTGGAAGCCCTTGCGAGGACCGCCACCCAGACCCACGTGTCGATAACCAAGCCTCCTTGACAGCCCTGACTGCCGCACCACAAGATAATGCCTCTACCGCAGAAGTGCAGCTGCCAGGCTCTCGTACAACCGGTGAACACGACAGCACTGAAAAATGGGAGACACTGCTCCTCGACGAGGATCCGGAAGCCGCAACAATCTGGTGAGCCGAGTGAAGACGGCAGCCACCGCCAGAGGTTTCCTGCAGACATAGGAGACCTACCACCTCGGACCGGCAAGGATCAAGTCCTGGTTAGTCTTTTCAGGAAATAAACGTTTATTTGCTGCACCCCCGCGTGGTGGTCTCAAATATACCCGCCTATCTGCACATTTCCGCGTGGAGACAGGCCAAGGTTTCGTAAGAAGGTTAGTAAAATACATGTAAACGAAGACCCCACACATCACTCACGTGAATCAATAATGATTTCAGCGGATGCTGGAAGTGTGTACGCCCCTGCTGGTTGCGAATTATCTGAACATTCTACTGAACGTCGGGCATGTGCATGAGCTTTTTAAATGCGAATGCATTTATTAGTCGGGGGTTGTCTTGCGTCCATCGAGCGGCGTGCGCCTGCATTCCTCCAGCGCGAGCGCACGTGAGCGCGCGCCTCGTACTTCTGCCTTCGTCGTCGTCGTCGTCGTAAATGCGAATGCATTTCTTAGTCGGGGGCTGTCGTGCTCCGTCGGCGTGCGCCCGCAGGTGTTATCTCTCCGCGCTCAATGCCGAACGCATGCGCTTGAAGCGAGCTGTACTAGTTTGCTCGAAGCGGCAAGGACGGCGAGTACTGCGGTGTTAGTCTCGTGTCTAACGTGTATGGGAACTTGATATCGCACGCCGTTGCCACGTCTCCCGTTCGAGACACGTCTCCGTACAAGGACTTGTACACCCTTGCCTACACCGGAGACGGAGTCTTTGTGGTGACCGTGTACCTCGCGCCCAACCTCGATCGAGACGCCGTTGCCGCGCAGCCATGGACGCGGCTATGGAAAGTGTGCGCGTGCGCTCCAAACCATCTGACCCCATAGTCTTGGTTGGCGACTTCAACGTTGACGTGCGCAAGAAGAGTGGCGAGTGGCTGGTCGAGTACATGCAGACCAGGCACTCTATGCATTGTCTCTCTGCCGGCTTCGACACGTGCCCCACTACCATTCACGGGAGTTGCATTGATCTGGTCTTTACGCGAAACTGTGACGCGCGTATGCTTCTTAAAGACCCTTTGACCGTGCACTTTAGCGATCACAAGGCAGTGATTGTGGCCGTCAGGTACAACGATAACACAAACAGGTGCTGATGAATAAATGATTACGTTCACACTCTCGTCATTAATTACGCCATTACTCGCAACACACTCATCGGTGCACCCAATGCGTTCGCATTTCTGCACGATTCCCTTCGGGGAGGTGCCGGGGAATTTTTTCTATTAAACACCGCTTTGTGTGGTACAAACGTTACAAACGTGTATGTGCGCAGGCGGTACGAGTCTGCCTACCAGGCTTGCAGTATAAAATAACCGAGATCTACATTACCGATAGGGAATATATTGCTTCGCAAAGGGGATTTTGCATAAAATGTTCTGCCAAGAGGCGATTAAAGGCTTCGCAGTTCCGTTATGCTACCAAGTTGTCAAGAGAATGACATCTGTTGGCATCCGTTTAGGTAAAACTCAGTTTTCAGACTGTATTTTACTTGCACGTGAGTCCACTCCACTGCTTTCACAGGTAGGCAAGGCAAGGACTTCTTTTTTATTCAGGAGCTTGAAGAGAGAGAGAGAGAGAGAGAGAGAGAGAGAGAGAGAGAGAGAGAGAGAGAGAGAGAGAGAGAGAGAGAGAGAGAGAGGGGGGGGGGGGGGCACAGTTGCTCAGTTCTCTGTCAGGCCATCCCCGCCAGCTCGTCCGTCCAGCTGAATGCCGTCCAGCAGCTCCAGTATCTTGTCAGCAAGGGCCGCTCCCTCCCCGTTTTCGGCCTTGTGAAGGCGGCACAGAGTGCCAATCGAGAGCAGGACGGCGTGGTGGGTGCCGCTACAATCGGTAGCACCCCTCTCGACCTCCGCCTTCTCACGTGCTTCGTTGAACCCGGGACCCGTGCGGGGATCCCGGCCGGGGTGCCGGCCCGTGCGAGCTTGCTCGGCGAGTCCGGTCGGCGGGGGCGCCATTCCCGTCAGCCGGCGCGAGCGACGAGGTCCGCAGCTTGCGTTTCCAGCGGTACCTTCTCCCTGCCTGGCATGCTTGTTGGCTGCGCCTGCCTCCGGGGCACCGTCTGTAGCGTCGAGTTCCTGGTCAAACACTTTCTTCATCCACTTGGCGAGCTCGTAATGCTCACGGAATCTGCCCGCGATCAGGCCCTCGATGGCAACCGGTTTGCGAAGTCCCGCTCTGTCCATCCCCTGCTCAAGCAGCTTGTAGTTGCGCAGGCGCTCGTGCTCGAGCTGGGCATCCCGCCTCACCTTCTTCAGGGGGACGCTGCCCGGGCGCAGCTGGTCCAGGAGTTCGCAGTAGGCGACCCCGGGGGCGATGTCTTCGAAATCCTTGTAGGTCGATCCGAGGCGCTCGTTGATCCAAGCGACTAGCTGCTCGTGAGTGATCAGGCCGCCGCCTGCAGCAGGGCACGCGCTCTGCCGACGAGACGCGGGGAGCGACGGCCGGGGCATCCTTTCGGGAGCACTTTCGGGGGCAGCCGGCACGGAACCTCACGGCGATGGCGTGGCGCGCGGGCACGAGCTGATGTTAATGATGATAGATAATCGCTCTCATGATGATTGATGATGGTGATGATTACTTTTAGACGCCACGTAGCGGGGGGGGGGGGGGGGGGTGCGTCCCTTCTTGCTGCCACTCTCCAAGGGAGGCTGCTAGTCAAAATATACATTACGACTCAACAGCAAAGAACCGGCGCTGCTTTTAACTATGAACGCGCCGATGGGTTGAGTTGTCGGCCTCCAAACGGCCGCCACATGTCACCTACAAAAATAAGTGCATAAATTTAACGACGTTGAAACCCGCCGCGGTGGCTCAGTGGCTAAGGTGTTGAGCATGAGGTCGCGGGTTCGATTCCCGACCGCGGCGGCCGCTTTTCTGATGGAGGCGAAAACCAGAAACGCCCGTGTGTACGAGATTTCGGCTCACGTTAAAGACCCCCAGGTGGTCAAAATTAATCCGGAGCTACGGCGCGCCTCATCGCCTGCGTTGCGTCGGTGTGTTAAAACCAACAATCAATCAAATCAAATCAAATTTAATGATGTTGAAGTGAATATATGGCCACGTGTGCGCCGACCGCGACCCTGACCACGTCTCGAACCACTCGTCACCGCGTGAGCACGTGCGGTGAGCCGGGGAGGCAAGAACCAGAGGGAGGCGGGCTGTGCGAGCGCCGGGAATTCTCGGCTTTTGTTCTTGAGAGGCACAAGTTGGCCTTAATAAATTTTCTGAATTCTTTACCTTTGATGGGCTATTTCCCTTTCATTGTTGTTACGCCACAAATGTTGCATTTATGTGAAAAAAAGGTGATTGAAACACGCAATACGTGTTCACTTCCTACATTGTGCAAGACGTCACGTAATTAAGCGGAGGGGTAGACTGCGTCTGCAGCCTAAAGCGACTAAAATACTACAAACCGTCGGTAGTTCCCAACGGCAGTTCGCGAAAAGACGTTTTTCCGAAAGGAGGAGGAGGAGTAAACTTTGTTCGAGGGAATATTACGCTAAAATTTCCTCAGTTCTTTGTCCCCTGGCCGTAGGAGGGCTTTTTTGTCCAAAAGAAGAAAAAAAATGGCATGGCAAAAAATGTATGAACAGAGCAAAAAGAATGCTTGGACTTGGACCTCTGTAGTTCGCGACGCCGCCGAATGTTACCTCCACGCCGCGGGGCTAGACAGCGAGCGCCATGACCGGAAATTTCCCGTTAGCTCTGTAATGTATCTGTCCTTGCAAACAAGTTTATAGTTACAGACGCTGACACAAGAGTAGTGCCATCTCTTCTTAGAACTTAGGAGGCATGAAAAGAATCCGCTCCGTTCGGCTTCCACAGTCCAATGGAATTCAGAGATAATAACTGTTCCTGAACTTTCGCTTCAGGAACAGTTCACGTATCATGTTCAGGTATCGAAACTTTTGTGGGCGATGGCTTTGCCCTGGGCAAAGAAAAACGGCCTTATTTTTTTTAAAGACGATAGTCTTTCTTGGGCTACTTAAACCCGAAAATTTTGGTCTTTTGATCTGTCTAGCCCTTTGTCTGTCCATATATAGATTCAGCCACGCGGCCAAAAGATTACAGAATTCTCAAACGAGAAGTGTATATAGATGAAACCTTTACAAGCCATTGAATCTGGTGCATAGCTCATACTTGTCAACATTGTTGAGCAAAAAAATGGCAGTGGCTATATCTCGGCTGTGCCAGGATATACGTAGCGTGAGCTAAGGTTCGGCTGGTTATTCTTAGCTTTCCTGGTTGTCTAGGCTTAGCTTGATTATCATGCTTACTGCTGCTTCAATAACACACACACGGTATACGCATTATGTGACACATGTATATTTATCAAGCGGCTCCGGCGCAGCGTCACCAATCGCCCCAGAGCTAAGCTGGTTCCACAGGCGCACGCCGGTGTTGCTGCGACGCACGAGCCATCGGTTCCACACCCGGCCGCCCCTCGCATGATCATCAAGTGGGCCGGGCCGCGACGTGCGGAACGGAGGTCGGCGAAGACGCTGGGCGCGTGGGGTGTGTGAGAGACTCCGGGCAGCTAGCAGCGTTCTGTGCGCCGTGTGACGTCACTGCTCCACGCGCATGCGCAGCATGACTCTCCAGGAGCCACGCGAAACTGCTCAACCTCGGCCAACATAGCTCACGCCACACACACACACAAAAAAAATCGGGCATATTTTAGGCAGAACATGACTGCGTGCCTGGTACTAGGAAGTGTTAATTTAATGTATATGTGCGCTTACTTGCGAGGTCAATTAAAGAAATTACCCATTGAAAACAATATTTCGTCCCAAAAATGGAAAAATAGCTCGCGCCCGACCCTACACCTCGCGGCGGCATTCCACGCCCAACAGTAAAAGAAAGGGTCCAGTAGATTGCCCGCGAGCAGTGCAGTAAAGAAAGGTCCCAGTAGATTGCGCGCGAGCAGTGGAACGCGGGAAAATCGAATTGACTTTAGCAAACCTCCTGCGGGCTTATCGTGGGAGCATCGAGACGCATTTACGGGACAGGGACGGCAAAAGACTGCATTTGTCGTCTGAAAATGTCGTCTTTGGACGAAATTCGCAGAGGAGTGAGCTGATACGCGGCTTCTTTTAGGTGCGGAGTACCTTAGGACTAGCGTCACTAAATAAGCTACGCTACTTAGGACCACACAATGTCCTCACAGGCACCGGCAGGATTCGAGCCTGTGTCTGGTAGACCAGACAGAGTTAGCGTCAATCGTCTTACCCGTTGGGCTACGACCGTTAGTACCCGAGAGTCAAACGGCTTACTCCCTCGCCTGTAACGGTGTGGAGTACCTTAGGACCTCCAACTGTCCGTCCGCGTCCATCCGTGCGCACACCACCATCAAGCGAATTTCGATTTGAGCCGTGAGTTGCAGTTTCATTTAGGGAATAATCAAGGTGCAACTCACGGCTCAAATCGAATGACGGTCGGGGCGCAACTTGGATGTCATTTCGAGTCCCCGTACTCCGCACCCTCGCCATCATCCACGGAGTGGAGACTCTGCCAGTTTTCTCTTTTTTTTTTTTTTTTCGGTACCACGTTCTGTGCCGCACAGCGGTGAGCCGCGGGAAAGTCCAGTTCCAGACTGAGGTGCTCGAGAAGTGCCCAGCACCTTCTTGTAGCGTTTGCGCCGCAAATGGCAACCGCCTTGCTTCGTTGTGTATACTAGGGCTCCGGCTGCAGGCACTCGAGTTCATGCGTATGTTCGAATGTTTACGTCAGTCTGGTGTGTATACAGTATTGAGCGAGCCCACTAAAAATCCCGCTGGTTCAACGGTCTGTGTTCCTTCCTGGTTTTGCGACCATTTTGGCCGTCTTTCTGCTCGGTATAGTCATCCCGGCCCGCCCATCTTTTCGCGGCGTCCCTTTATACGAAAACAGTGCCCATGCGAAATGACCTGAGGAGGAAGGAAATCAGATGTTACGTTCTTAAATATTTGTGCTGTGTAGATAGTTCCGCCCGGTTAAACGTATTAAAATGCTGGCTTAACGTGGTTTAGTGCACAACGTTGTCATCATCACAGGTGTAATGGGGCGGCTAGGCGAATCTTGAATTTTCCTCTGCGGCCGCATTGGATTTTACGCTGCTCTGGAAACCTCGAGATATCTAAATTTCGAAAGAGGGGAAAACACCGGGTGCCGCACGAAATATTGCTGAGCTGGGAGTTGCAATGTGATTTGATGTGACCGCACTTTTCTCAGTGTTGATTTTGGACTGTTTCGGGGTTTTTATAATCTTCGATTTTGATTCATGGACAGTTGGTTATTTGCCGTGTCATGGTCGGCTCCACCAAACCGCGTAAGGATTATGGTTAGACGGCAGGGACAGTTTCGTACGCACTCTTGTTGTGAATGAAGGCGCGTAAACCTGTAATGATAATAATAAATGGCGCTGTTTGTTTGTTTGTTTTTTTGTTTGTTTGTTTGTTTGTTTGTTTGTTTGTTTGTTTGTTTGTTTGTTTGTTTGTTTGTTTGACCTGTGTCAGCTCATGTTCTGTGTGCGAGCACAATAATTCTCTTCCGAGCTATGAAACGAATAACGCTTTTGCTTTCTTGTCTTTTTGACGGGATTCATGGTGAGGAAATGTCCATTCCCTGTTAGCGCTTGGCAAAGAAGCTCGATTTTTTTTTTTAAACGGACCATGCATGGTGCCTGTCATGAGGAGGCCAACGTGGCTGGCAGCATTTAAATGCGTCAAACTTGTTTTATCGCCTCCTTTATTAAGGATCCTTAATAAAGGAGGCGATAAAACAAGTTTTATGAGGCACCTAAGCTTTCTCGAGAAAGCTTAGGTGCCTCATCAAACGCGAAAAGTGACCGTAGTTGTCGTCGTCGCCGACAACACGAATGGCACCGAAACGGTCCCCGCTGTATTCGCCGCGAGCTCGACATGTAGGTGGCGACAGCGTCGCGCTGCTAGTGTGGATGCTCCGCTGAGCGGCCCGTAAGAATGCACACTGTGGGTGCGCTTCGTGCCTTTTTCCCGCCGTATGTGCGCGCGAAAGGTGCAAACAAGAGTGGTATGCTGTAGTTCGGTTCCTCAACGTTCAATGTATAGCATGGAAGCGGCAGTCAGTTTTCATTACTACGCCAAAAAAGCGACGACTCATCGGGAATATCAGAATGGCCGTAATTGTGGCAATAAACTTGTACGCTGTGGTTCGTAGCAAGCTCGATCTTTCCAGACTATGGCTTTGAGCCTTCAATCGAAACAAATCAGGAAGAAACAAATAATAATAAATAAATAGAAACAAATCAGGAAGCCTCGATCTCTGAAATTCAGTTTACAACGGCAATCTCAATCGCTTTCACTGGTAGCGTGACGCATTCTTGCATTTGTGGGATGCCCTGAAATGGTAACATTACTTAACTGCCCCGAAATTCTTTCTAAGAGCTTACGATATTTTTTGTGTGTTCAATAGGTAACATGAAATTACTGAATTTTGATCAGCGCAGAGATGTAAATGTAACCGCTCTAACGGGTCTTTTCAATGAAATTTTAGCGACTCTGAAGGAAGGTTTGATGAATAACGGTTTAGGATCACTTATTTACGGCTTTCGTCGCAAGTGAACTTGCGAATTGAATTGTCCACGCACGCAGTACAATCAACATCTTATGTTTAGCTAGGTTTTCGCAAAGTGACAAGCAGGTTTACAGCGTGCGAACCAAGCTTTTGGGACCTCACAGTGAGCACATATTTTCTGTTAGGGCTGCTCTGTTGACCATTTGCGTTCCTTTTAAAATCTAATAGGTGCCTGCAACAGCGAGATGTGTTTGCATTCTTGCGTGTTTTCATTCTTGCTTACGAACCCTAAAGATGGCAATAAATGAAGTTGCGCTGTTGCAGATGTAGTAAAACATTTCCTTTTTATTTCTCCTTGCGAATCAGCGCAACGGGTTCCCGGTAACTACCTTGTTTTGTAAAGTGAATATCGCCTTTGTCTTGGCATTTAATTATTGAGGATTGGTTAAAAAATGAAATTCTGTGCATTTCGTTTTTTTTTTTTTAGGGAAGGAAGGGGGGGGGGGGGGGGGTCCTAACTACACTAGGCGTCGTGTTCTGTAGCGGTGAATAAGCAGTACGTATTCTCAAAACTGATTAACCCCCCTTTGGTCGGGGATTGTCCAGGAATTGTGGCTCGACTTTTTAAAAATTGTATTAAAAGCAAGCATTGTGGGAAAAAATAAAAAAAAACAGCGAGTCATGGCACACACCCCTCACACATGTGTGCAACAACGTGCATTATATTACGCGTTTTCTTCTCTTTCTTTAAACTTAGGTCCACCTTAACAGGTTAAGACGTGACCATATTAGGCATTTGGTTATGCTGAGTGAGACACGTTTCTGGACAAGGTGATTCATGTAGGATTTGAAAATGGTATATATGAAAATGACACACAAAATGCCACATGACAGACGCAAACTCACAACTGCTCAATTTTACCGAAAAATCCCCCCTAAATACTCTTGCGCATCCCTAGAAACGTAATTTAAATAATACGTAAAATTAGCAACTCGATACAGTTGAATAAATGTTTATTCCTCCTCCTCAGTATAAACAACGACTGTCCAAAAATGGTATTTATTTTAAAAAAGGTACGGGAAGGACACGATCACACAGGCGCTTGTGGGTGTAAAATACGTGTCCGGTAATGTATGGGCGATAGCGCACGGGTCGTGTGCAGTGTAAATGGTTTTGTTGCTTTCTTCTTTCTATAAGGACACAGCGCAATTTTACAAGGGTGTGGTATTTGCACGCGTATGCACAGGTCTTGTCGCTTCTTACCCGTTTCGCGTACTAAACTTTTAAATAATCTCCACGCCACCTTCAAAAAGCACCCTTCGACGTTCCCGAAACGGCAGACGACTGCAGTCAACAATAAGAAAGGTGCAATGTGTGGAAGCAATGTTTATAACACGTTTCACACTCAAGCGGTGACCAGGGCGGATATGTTTCGTGAAATTAAATAAGCGCATTAACCCGCAACGGCCGCTGATTATTGCGTTTCTAGATGAAATGCGCAAGCAGAGGTAACTATGTCATTGCTTACTGCCAAACGAGCACACATATTGGTTGTTTTGTCAGGTGCAGCACGCGTCTTGCGCCGCACGCAACGTGAAAAAGCAGACGACGCAAGAGCGCCATCCACACTAGGAGCGGTTCGTCCCGCCGCCGCCAGGGGCCGACTGTGTTCGCGCTCGGGGCGAATAGAGCAAGTAAATTGGGCTCATGAGGGATTTGAACTCGAGTGGCCAGAACGGCGGCGAGGTGCGCTGACCACAGCTGTAACCAGGCATTCGGAACAGGGGTGCAAGGGGAGCTCCCCCTCTTTTTTCGCACGGCTCCGCCAGTCAAGGGGCAGCTGTAGACTTCTGCTGAGCCCCACACGACCCCAAAAAAGCTTATTCGCAAAAGGCAAATGCTTATGGATCAGGCGATATTCAGTTGAAATCCCGGGGAGCGCTGGTCAATTAGATGACGTTCTTCGCCTTTATGAAGGGCCACGGAACAGCCCGGGCATAAGTACGCAAGGAAAATAAAGGAAAATAGATAATATTTAATAACGACGATGGTCATGATGATAATGATGTCTATGTTAGAAATTTTTGCAACCCCAGGTGGAAAAATGTTCCGGCGGCATTGCCCGACAGCGTGTTTCACCACGGCCGGGTTGTAGCGGAAGCGCGCGCACGCCACTAGCGCCATTTACTGCTTTGCTTTCGTGCACTGCTATATTCTCATGAGCAACTGCTAAGACGGCTTTCTTGTTCGGCCTCGGTGGCCCGGGGGTAGAGTCGCGGGTTTTCACTCAAAAGGCCTGCGTTCTAGTTCCTAAGTGCTTCTCTCTCTCTCTCTCTCTCTCTCTCTCTCTCTCTCTCTCTCTCTCTCTCTCTCTCTCGACGGTCAGCGTGGACGTTTTTTAAGTTCTGCGATTCTTTTACTAGAGTGTACTAAGACCTTCTAGTACACTCTCTACTCTTACTGTGACGCGAAGTCACACGTGGGGTGCGTTTAGGCTGCAAGGCTGGTCAAATGCGCCAGCCTGGGGCGCGTGCCGTGACAGCTGCACGTGGTGCCACGTGCGTAGAACCGGTGCACGCGATGGGGAGCTCTGACTGCGGGGAGGGTGCAGGGCGGAAAGCGGCCACTCGGTCTGTCGGAATAATTTGCGCCAAAAGACGAGGAAAAAAATAAAAGCGACTGAAACGCGAACACGTGTCTGTTTTTCTGAGCGTCAGCCACAATCATACAGAGAGGAAAATGTCAATTTTTATGACAACGCAGGATGACTTTTGCCCTCAAGTAGTCGTGTGATTACCGGTCAGTTTTTTAAATGCGAATGCATTTATTAGTCGGGGGTTGTCTTGCGTCCATCGAGCGGCGTGCGCCTGCATTCCTCCAGCGCGAGCGCACGTGAGCGCGCGCCTCGTACTTCTGCCTTCGTCGTCGTCGTCGTCGTCGTAAATGCGAATGCATTTCTTAGTCGGGGGTTGTCGTGCTCCGTCGGCGTGCGCCCGCAGGTGTTATCTCTCCGCGCTCAATGCCGAACGCATGCGCTTGAAGCGAGCTGTACTAGTTTGCTCGAAGCGGCAAGGACGGCGAGTACTGCGGTGTTAGTCTCGTGTCTAACGTGTATGGGAACTTGATATCGCACGCCGTTGCCACGTCTCCCGTTCGAGACACGTCTCCGTACAAGGACTTGTACACCCTTGCCTACACCGGAGACGGAGTCTTAGTGGTGACCGTGTACCTCGCGCCCAACCTCGATCGAGACGCGGCTATGGAAAGTGTGCGCGTGCGCTCCAAACCCTCTGACCCCATAGTCTTGGTTGGCGACTTCAACGTTGACGTGCGCAAGAAGAGTGGCGAGTGGCTGGTCGAGTACATGCAGACCAGGCACTCTATGCATTGTCTCTCTGCCGGCTTCGACACGTGCCCCACTACCATTCACGGGAGTTGCATTGATCTGGTATTTACGCGAAACTGTGACGCGCGTATGCTTCTCAAAGACCCTTTGACCGTGCACTTTAGCGATCACAAGGCAGTGATTGTGGCCGTCAGGTACACAAACAACGATAACACAAACAGGTGCTGATGAATAAATGATTACGTTCACACTCTCGTCATTAATTACGCCATTACTCGCAACACACTCATCGGTGCACCCAATGCGTTCGCATTTCTGCACGATTCCCTTCGGGGAGGTGCGGGGGAATTTTTTTACATTCCTTTCCCCAAATTTTTCTCATTTCTATTCCGCCCGAGTTCTGCTTTTTATCTTCCGGCACGAAATGTTAGTAGGCGTCTTGACCAGTCCCACTGCGTTGCTACGTTCCATTAAAATGTTGGTTAATCTGTTTGGCGGATGATATACCTTGTGTGTGCTGTCTACTGACAATCTTTGTCTGTTTCGTATTATAAGATCGAGGTGCGATCATTTACTCGGCTTGCACGAAAGATAAAGTTAGAGTCGATTTCTGATTGTAATGGTCGATTTCTCACACGCGTTGTCATGTGATTGAGAATCCCCGCCGTAAGCTTCCAGTGTCCCCCGGTGTGCCACTGGACTCGCTTTTGCCCGCGTTCTATCTAGTCGAACCTGTTTTTCTTCCTGACTCTACTTTCATATTATACATATTAAAAATATTCTGTTCTGTATTTTCTTTTCTAAATTTTGAGATCCAAAAAATTATAGGTCACATCCTGATTAGGTACAAAGCTTCTTGGCCAATCCCCCGCGTGGGTATGTGCCATGGTATGAGGCAACCAACCAACCAACCAACCAACCTGCCTCCCGACACCCTTGGCTGCTAATCCTGTTCGTAGCTTTAGGTTATCGGCGTGTGTCTGCCTGCTTTCCAACAGTACTTCAGTCATACTAAGGCGAGTAAGCGTTGCGGTCCGCATGACGCCCGGGGCCACGACGGCTACGTCTTCGATGCGACCACCACGACAACGTAGCCTTTATCGGCCGAAATTCCCGATGTCCAGGGCTTCGACGATTACCCTACCTTTGGGCCCTGTGGTCCGCCTGACGCTCTACTGCAGCCCGGCTGGTCCCTCTTTGCGGTGTTAGCTGCCTGGAATGCACGATGCAGGGCCACGGCGATTACCTCATATTTGGAGCCCTGCGGTCCGCCTGACGCTCTACTGCAGCCGGGCGGGTTCCTTTCTGCGTTGTTAGCTGCCTGGAATTGCGATTTCCCTATCTTTGGAGCCCTGCGGTCCGCCTGACTCACTACTTCTGCCCAAATGGTCTCTCCTGCGGTGTAGGCTGTGTGGAATGCCCGATGCCCAGGGCCTCGACGACTACTCCAACTTTGGAGCGATGTAAACGAAGCTTTTCGGCATGTCCTGCTTGGCCAGGACCGCAGCAAAAGGCTGGCGCTTCGAAAGGCCGTGAAAAACGTGCCCAGTGGCGTCAGGGGCGTACCTTTGAAGGTTAACGTTCTGTACGCTGACAGTGGCCGTACTGACGTCGTGCGATTAGATTGCGTCTACAGCAACGCGGAAGCCGGACCCTACGAAGTGATCGTTTGTTGCATACTTGCAGTGTGCTGCCAACAGCCGTGAGCTCGCGTCTCGACTTGACGCAGTTGTGGGAACAGGGCACACTGTGGGAAGCCGTGTTCCATACCGCATCTAGCGTAGAAGTTGGTCCCGAATCCTGCCTGTCTATCTGAATGCACGCGAGAGGTCCGGAATGAACCATCGGGCAGCCATAGCATCAATGTAGAATATCCTTGAAGAACTTGTCATCCTCTAAATGTAGTAACGTCTGTAGCAAAAGGGAAAATATTTCATGACAATTCCTCACGTGTGTGGCGTGTTCTTTAATTAATAGCTGTTTGCTTCCTTTTTTTACATGTCTGGGCGATGGTTGTTTGGAACCAATGTTACTGCTGTGGTGAGGCGTATTACATGAGGAGAAAAGTGGCTCGCACTGCTGCTCCGGTGCTCTCAGTGACCGAAACAGAAAGTGAATGGGGCAGTAAGTCAGAATTTACCGTCAGATTTCAGTCACAGAATTTACTGGCCGTCAGTAAGAGCTAATGCACTTCCACAGTGAGAGGAAGGCATCGAAGCGCCGAGTCTTCCGCTTCGCGGGCAGCGGAACAGCGCGTGTGGTCTTTATCCCGAACCCGTTCGCCGTGATCTACATGGGCGTCTTTGTTTTCTATTCTGTCAACTTGGTGCGAGATGTGCTGCGAGCACCGCGGCGGCGGCAACGCCACAATGATTTTGCGATCTGATCCGCAAGCAGCGGGCACCGCGCGCGCGCGGGTTTGCGTATCGGAAGGCGGCCGTGGTGGCGGCGATGGTTCTGCTACTGCTGCATTGTTCTCTGTTCGGCCGTATGGCCCAGGACGATAATGGGGCTTTTGTACAGCCTGGCAGTAGCTCGGGCACCACAAGCCGAAGGACGTTCCCGAGGTATGCACGGTCCGTGCTGGTGTCTTAGAGAAGCGTGCTTGAAGCGAGGTAGATACCCTGCGCGTGCGGGCTTTATGGTCTCAATAAGCCACCTTTCCCGCCGCGTCTGTTACACCGCGGTGACGTTGTTTCTCTACGGTATTATAAACGGGGCGACGTGTCACTGGCGAAATAAACCATGTCACAACCTAACGAAAATATTTTTGTAATAGACGAGATCTGATAACGCGAGTCCATTTCACTGGCAATTCTGAAAGAGGGGGGTGGAGGTCGTCTGCTGCGATAATTTGCTTAATTAGTTATGGTTTAATAACTAACCTCTATTTGGCTCAGTAACTAACCTTTAAGGGGAATTCGGCCACTGGTTTTGGTGGAGGGAGGGCAGGCATTTGCAAGGGGCAAACAAGTCCTGTCTGTTGCCCTGGGGAAGGCACTATTGTTACGTCTCCTTTATGTGGCCTCAAGTCCCTGCACCGGTTCACGATAGTTCAGTGCAGTTGCTGCCATAGGGAAATACTGACCCTGCACATTTTTTCTGCTTCGGCATGTGACAGGGGCACCGGCCAATGGCAGCGATTTTTTGCGACGGTCAGGACAAAAACTAAGAAGGTTCAAAGAGAGAACCCCTTTGTCCCCCCCCCCCCCCCCCAAAAAAAAAAAGAGGCTTAGCCCTCCTTGTTTTGGCAGGATTAGAGGAGTCATAGTTCAAAAAGAAAGAAAACAACTTGAGTGGTTCAAATGGGTTGTTGTGCCAGAACGCGTATCGTCTGCCTTCAATCGTTTCTTTTCGAAAGCACCTTCAAGTGCTTTCGAATTCAAGATGCGAAAGCACCTTCAAGTGCATTTCAAGGGCCACACCGAGGCTACAATTGCTCTTTCCTAACCAAACGAATAACAGCGTTAATTTCTTATTTACTACGTTATGTAAAATGTTTGAGGTGGATAAAAAGTTGTTACATAAAACAAATGGTATTTGAATAAATATTCAGTTGGAAAAGCCAGGGCTGACCTTTGTGAAAGAAACTATTCATCTCAACTCAAAAAGAAAACTCACTCTGGTTTCTAGAACCACAAAATCATCATCAGCAATTGTCCTAAGCCCCCTCACCTTCAAAACACTTCCAAAGCCTCTGTGCATGTCCCACTTTGGACGTTCAAGGAAAGCCGTGAACTTCTTTACCCGCTGCACTGCTGGCAAATCGTAGAAAGAAGTGTAGGAGCCTCGCACTGCACTTGCAAATCAAAAAAAGAGGGCTGCACTGCCCAAACTAGTTCAGCAAGTGTTGCCAAAGCAGGGACACTTATGGTCCGAGTTAAGACACCTAAAATTTCCTGCTTGCTAGGTGCGAAACACAAACTTTGAACTCTTAAACGGCACTATGCTGCACCTTTCAGTGTTTGGACAGTGGGATGACATGATTAGACAATTAGGTGTGCAAATAACAACCATGCAATGCTTGACAAAATAGTGGCAATTTTCACTGTATTTGGTGTCTAAAGAGCGCTGTAAGCACATAGTGAGGGTGATGTCGGAGTTCACTGTAACGTTCATTTTGAGAGCACAGCTCTTAAATGCCTGCTCCTGTGGTTTTGCGGCATCCCTCGTTCTTGTAACCACTGCTATTCTCTCCTTGTAACCGAGAGAACAAGGAATACACCGAAGGTAACGCGAGAGTTAAAGTGGGGGAGGAGAGTATAGTGAAGGTGTGAGGAGGAAGGCAGTATGCCGAGGGCACTGTGCGAGAGACGTATTCCGCGGCAGCTATGCGAATGGCCTAGAAGACTCTGCAGTTTGTACTGTGCTCAAATTTCGCATTAAAGTATCATAATCATCAGCCTTTTTTTTTTTTTTTTTCCTTTTTCAAACTGCAGCTTCTTGTAAAAGATAAAAAATAGACGTACTGTGTAGGCGAGATGATAGGAAGGATTTTTTTGTTTACTCAGTTTAACCATGCCATTGCATTATTTTGCACTGGCCTTTATGGTTTGGAGACATTTTGAAAGTGACCTTGTAGCGGGGGTCTTAAAATCTGTAATGGGCCAGTTCATTGACCATGTAGCTTCTTGGATGGGATAAGGGGCAGAGCTAAAAAATGGCCATTTATAATGCCCACTCATCAAATATAGTTGCTACTACTGTACACTAGTTAAAGATATGTTTGAAGTGCTAGCATCATAGCACTTGCAGATGAAGGTTGTCAATAAATGTAGTTTTAGGACATACTCAAGTACAACTGGTTATTTGTTAATGGCTACGTCGTCTATTGTGACGATGGGTTTATTGCAAAAAACGACTTGGAGATAAATTGTTAAAAGTTCGATTAATAGTTGAGCAACTGTGTCTTGTGTTCATTTGTATTGTTTTGTTTTGTGTTTCAGATATCAGGCAAGATTTTCTTAGGTATGAGCGAATTCATCCCGAGGTTATCGGCCATGGCCGGAGACGGAGGGACATCTCAAGTCTAAAAAATTCTGTGAGTATTGGTCATGTTTTAGTGTCTTCGTTTTACTTGTTGCTTTGTATTACATTTGGTGACCATAATAGTAGCTGGTACTGCTTCGACTATTTATTCTGGTTACAGGTTTGAGTGTACACACAAGTGTAGAAAAAAAAAAGCCTGGACTCAGTGACAGCAGTGCTTTTATATGGGTGCAACTTTTTTTGCTCTTACGAAAGTGAAGTTTATGACAAGGCTGTTGTGTTTTTCAGAATCATCAGGACGTCCTGCAAGTTTCCTTCAAAGCATTCGGTCAGCCTTTTACGTTAGACTTACGAATGAAGAAAGATTTGCTGCCATTAAATTATTTTGAAAAGCACCATGAGAACAATAGTCACGTCATAAATCACCCCATGAAAAGGGTAAGTCACCCTATTCTCAGGCATGCTCTTTATTCCATCCACTCTCTTTCTTTTTTGTGCATTATGTGTATTATCTTTCATTTTGAAAAGCCCTCTATTGCCCAATATTTATCCCCTTATTGATGTTTATTCAAATCAGGTTTCACATGACTTCTTCCTAAAAATTACAGGGCAATAACCGGAAATGCAGTTCTGGCAAAGAAAAAAGGGAATGACTATCGCTTGGAAACAAACTTTAATTGATGCCAAAAATTTCATCACAAACGCATGACAGTTGAAAAATACTTTGTTTTTCATTGGCAGTTGAGGAAAACCTTCTTGCAAGGGAGTTTCATCTGTATGTGCTTGACGACAAATTAAAAAAAAAAAAGTTAAAATTTGAATTTTATGTACCGAACGTACACCTGGGATATAGATGTGCCCTGGTGAAAGGCTACGGGTTAGTTTTGCCCATCTGGGTATTTTAATGGAAACTAACATCTTCACACATAAGTGTTCTTGTTTTGTGCTTCTATTAGAAAATCAGCCACGGTAACCAGAAATCGAGCCCATGGCATAGTGCTCTGTAGTGCCAACACATTAGCTACTGGGCCACCACAGTGGGCTAGACAACAACGTGGAAACGCAAGTACAAACGTTGAAAGAAATTGGTGGCTTCACAGCTTCCTTCAACAAATTCTCCACTGACGTTATTCTCTGCAAATTTAACCAGCTCTCATTTCTGGCATTGCAAACACGCAAACTAACTTAAAATACATACAGAGATTGTACGAGTTTGAAACCTTGTTTAGGTTCTGTTTTTAATTCTTGTCAAATATGTTATTGCTACTGATTAATGTTTTCTCATCAATAAAAGTAAAACCTGTATCGTGTGAGGGGTGGGGGAAGTAAAAAAATTGTCTGTGCTCGAAAATTTTGCAAACTATAAAACTATAAAAAGAAATCACCCTAGTTATGAGTTATCCAATCACTGACTTTTATTTTTACAGACCAACAAGCACTGCTACTACCATGGCACTGTTCGAGGACGGAGCAATTCTTGGGCTGCTGTTAGCACCTGTAATGGGCTCAGGTATGCAAGATTACTTTTTGGAAGTAAACGTAGCTGTCGCGCATTTGCTTTTATGAATTGTCTTTCTGCGGTCTTTTAAAGGGTGGTATTTCATTGGACTTACTTGTAAAGGAGTACTGACACGAAATGCTTTCTTTTTATCAGTAAGTTTCAACAGAAACCGTTCGGCGTAACATATTTTAAATCCATTTTAATCTTCACCCGCACGAGAAAGCCCAGAGCGGGCCGACATTACATCATCTGCTGCTTGCTCCAAACTGTCGACGTCGGGGCTCCCGTGACGAAGCCGACGCGCTGGCTGTGGTTGGCGCGCGCTGCTTCGGCGTGTGTACACGTCGTGGTTTTGGGACTGACGTCATGCTGCCCGGGCGCGTGGGGATGGTGAAGACCTCTGCCGGTGCTCGCGCGCGCGTCCAGAGTGGCAGCGATACTGCAAGAATGGTGACGTCACGTGATACCTCCTGTCATGGCGGCCGCTCGGTGTTCGTTTTCTCGAAACTGAAACTGACACGAATAAACGACGCCGTAAATGAATGTTTACGCTGTGCTCGACCGTCTAATGTGTAATTCTATGATTAGTGGGCTGGTAGGCACGCATAGCAGCGAAAAAAACCTAACATGAAAATTTCTTGTCAGTACTCCTTTAAAGCTATAGCATAATCACCGGCTTCTACTTCGAAAGTAGAAGCGGTAATTATGCTACAGCTATGAAGCGGTGCAAGGTGGTTATTATTAGGCGTTTTTGTTCCATCATGTTGCAAAAATGAGCAACCCTGTGAAAGTAAGCTTGTTCTGTACCATTAACTTCTAATGTTCTGTTCCAGTCATGTGCATAAAAGGCATGTTAAAGCTGTAGCCAACTCTTGGGTGTTTAAAATGAACTCTACTCGCAGTGTTTTTGTGTGTGCGCACATGTGTCTATGTGTGTGCCCTTTGGCTGATTAGCCCTTGCACCATTAAACAATAATCTCCTTCATATATAAGCATGTCACCATTACTTAACCTAACCTAGAGCTGCTAAATAGGCTTTTCCTTTTTTTGTGTGTGTGGCTTGCCCACTCTTGTTAATTTTGTTTGACAATTGGCTGTTGCATGTTAACTAGTGCAAATGTACTTGTTCGGCTGACACATGTGAATGAATGCTGTATCAATAAAAATGAAGCACGCTTTTCTTTTACCAGCAGGTTGTCTTCAAGTGGGATTTTCATTGTTTGTTTCATTCTCCTTCCATAGCGGAGTCGTATTTGATGGCACGGAGACGCACTATATCCATCCCACACCGCCTGAGCATTTGTTCTTCAAAGCATCAGATATGAAAGAAAAGGCGTGGAGATGTGGTAAGGTCCTACTGGCTGTGCACACTGTTTGCTGTCAGGTCCGGGGCTTGCTTTCAGCCTTGTGTTCTGAAACTCATGCACGGCTGCTTGTCATTCGTAGGGCTGATTTGTCCCAATAACAATAATGCCAACGATAACAGAAACTTCCTACAACCAAGCTAGCCACTAAGGAAAACAGGTGAAGCGGTGGTGACTCGCCTGCCACTTTCTCAACGGGTCCTTATGATGTCACAAGGGCTCATTTGTGTGATTGGCAACTGCCGACCAAAACCATTACCAAGAAGCATGGCCGTGCAATTGTAATGGTGCCATTAGTCACATCATTGCTAACGTGCACTTGACACACTCGTAACTACATCTTAGTGTTCCCCCATTACACCACTCGTGATGTTGTCTAGCGTGAAATCTGAGTTTTTGACCTTTTGCATTAAAAAACGTTCTTCGAAGCTGTAATTGAGTTGAGCGAGTGAGTTTCCACAGGCTAGTTCCTTCAAATGAAACAGAGCCGTATTTTGTCTTCACAGCCCCTTTAGTGAATCTTGCAAGAATCACTTTCTTGTATTTTTTGTTGCTATTTTTCTGCGCGCTTTATAAAAAGCATTTTGTTCTGTTACTTGAAGCATGTCTGACTTTTTTCATTCTTTCAACAGGTTTCAATGACTCACTGGACCTTTTGGGTGATACTCGTAAGCGGGTAAGGCCTAGTTTGGTCAAGTTATTTCTTAAAATTCTTTTGCCTGATATAAGTGGCTGATTATTTTTTCTTTTTCCTTCTTGTAGCTAAAGCGATCTGTTGTGATTCAGCCCCCTTTCAAGAGTAACGCAAGGTCGCGCTATGTAGAACTTTTAATTGTCAACGACAATAAAGAGGCAAGTAGTCTGTGTGGCCCCTGCATAGTGCAGTATCCTTTATTTCAGCGAATAGAGTATTTTCTAAGTATTCTTGGTTCTTTACAGTTCATAAAAATGAAGCGCAACAAAGAGGCTGTGTTCGAGAGAAGCAAGCAAATAGCAAATGTAGTCAATGCGGTGAGTTTGTGTCCCATATACATATTTTTTTCATATTTCATAAAAATTTCATAAAACTATATGCAAAGCATGCCAAAATGATGTAATGATGAAAAATGTCTTTCTTCTGCGATGACATTGTTCTCTTTTTTTTTTGTGTGAAAATGATTTTTTTAATTCACTTTGCAGCTGTATGCTCCACTGAATATATTTATTGCACTGGTTGGAGTCATTGTTTGGACGGAGCACGATGAAATAGTTATGTCTTCAGATGGGGATGCTACGTTAACAAAGTTCTTACAATATCGCCGGGAGCGGCTTGCTCAAGAACACCCAAATGACAATGCTCAGCTGATAACGTGAGTAATCTGTTTGATTGCATGAAGTTCTGTGTAGTATGTGTTAGTAGGCCTGGAAATAACGCTTTATGATCAAATGAAGATGAGTTTGTATAATTTGTTGAGTATTTATTATGTTTCTTTCTGAGCACGTCTGCATTGGAAGCCATTCTGAACCTTAAGAAACAAATTGTTAAAAAGAAAAACATACAGTGTAAAGGAACAAAAACCAGGCAAAGGGCACGACATGGCATGATGTTGTTTCATCTTTCTGTTTACACGTTATTGACTTTATTAATTTTATGAGGGACTACCAACTCCTTATTTCACATTGCATGTCAAGTTTCCCCACCATCTACCACAATAACTAACTGGCTGTTCAGTGCGACAGAAGGTTGGGCGAGTTGGTATTGATACGTTATGAAAGAAGGTGCGAAAGAAGACACCGACGCAAAATAGAAGGTACAGAATAGAAGCACGTCATCCTGTGTACCTTCCAATCTGCATCGCCATCTTTTTTTGTGCCTTCTTTCATAATTTCTCTCGCTGTGTTAGGTACTCCTTATAATGATTATCTCACTGTGTTAGCCACTCCTTATAACTACACATGTCAAGAGGAATGTAGCACCATAAATGAAAATAGCATATGTGTCCACCTTTAATTTAAACCACCCAAGAATGAAATCGTCTCAGCTTCATTTTTGAATGGAATGTCTGTCTATAGCTGGCACTTAAGCGTATAGCACACACCTGTCTGTATGTGGACGAAACCGGGCTGCAATTGCTCACGTTGCGTTGCAGTCACAGTGGACTCCTGCGAGCAGCTCTGTGCTTCATCAAAGTAATTGATCTCTGTTTAGAGAATGCTTGGGTAGAGATGTCGCCACTTGCGGTGCTGGTCTGCATTGCCTTCTTCCCTTTCCCCTCAGAGACATTGTACTGGACAGCAGTGTGGTAGGCAAGGCGCTCAAGGGGCCCATCTGCACATACGAGTACTCCGGTGGCGTTAATAAGGTAAGCCCGTCGCGCTTGCTGCATCGCACTGACAGTGAGCAATCCTTTCTACCATTCCAACATGCATTTGTAGGCAAGTGTATGTCAGTGTAACAGTCACGGTAAACTGCTAGTTCTCCTGCCCTTTCTCTTTTGCCCTTTCTCTGTGGAAGGTTAACTCCAGCTCGGGCAAAAGGTTATTGTGTATTGAAACTATCCTAAGGTTGTTTTCAGCATCTTCATAGCTCCAGTAACTTGCCAAAACAAATTTACACAAGTATGCTTTTTTTTTTTTTTTTTTTTTACTAATGGGAGTTGTAGGGGCACTCGTAAACCGATTACAGTGCACTAAAAACTAGCATCCCTTACACAGCCAAGTAATCAGGTACCAAAAAAAAGTGCACAGTTTCACACTCATTGGATGTGGAATTGGCATCAATGTAAGTGATCAGTGTTTGAAATACACGAGTTCAGATGGACATGATAATGGCAGCCAACATTACCTTTTGTGTGCAATGCTTTTTTTATTCTTCTGCATGAACAATGACAGAATTACAAGTGTTCAAAAGCAACCCGATCGTCAATTCTCTCTCTCTCTCTCTCTCTCTCTCTCTCTCTCTCTCTCTCTCTCTCTCTCTCTCTCTCTCTCTCTCTCTCTCTCTCTCTCTCTCGTGTGTTTGTTTCTCATGCACACACATATGCCTGCACTTTTACGCACACAAGCTCACTTGCACACACGCTCGCCCACTCACCCACATCCACAAAACACAGGAAAATTTTTTGGTTAATTTTGAACTGGATTTGCTGCTTCCAGTTTATTCTGTTGTTGTTGTTTTTTTTTTTTTTGTTTTTTTCCTTAAAAACGTGATGTCCAAAGGACACTTTTGTGGTGAAGCCTGTTATCGTTTGATCTCAAATAAGCAAGCATTTTTCATCAAAATATTGCATGCAGTTGTCCTGTAAGCTAGATCTAACTTTTTTTATTATTATTAATGAAGAAATTCGATGTTTTTGATTTCGTCCTAATGGGTTCGCTATGTGTTACTGTTACATTTTTTATCATTTATACATTGCATTGACAGAGCTTAGCAAACAGTATGTAACCCTGACCCAAACTCTTTAATTCCCTTGAAGAGTAGAAAATGTGTAGCAACTAGCCAAAGTCCTCTAGCAGATCAATCAATTTGCATATAGTTTTTTGTACATTAAACAGTCAAAATTTGGGAAATGATGGTTACTGAATTTCAAGTGAGGCCCTCAAAAGTTTGAAACGAACGTAAGGAAATGCAAAATTGAAGAAGGTGAATGTTACATAACTCATATACGAAAATAGCGATCAAGTTTCTTTTTTTGCTTTACTTATTGGAACAGTCAAAGAGAAGAAATAATTATGGCCATTACTTATTATCGTTTACCTTTTTCATGTAAATACAACACGTTTTAATTGAATCAGTTGAGTGTTCATCAGTTTTTCTCTTACATTGCAATGTATTTCTTATAATAATTGTGGCATGGAGAACTTAACATCGAGTTAAAGCATCCTCTTCAACAGCTTCCTTAATGGTACCATGTGGACACTGGTGGCAGTTTAAAAAATAAACTCTGGTTTAATTATGGGAGCGCACGTGGCACTCCATATTGCTTATATAAAGGCTTTGTCAGCCTGAAAAATTGGAAGTGATTTTGTTGACTTGTTCAGACTGTATCCTGTGTACGGAAAGAGTTATTTGGGACTGAAGTGGCAATACCAGTATGCTTTGTTATCCTCTCCCATCAGGCCAGCTGCTATAGCCTGTGGAATATTGCCAAATGAGACTTGAGAAATTAGATAATTTTTGCTTACAGGTGGTGATATTTGGTGAGCACCAAAGCCTTCGTGCTTGGCTCTGTACTTCCATCATTATGTGGTCATTAATTTAACACAGGCGATTTGAAACCCTGGAGTCCAGTAGTCAAGCAGTATATTCAGTCCCTAATCATAGTGGAGTAGTTCAGTTAAAAGTAGGGGATCAAGTGCAGGGTGTGGAAGCATTGCCTTTGCGCTTTCACTCAGGACCACCACGAAGTGGTTGGCGTGGTGGCCACGACTGTGGCCCATGAGCTGGGCCACAACTTTGGCATGGAGCACGACGACAAGGATGCCAAGTGCCAGTGTCCAGAAAAGCGCTGTATCATGGCATCGGCAACCAGGTAAGCTGCATTCATTCACCTAGTTTGTAAATACTTTCGAGGACACTTCTTCGTGTCTGCAATGGTCTGGGCTATATAGATGTTGCGGTAGGTAGTACCTGCAAAGCAATAGTTGGGTGGGGTAAGAATGGGACCTGACGAGAATGTAATACTGGGAGAGTTAGTGTTTGCTTGGAAATAGATGCAGCCCATGAAACATTGTAGCCATTTGGTTTTTGGCCATTGAGAAAATTGAGCCAATTGTGTGCCATAGTGCCTACTGGACCCTTCTGGTGTGAGCTGTGGGAAATGGCCTGTATTTTTGCCATTTGGCCGCTTTTTTTTTTTTTTTTTCGAAACACAGCTCCCAAGTGGGGTGTATCTGTTTTGCCAGCAAGGTGATCTAATTCGACTTTTCTTCAGTGTCCCTTTAATTGATTAAACAGTGCATGTAAATGCTGTGTTGAGTGTGCACATTGATCGCACACATCAATTGCTTGGTGCGCTGCACAGTTTAGGGGCATGCCACATTACAATTTCCTCCTAGGCAGACAGACTGGAAAGCCAACTAGAAACGTGGCGAGCAGTCTGTGCATTTCTTTTTAGCGTACGACGTGCAAGGGTGCCCTCTTTTGTTTCCACTGGCAGCAATCCGCCCAGCCCGAGCCAGTGGTCGTCCTGCTCCAAGCAGTACCTGCAGTCGTCCTTTGAACAGGGCATGGACTTCTGCCTGTGGAACTTGCCGGAGGACATCATGGGCCCCGTGTGTGGCAACGGCTTCCTTGAGGAGGGCGAGCAGTGCGACTGCGGGCCCCCAGAGGTGACAGCTGCCTCCTCCTCCTCCTCCTTCCGGTTCACACATAGTTTGAAAGATGCTTGAGGACAGAGGGCAACCTCATTTCATTGGGAAGAACTAGCCTTTGGTCCCTCCACTCCAGCACCAAAAGTTCTTTTTTTTTTCTTTAACCAAAAAGGGCAACAAATAAAAACCCTTTCCAACTTCATGCCTCCCAACGTCATCAGTGAGGACGCAATAGAGAAAGCACTGAAAACACAGTTGTCAGTGGGTTAACTGTGTGTTAGCATTCAATTGATATGATCAAGCAGAATTATAGGCCCCACTAAGTTCACAGAATCATGTTTCTTGTTGGTGCCTCTGGTGGGCAAATAGCACAAACAAGATCGTGTGAGATCGTACGAACTCAGCGATAAAGTGGCTGGTGAGTCACCCCTGCTTCACTGGTTTTCTTTGATATATGTACATTATTTTTAAGGTGTTTGTGATAAAATTTGTGTTAGTGTTATTGGGGCAAAGCAGTCTTTTTAATGAATTAAACTTGGGAGTTTATCCTCTGACCACTTTGAGCTGCGAGTGTCAGTTTCCTGTTATAATGGCACTCGGCATTGCTGCCCACCTTAGGCATGCTTTTGCATGTGAAATGTGCAACAGTTTATGTTCAATGTTTTCTTGCAGTTTTGTAAAAATCCCTGCTGTGATGCGTCAACCTGCAAGTTCAAAGGGCAAGCCACATGTGCCATTGGAGCTTGCTGCGACATTTCCACTTGCCAGGTAACTTTTAGGGGTTTTGAAAATTTGTTTTAAACATTGAAGCTATTGGCTCTTCTGCCTCGGCCCACCATGGCACACGTGGAAACTAATGAGCCATGAAACTGATGGGCTATCACAGTAGCTGTGTTGCTGGTGGAGTGGCCATTGAGCAGAAGGAAGCATCACAGTGAGGAGGGCTGCCTGCCCTGTCCGAAAAGACCCTTCAGGGATCCTTAATGTGCTTGTGCATCCATTTCGTATGCTCAGTGAACACCATTTGGGCATTTGACAATTGGTGCGAAACCCGGGCCTGAAACAACACCAGGCTTGTTACGGGCATTAATTTAAGGATAGTTTACCGCCATTCCTACTGTGCCAGTCTATAAAAATGTTTGTTCTATTCAAAGCTTTAGTTGGCCTTGGATGAGAACACTAGCTTTGTTGTGTTAGCCAGTTTGTTTGCTGGTCAAAGGTTGTGACTGGCAAACAGCCCGATTCATGATGCTGTCAAGAGCATTCTCAAGTGCACTACACTTAACTGAGGTGTCTGGACAATGAGCATTAGTTTTCTGCTTAGAACTAATTTTCCATAAGAAGAGGCGTAATTTACGGGGGGAGCATAACATCAGCGGTGTAGCGCTGGCAACTCATGAGCTTCGGAGCAGGAACACACCATGTGTAAAGACTGGCATCATGTGGTGTGTGTAGTATGGCACGTTGAAGTGGAAGCACTAGTCCTCGTGTCGCCACGTTGGGCAAAAGGGCACAAAACAAAGTGTGCGCTCCACGAAGTGGCATGGCCAGCATGGACAAACTGAGAATGTCAACAGATATCGAGGTGTGTAAAATATGTCACAAAGAAACGTCATAAGCTGCAATTCGAATTGTTCCGACAGATCTCCAAATACAGATCCATTCCGCGCTTACGCACCTATGACGTATCTGCAACAGATTGTCCCAAGAATTCTTTAGTTACTGTATCCATAAATTTTTCACTCTATCCAGATGAAGTCAGACTGTGCAAATATCGCAAGCACAGCCTTTTTCTGGTTTTATTGAACACATTTGAGTGTAGTCAGCAATTTACAAAAGCATTGCACCCTTTCTTTGATTGCAAAACTTGCAACTTTTAGTGCATAATATGAATGCGTAAAGCAAATTTTTCTGTTTTCCTTAGTGTGCATTATTTAGTTGTAGTAAAAGAGATTTGCAATGCAGAACTGAGGTATAACTGCAGCCCTGACATCTCAAACTAAAATCCACTTGTGAATGTGTAGCTATGTATCTCTGAATTCAATTATGGAGACTGTTTCCATGCTTGCAAAAGTTCCTTCAAGGTGAGGACACCTTTGTGGAGGGGGTTAAGTGTTCATTTGTATAAACAAGGTTAATAGTACAGTGTTGTGGACAAATGTTATTTGGTTAGCCCGTTAAATTGCTAGTTTTATTCATAGCTAAAGGTAAGAAAATATTATTTTTTTATACCACATAAATCTGAGGCTTCGAAAGCAGCAGTGTTTGCCTGTGCCTCAAGAGCAATATTCTGAAGTGGTGTTCGGCAACTAATAGCATCTGGTAATATGCGACAGCTGTGATCAAGGGCCATTTCAGTGTACAAGCAGCATCATACCTCTGAATTGTGGCCTGATGCCCTTGGATTCCACTGGGCATCACAAACATCCCCCAGTGGATTGCATAGCCTACTGTGGATGCAAGGTCTCAGCCATAGTTCGCGTCTGTGAGAACATTACGCTTAATTAATCAACGCAGGGTCTTGTACTAAACACAATTTTTTTTAATAAAAGCTTGAAATTATTAACATATTTTTTATAGCTTCCCGTAGCCATTGTTTTGTAGAAGTGAGGTGGTAAAATTTTCATGTGCTCAGATGTGGGGCATATTAAAGGTCCCAAGTTCTCGGAACTGTAGGAATCTGTCCACAACAAAATTAATTATTCATTCATTAGTCCACAAGCTTATTTAGCAGATCAAACTTCAAATTTTTGCTCTGCTCTTACTTTAGTAGCTTTGTTTTTGTTTTTTTGTTTTTTTAGATAACACAAATATAGTTTTGCACACATCAGGCATACATACCATGCTGTGAGTAGATTGGTAGTCTGAATGTTTCTTCTCATTATTTTTAGGTTATGAAGGCTGCTACAATGTGTCGAGATTCTGTGACAGAGTGTGACCTGCCAGAATACTGTGACGGAGTTTCAGAATTCTGTCCCGTAGACGTCTTCATGCAAGATGGAACCGAATGTGGTGGCGGAAAGGTAGGAGACTAAACAGATGCATTTGGTGGGATCTCATTATTCTTGCACTTGGTGGCAGGCATTGACGTGTTTATGGATGGCATGGCGGTAGCACTTAGTGCTCTTCTAGAGGCCCAACTTTTGGCAGCATTTTTGTCAGATTGAAAAGAAAAAAAATAGCCGGAAGGAAGCATGGCTATTTGCATAATAAATTTCTATGCAAACTAGCTGTATTTGAAATTTAAATTGCTTTTATTGTCTTTTTCATTTTCACATTATACATGCATGGGTGTCTGAATCCTTAGCCTATTGGTTAGTAGTGGATCTATTAAAAACATATCACAGAGGTAATCACGGTATATGCTATGTACAATCACATGCATGAAAGAAATGCAGTATGTACACTGTCAACAATAGTAAAAGAATCTATAGGAACAGAAAAGGATGCCTTCAAGATTGATTACAGTGCAAAAACAAACGCTTAGTTCTAAACAGATAAATGAAACTAAGGACAAAACAACTGTATCTGGTTTCCATTGCAATAAAGCAAACACAACAGACCACCCGTCAGGAATGAAGTACGTCATCAGTGGTAAAAAGCTTGTGGGGACCAGGGTTCTTACGGCGACCCATCCCGCGCTCGAGACGGCTGCAAGGCTAGCTCCACTGAACTCCATCCATGGACCGCCAACTGGTGTAACATCAGAGAACAGCAAGTAACACACAAGACACGAAATGGCCAAACTCACATTTTTTGGATGCTCGGTGGATCAAACTGAACTAGCGGAGCTGTCAAAATTAATAAACAAAAGTAAAACAAATAACATTCGTGCATACAACATGGCGGCCATCGAGGAAACTAGAAAGAGGAGGAAGCTTGAAGGCAACAAGGAGGAAGCTGGCTATTGGCAGAGACAGAATGTACGCACTTGGAGATGAACAGGGCAACGTTACGCACAATATGGAAGAGATAATAAAAATCGCAGAATGGTTCTACACCAGGCTATACGCCAGCGACCTGGAGCGAGACAAAGTACCAAGCCTACTAGCGTTGCTTGTGATGTTCCACCAGTAACGAAGGAGGAAGTAGAAAAGGCACTTAAGGGCATGAAAAAAGGGAAAGCTGCAGGCGACGATGGCATAACCATAGACCTTCTAAAAGAGGGTGGAGATATAATTCTAGAAAAGCTTGCTGAACTATTCTCGGTATGTTTAAGGACTTTAAAAGTACCAAAAGCCTGGAAAAACGCCAACATAGTTTTAATTCAGGGAGATAACAAAGATCTTAAGAACTACAGACCCATCAGACTTCTGTCGGTTGTATACAAGCTATTTTACCAAGATAATACTTATCCACATAACTGCCAACCTAGACTTCCAACAACCCAGGGAACAGGCTGGGTTCAGAAAAGGATACTCTACAATGGATCACATCCATGTCATCAACCAAGTAATAGAAAAATGCGCAGAGTAAAACAAACCACTTTACATGATATTTATAGACTATGAAAAAGCGTTCGATTCAGTAAGCACCGCTACAGTGATGGACGCCTTAAAGGACCAAGGAATAGAGAAGACCTACCTACGACTCCTAGACGACATATATGAGGAATGCACCGGCAGAATTACACTTCACAAGCAAAAATGATAAATCCCCGATCCGAAGGGACTCGAGTGCGACAAGGAGATACCATCTCACCAAAATTGTTCACAGCATGTCTGTAGAGTGTTTTCAGGAGGCTTGACTGGGAAAACTTAGTCTTACGGATAAACGGCGAATACTTGAGCAATTTAAGGTTTGCAGATGACATAGCCTTGCTCAGTAAATCTGCAGAGCAACTCCAAAACATGATTGAGGAACTAAAATCACAGAGCTTCGCTGTGGGGCTAAAGATAAACATGAATAAAACTAAAGTGATGATAAATAAACATGCTGAACGCGCCTTTTTTAGACGAGGAGGCGAAACACTGGAACAAGTACAAGAATATAACTACCTCGGCCAGATGGTCAGTGCGGACCCAAACCACGAGAAAGAAATCAGGCGCAGAATAGGACTGGGATGGAGTGCATTCGGCAAGCACTCGCAAATAATGAAAAGTAAGATGCCTCTATCCCTAAAAAGAAAGGTATCCAACCAATGTGTCCTGCCGGTAGTGACATACGGAGCGGAAACTTGGCGACTTACTAAACAATTAGAAAGCAAGCTAAGGTCCACTCAACGTTCCATGGAGAGAATAATGTTAGGAGTAACGCTTAGGGACAGAAAACGAGCTACCTGGATTAGGGAGCAAACTCGGATAGATGATATCATAGTCCAGGTTAAGAAAAAGAAATGGACTTGGGCTGGCCATGTGGCACGACGAACGGACAACAGGTGGACCACAAGGGCCACAGAATGGACACTGAGAGACTGGACTAGAAGAAGAGGAAGGCCATTAACTCGATGGAGAGATGAAATAAGAAAATTCGGAGGCAAGGAATGGACACGGCCAGCACAGGACAGAAACGGGTGGAGGTCAATGGGGGAGGCCTTCGTCCTGCAGTGGAGCCAAATAGGCTGTTGATGACGAATAGCGTAGTTAGACTCTTCGCTTGTCCTGACCCAGCCGACTGGTGAAGACCAGGAGAAAGGCGCAATGGGGGCAGACAAAGGAAGGCAAAGCCGGAGCTCCAGTACTGGTGTCCGACCGCTCGAACCCAAAAACCCCTTCCCTTGTCCTGCATGCCCGGCCGGCTCCCCGGGGCTTGAGCAGGCGAAATGGGTTCTCGCCGAAAGGCAGTAACAACAAAATAACCCCAGTTTGGAGGTACAAAGAAAAAGCCTCGCATGTACTTTATTGCAGTTCAAAATACGTAACTCTTATTTCAAAGATACTTTGTGGCAAAGAAGTCCGTAATTGGCCGTTGATGCATCTTTCTGATTCAAACGATGGCTCGCTCAGCCTCGTGCCCGATGTGACAGCTTTCATCATAGCTGCCTTCAGGTCTAGCGTTATAGTCTTTCGCTTTTGCTTCCCGTGCATAGCACGATAAAAGATAAGGCTGAAGCACTCACAATAAAAAAGAAAACATGCAAATTACTTAATCACTGCGTCTCCAGTGGCGCACATCGGTGTGTGACAACAGTTGGAGGCAAGCACATCGTAGCCGTGCATGCCGTGTGCAGTGAGAGGAAGGTAGGAACGGCTTCGCGGGTGCAGCATGCACATGACGTGCCGTCCAGCCTTGCGCGCATTGCTGGAGGATGCATGGCGGGAGTTCTGAAATACAGTTTTCACATTGCGCACCGTCTCAAATCTATGTTGGCACTGTTGTGAAATTGGCTCAAAATTGTATTTTCTAGTGAAATTTGTTCATTATGTTCTATAACGGGCAAGTCTTACCTCGTTAAAATGAAGTTAAAAATTAAGTATTGGCTCATATGGGGACTTCGAAGGGGAATTGCAATTTGCTCATTATATCCATTATTTCGTTATACCTGTCTCGTTATAACAAGGTTTAACTGTGTTTGGAATGCGAGCTGCAGTCTGATGCATCTTTCTGGTCATTAGTAAATATTTTGCGACTACCTTAACACAAATTAAACGTCACGTGCAACAATTTAAAGGGAATTGATGAAATGGAAAGAAATCCGTGATATGTGCTTCTTATTGCGTGAGTGGAAAAAGTGCCCTTTCTTGCCAAACAAACACTACAAAAGCTTTAAGTGATCCAATGTGCCTAACTGCTTGCAGTGTAGGTGTGCGTGCGTGTACTACTAGTGGGCGATTGCCCCCTCCCATTGTGCAGGCCTACTGCTTTGCAAAGCAGTGCCGTTCTCACGAAGACCAGTGCCAGCTTCTCTGGGGCCGCAGCGGTCGCATGGCTGACCAGCGCTGCTTCGAGCGCAACGACGATGGCGTGGTCAATGCCAACTGCGGATACAATCGGCTCAACAAGACGTACAAGAAGTGTCACAAGGAGTGAGTACTTGGCTGCCTTACAGTGTCCTCAAACGAAACAATGACAAGGTTGGCAGCTTGGAACAGCTCTTGTCCTGTGTGCTGTTTTCACTATATGCTCATTTCTCGCGATTTCAATCTCATCTTAAACCCCTTAGACTACCACTCATGTGCTTCGTTGTAGGCAATAGATTTTCGTAGGGTTAAGACAACATGGCGACTACTTTGTTTTTTGTTTGTCCCAATTCATTGCTGGCTGTTCTGGTAGCTTGTCTTGTTGGTCAAAGTCAAGCCATTAATTAGGTAGTACGAAGCTTGCAGCATTTTTTTTTCTGTCTGCGGTAACCATTGGCTGGGTATGTCTTGAGGACTGCCTTGTTGCTGTAGAGAAAAGCCCTTTAACTGCAGGAGTACACATTTGGCGCTCTATTCTACTGATGGGCCAGCAATGAGCCTGAGCAATGTTCTAATTTTAAAATTATATGTTTTAATTTTAAATTAAAATGTTTTCAATAAAATGTATTTATTCTAAATCAACTGTCTGCTAATCTGTGTGTATGTAGCTTTCTTTTGATTTATGACTGCTACGTACATTGAAGTAGTTCACGTGAAACAAACAAGGGGCTGCAGTTTAACAAAAGGCAACTATGTAGCAAGGAGGAATAGTGGTAGGATCAATAGATTGCCTCTTTAGTGATGTAGGTGTGCCAGCTGCACTGTGAGAGCGCAGGCATGACCTTTGTTCCACCCCCACCCTTGCAGGGATGTAATGTGTGGCACCTTGCACTGCGTGCACCTGAACGAACGGCTGGAGTTTGGCATAGAGTCGGCAGCCGTGCAGTCCAAGTTTTACATTGACGAGAATGACAAGAGGTTCACATGTCGGTCAGCCATTGTGGACTTGGGATTGTTCACCGCCGACGTCGGCCAATCGCCAAATGGCGCTAAGTGCGGCACCAATAAGGTTTGTCAACTTGTCGTATGCTTTCCACTGCATTGCTTTTGATGGACTAGGGAACAAGGGTGTTTGCACATGAGCCATGCACCTTCTACCGTGATGACATCAAGCTGGTTTGTTATTCACCAACTTTATGGTTAAATTGACTTTGTGTTTCTTCACGCGCAATTAGTACGAGTAACGTTAAAAATGCTAGCAATCTCCACCTTTAGTCATGCAAACTTACCATTGTGTCGCCATAGCCAATGTCAGCAAATTGACAGGGGGAATGGTGCAAGGGAAATACAAGTTTTCCTGTAGTACAACAAGTTCTCTCTTGAAATACAAGTTTTCGAAGCAGTTTTCTTATTCAAAATGCAATTAAATGGACTCCACGTAGAAGCTCAGGATGTGTGGTATATGAACATTGTTCACTAGTAACTTCAGTGTCTTTTTAAAAGCTATGCTGCCTCAGTCTGATTTTCAGTGCACTGCAGTTAATTTTCATATGTACATTCATGGACAGCCTAAGCTGAAACAAAATTAATAACAAATGACAGATACTGGTGGCCGTGTGTTCGAAAGTGCCCTTTGCTGCTGCCGTGCGAGTCAGCGCATGTCGTCAGCTGTGCAATGGATCTTTCTGCTAGCACATGCGTGTTTCATCTGATTTCGCTAATCTGGAAATGACTCTTAGGCTCGCGCGACATTGTGGTTGCTTCTTGAAGAAAAAAAAGTTGGCAACTGCCGTGTACAGCTTAGCTAGCAAACGTGTTTCAGGTGTCATGATGTCCTATTTACATTCACTTTTGCCAATTACATCCCGTAAACAGATCGGCTTGACGCGACAAAAGGTTTCCAGATAAGGTAGGTTGTAGAAAACGCATGCGTGAAAGTTGCTGAGAAGGCGAAACTGGGCCCACTTGCAAGGCAGCTGTGAAGGGCACCCTCAAACACGTTTTATCTCATCGCAGCTTTCCGTTCTCATGGCAGCCACCAATATCTGTCGTCTGCTGTTATTTTGTTTCAGCTTAGGCTGTCCGTGACTGTACTTGATGAGCACATGTAGCTCCACAAAATAAAAAAATAATTTTGTGGTTTCCTTGCAGGCCTGTATGAATCAAAAGTGTGTCCCCCTTGAAAAACTATATGGTGTCAAATGCCCCTATGATTGCTACAATAACGGGGTAAGTTGTATATTTTGTTTGTATGTGTTTGTGTATGTGCACTGCATGGTTTTGGCATTGTTCCCAACCTTATTTGTGATAGGCTGGTAAGCGTACTGTGTAATTTGTTTACAGTGTAGACCGCTTATAACGTATGTCGCAGGAGTCACAAAAATCCGCACTATAAGCGGTACCGCACTATAACCAAAACACGCACGAATTCAACCACATCGCCACCTATCTCTCAAGTCAACCTATATTTATCATCACTCAAAAGCACAGCACTTAAAAACGAAGGCACGGTCTATATTTCGTATTATTTTTAACATCAGCCGCTGCTGCAGGGCAAAAGCGCAGTCTCACAAACGGTGAGCGCGGCTTTAACTTCCGTTGTGTTTGTTTTGAAAGACCATAGCTGCGTTTTTAGCGTCTATGAACAGATGCCGCAAGACGTGATAAGAACGCCAGCGGGATTTTTTTTTTACCCCACCTTGTGTTCACGATGCCGAAGGCGGCTGCTTATCAGCGCAACGTACTGGTGGTGGAAATCTTCGGCTTTGCTGTTTCTGGCATCGTGCCTGCAAGCAGCGACGGTTGAAATTGGGGGAGTTACAGGGCTTATGGGGGTAAGCTGGCTGATTGAACCAAGCAAGTGCAGTGGAGCACCCGTGGATCAATCAATTACACAAAATAAAGCATAACAAACTACAATAGGGAAATAGGGAGGTAAAAGTGAAGGCAATTTATAGTTTGCCAGTGTATGACTGTAAATGCACCTATGTTTCCTTGCAAGGGTGAAGCAGTGATTGGTACTCCTTGTTTTGCGTGCAGGTTTGTAATAGCCGAGGCCATTGCCATTGCATGGTCGGTTATGCACCACCATACTGCAACTACCCTGGTCCTGGTGGCAGTTCCGACAGTGGCCCCGCTTCCGATCCCTCAGGTGGCCTATATTGCTGTGCTCAAAGATGGCTTATTTTACAGGGAGAATCCACAGAAGCTTGTGTGCTCATGTGCTGTGTATGAGGAGCGTTATTTATTTATGCAGAGTACCCTTTCAGTTCCTCTAGACAGATGTAACTCGCGGTGTTGTGCAAGCCATAGAGGACAATAACACAATGTGAGCGTGTTACAGAGCAGAGTAAGAAGCAAATTCATGGCTCAAAATTAAACACGTAAAAAAAAAATGAAAAAAACACAATCCAAAAATAATACACGGTTGCAACACGTGCATGTTATGCAGTAAGAAACAGTTTTACATATCATACGAATGCGCTTAATTAAAATAATGAAGGGGGCAAACAAACCACTCAAATGCCAAGTGTCATATAATTGACACAGTCAACTATTCTATACACCGTTTTCCATAAACAGCCGTGAAAGGAAGAAAATGCTCGCAGACCTGGCATTTCGGCAGCCCACGTGCCTTCCGCTTCCGATGGACCAGCATTGCCTGTTTGCGTTGAGCTGTTAACATCGCTCGACGCGATGTACTCCGCTGCATAGTATGAGAGTGTTTTTAACCATGTGCCTAGTTTTTGCAAAACTTTCAACTGTTGTAGCCTATGCTGCAATGCGGTTCAAGGTGCAAGCGTCACTTGATCAGCACTGTGCAGTGGTGGGTTTGGGAACAACCAGAGAACCAACAGCACATGTGTGCGACTCGGCATGGCGAAAATGCAGTGCAGTTGTGCGACATGTTTTTGCTGCACAGCTTCCCAGCGGAAACTGAGTTCCAACATCAATGGACACTGTTGATAAACTGAAAAGAACTTGTACCATCGACCAACTCCCGTGTCTGCTTGGTGCACTAGTTGGACGGCAAGCAGACGGAGCGAAATCCATTTATCGCATGCAAAGCTGTGACATGGGTGACAAAACAGAATCCCCTTGGAAGTTAGAAGTGACTTCATTCCTTTATAACATTATAATGACTTTTGGTCCCTTGTAATCAATTTAAAATAACATATATTGTTCGGTCGTTACAGCCGGATGGCATTATTCAATCTCCTTTTCATCTAATCTAACCTTTAAAAATCACGGCATTTTGGTTACTTTATTTTTCAGTCAAACGCATTACACTGCCAAGGATAACGTTCTCCATCATACACAGCTGGTAGATAGCAGGATAAGCAGGCAGCACTGTGTGAAAGCATAACTCGAGGTGTGTCCAGGTTGAGCTTTTTCCAAATGAAACAGAAATTTCGCACTACGTGGTTAAAGGAAAAATTTCTTGTCCTTTTGCGTTGTCATGGAATCTAAAGTACTAGCATTACAAAACAGCCATTGCTGATCACGCAAAGCATTCATGGTGCAAGCAAAGGGACCACAAAGATCAACTCAGAGCGACAGTTTGAATACGCTGCGTGGAGTTAGCCAATCATGATCGCAACCTGGGAACTGTAGTTTGACTGGTTGTGCGGTTGCATTATTTTTCTGCCCAGTTAGTTCATACTCATCAGCAGAAAGATCATAATGTATTGCGATGTCAACTGCGTGGTAATCGCCTCGTCGAAAGTCCATCGCGAGTGCAGGTCAACGAGACCCACACACTGTGCTCGCTCCGCATTCGACATATGCGTTTCCGTAGACATGCCTAATCGGTGAGCATCACAAGCCAGGTGGCATTGAGAATACATATTTACTCCCTGACATCAATTGTTATGTCCGTCGGCTCCATACCTGTAGCGTTTGCATCTCAGAACTGCAGAGTGCCACCGGCACCACCACCACCACTGCTGCTGCTGCTTGCAACAGACAGGATCGCCTTCATCCACGCTAGAAGTGAATTAGGAACTAAAATCCACTGTTGCATTATTCCGCAGGTGATAAAAATAAAACAGAACACACACACACACAGAACAGGGTTCGCACAGGTCCTTGAAAACCTTGAAAACCCTTGAATTTAGAAGTGTAAATTTCAAGGCCTGGAAAGTCCTGGAATTTTTAAAGGGTCCTTGAAAACCCTTGATTTTTCTGGAGAGAACCAATGGCCTTCTCTTTTCACTAGAATCTAAAGTGTTTGTTGTGAATTTTAGGTGTTAAAATGTCAACAAACATTGTAACAATCAAGTTTCAGTGTATTGCGTGAAATTACGAGTTGTGGATTCTTATTATTACGAGGCAACATTGGTAGCAGCACTCCTCAATAGAATTCATGTCACGATACAATCTCGTGAAAGCGGGCTTCTGTTCTCTATCTTGCATGTTCCATCTAGTCTGTGGATGGCCTTTCATTGCATGTTTGCTGCGCCTCATACGCTGCATCTGTGTTTGCTTTTACGTGCAAATGGTGGACGTGTACATAGTTCATCCTGCCTTGCAGCAACACTTGCTGAGTTAATTTCAGCTGATAGTCTTGCTGACAAAGCAGGAGATGCAGGCAACATGAACTAAGTTTTGAAATCAAACAGCCTCAGCAAAACACAAAGAAAAAAGAAAACCTCCAAATACAAACTATGAAATAAAAAATAAAGCTGGGGGAGCATTTATGAACCCATAGCGCCTATCTAAATCTGCAATAATGTTCTTAGGTATTAGGCAGTAACAAAATTTTGCATTGTGTTGGAAAAGTTATAAATAATCCTAGATAGACATAAGATGGGGACCTTGAAAATGTGTTTTCTGGTCCTTGAAAGTCCTTGAAAACTCTTTAATTTTTGCTTTTGAAGCCCGTATGAACACTGACAGAAGCACTGCAACCGCTAACTGAACAGTTCATTGGGTAATGCTCAGACACTGAACAGAGGCACGGAAAGAACGGAGCACTTAACAGCCCAGCATGCCAGTTGCGGTGTTCGCTTCATAGACGGCACGTGCGTCTGGTCGGAAAAAACAAAATGGCAGCGCCAACTTCTAATAAAGAAAATGGTCTATACAACCAAGAAATTGAATTCCTCAAATTCTTAAGTATACAACTCAGCTTTGTATGACAGGGAATCTCTCAGTTTATTCTCATTAAGGGATAAAATTGAATTCAGGTGTCAAATCACAATGTGAAATAGTATGCATGTGCAAATACTAGTTTTTGCCTTCAAGGCGAATATGATTTTCTTGGAATAATTTTGAAGTAATAACTCAAATAGTATAAAAAATGTAATCCAGCACAGCCATAAACCTTGCAATCAGAACTCACCTGGCCACTTCTCTTCATTGCAACTTGTGCAATAGTCACTGAACTTTGACAAATGCAAGGCAATACTCAAAACCTTAGTTGGACTGTAGAAAATTTGTTTTGCAAAACACAAGTGCTCACTAATCTCACAAGGGCTTACCCAATCTTGTTTCCTTCTCGTTTCTTCACTAAAAATGCAAATGTCACTGTCATCAATGTTGCTACATCATATGAGCCGCCTGCAGATTATGTTCAAGTGGATGCAGATGGTTTTGTTGTTGTAATGGTTCTAAATTATTTGAATGCCAGCTCATGCACGTGCCTGTAAATCTGCCAACAAGGGGAAAGGGTGACTGAGGTTTTTGGGGGGTATTGCCATTTCAGTATTAGCTGTGACAATTAAAGAAAACTTTTAAGGATTCTACTGTACTGTCTCTCACTGCCTATGTGCGTGTGTGTTATTTTCTTCTTGCAGCTGGCTACAGTTTCATGGTGTCCATGTACATAATATTCCTCTGCATCGTGCCCTTGGCTGTGATCACCAGTTTCTCCATCTACTATTTCCGTCGACATCTCAAGACATGGTGGATGACAAAAGCTCGCAAGGCAGCAATAAAGTATGCCATCTTTCCGTTGCCACTTTTTTAAATGTAGTAATGTCGTAAAGCAAGCAGTGCTTTTGTGGACACTATATTGATAAGGTGGGCCAATTTGCAACTGACACTGTAGCACCTGATATCGTCCGCATCAGTCATGATTAGGGGTCACTGAGGGCAAGAATTTGCATTTGCATGTCCCTCCCCATGACAGATTCATTTGTTGCCCACCCTTGAATGTTCTCCTACAATCTCTCTATGTATCTCCTCTTGACTACTCATCCTGTTCGTTAGTAACCCTTTAGTATTAGTCATAGTCATGGTGTCCACCCGGTTTGTTTTTAACATAAATTCTAATCTAAAAGGGCAGTTTGAACTGAAAAATTGCATCTTTCATAGCTCTTTTGGCTTTCATTCAATGACAAACAATACCTTACTCTTTCAGGAAGGAAAAATTACATATGCAGTGTATCTCTTCCATTTCAATCCCATTGTTTTTGTGCCAAAAAAGGGCGTTTCACAAGACTGAGTTTCAGAACGTTACGACACGGATATAGAAAGTGTGAAGAGTAAGGCCGATGGGCAACTATGCCACCTCATGGCATCTGCAAAAAATCTCCCGAACTATGTTGCAGTATGTTCTACCGCAGGAAAGGCACTGCTAGTAAAAAATGCTTGTCAATGGTAATTGATACTGTTTTCTCATCGCCCGCCTTTGGCGTAACCTTTGCCAGCAGTAGGGTGTGTACCTGGAGTGACCGCTCCTTATTAGAGGGTAGGCGCTATTTTTGTACACACCCAGGCGGATTCACTGCTGAACAATAACTTCGTGGTGCCCCTGAGCTGCCATCAGTTGACAAGGTTGGCGTTGAATTGCTCGTTTGCCTTCCCCCCAGGAGCCGTGCTCAACAGGTGGGCCTGGACAGGCGTGGTGGCCGACCGCTGTCGAAGTTCAACATAGACGCTGAGGCGATCAAGGCCCTGAACATCTCGTCCCCCGTGGCCCAGCCCATGGTCCCTGCCGTCCCGAGTGCCCCGCCACTGCCGCCGCCCCAGCACCAGAAGCCCCGGCGCAGCGTGAGCCGCGAGCGGGGCAGCTTTCGCAACGTTGACATCTCGGGCCCCGTGCTGCAGAGCTCGAGCAACAGCCACGTGGCACCCAGCCGGCCTGCGCCGGCCCGACCTGCCCCTGCGCGGCCTGCCCCCGGGCGGCCCACGGGTGTCCAGCGGGCCCCCTCGTGCCCCTCGCAGGTGCCCGAAAAAATTCACCTCTTGGGGTATTTACACTGAACTTGGGCCATGAGATGCATCGTAGTGAAGGGACTAGTTTGATTTTGATTGTGGGGTTTAACGCGCCGACGCAACGCAGGCGATGAGGCGCGCCGTAGTGGAGGGCTCCGGATTAATTTGGACCACCTGGGGATCTTTATCGTGCGCCGAAATCTCGTACACACGGGCGTTTTTGCTTTTCGCCTCCATCAGAAAAGCGACCGCCGCGGCCGGGAATCGAACCCGCGACCTCGTGCTCAGCAGCGCAACGCCTTAGCCACTGAGCCACCGCGGCGGGTAAGGACTAGTTTAGACCATCTGGGACCTTCGATGTGTGCCGAAATCTTGACACACTGGCATTTCCACTTTTCGCCTCCATCAAAAGAACGGCCACCACGGCCGGGACTGAACGCGCGACCTTAGCCTCAGCAGCACAACGCCTTAGCTACCGAGCCACCGTGGTGAACGACCTCGAAGGTGGCTCTTTCCAGGCTGTTGAGCTTGGCTTTATTTACTGTAAGGCTGCACAGGTTAGTCGGTAACTATAGTACTACCTCCCATGTCAGGTGCCCTCTGATCTCCCCTTTCATAACGGTGGACATTCAGAGCCAAAGTTTACCAAAACATCTGCTGGCAGTAGCAGGTTGAATAATAAAGAACTTAATTCTCCCTTCTTTTGTGCAGCATTTCGAAGCCAGCTTTTATAAGGATGTTTGTAGCAATGGATTGCGATTATTTCTGTGTGATTGCGTTATGTTCATTACAGCACAACACCACTGATTGTGAAAGCTGGCATTGGCAACACTGTGGACTATAGCATCCCTTGCAAGCTTGCACAAATATTGCCTATATCTCTGTGCCAGCTTGCAGACTGTAATTGCAAGCCTGCCTGCATTTACTACCTGTGCTGTTCAGGCAAAGACAAGGTGTAATACATCAACTTAAAATGCTTTTTCACACCAAGGGTCATTAGAACAGGTTTGAGATGGGACGAGCAAGAAAACATGAGGAAGGAATCAAGTGTGTAATTGTGAAGCCCAACCTTTGGCTTGTAAAACAAGCCACCTTTCATTTCTTTCTGAGCTACCTTGGGTCAGACGCAGACTTGGAGAAGTTACATTATGTAGCTTCAGTGCAGAGTATTGTTTTTGCATTCAACTGGAAAGTTGATGCCATGTGGTAAAACAAAATGCCATACTGAAACCAAAAAAGTAGTCCTTAAACTATGCATACTAGATGGCAGAATATGCCTGAAACTGCCAAGCGAGCTTTGCATTTCTCACGAGCAAGCCATCAGTGCTCAGCAAGTGTGGTAAGGAAAGAGTTCAACGTTGAATCTTTGCAATTCCAGGATCACTTCAAATGAGCTGGGGAAGCGAAATGGTTATGTTATGTGCCTTGTGAGACACTAATTTATTATGTGCAGCATTATTATAAGGGCTCATCAGATCTGAGATAGGGTGTAACCATTGGGGCCACAGTTCGCACGTGCATCAGACTATGCAAAACATTGCTACTGTGGCGATGTTTTTATAGACGAGGCTAAACTGACTCGTGGTGTATAAGTGGTAGTGAAGATTATTAAAGGGACCCTAAAGACAAAACAGAAGTTGGCCTAAATAGATATATTGGCGTCCCCAGCAAACGAAAATAGGTACTATTGTCAGTCTCTGGAGCAGTACCTTTAAAAATTATCTCGTGAATAATAAAAAAATGAAGCTATCAGTTGCTCAGCAAAGATGGCGTAAACAGCGACTGACCGCATGTGCCAAGAACGAGAAGCGCACACACAAGCTCTTGAAGAAACACGTAAAATTTTTATTTACACGTTAACTTTCATAAGTCATAAACAATTATAAATGGTCAGGGATAAATCAAACCATGTCCACATTCATAAGCTGCCAAACCGCAGTGCCGCTGGTGGTTGCAATGGCTATTGCAGGTTCAGCGTAGTCACCTGCCTGTTACCTCCAACTCTACGTATACCAAGGCTCTGCTAAGTAAACCTATCTGTCGGATCATAAATTTGAACGTCTTTTTCGAGTTTTTGGATAAAAATGCACACGCACGGCTGCATAGTAATAGTACATGTACTGCCGTTCAGGTGCTCGTACATGGGCCTACCTAGGCACCGTGGTAGTGGCAACACGCGTTTATTTTATGCACAAGGGATACAAAGACGCCATGTTACGCTTTAGCAAATTTTGGTCTCTAGGAGAGAGGGATTAGGTAATGGGAGTTGGGGAAAAAAGAATGATACATCCAACGAGGTATAAAACTAAAGGACATGGTGGAGGCCAGATGTCTCGAGGAAGTTCGAAGAGCGGTGAGGAGGCGCCGTTCTTTGCTCTGATTGAAACGACTTGGATAAAGCCAGTCATTAAGGCTGGGTGGGCTTGCCAGTCCTACGTTTTTGAAGGCTTCTTGTCAACAGTCGGCAAAGCGAGGGCAGTCCCACAGGATGTGTGCAATGTCGTTATTGGCTGAGCACCGTGATCACTCGGGATCGTCTAGACTGCCGTATCTTGTAGCACGAAAGTGTGGTGTTTTGCACTGGGCATTGGGAGCTGTTACAAGTAGAACTAACAGATGGCACCACGTAGTCAAGCCAAGTGCACAGACAGCAGGCCAGCCTGCGGTGTAAAAGCCCCAAACACTGTCCGCCATATGTTGTGTAGGTAAAGTAAGAGGTCGCGGGACGCATTCGCATTGTTTAATCACCATCGCACATCCCATGCGGCACCAAGATTGGCACAGACAGCAGAGTGGCAGCTACGGACGTGTAGGGCGGGCAAGTTGTTTTGTTGTTGTAAAGCATAAAAGCAGGAAACCCTTAATATCCAGACAGCCAAAGGATGTCCACTTGATGTGAGGTTGTTACCAGACCTTTTATCCCTTCCTTTTTTCTGTGACTCTTTGCCAAGTATTGCTGGGACCTCCATTGCAGGGGAGCATGCGTGGGCGCTCACGTGTGGCACGCTCGGCAAGCCAGCGCAGCAACGGTCCTCGGCCGGCGCATCCACCCCCGCCGCGGCCCCCTGCACCCCCCGACGGCTCCCTGTATGACGACTGCGCCACGGCTCTCGAGTTTGGCGGCACACCGCTGGCTTTTGTGCACGACGGGAGGAACAGTGCACAGCAGCCTGCTGTTCTAAGTAGGCCGCTGCCCGCACGGCCCACACCAGCCGGCGCACGTCCCCCGACGGGGGTTGCGGCACTGGCGCAGAAATTCGAAAAAAATGCGGCGGAAGGTCCCCGGCCAGCTCATGGCAGGGTACAGGCGAATACGGGCCAGCGGTCCTACACTACGCTTTCGTGAGCGTCCCAGTGGCATGCTGGTGGTGTACATTTTCGTGCTTGGCGTGCAACCACGTTTAGCCGGATTCGCTTTTCCATCGTTGCATTGCTTGGGAGTGCAAGGTGCGGGAATGTTGTGCACCCGTGCGAGTGGTCAGCGGGAGCCCGCCATGCGTACGGGCTCCTTTGTTGATGCGTCTCCAATGTGCGCACCAGTCCAGGCAACACTGTTGCATCGATGAAAAGTCCTGTCTGCGAAGCTCATGGCACTGCCTGCCTTGAGTTAATGTGCAACAGATGCAATTATTGTGTGGCAAGCTAGAAAAATGCCATCCTACTCAGTAGCACACTGGAAAAAAAGGGACTAGCTCCTGTGCTTTTCCGTGAAACTGCTTGCACTGTATACAAGTTCTGTTTTGTTGCAGGACAGCTATAGAGGAGCTCCTGTTTAGATGCGCATCCATCATTTTGCAGCATGCCAACTTGAATGACCCAAATTCACTATGACCTCTTGTGGTTTCTGATTGTTTTACACTGTCTTGACTGCTTGCATAATATTGCCGTGACTAAATTGGGACCTGTTTGTTCACTTTGAACAGATTTTATGTTTCTCCCCATCATTTTAAACCAAGTTCAGGGCAAAGCTTATAATTCTGGGCAGACAAAGAACTCAATTTGGGGCTCAATTGGTTTGTCTGAATTACCTGTTGATTTGTACTTTTGCTGGCTGTAGCAAAATTAACCTTTTGATCTTTCAGTGTTACGATATCACACTGCATTGTATCAGTGACCAAATGTTCTGGGCATTTGCCCAACCACTGGATGTAAGCACAAACTATTGATTCAGTTTTTTGGTGAAAGTTGGCGGCACAATGTGGGAGCCGCCGCTAGTGCTGATGCTTGGATATTGTCCGGAGTGAAGTTTGCTTTCAATAAGCTGAAATAAGTAATTTGCGTGTAGCTAAGCGCTCCAGCCTAAGTGAATACAGCTGGAGAACAGTAAACAAACGTGTTGCTCGAATGTTAACCTGCTGTCTGTTAACCTGGCTGCACATGGAACAAAAGCAATTAGTGCTATCCCATCTGCAATAGACTCACGGTGAAATCTTCCCGGTTATTGCGCTTTCCTGGGTTTTACGTTGTGAAAGCTTGGTCCCACTAAATTTTAGTCCAGTACATGACCGAATATGTTTTCTTGAATCATGCCTTCTCATTGACCCCTGAAACATGTAGCAGTGTTTTTGCTCTACTTCCACGTCGAACAAGAATGCAAAGTCAATGCGGAGTATGGGTTCAGTAGCATTTCACACTGCTTACTAGATGCATTCTTGTGTGTGTGTGTGCGCACGCGCATGCCCACACAGGCTCTGAAGCACAGTCTTGTGCAGTCCTCTAAAACGCCCATGAAAATTGACCTTTGTGGGGAGGGCAGCAGGTTGGCAGAAAGGCTGCAGCTGCAGAGTGGAGCGAAGGACACCAATCCTTGGTGTGCGGTGGGCTGAGCCCGGAACTTGCGCTCCGATAATTCAACACCTATGGAGCATTGCTTTTCTCTAGTGCCGATGTCAGTTGAAGGTTGGTTGTTTCGTGTACAGTGTTGAGCAAGAAGCTGGCACAAGCAAACCTAGTTGAGTGTGTTTTGCTGGTTGGTTGTTTCGATGATGCACTCCTACTTAACATTTTGCCATGGTACAAAGCTCATTGCATGGTGTTTCGCCGTAGAACGTTTTTGACCGTTGAATTCTTGTGACAGTTTTCAAGGCTTTAAGAGCTCTGCAATTAGTCTTGCACCATAATGCCTTTGAACGAATGCTGCTGTGTGAGCTTTGGCCGTTCTACAACTCCAAATGTTTCCATCATGCATCGCATTGCTGTCGCTTGACAAAAGCACTGGACATGGTGACAGGTAGCATGGCTTTAGACAAAGTTTTAGTTTTAACCGCGTAACTATTGAGTGCTCTAAGAAGTGAAGTAGTAGGTTCTTAGTAATTCCACTTTTTCAAGTACACTGCAGCAAAGCTATCTATACCAGGCGCCTTACCATTTACCATAGAGTGGCTTTATAATGGCACGGCAACTTGATGTTGCGGTCGGAAAGTGAGCCAGAACAGGACAAAGTTTGCGGGTGTGACGTGTGAGCCATATTTGGCTTGGCAATATGTGACAGTAGCAGGCTAAGTTGTGCCCTCTACAACGGTATGAAAATTGTGTGTTGCATGGCTCTTTTTTTTTTTTCTTTCCCCTCTCAGTTTTAAGTGATGCCACGAGTCAGTCCACATAGCAAGCTTTACTTGCCTAGCCCATGTCTTGGCATACTTTCTTTCTTTGCCTCCAGTATTAGACGATCTTGTTGAACAGAAAAGGAAGCAACATGGGCATGCTGGTATGGTGCAAAAGTTGCTTGGAGTGTGATACAGAGGTAACGCAAAGTTGTGATCAAGCATACATTGCAACAGCGCTGTGGTGACAGAAGAGGCGATGGCAGAACAGAACTAAGCCTAACTCCCAGGATTTTTTTACAAGAGTAACTCTCCTGCCAAAACTCCCTGCTGTGTGTGCTCGTTTTCGTAAGTGCCTATTTATAGACATTCTACATCTATTCATTTCTGTTTTCCCTGCATGTGAAGAGGGGGCTGCTTGGAGAGAACTTTTCTGCCATTGTCTCGGAGTGGAGCATGCAGGCCACGCATTCTTCGAGTGCATGTGGCAGTTGTTACGCTAGAAGGCTATCCTAAACTAGAGCAAACGTTGAATTACAATGACGTTAACTGATTTTGGTCTTGCGAGCAGACAGAAGTCTATGCCCATGCCTGTGTGCAATATAGACAAGCTGTACATTTTTTGTGCAGGACTACTACCACTAGTGCAGTTTCAAAGTGTGAATGTCACAGTTTTTATTTTGTTCTTGTATATATGTATTTACTGTGTTGAAAAAAAAAAAGGTTGCTTCTGTGAATGAACATATATATATATATATATACATATGTACATAATAAACCGTTTATTTATGAATTTTTTTATGGCCATTTGTTTTTCATGTCCCAGAACCAACCACAACCACACATTAAAGAGATTGGAAATGAAATCACAATAATCCAGCAAAGTGAAAGATCTTGATCAATTCCCCCACACTTCTCATCTCAAAGTGCTAGTGTGGGACGACAGCAATAGTTCGAGGCTTGCTCGCAGCATGGAGACATCCAATGCATAACTTTGCCCAAACCACGACCAGCTTTATAGATAGCGACCTGCCCACACGCACCGATTCCGCGTGCTGAATTCGTTATTGCTTGTTTGGCTTTTCTTTAGTTCTTTCCGACGCCACTGCACCGGCTGGCGCTGCATTTAATCCACATTTCTCCACTGTGTACGCATTTGTTCAGCTTGCCATGGTTGTTGCTTAGTCTTTCTCTGAGTCCGTTGGGCTCAGTATTTGCCGATTCACACTGGGGGAAGTGCGCACCTTCTGTTGGATCAACGGTGTGGTGAAAGAAGTTTTTTAACTCGAAATTGTTACTTGGCTAGGCTGGTGAAAGCACACACCCGGTCGGCATCCACCAAACGCACACCCACCCAGATCGTCCACAAAAGACATTCCGCAGTTGCTAACCCTTGCCAATGCATTCTATGGCATTCCACATGCTTGAGATAGCGCCTGTACATCCGAAGAAAAAAACAAGAGAAAAATCGGGGCGTTTTGTTCTATAGCATGAAACAGAAAATATAAGCTTCCTGAGGAAGAAGCACTTTGTGCGCACTGTTTCATGTAGTGTGGCAAAAGGAAAAACAAGAAGAAACACTCGGCACGAGGTCAATTCCTATTGGCTTAAGGCGCATAGCACAAGTATAACAAAAAAAAGACTCATCAGAAATTTCTCACTCATTCTTGGTGGTCCTTCAGCTTTTGTGGAGGCAGTGTACCAGTAACATGGACAGTGATTCTTGAAAAAGTAGCTGCAATGAGTCTGACGACGAGGTTGTAGGTTATAAGTAGACTTGGGCAGGATGTTCGGTGACAAACCAAGCCAAAAGAAATGTGTTTGCTAAAAAATATGCTGAGAGATCCTACAATATTTTTTGCGTCATACTTTCAGAGAGAGAGAGAGAAGCTCTTTATTAAAGAAGGGAATGCAGAGAGGTTTGCCAACATGCTTATGTCGACATGCTACTCTGCAGGAAGGGGAATGGGGAAAAGATAGATGAGTAGTAAAAAGAGGAGTAGTAGAGGAAAGGAGAAAAAAGGGATAGAATCATATATAGGGTCATGGGATGTAGCGAGGACTGTCTGCATAAGGGGGGGCTCTAAAGTCTCAGCGACGCCAATATCTTCAAGATACCCAAATAACGCATCCAGGACTTTCCGTTGAGATGACGCAGAATGCCATGGTCCAAGTAGCAGGCTCAGCGTAATTGGTCCAGGGTGAAAACATGTCATCTTCTTATGTAACCGGCTCCTTGCGTCGGTGTAGGCGGAGCACTTTAGGAGGACATGCTGGACGGTTTCGGGGGCACCACAGTTGTCGCAATATGGGCTTGGACTTTGGCCTATGCGATGTAAGTAGGCATTAGTGAACGCCGCATTGAGTGGCAGTTTATGAAATAGCGTTTCCCGCCGGTGAGGTAGTCGTTCTGGCAGCCTCAATCTCATCTGTGGGTCAATTGAGAACAGGAAGTTATGATGATGTACCGGAAGGGACCATAAGTGGTTTCTTTCTGCTAGAGCTGGTTCCTTGGTCATAGTTGAGGCATCATTTTTTGTAAAGAAAATATCTTTTGTTTTTTGCACGATGGTATTTATTGTGAACAGCTGAGCAAGCCCGGCAGGCCCACGGTAAAGGTAATTTATTTTCACCACGGTCCGATCGCTTCGGTACTGGGGCGGTGGCTCAACAAGATATCCCGAAGATAACTGTGGTTCTCAATGAAAGCATCGACTTGGGACGACTGTCACACCGAACTTTTCCATTAGTTAGGCTTGTAAGGCACCCAGATGGAGCTCCTACAAGCGTGGCGCTCCAGTTATGGTGAAAACGCCGCAGCCACTGAAAAGGTTGCTGTCTATAAGAGCTCCCTTCGCCGGAAAAACGTGTTCCCGCAGAAATGTTTGCGCTTCCACACACATAGTGGCCCTGTTGAGTTATTCGAGCCTTCCCTGTGAACTTTTGCATGTGCATAGACGAGCTTAATGGCAAAAGAAAGCTCCTTGACGTAAAGCGAGAGCCGGCAAAATTTCCGCATGTTTAAATAAAGGAAAATGCTCGAAAATAAAGAATGGTAGTCGACCAGGCGCATACAGGAAAAGTGTGGTTTACTTGTGCACGTTGGCATTTGCAAAGGTAAGAAATAGGTCTAGACTTAACCATGAATTCTCGTTGCTGGTCGATGCAACAGGTAGTGATCGGTACAATCAGCATTGATTGGTACGACTGCTACTTTTCATGCGAGCAGTCGTCGGCCCCACTGCGAGCGAAGCAGAGCTGACGATGCTTGGGGATTAAACTTAGCCCCACCTTGACGGAGCGCGCCATCCCTACGCAGCAATTTTTTGGCGCGCTGGCTCCCATTGTCGCCGGCTGCAATGGGCAGTTCACTTTACAAAGCCGGCCATGGCCCAAATGACCGCTGTGGCACAACACAACCTGACACGTGCGAAGTAATTAAAAGTGTGCCCCTAGCATTGATGCATTGAGTGCAACCACTGCTAATGTGGTACTACGTATTATCACACTAAAAAATGCACAAACTTTATTTGTATTACAGTATGGTACTGCAACAATGATACTAACGTTTTTCAACTTATGCTGGACCTTAAAATGATTGTAACTTGATTACTCTAGTCAAAGTGCTTTCTCGTCTTGGAAGAGCATGCATCAAATAAAAAATAGTCTGCGTAACAAATTGAATAACATGCTTGGCAATAATCCGGCTGTTTTCTAGTGTTATAGAAAACCACGACACACTCGGGTATCGGTACAGGGTGTGGCAATAATCATAGGTTCAACCCGGGGCTGTTTCAGCCTCGTAAAAAACACCATTGTGTGCAAAAACTTAGCCTCACTAAGCATTATTCACCTGGAATGAAACTAGAATTTCTAGTGATAAAAACAGCTCTCAGATTAATACTGGCAACCAAAGGCACCTTTGTGCTGCCAGGCCAGCAGTGGCTATACCTGTTGGGCTTTGCTGTGCATTGATTGGCACTAAACAGGCACCTTCTAAGGCCTATACAAGTAACACTAAGAACTAGCTGCCTTTGCCATTGTGTTTTAGCAATGCAGGCTATGCTCGAACACAGTTGGCTGTATACTTGCTTCATGTTGTTAACGGCTTGGGGTTGAGGACAGCAGGCACTTGCCTAAAGTTCTCCAGCTACCACTGTGTTAATTGATGTTGCTGATGCCACCCCAGGGATGTGTACAGTTTTGCAGCCACCACGTTTTGACAGCAGGCACTTCGACGCTGCACTGTGAAACAGGTCTGTCGACTGGCAGGCACACCTACCCATCGTCAAGCCTGACAGCAGATGGGGAGCAATGAGCAGGGAATAGAGAAGGGCCACAGAGCACGTCATGCGCATACTGGAACCATCGTATGCATCCCCTGCGACTGGGTGCTCTAGCTTTCGGTCAGTCATACCTGACTTGACACTAGACTGGGTAGCTTTTGGTACAAAAATGTTGCAATAGTAGCTTACTGGTACTTTCTTGGGTCTGTACTCCTATACGATTGAAATATTGGTATTGTAATATCTTAATAGAGAAGAAGGTACTTTCACAATGTTTAGAATACATCACAATGCGCTGCAAGACTCGGCTATCATTTATTACATTCTTTGAAGGTCTTTAAGCCATTTTCGTTAATTTTTAACCTACGCACCTCGTATTTTTGCACAGGGCATCGTCTGGCACGCTGTGAGCAAATATGCAGTTGTTTTGTCTCGGTGCCCTACCCAAATTCTTTGTTAGCTGTGCTGCAATATTGGCTTACATTATATGTCTGCATTCTCAAGGACCACAGAGTGCAACTATACCAGAACTGCAATTTTATCTTTCTCATCGAACATACTATGACTATATGAAATTTCATCTAATAAAGTAAGTACCAATATGTTGGTCAAATAAAGTACAGAACATTTTATACTTGTGCTAACAATGGGTATTTATTTCCATACCTTTATTGCACTATCCAATGGATAAGATTTTGAATGTGGCAAGAACAATGCAAGTCTGACCACTACATCTCAAGGTACTGTGGGCAACAGTTGGTCCCATAGAAAAAGCTAGTTTTGAGAAAAACAGAAGGAACTTTAGAAATGCCTGAAAAAATGGTCATTTAGAGGAGCACAGAGTGCATTGTCTCGGTAAGTATTTGACTAATATTTTGGAAGTATTTTCATTAGAACTTGTGAATTATGAATAAAAGGAGTACATAACATTTGTTTTTTGTTTTTTGGCAAACTTTCTACCCTTAAAAACAAGGGTCCCTCTGAAGTGTTTTTATGGCAGGGGTTGAATAACGTGGTGCGGGGAGTTTTTTCAGTGGGGGTCTTATGTTTTGCTATACCCTGTTGCTTTTACAGCAGCCGATTTTTAGATGTCTCAGTGGTCTTTCATTAGATTGATAACCAAATGAAAGGTATCACCATGATCCAACACTTTGGAGTAATGAAGGTGGCATTTATTTCTTACAAAATGAACTTATGCTCAATCACAGTGATGAAAATATTCTTCTCATTTGTGAGTTCAGCCATGACCAAGCTGGCACTGCCATAAAAATGGCCTTTTACCGAGGTAAAACTGATGGGACTGTCTTATCAGCAGGTCTTGCGCATACAAGGAAGGTATGTGCCTTCATTAAGAATTTACTTGTTACTCAATTGAGCTATATCTGTTTACTTGCAAAACAGCCTGTCATGTGCATTATGAGACTGATAAATATCTTCCTAGAAATCATCACCTTGCCCAAAATGAAGGGAATATCTCAGCATCTGTGTTTCCAGATACTTTTCTGTTCTATTTACTCAAGTACCCTGAGGTATCCCGTTACATCAAAGACAAAACTATCTCTGTATCTGTATGTTACCCTTGCAGCACACCTTGATATTTTTATTCCAGAATATTTTCTTTAATATCTTTGCGCAGCCCTGACGAGCACATTGTTCACTTTATTGGTGTTGAGAAGTTTTGCTCAAAGAAATAAAAATAAGACCTAAGATAGGATAAGACAGGGTAAGGTGCCATCGAATCAGTAGACTGGGGTGGCAGTAGGACTGCTTTCCGTGAGCTTCATGGAACCCTAAAAACAGCTTTGCCACAATTTGCTGCAAGTATGCCTACCGTTCTGCACATTTTTGCAGCTGTCGCTACTGGCACCATGTTCACAGTGCTTTTACATAAATTTGCAGCCACGATAATTTGACAGTTGTCACTGGTAACGTTGTGCCCTGACATGCACACACCAGTAAAATTGTACACAATATCCAAGCACACAAAATACAAGAATAAAACTAGTCAACAAGCAACTTGGGAATGAAAGACAGGACCACATCACCCATCAACATTCCTCCACTTTCGCTCTGGCTCAAATGAGGGTGCATTGATTAGATTTTCCCCTAGTACATACTGCCTTAGACAAGTTTGTGGCATATATTAGCAACAGTAAGAAGCTACCCGTCATGTATAAAGTGCACATGGTTGGAACATCTAAAAAGTAAAGTTGAGAAATACCGAAACAATACTGCATACCAACAAAACCAACAAAAAAAGAATACTGGGCGAGGGAGAACAAGGATTTCCTTGTGTTCTCGGTAGTTAGTGTGGTATTCAAATAAGCAACTAGCCCAGCTATCCGTCTTAGATACTGAAGCGGGTGTAAAAGTTACTCTAACAGGTAGTATTCAAAACGAAAGATACCTTATTTAGATCTTTGGACTGCAGTACATGAAACTATTGAGTGGATGGCTCTTCCTTTTGGGCAGTTCCGTTCCAGTTGCGCATTGAACATGACGCAGCTATGGCAAAGCACCAAGATGATGGACTACAATACTGCTACAACAGATTGAATATGAATTGCAGTGGCGTTACCCTAAACATAACTTCCAGCTAGGATAGCTATTTTACATTGCACTAACAATAAAGATTATTATTTCCACAGCTAAAGATTAATATTATTATTATTAAAACATGACTAGTAAAGACAATTAAACAAGTGTAGTACGAGATGCTAGGAGTAAATGCACACAGCAACAGTTTCCACGTGCTGTTCATTGCTACATGTAGCTTGTATTATGCACCTGAAATGAATGGCAGTGCATTTCAAGTGCACAGTACAGTACTTATGATGACATTAAAAAACTACTATGTTCATTGAGGCTTGTAATGATAGAGGGAGCATGACAAAGCCATGCATCAGCAAGAACAGCAAACTATCACTGTAATCTTTTGTTAGACAGTATTTCACCATTTTGATTTACTGAATGATGGAGACAGCCACAAGTTATCTGTTAATCCCAGCTTAGCTGCCGATGGGGAATCGAACCTTTTCCCTAACCCAGAAAAATGTGAAAAATAATGATTCATCGATTCATATAGCGCCACAAATGTCAACTGCAGCGGTGAATGCCAGCTGTAGTGACAAGCCAGCATGGACTGCTCTCCCCTTGCCAATGAAGAACTACAAGTCGCCATTCCTGGGAACACGCCACTTTATTATAACGGAGTACCACCAGAGATACGGGAGTCGCAGAACATACCCTCTGAATAAAGGTGCAACGCCGATAAGCGCCACATACGTTTGTTGTAACAATACATACATCCATTGAAAATGCTTGCAAAAATATGCTCCATTGCTTAGCCAAAAAATTGGTACGAAATATGCGTAAGGGTATCCTCCTTTGGTGTAGTAGCTCCCAGGTACAGTACAAACCGCATCAGTCATAACCTTATAGCCTTTATTGCTGACCTTAATAAAATTACATCTCCATGAACAGCAGAATGTCTGTGAACTGACCCGCCCCTTCGAGCATTGCAAAAAACGGTCGGTCAATTTGGGCCCAAATAGCCAATGCCATTTTCAATTTCCTGGCAGTGTGCATGGCACACATGTAGGGTCCATTTAAGCTTACATTGTATAAGTTAAGGCCTGGCCATAAGAAACAGCAGTTGCCCCGCTATTTTATCGGTGCTCCCTTGAGAGAAGCACAGGTGACAGGTTGTCCATTCACGAGGAATGCACAACCCCTCCACTCAGCCACGAGCGATGCAGAAACCTTCAAGTCCACCTGCAGCTTTTCCCAAATCTTCTTTTTGGGGTTCAGCTGGCTGTCGGGCTGGATACTGGCATCCTCGTAGCCTTCAACGAGGACTCGGTCACCGGGACTGCAGTTGCTGCAAGCAGAAAATCACCATGCATCAGGTCACCAGCACCATAACAAATGACAAGTGATGATAAACTACCAACTGTTACACTTTTTTTTTTCTTGCCAGGAAGCTATCAGGACAGTTATAACTGCACCAAGATGTGAGGCAGCAATCCATATCACTCAAAATGAAATAAGTACCTGTTGGAATTTTCATACTACAGCGATAAAAAAGGAGAAGCTTTTATGTAATAGTAGTATATATCAGCTGCTGCTCAGCACAATGATGCAGGTTTGATCTTAGTGGCTTTTTTTATGATGGAGGCAAAAAAGAAGAATGCCCATGTGTCGTGATTTCAACACGTGTTAGAGATCTACAGGTGGTCTAAATAAATCTAGTCCTCCATAATGGTGAGCATTATGGTTGCAGCGTTAGTATATAAAATTGTATAATAGCATGGCTTAGTTGACAACAGTAGTTTGCTAAACGAACAGGAGACGCAGTTGGGAAAGCCAATTCTTGGGATCCCTCGATGTTAATGTTTGGGCTAAAGTACCGCTTAAGAAAGGAGGTTAGCCAAAACTACTTCCATCTCAGCTGTTAGCAGCTTAGTTTGCGCATAAAGACGGCCCAATAAATAACCAGTGTTGTGACCTCACACGCACCGCTACCCCTGCTCACCTGGGAGGCTTGAGCGGCTCAACCTGCCGTGGTTCCTGCACAGAAGCGCAGAGCACCATTGCTTGCGACTCGACACCTCGCATCTTGGACGGCTTCAGGTTGCACAGCAGAACAACGTCCTGGTTGAGAAGCGCCTCCTTGGCCACCAAGTTCCGTAGGCCGCTGACAACAGTGCGGGGCCCAGCAGGCTCACCCAGGTCTACCCGAGACACATAAAGGGCATCTGCATCGGGGTGGTCATTCACTTCAATGATGCGGCCAACCCTCAGGTCAAGTCGCTGCGGACTAACTTCATCGAACACCGCTTTCGTCGGCGGAGGGTAAGCATCGGCCGCAAGCTTCTGGAGCTTGGGGTCATTGAAAGCTTCCCTTATCGGATCTAGTAGCCGGTTTAACTGCACCTCAACCATGGCCTTCAAGTCGCCTGGGTGCAACTTGAGGTTCTTGAAGTCCTCTTCCAGCTCTTCGTATGTCGAATAGACGATGTTTCCTCCATGTTCCTCGCCGCGCTCAATGACCAGTTGCGTGCCCTTCTGCAGGGGCACAAGCACGTGCTTGACGAAGGCAAGGACGCCGTTGTCCTCCAGGTTGCCCGGCTCGCAGAACGCCTTCTTCAGCTTCTTCTTCACAGCCGCCGCCGAGTCGAGCAGGTCTATCTTGGAGTCCTCCTCCGAGGAGCTCATTTTGCCCCCCGACAGACCGGGCACCATGGGGTTCATGAGATGGATGCGCTTCTCGTAGCCCAACTGGGGCAGGTACTTTTCGGCGAACGTGAAGATCTTGCGCTGGTCAACCCCGCCGAACTGCGCGTCTACGTGCAGGTACTCTTCGTCAAGGGCTTGCAGACACGGGTACAGCATGCTGCTCAGAAGAGGATGTTCCACTTGCTTCACCACTTCGGCTCCAGCTTTCTTCGCGTCGTGCTCGGTTACCAATGAAACCAGCCGGTACACATCGAGGGAGAACTCTCGGCTCAGCTGATACGTAGAGCCTTTTACAAACTTAAGCTTATCCAGCGGCACGCCGATCGACTTCAACATCGCCTTGATGACATGCTCATAGTACTGAGTTCGCAATTCGAGCAGTTCCCAAGGGGCCTTCATGTTATCCAAGTACGCGTGCAAGTCAGCAAAAAGGATAGTTACCTCGCACCCGGCCTTCAAGAAGTCAGCAATCTTTGACATCGGAACGAAGTAAGCAACGTGGGGCTTTCCCGTTGTCGCTGTTCCCCAGTAGATTTTCAGATCTCGTTCTTTCATGATTTCATTCATTCGGGCTTCACCGAGGACTTCCTGGAGGTTTCTCGTGACGAAGTCCACTTTCGCTGCAACAGATGCGCTGCTACCATTCTCTTCGACGGTGTGTTCCGCCATCGTAGATGCCAAAGTACAAAAACCGTAACGTAAAATGAAGCTGCTCTACTTTTCTGACACCCGCGAAACGAGCATACGGTACGCCGACACGTGTGGCGACAACTCCACGCAACCAACGCAACACGCCGATTAAGTTGACGTGAAGGCCAGCTGCAGGCGGCGCCTGAGGGCGCTCTGCGCAATACCGATTCTTCGTGCTGAGCCTGCCATTGCTGACAGTTAACGCAAATTGTTTGTTGTTTCGGTTTCTTGATCTCGGCCTCAAAATTTGCTTTACAAGCAATATATCTAAAAAATAATAATTGAAATCGACAGAGGTGCGCCGCAGGACAGATAAACATGTAAATAAGGCTAAAGTCGCGGCGAAAAAAAAACCGGCAGTCGGATTGGATATCTTTGACTTGGTTGTAGGCTTTGTCCGCTTTCAGTTTCGCTTTTGCTTTGCCGTTTTTCGTGAAAAGAACATGTTTTCGTGTTTTGGGCTAGGGTGTTGAACCATAACTGATCCCGAACCTAACCGAATAGTAGAACTGAACTGATATTCTTGCGAGAACTGAATCTGTCTTAGCACGTTGAACCCGTGTCGGACCTGAACCAAAGAAATAATAATAATAAGAAGAAGAAGAAGAAGGAGAAGAAGAATAACAGTTACCGGTTCACCATGAAACGGTTCGACCATCTGTTGTTAATAGCCTCGTTTGGGGCCTTTCTCTTTCATGCACCCATCAACTTCGTGATCACCCACGCACCTTTCCCCTTTACATACGCCCTACCCGTGGTTAGAATATGAGGAAAGGAATGTGCGCCAAGAGTTTGTTGCTGCGCTGGTCAATCGCGGAGAGGAAGGTTGGGCCACGGCACTCGATGGAATCCTTTCCATCGAACGGCCGTGGTTGGGCAAAAAAAATATAGTACTCTCGGCAGCCGGCAGGTGATAGGAAACATTACTGCGCGCTTGCAGGCACAGGTGCACAATTGTTAACGGTTATACAAGCACATTTTACATCAACAAACATCAACATTTACATCAACTTTTTACATTTACAAAAAGAATGGATTTTATCAGCAGAGTTGTTTAAGCTTGAGCTTGGTCCGTTAACGTTAGCACAAAAAAAAATAGCAAGAAAAAAAGATCCCCCGACGCGAGGCGCCCGGCACGACCTTCTTGCAGTGGCTTTAGCAAAAACATATACCGAGCGCACGTGAGCGTGCGCCTCGTGAGGAGCGCCCGGCGCCGTCCGGTTTTGCGCGTGGGCTTGCGCTCTCGCCTTCATCGTCGTCGTGAGTATAAACCCCTAGGCGAATTGCTCGTGGTTGTGGAATCTTTTTGGAGTTGTGTCGAAATCCTCCTGGGGGGTGTCCGCTCCCCCGGGAGAGCCGAAGGCCGTTGCGTTCCCCACGTGGCGTTATTGGTCGGTTGAGCTTGGGAATTCCGGGGCGGAGTTGTTGAGACGGGAAGACCCTGGGTGGGTCGGAAGGAGGCGACGTACGCGGGTTTGACTCTGTTGGCGGCGACGACGTCTTGGCGGCCGTTGTTACGAATGGGCCAGCGCCGCAGTACTTCCCCGCATCACTCCTCGGCTGTGCGGCGAAGCCACTCGTGCGCCTTCGAAAACAGGCGCAATCATGTCGGCAACAAGTTGCGACAAAGCCTCGTCAGACGCTTCGCTCTCTGCGCATTCGGCGGCTGCCTACGGCGGCTGAACTTCGGCGGCTGCCTGCGTGGCTCGTCTCCACGCTCTTCAAGGACAGAGGCCCCGGTGATCGCAACGGAGTCCTCCTCTCTCCCCTCTCTCGGACTCAACGTGCCCGAGGCTATGAACGGCTTACGAACTCTGGAAAGAGTGTTGTCCGTGTTCCAGCGTGTTGCGTTTGACCGTTATCGCTTTTGGGTATAAATAGAGCTTGCCCAAGCGTTGTAAACCATTCCTGTTAGAGCAGCGAATCGATGTTGTCGCTCTGCTCGAGTCCTGTATTGTAACCTCGCCCGTCGGGGCATTGTTCTTTGGCTTCGGCTCACCTCTCGCTATGAAGTAAACAGTTACGTTAGCCTATCGGCTCTGGACGTCTTCCCGGCTGCAGTCGGCCTTCACGGTCGCAACACCGTTAATTTAGACGGTGACAGCCTTGGGTTGCCGCTCGCCGTACGAGAAACGTTCATAGACTCGCTCTTCCTGCTCCCTCTCTCCTGTGATCCGCTGTTACTGTGGGGGGAAGCTAGGTCAACCCCCAGCTCAGCGGTTTCTCCAGCCTTGCGCCACTAGTGCAATCTGCGGCTTTTTTTTTTTTCATAATATTGTGCAATATTTTATAATTTTGCAAAGTTTAAAAACAGAATTTGAAGATTAAAATATTTGAGCCATTATACAACGGTGGCAGTTGAAGGGATTATTTTTTTTTAAATTGCGACAGTATGCCCTTTGGCATAAGTTCCTACAGGTACAAGTTTGCACCCGTTTCCCGGATGAAGTCCAGAAGACAGCGGGGGTGGGGCCCCCACAGCCATCGCTGAAGATCGGGGGGTCTCCCCGGATGCAGGCCTGTGCCGCGAAGGTGCCGGGATCTCGCTGCACTCAGTGAAGGGCACGTCCATAGCAGGTGGTTGGTGTCGGCTTCTTCGGCAGGAGCCGTACAGAAGGGGCAGGTCGTGGAAAACGGGGCATGGTATCGCGGTGGCCACGCCCGGGTTACCGCAGGAGAGAGGGCCACCCCAACTCGAAGTCTACGCAGCAGGACCTCCTCCCAGCGAGCGAATTAACCCTGCTAACAAAAAATTGGCGCAGCTTGCAAGAGCATGGTGCAAGGCTGGAGAAACAACAGAGCTGGCGGCCCCTCTTCCTTCGTCGGAGGCCCGGCTGTTGCGCCTCACATGGAATCAGGGATTTACACCCCCCCCCTCCAACACCCCCCCCCCAAGAAGGATTCCAGCACCACACCACCCCCCCCCCCCCCCCAAAAAAAAAAGAAGATTCCACGACTACGAGCAACCCGCTCAGGGGTTTCACGCCCCCCCCCCCCCAACCCACAGCAGCCCCTCAGCAGGAGCATTTCAACTTTAATTGATTTCAACACCCCCCCCCCAAAAAAAAAAAAAAATCTAAATTCTGGATAAACCCCTGCATGGATTTCCGAGCTTGCCGCTGAAATTTCTCCATGACTGGCAGGACCGGATAGTTATGTTCGCAGGCTTTCACATCTCTCCCCAAGTGGACCGCTGTAGCACGCACCAGAACCCGCGGAAATCGGCTTCGCGAACTCAGCGTCTGTACGCACCATTTCAGGAGCGAACGCACGTGAACTGGCGAGGAGAACAGCACACGAGAGATCACGTCACAAACGCTGGCCAGAGTGTTCTCGAAGGTCGAGCTGGTCGACGCCGGGCGCTCCTCACGAGGCGCACGCCCACGTGCGCTCGGTATTTTTCTTGGTATTGTTTTTTCTACGAGCCCCTCACGTGACGCAAGCCCACGCGCAAGCCTTTACGACGCCGGGCGCTCCTCCCGAGGCGCTCGGCTGAGAAAAAATTTTTGGTAACGCTCCACGGCGGAACTAAAAGCTTTGACAGCTCTGCTGCTAAAAACAAATGTTCAAGGCAAACAGGCTGCAAGATTGTTACACCGCGAATCGCACTGTTTGCATTGCCCTTAGCAAAATGACTTCCTAGCAATGCACTTGAGTAAAGTAATGAAGCCGACTTTAAATGGGCTTGGTGTATAGCAGAGCGGCTGGATAGGATGTTGACGCATTAGTAGACAATCCTCAGAATTTCTGTACCATACTTTGTAGATTGTTTGGGGTATGGGAATACAAGTAGCATTCCCTCTTGCTGGTCGCGAAAAACAGCTCGATGCCGACACTTGAAGCCCCTGCTACCGATCGGCGTGGTCGCTTTGTTCGTTGCTCGTGCATAAGCGAGACATGGTGTCAGTAGGGGGATCGGTACTCTTATCGGCATGCTGAGTGCGAACGGTTTGGCGCCTGGCTGAAGACGCATCACGTATTCTTCTTGCAGCTCTCCTAAGCCGTCGAAGAGACTGTAATTTAAGTGTAACAGTAGAATTCCGTGAACTGTGTAACTCCGAGAGCCTGTATCGCTGGGAATTAAGAAGTGGCGCGGGTCTTGCGAAGCCAACAACATACACTGTTCGCACTGTAGACCTGTCTGTTCCGCTTAGTTTTGCTGGGAACGTTCTGAGAATGGTGACTGAGTAGTTTCCTGGGCCCGCGAGCTCTCCGTCTGGATTTTGCAGCTGTTTCGGTACGCCTAGAAACTAGTCTGGTACTGTCGCACCTCCGCACCTGAGTCAACCTCGAAGTTAGCGTTGTAACCATTGACGGCCACCTTTACGAACTTGGCACGGGTGACGGCTGCTACGGAATGAAGTGAAAGAGTACCCGTGCTCTTCTTGCCTTTCGTTTCGCAGACTGCTTCGAAGTTCCCAATCCTATTAATATTTGTACTTTCTTTGCCTAGCCGGGCAATCTGCTCGAGGATGAGTAGGTCGACCACAGCATTTGCAGCCCTTGGTGGCGTCGCTTGTGTTGGACTTGGCAACACCCTTTCCGGCGCTGTTCCAAGCATCCGGTGACTGCCGTGAACTGTGCGGATCGAAGAGAGCTAACCTCAATTCAACATACGGAAGAGCCAGAAGTAGCAGCTGCACCGACAGCGATGCCGCCGTCATAAATACGCGCAACTGACCATCCACCTACGAAGGTAACCATGTCCGGATGGCAGGTGAAGTGTCCGAAATGTCTGGACTTGTAACATCTCAATTCTCTTAGAAGCGGGGATGTCGTGGGTGCGCACTGCAGCGCACCTGCATGCACTGAAGGTGACTTTCCCACGTGCCACCGCTCGCGACGCTCACGTAGCTGGGACACCTGAGTCCCAGCTACGGGTCGGTGTGGTCGCTTTGTTCGTTGCTCGCGCAGTAAATGGGACACCGGAGAGGTCGGCACTCCTCCGCTGCGTTTCCTTACATGCTCTATTTTTTCGTCGCTCAGGCATGGGAGAGTTGCGAGCCGAAAGACGCGCGCGGGGGTCACGCGTACACGGTGTTGGGACTGGGCCATCTCATTGCAGCCACCACTGTTGGGACTGGCCATCCGAGCGCAGTCACCGGTGCTGCGACGTTGCCTTGCTCCGTCCGCTATCGGCGCAGAGCAGAGCGATGGAGTTCTCGAGCCGACGAAAAGCTGAATCAACATTTATATACAGTATGTACAAGGGTAACAAAAGCGTTACATGGCTCGCACAAAGGCGACAGCACGTCTCAACTCGGTGCCTCCGAAAATTTTTGCGCTCGCTGATGCTTTCCACGATGTTTTGTACCCCCGGGGGTTCGGTGCAGGCGCCAGAAGTTGAATCGCTCCAATCAGAACCCTCGATAGCCGAAGTTTGAATCCGACGAATGGAGGCGAAGCGGTTGCGTCAGCCAAACAGCCATGACGGGGGAAGGGAAGGTGACTCAGCGGCGCCGTCTTCAGGCATGTCGCTGCGTGTCTGCCGTGGGCCTTCTTCCAGCAGATTTACGGGCGCCAACACTCGTGTGTTACGTTTGAAAGGGACGGCACTTGTGGCGGGCTGTGAAAAACATGTCCCCTTGGCGTAGTTCCGTTATCCTTCTTAGGCCACTTCGTTTGGGAGAGGACATAAACGGGAAAAAGGGTGGGGCAGCCTATGGCCCCGCCATTGGTTGACCTGAAAGGTCTAAACTGACCCATGAGATTGCAGCGCTGCATATTCCCCGCAAACGGTTACAACAGGCAGTCACCTAGCTTTTTTTATGCGAGGTCACGATTTTAGTCATAGTTTTGTCTTATTTTAGCTGTTTCATGCATAATACTCTTTCACTTTGCTTACAAATTTTACAGAGAAGCTCTATATGGTTAGGATGCCAGGATCCTCTTCCAGAGGCGACTATTTACAGAACTCGGCACCGCTTCTCCGCTCCTCCTCGCCTACATCGACGCCCCTTTCCCAAGATTTCCACCCCTCACGCCCACCGATGCCTTATTCACAAGTTGCGCAATCGGCTGATAGCAGCGCTAGCGTCGTTGTCAGCAGTTGCACTTGTAACTCGCTATGGGAAGGACGCGTGTCGCTCGCTCGGAGAAAGAGCGGAGATTGAAGCAGCGTCGACGCGCACAGAAGCTCGAATGGGCGCGAAAACAACGAAAAACTGCTGCTGCATAACGTGCAGCCGCCGCCGTTGCCGCCTCAAGTTTCATCTCGTAGAGTAGCTGCGAATCCCCTCCTGGGTGAATACCAACTTGCCCTCTTGGGACGACGGGGTGAGCCAATAACGATACTTTATAAATTCCCTATAGAGAAACCACAGCTTCGCTGGCTTTCAACTTCACACAGTGGAAGTGCTCTGAACTTTTATTCGGTCCCATGCCTCGTTACCATTCACAGGCCTGTCGATGCCCGTAATTTTTCAGTTTGAAGCCGCAGCCTTGGGCTCCGGACAGGGAATTTTCCTAGCGGCTGTAAATTCCTCTACATTTTGGACGCGAAGTTAGATGTTTTATATTATACCGGCCCTGTGATTGGATTGAATTGGAGTAAATTTTATTTGTGCCTGCATATCGGCGTTTTTGTGCGCCGTGACGCGGGCCCGGCGTCGTCCTAGGGGTTAGCCGTTACTCGGTCCGAGCCATCCGCTCGCCGTTGACGGCTCGCGAGTCTCGTGCCTTTCGAGCGCCCTCAGGACCTGCTGGACGGCCCAGAGTTGATGTTCGCGGTCGTAGCTCTTCGCGGCTTCTTCCAGCCGCGGCGGGATGGTTCTCGATGCCGCTTCCTCCGGTTGTTTTGAGCAGTCCCACAGGATATGGTACTGGTCGGCCGTCTCCCTACGGCACACCTTGCACCTGTCGGCCGGGTACGCTTCTGGTTACATACGATGCATCAAGGCCGGGGTGGGTAGCGACCCGGTCTGTAGCTGTCTTAGAAGTACGGCCTCCGCCCGGCTCAGCCCCGGGTGCGGGGGTGGGAGAGCTCTGCGAGCCAGGCGGTAGGCCTTCGTGATCTCGCCGTAGTCCGGCATGCGGTCTTTGGCTCCGAACCACGCGGGACGGTCGGTCGCGGGGGCGCGGTTGGTTAGAGCTCGTGCCGCCACGTGTGCCGTCTCGTTGTGGTTCGCGTTTCTCGCCGAGAGAGAGAGAACAAACTTTATTGAGCATTCTAGAGCCGTTTAGGCGCTTGATGGGGTGGTGCCCTCTTCTCGGGCCCCATATGTTTCCAGGTACTCCTGTCCTCTGGTGATCAGCGCGATCTGTTCTTCCAGGGCAGGGCTGGACAACAAGGTCTCCCATCGCCCAGGGTTGATGTGAGGGGAGGGGTGAACTTAAGAAAATTGCACTCTCCTATTATGTGCTGGAGTGTGCCCAGTTGTCTGCAGTTGGGACATTCTTTCTCATATCTATCCGGGTAGAACTTGTTTCGGAGGTAAGGGTGGGGGAACGACCCGGCTTGGATCTGTCTGTATATGACTTGCTGCGCTCTGCTTAGAGAATGGTGTGGTTTAGGATATCGCTTCCTCCCGTCTTTATAGTGATTGACTATGTCCCTGTAGCTCGTTATGTGTAGCTGTTCCTGCCCCTCTGCCCGGCTAATTAGTTCTCAGGCCTGTTGGTGGGCAAATTCATTGCCCTCCACTGAAGAGTCGCGCACTCGCCCGCATGCGCCGGGAACCACTTGATCCTCACTCTTTTTTCTTGCAATTTGACTCCGCGCAGCACGCGCGCGGCCTCTTCACAGATGCGTCCCTTGGCGTAGCTGCGCACCGCCGTTCTTGAATCGCTCAGCACCGTGCGGCAGTCTGTGTCGGCGATGGCCAGGGCGATGGCGACCTCCTCCGCGCATTCCGCCTTGGTGCATCTGACGCTCACCGCTGTCCTCACGGCACCCGTGGACGCTGTGAGGCGTTTTATACTATGTCCTCGCTTCTTCCTGTGCGGTTTGCTATTCCTTTCATAAGTGTTTTCATAAACGCAACATTTTTAAAAACTGGCGAAGCTTGCACTAAGTCGCGCAAGACTCGAACCATAGCAAAGCTGCAGGATTTCTTTCTACTTGAGCACTGAAGGAGACATCACGCATTTGTACAAGTTTGAGATTGTTTATTTACATGTTCCGTCGTCGCTTTCCACTGTGCTAGTATAGTAGTTACCGTCATATGCAGCAATATCGTCGTGTTCCTCATGCCAAGCATTACATAAATGGTAGCGATAGCGACAGCTGGGGCGCAGCGGCGGCGGGTACGTGCACGACGCATGCGCAGCGTTCCTGGAGACTCGTCGGGGTTCCGTGGAGCAGATGTTGCGCCAGCTGTGGCGTTGTTGGTTGCTAGGCAACGCGAGGCGCTCTTCAGGATTTTTGCCACTTTCTCTTTATTTATTTATTCTTTCTTTCCTGCTTTTTTTTTTTTTTTGCTAAAGCCACCGCAAGAGCCGGGGACGCTCGGCGGCCGCCGCGAGTCATGCCGGAAAGGCCGCGCGCTCAAGAGCGCACGGCATTTTCTTGCTCGTCGGGGTTTTCGTCGTTTTTTTTTTTTTTTGCTAAATCCACTGCGCGTGCCGCGGACGATCGGCGGTCGCCGCAAGGCACTCGCTCATGAGCGCTGGGCGTTTTCTTTGCATTTTTATCGCGTTACGCGCCACACATTACGGCCAGCTGCAACAGCTCCGCTGTTTAAAAAATCAGTTTTTTGCCCAGTTTAGACGCCAAATCTGCACCTGGGCTACGAGGTGCGCCGCAATGGAGGACGGAATAATTTAGACCACCTGTCGATCTTTCAGAAAGAGAAGCCATTTCTGGAAATTCGTTTGATTTGATTTGAACATACATGCAAAATTGTTTTTCTTTTTTCTTATTTTTTGCTGTTTACTCTTTTTTTGTTCCTTCATTTCTTATTTATTTGCTTCTTTAGTAGAGTTTTTGTGCGGCCGTTCAAACATGTTTATAGTCGGGTTTCTTGGCCAGTATCGCAGAGTTGCTACGTGGAATTGGCGTGGCGTAAGCAAAAGCTGACGAAAGGCACGAGAAACTTCTCCCACGCTCTCTATTCACCGCAATCTTAAATGATTATTTATTGATTGATTGATTTGATTGATTGACTGTAGGGTTTAACGCGCCGACGCAATGCAGGGGATGAGGCGCGCCGTAGTGGAGGGCTCCGGATTAATTTTGACCACCTGGGGATCTTTATCGTGCGCCGAAATCTCGCACACACGGGCGTTTTTGCTTTTCGCCTCCATCAGAAAAGCGGCCGCCGCGGCCGGCATTCGAACCCGCGTCCTCGTGCTCAGCAGCACTGTATTTATCCAAATATCCTGCTTCTTCTGTGATTTATACTGATGCATCTCAAAATGGCGAGAAAGATGGAATTGGTATTTTTTCACAATCTCTAGATTGGAATTATTCGCTAGAAATTCCCGACTACACACCCATTTTTATGGCAGAATTTTTAGCCATAGCTCTCGCTCTATGTAAAGTACCGCAGCATGTATCAGAAATCGTCATGTTATCCGATTCGATGTCAGTTATATTGGCCTTGACTTCCTCTTGCGACTCTCCATTCTACCGCACATTATTGTTTTTGTTCCAGGGCACGTGAAGAAGGCACGTATGGCTTGGGTCCCTGGTCATACGGACATCAGGGGCAACGAGCTAGCGGACCTTTTAGCTAATCTCGCTGTCACAGCTCCCATTCAATTCGGCGTACCTAATCTGGCTCTTTTTGCATCTTCAAGATTAAGACGATATTGGCATTTAGACGCTACTCGTTCAGATGCACTCCTGTCATTTCAATAGTATCAACATTGAAAGTTCAGGTGGGATGTTCATTTTTGTGTTTCTCGGCAATGCGAAGTGACTTTCACCGAGCTGCGCTGCAGGATTCCAAGGCTGAATTTCTATCTGTTTAGAACAGGGCTTTCACCTACGGAACTATGTGTGCGGTGCCAGGTCCCTGAAACAGTCGAACATTATTTTCTCGCCTGTCGCCGATTCTCGGCAGCTAGAAAACTGCTTTTGAAAGACCCAGTTGAGCGTTTTGGGTTGACTATATCGGTTTCACTTATGTTATCTATTGGCGCAACAAATTCGAGGTATCCAAAAAGGGATATACTAGCGTCACTAAATAAAGGCTTTTAGAGTATCGGCACTCTTTTCTCTCAATGTTATGTGCCGCCGGGATTTCCATTGGTCGGTCGGAACCACGTGATGTTTGTTTACATATGGGCGCAGCCATTTTGTTTTTGGGCGCCTCTCCTCTCTCTCTCCTCGGCTGCGCGGGCGCTAGAGCGGCCGGTCTCACTCTTCCGTCACAACCGGCGGCGGTTTCGTTCGGAGAGATGGCAACACTGCAAGCCAGAAACAAAATGGCCCCGAGACGCCTCCGGGTGCGCGAAGTGGCGGTACTCTTAAGCGTAGCTTATTTAGTGACGCTAGGATATACAGTGAAACCCCGGTAATACGACTTTCAAGGGACCGCGAGAAACCGTCGTACGACCGGGCTGCGGGTAAATTCCGGCCTAGTAGACGACCTCACGGGACCGGAGTGCTGTGAACCTATTTAAACTACTATGTTTAGAGCGACCCACCGCGGTAGCTCAGTGGCTAAGGCGTTGCGCTGCTGAGCACGAGGTCACGGGTTCGATTCCCGGCAGCGGCGGCGGCTTTTCTAATGGAGGCGAAAAGCAAAAACACCAGATTTCGGCGGACGTTAAAGATACCCAGGTGGTCAAAATTAATCCGGAGCCCTCCACTACGGCGCGCCTCATCGCCTGCGTTGCGTCGGCGCGTTAAACCCTACAATCAGTCAATCAATGTTTAGAGCGTTCTTGCGTGATTTGCGAACCTTTTGCTGAAATTCCAAGTAAAAAGAAAGCAACTCTTATGTTGTGCACCCTCCATGCGTCCGAGCTAGCCCGCTAGCCAAGCACCCCGCGCTATTTACGGCCGCCAGCCCCACCCTTTGCGCGAGATAAGGCCGACATGGTCGAGCAAATTGAGAGGGGCAAAGGCTAGTGTGAAATTGCCAAGGCCAAGTGAAACGAACGGTAGTACAAGGCGGAGCTGAAAAATCACATTCCCGTACATGGTGGAGAGAGCCTTTGAACCGTCCCGTGCCGCTGCTATTGGGTCAAAGTGCTAGCTAGCTGTTTTCGTTTACCACAAGATCCAGCAACGCAAAATAGATAAGATGATTCATACTTTGCGAGTAAACGGTGTTCCGGAGGAAATGATAGCGCACTCTCCCTACTGTGACTTGCTGCGGCGGCCAGCGATTGACACGTGGTGTTGCCCACGTGTACGTGTGTCCACCCTTGAGGAGGACGCACGCGAATCGAGGCATTCTACCAAAGAAAGGAGCGAGTGACAATGCGGCTTTGAAAAACGCTGATAAGCCGAGAGCAGAGATATAGGAAGAGACTCGCATCGTGAAAGGAAGAAACTTGGATCGAGCGTGCGGGGAAGCGGGTGTTCGGTCATTGCCGTGGGATTGCGTCGTATGTGTTATCGCATTCGTCGGCGGCTCGGAGGGAGCTTCGAATTTGCGGTCCCCCAGTCACTTAAACTTCGACTTCTCACGGTTGGCGCGTTGGCGTACTTCTAAGGCAAGGGGCCGTCGTAGGGTTACTCCTGCTCGCGAGTACCCGCCGCCTTGCTTTCATCTGTTCAGAAAATGGTCTGGCCCACCTACGGACCCTTGACCCTCAAGCAGCGTCAAACGGGAGTTAAGAATAAAGAAGGTCGGGACGAGGCGGCAAAGCGGTGTAAAATATGGGAAAAATACCGGTTTACCCGTGCCAGGATCCACCATATGAAGCGGACCGCGTGCACCCGAGCGTCATATCATCAGGGTTTTTAATGCATTGTTTCTATGGGGAGTCGTCGTAAGTCCGGGGGACGTAACAGCGGGGTTACACTGTATATAATTGTCTTCAAGCTTTTCTTTCTACTTCAGACCGCTTGAATTGTTGAAGGATACTAAATAATAGGTAACTTGGTGTTTTAATCATTACGAAGTTTCATTTTACGGCGTCTGTCTTTCCCGCAATAAATTAGTATTTTGAGGTCCTCACGAATTGCAACTAGTGTGTTAGCCCTGGCCAATCCCCCCTTGTGGGTACGTTCCAAAAAACTTTGAGGGCATCATCATCATCAACAACAACAACATCAATCGCAGCAACACAGGGAGCCTGGTGGGTGAATTCGGTCCTCGGGAATGTTCAGGGGGCACTTTCTGTCAAGCGTTAAGAGGGCGCGCAGCGAGCGGAGTTTCGCTGTCGATAATGACGAAGGAAGCCTTCCTTCTAGTTAGACCGCTATTGTCTCTTCCTGGGCTCTTGTCTTTTGAGGGCATAAAGCTGGGCCACTGCCCTATGGATGTGTGTCACTCATTCATTTCATAGACGGCTCGTCTGCCGTGCCCAAACCATTCAGATAATGTTGGCTTTTAACAGCGAAGCTGTTTAGCAAATCGTTAGAATTTGGTGTCCGCAGTTAAAAATTACCAGGAAAATGCCGATCGCTCGAGTTTGCGTGCCTCGCACCGGCCGCCCAGCGTCCCTGGCGCACGTTTGTCAAGCCAAGCATACCCACTTAGGGAGATTGGCCAAGATTTCGGCGATCACCCGGCAGTTAAAAACCAAGCAAATGCCGAGCGCTCGTGTGTGCGTGCCTCGCGGCGACCGCCCAGCGTCCCCGGCACACGCTTGTCAAGCCAAGCATACCCTCTTATAAAGTTTGGCAAAGATAGGCAAAAAAAAAAAAAAGAACCCTAGCGTTCGCCGTAATCGTGGCAACACTTGCTCGGAACGAGAAATACACGTCATAGCATACGCCTCTCCAAGGTGGTGCATAATGATTATCACTTTCAAACAAAAAATGAAGGAAGCTCACACTTATAACAACAATGAAAGGTCGTTGCGGCAGCGAAGAAGAAGCAAATCGGCTGCAATCGTCGACTTAGACCGTCGTGATGGTCGTGAAGGTCGCGTACAGCTTCGCTACCTTCAAGTCTTAGGCGTTAGTATGAGCTTCCTTCATTTTTTTCATGTTGCATTCCCACTCCCCTCCTTTTCTTCCTCGTCTACACATTGACTAAATACCGTCTTCTGCTCCCTATTTTGTCTTATCTAATTGGTTTCTATCAACAACAAAAATCTTTTTGCCAATCCCCCTAAGTGGATATGCACCATTTGCACCATATGCATTTGGCCAATCCCCCTAAGTGGATATGCACCACTCCTCCCCCGTTGTAGACATGAGATGCAACAAGATGGATAAAAAACGAAAAAAAAAAAACAGCTCTGTTCGTGTGTCTACCCCGAGGTGGCACACGCGTGGACATGGTCGGCGCCTCTGTAAAGGAGTTCCCGGCCGGTCACGGGTGCTCGGCCCCAGGCAGGCGAGCCATCGACATGGTGAGCAACGGCGCGCGTGGGCCTTTGCGGCGTGCGGCCCGTGGTCCCGGCCCATCGGGAAAGCGTTCGGCCGCGTACCGGCGCCGTGAACCGCCCCGCCGCGCCCCGGTCCGCAATGGCAAGCGCAGCCAAGTGACGCCCAGCTCCCGGCCGGGCCTGAGGAGGGCACCGCCGCCAGGATGTCGGCGCCAGCGGCGACCGGCCAGGGCTCACCCAGCAAGAGCCCAAGGTCCTCAGGCGCGAAGGAAGGCAACCCACCCAGTGAAAAGCGGGCCGGGGATAAGTCGGCCTCCGAAAATTTGTCGGGCAGCGAAAAGTCGGGCACGGAAAGATCAGGTAGCGGCAGCAATGATAAGAGCGACGATAAGAGCCATTCTAAGAGCAAAGACCTCAGCAAAGGCAGCGACAAGTCGGGAGAGAAGAGCAACGAGAAAAATGGCAGCAAGCGTGGAAGCAGAAGCGGGAGCAGAAGCGGTAGCAAGAGCGGAAGCAGGAGCGCTGAGAAGAGTGCGGAAAAAACTAGTGGTGAGAAAAGCAGTAAGAGCCCTACTCAGGAGAAGAGCAAAGAACAAGAGGGTGAGAGTACAATGAAGGATCCCGAAGAGATCTTGAAGAAGGCTGAAGAACATCTTCTGGAAAAGACTCAAGAGAAGAGTCAGGATGGCGCTGAATCTACGAAAGTAGGCTCTGGCAGCCAGCGCGACAGCAGCCAGCAACAGCAGGGCGACGGGATGTGAGTACGACAGGAGGGCAGGCACCTGTGCATAGCTGAACGCTGCTGTTTCTCTTGCAGGATGGGGGATGACAAGGGTCTCGAAGGCATCAATGCACTGCCCGAGATGTCCGCCATGAGGCTCATGTACGAAAACGTAAGTGCCATGTCTCCTAGGCTCGTTTTTTAAGAGTATATGCAGGACCTGCCGTGTAGCTCGGTGCGTTTTTGAGATCAGTGTGACGGATATCGAATGGCTCGAATTTAGGAATCGCAGCTGGAAGGATAGGGTTGGCAGTGTGCAAGTCACTACACACTAAAACAACTAATTTGCCATTAAACCTTTTAAGCCACTGGTACTCTGAAAATTTTGTTGCACCTAGTGTGCGGCAGGCTGTAGCCTTCGTCCGAAACAAATACACTGGGACTACCTGATTTTCAAGAAGCAGCTCGGACCGCTTTCTCCATTGTGATCGCGTATTTGTGTTACTTATCTACAGAAACACGATTGCCCCATTTCCGACTGCCATATGTTATGTTTACCTTTTCGCACTGTGTCAGTTTTTAAATGTTTAAATGCTCTGCAGTCACGGCTCTTGCCTTTTCCTCATCGCCTCACTGGTACGCACAGTGATGTGTTGAGCACAAAATTTCAGAACTTTCTCTGGCCGCTTTCTACACTATCATTGCAAGCCCATGTAAAAAAAAAGTTGCAGCCTTCCGCGGTAAGTGCGAATGTCAAAACTAGCCTCATTCTGCGGGAGGTTCCCATTTGAACCCATTCCCATTTCACCCTTCCCGCTTGTTCCCTCCCGTTTCAGCCCGGCGCAAAACGACCTTCCCGTTTCGCCCTTTCCCACTTTGCCTGTTCCCGTTTGAACTCATTCCCATTTCAACCTTCCCGTTTGTTCCTTCCCATTTCAACCCGGCACGAAAGAACTTTCCCGTTTCGTATTCTCCTATTTAGGCCGTTCCCGAAATAACGTACCCAGTTCATGAAACGTTATAACAAACATTTTCATATTGTTTTTCCTTTATTTCCGTTTGCTCACAGTCGCTGCGATAGCATGCTCAGTAAAGCCAGAGTCCTTGACTGCTTTTCAAACCTGGGGTTCACTTTTTGAATCTACAGACGACGACATTTGGTTACAATTCAAGTCATACCAATTAACAAATCTACAAAATTTACACGAAAACAGCGAAATACCTAAACTAAACGTATTTAGGTCGCGAGGGTCTCCCGGCGTCTGCCCTCGTTTGCTCTTGTTCGGTCGACTGACCCTTGTCTCAAGCTTCTTTAGATCCACCCCAAAAACCCCAGACACTTAATTTTTATTACATTAAAACGACGCCATCATGGCCGTGTCCCGAAAGAGAGTGAGGAGGGACTACTAACACACACGACCACGTCAACCAAGGGTTTATACACAAACAATTATTTTATCCACACCCTAGAGCTAATTTTAACTCAAGCTTCAAGGTATTCGTCAAAGGGCGAGTAAATAACTAATAAAAACCAACCCACCCATAGTAACACCGAACGCTGGCCATCGACTCTCGGGCGGCCTCTATAAGTATTGTTCCTACGACGCGCGCCGAAAATATGCTCAGCGTCGAAGACATTCCCGGCTTTGTCAACCAGGTGTGTCCATTACAAAAGGAGCTGTCAGTCCCTTGTCACATATATCCGTTGTAGTGGTGACACTGTAGGCCTGTTACGAATTTGAACCTCACTGCTTACCTTGGCCGGTGCAACTTTTCCAATCGCTGCGGCGGGCCTTTATTCATCTCCAGCCCCACCAATGACGCCGCATCGAGGATAACACCACCGACCAGGACGCACCCGCTCTTTGCATGCTCTAATGCGGTAATTACCCCCGGCAACTAGAGAGACCTTCCGCCGGCGTCACAAGGTACCCTCGGCGGCGTATAGACCTGAGACATCAAATGTGCGGCTCCCCCCAAAAGGACAATAACCACCTTTCCGTGGCTGGGATTATTTTTATCGGCTAGACGCGCTACCCGGCTTCCCCACAAAAACGACGAAAAGCGGAAAGCGTTTCCGCGGCTGCTCCTAGCGCCCCTCGAACACTTCAGCGATGCCTGCACAAAGAAACCGCGCAGGCTTTATGCAACAACAAAAACAAAGGACAGAAAACCCCCTGCGTATACTCGCAAAATGTGCATTTGGATGAGTTAACACATTCAATCGTTATTTTTGCTTTTCTTTAAGTCTCTCCTATGGACATCTTGATCTATAGATCTCTCGAACCCGAAGACAAAGCTACGCTCCAAACAATGAGCATAAGAGCGGCTGTTAAATAAATTTCAGCCACACGTACGGACACCAACTGCATAAAAATCCAATGCGTGCATTACTCAAGATATTGGGTATCTTTCTAGTACACTTTCGCAGCTACAAATATTGTGTCAAGAGGGCAGTATCGGCCTAAGGCATTCGGAAACTTTTATCGGCCGGAAATATCGGTCGATTCCGGATAAATTGCTGCATACAAGTTTTTAGTGCATGACCCATTGCTTGTAAGCACATTTTGGGGAACAGTTTCGAAGACGTTAATGCATATTTTCAGAAATTCAAATGGGTTGAAACGATGCGGGTTCAAATGAGAAGGGCGCTTTGGGAACGGGCTGAAACAGGAAGCGCCCAAACGGCAAGGTCGTTACGGAAGCGGGCGCACAAGGGACGGGTCAAGCGGGAAGAGCGTTTCGGGAATGGGTTCAAACGGGACGGGCGCCCGAGCCATTGCGCGATCGCTAGGTTTGTGCCATTGCGCGGCGCTTTTCCCCTCTTTCCTCGAAATGTCGTCTCGCCTCAGCGCCACTGTGTAGAGCGGAGCCGTCTTCTCAAACTCCTGCCTGAGGTGAAGGCTGCAGCGACCGTTGCGGCGATAAAACACTGTCGCGCAGCAGGTGCTCCGCCCTGGTAGTGGAGCTAACCTCGCACCATTAGCCGCGTTTACATGAATGCGACAACTGACGCATCGCATCGCATCGCAATAATTTTCTAGCGCATCGCATCCATGTAAGCGGGGCTAATGCGCTAGGAAAGCGCGTCGCATTAATGCGCCAGACAGGGGTGGATTGAGACGTGTAAGTCGACTTTCGAAGTGTATGTAAACGCGAGCGCATCGCATTAGGAATTATGTCAAGAAAAGTAAGCCATGAAAACGCAGCTTTGCATTTAAAAACGTCTGAATCGAGTGTAAGACGCCAGAAAATGCGAGTCGTGAAAAAAGAACAAGAACCATGGAGCCGTGCCGAAGCTTTAGAAGCGCCAGAAACACTGCTTTACCTTCGATATGCGACACCGTATGGCGGCCACCATCACACCAGGTGTAATGCGGTACATGTAAACGCTAGCGCATCGCATTACTCGTGAAGCGCTAGGAAATGTGACGCGAACGCGCGCCCTGCGCGGGGGTCCGTTCGGGGAGACGCTTCGAGGACGCCGAAGGCCTAGCCACCCTACCGAAGGTGTTGGCTGGAGGTATGTCGTATGTGACGCTTTCTTTACCAGCCGGCTGCAACTCTGTTGCGCCGGCGAAAGCCCATCAGCCCTTCCGGCTGACGGCCCGTGCCTTAGGCTGCTCCTGTAGTCCCACCTACCACTCGACGATCACGCCGTGCGGTACGCGCCGGTGAGCGAATAGGCCGCGTCTCCCTTGCTGCTGCGAGCCGATCTGGCCAGCACGGCGATGCGCGCGCACAACGTGTAGGGAGCCTACATGTGCCGCGCCTTCGTCGTTTAGGGTGGCGACAGCAGAGTCCAAGGTTTCCTAACGGTGGCTGTGGCGGCCGCCAAACTTGACGGGACGCCATATTGGGTCCCTTTGCCCGCCCGACCTAGGGAGCCGGCATGCGCCGCGCCTACGGATTCGCGGAACAGGCTATCTCTAGCCCGACCTGCTTCGAAACGATCGTGCGTGGTTAGCGGTTATCGCCAAGCAGCTTTCCAAAAACTTACTGCTGCTGGGCACAGTTGAGATCGCGGGATCATTCGTTTAATGCGGCATTTACGTCCTTGGTAAAGGCTTGCCAGTGCCTCCTTTGGAGTGCACTAGCTGTGCGTAGAAGCGCGCGACTACGCGATTTTTCGTGCCTGGAGCTCCATGTGTATCTTGTTTTTACATGACATTAGTCGAGAATAAAAACACGTCGTGAGCAACTGACACAATGGAGAGCAACGTCTCGAGAGAAAGGCGCAATGTGAATGGAGGCACACCAGTGTTCTTGGTTTTGAATGCCTTTTTCAGGCTGGTACTGAGGAGCAGCAAAAGAAAATGTTAGCAGGGAAATATTTCACAGCTTTTTGAACATAATGTAAATTATACAAATAAGGCATCCATTTTTTTTTATTACAACTGTACGGCAATGAAGTTGCATATAGTTATTAACAAAGGCACAGTCCTGAATTACGATTGAATGTACCACTCAAGTCGTTCAAGTGTCCTCACATAAAAAAGTTGATCGCAGCTGCGTATCCTGTCGGTGCTGTCGGTATCTTGTCGGTGCTGCTCAAAACTTGAATCTTCAAAATGTGCCTAGAAGAAAAAAGTCAATCTTAACAACAATATTTAAACAACACATAATGCACTTGAATTAATCGCTCGCGAGGCAGAATGCTTGCTCTCGCGCGTTTTTTTACCTTTTGGAATGGCAATTGATTATGCCCTGTAACTAATGCCGTACGGGAGTTTTTATGGGGCGGTTCGCCACAGAAATCTTTGCAGACTTTAGTGACCCCTCATACGCAGTTTGGCAGTGTTGCAAGAAAGAATCAATCATATATTTCATCCCCGTGCGGAATATCAGCACAAGGAACGCAGGGGACAATTTTTTCGGCGACCCGATGAATATCCAGCACACGGCAGCTTCAAAATCGATTGCCGAAGATTGCGCAGTCGCCCAGCGATCGCTTTTGTCGCTTGGTATCAACCAATTTTTTGTCGCAGTGACGAGAATCGCGCCTTTTCTGTCGCAAGCGTGAACGGTCTGGGCCTTTCGGGGATGTTTTATAACCAGGCTTAGTTTTGAACATTCACGTTTCATGCATGCGTAATCCGGCATAATCAAGCCACGCAAACAATCCACTTGCGCGCACGCTGCATTCGCACGCTAAATTGCCGCTCGGCTACGTCGCTACGTGCAGCCGTCGCTGGAAGCCATCAAAATGATCAAAACAGGCCGTGCCGTGGCCTCCGCTACCGGCGCGCAACGGCGCTGCGGCGACGGAGGAGACGTTGAGGACACGACGACGCTCGCTGAAAGCGTTGCAGGTGCAGAGCACTTAAATAATAGCATATAGCTGCAAGTACGCGTGCAAAAAACATGAAGCGAGGTGCAATACTCACAGCACAAACACGAGAAGCAGCAGTGGGCTCCCAGCGGTTCCTTTTCACTGGAACGAGCCAGCGCTTTTTTCGGTTCGGGCTGGCCGGGAAGCGGAACATCCGTGTGCCTTTTCTGCAATGGTTCGTACATTGCGGAACGCAACAGCCGGGCATTTTTGGTGCTCATACAACTCCCAACACGTTCACCGAGCTCGCATATTTATGAAAAGCTTCCCGTGGTCAACAAAAGTCACCGCGAGTCACAGGCGGCAAGGACGCAGCCCTACGCACACGGCGGCAGTGAACCAACTGGGGAACAACATGGCGCCGTATCGGCCCCGTTGCTATGGCAACGTGTGCTGGCAACGCTGCCCGACGGCGGAAGGCGGCACGAGCTGTGTCAAAGAGTGGCGCCACCCTAAACGACGAAGGCGCGGCGCATGTAGGCTCCCTAACAACGTGCGCCGCACCCCGGATTTTGCCCTCACCGAAGCCTTTCCCACTTTCCCCTTCCCTACCTATCCCCTACCGACCCATCTATCCATAGCAGCACTCAAGCGCAAGAAAATGGAATAAACGTGTCTTCAATCAATCAATCCTCACCGAAGAGCCCACTGACTCTGCGCCGACGACGCGCACACTTGTGCGTGGCGCCCCATCGCCCCTTTCAACTAAAGGGAAGTACGTACCAGTACCTTAGATCATGTAACTGGGACGTTGATGTAAAATAAACGTCTTCCCTCCTATACTAAGGAATAAGTTTGCGCATGCACGAGGACGAAAGACGAAAGGACAGGACGGGCGCAGGTTGCGCCCGTCCTGTCCTCTCGTCTTTTGTCCTCGTCTTCTGCGCAAACTTATTCCTTAGTACATCATGAACCAACTAGCCAGCAATCAAGTCCTACTAAGTCTTCCCTCCGCACCCTGGGCATTTTCTTTTGTCGCCCCTACTCCACCTGCCCAATAGAGGCGGTGTTGAGTTGGCGCGACGGCGTTTCAGTATCGTGAGCGTGCTCAACTAGCTCGAACCCACGCTGGTTCCTCGCAGTGTGCATGAGTGCATGCCTTGTGCGATGCTACAGGGTTGTGCATATTGTGAGGTAGAGACCACAAGTGTTGACAACAAAGAACAAGGTGCGAGCTTATCACAGAGCGGCAGCTTGCTATGGCCCCCGAGATAATCAGCGAGGTGGTTCACATGCGCTGGAGATGCCGAGTGCAGAAATTCAGCATCGGGAGCACCGATTATCAGCAGCCGAAGATGCGCCGGTGGCTATCGTAATCTGCCGCTCTGTGCAAAGGCTGGCTCCGGCTTCTTCGTTATTGTTAGCACTTTTGATGACTGTACATTGTGTTCAAAGGCGCATGCTCCTTTGTGCCCGCAAACAAGTGCGCAATGCACCCCCCCCCCCCCCTTACTCATGTGCAGTAATTGGGGCTTACGGCCCTCAAGGCAATCATTAGCAAGCAAGTAAAGAAATTACTTTAACAAAGCAAGCAAAGAAAGAAATTACAAAGCAAGCAAATAAATAACTTTCTCAAAGCAACTCTAGAATCGAAAAATAGAGTGCGACATAGACAGCGACACAAGAAAGAACGACGGGACAGGCGTCGTTCCTTCTTGTGTCATTGTCTATGTCGCTCTCTAATTTTCGATCATAATGTACCACTTGCCCAACAGCTTTGTTTAATGAAACTCTAGAAGTTTCCTTTTTAACTTACACAAAATATAATAGTTAATGCTCTATTTCAATCGGCACTGACCAAGGATAGCGACTATGTGACAGCTTGGGGGGCACACAGAAAATACAAGCGAAAGTTTAGTTTGCTTGCCTTCCACATGACGCCCTCGAATACTTCGCATAATACTACTACTACTACTACTACTACTACTACTACTACTACTACTACTACTACTACTACTACTACTACTACGACGACGACGACGACGACGACGACGACGACGAATACTAAGCATCGAATACTACGCATGCTAATTTAAGGGCCAGGAAGGCTTTACTGGCTCCGTTGTAAGCCATTGTGGCCATAAATCACGTCGAAGCATGGGCACATGGAAGCTCTTTTTCTTTGGGCTACTATATAGTACCTGTTGAGGAACTGGAGCCGGGGCCATAGCAACGCTCAGAACGCCTTTATTCCACTTCGACTTCTACTGGCTAACGATGGTGATAGTGTACATTACAAGCTCGCCGTCTTCGTCTTTCCTCAACATCCTCCCTCCCACGACAATGATTGATGCGCACACAGATATGCACAGGACCCACGCAGGAAACACCACAACAATAACAGGCAATTGAGAATCCTGGTTGTGATCCGTTTAGCCGGTCGGTCTCAGGACGTGAGTTGCTTCCGTTTGAACCGGTGCTTTAATGGAGTGATGCAGCTTCCTTGTCCCGGCTCTGTTTAGCGCTGGCAAGGAAAGTCCAACAAAATTCTGAACCGGTGTTGGAGTTGGATAGCGGGCGATCTTGGGTCGAGGGAGTTAGCAACGTTGGACTGACTGGTTTTCCTCGTGATTAGGGCGGCCGTTTCCGTCGGTAGGAGTGAACAGCAGTCGGCATCCATCTCCTTAGCGAGAATGGGTGTCCTCTTCGTTGTTGAGATCCATATGTAGCTAGTTTCATATGGTGTCCTCTGGCCCTGTGCCTAAGTATCTCTGTCCTGCGACGATATAATCTGGTGTTCACGATGGCACCTTTGGCACGATGGCACCAGTAGCCACAACTGAATGCTCCTTCTATCTCGTCGCACACTCGAGGGGGTCTGGTTCGTCGGGCTCTTCATTTTTCTGCGGTATGAACTCGCTCTGCGGCTGCGGCGTGACACAAGATCCAGAGTCGACGACGCATACCGAGACTCAGTGGCTGCCTCCAGGGTCGCTGCTGTCAGCGATTCGTTGGCGGGGACTAAAAGTTCTCCAAAGGCAACTAGAGAGGGGGTGGGACCGCTGCGTGACGTTCGCAGAGATGCAATTAAAATGACGGTTTCAAGAGGTCTCCACGAAGGCTTGCCTTGGCTGTCTTACGGGTTTGTGCAGACTTAGCCATTTTTCGATAATTTCTCACGAAGCAGCAAATTAGTTCGAATAATAATTGCAGGGTATACGTCCGATTCTTCATATCCCTTTGTGTAGTCTTACAAATCCAATACATATCTGATATGATTGTCAAGCTGTACGAGGTTGGTCTGTTTTTGCTGTGCGCATTTATAAAGGGTTTTCAGAATGAATAGCTGGTTTCGCAGATGGCTGCTGCGCCGTCTGCCGCGTTGACGAGGTCCAAAATCTGTACCCGGAGGGTGTCTCTGAGCTGTAGCAGTTGGCCCACGTCGTCCAAATCGTCTACGGGTACCATATGGTCGGTGTGGAGCGTCCAGCAGCCGGCCATGGCGGGCGCCGTCCGAGGGCAAGGCGTCCGGTATCAGGGGATCAAGTTTCCCAGGCAGGAGTTTCTCAGGCCTCGCGTGCCTCGAAGATGCGCTGAGCCGTCTTGCAGTCCACTGGGCTGTTCCCCCCGGGCTTCGGCATCAAATGTTGAGGAACTGGAGCCGGGGCCATAGCACCGCTCAGAACGACTTTATTCCATTTCTACTTCTACTGGCTAATGATGATGATGGTGTACTATACAAGATCGTCGTCTTCGTGTTTCCTCAACAGCATCCTCGATAAACCGCAGCGGTGCGCATCAACTGTCGTCAACAAACCGATGCCCACCGTCCCGTGGCAATTTGTGGTTGCCTCGTCGCTCACCGAGAGAGTCGACGGAGCGCCTTGGTGCAATCCCAAGATGCATCGCGAACGGCGCCGGCGAAGCGGCTTCCTCCGCCGTCTGTTGCAGCGACGACGCGTCGACGCCCTCGTGTGCAGGCGGAAACGGCTGTATATTGCTGCTGACGAGGATGAGTTAATGCTTGCGTATTCATCAGACAGCGATGCGACGCGCCCAGAACGAGCGTTAATAACTGCCAGAGATTGCACATGAGCACACAAACATTATGTGCCATGTAGGAATTATGCTTACTGCAAAGAAGGCTGCACAGCCAACCAGTAGGAGTAAATTTGAAGCTTTGCATTCGTTTTGTTCGAATGAGATGTCACGCACAGTCAGGTGCCTAGACCATGAAGGTCCTACATATTTCGCCGTAGCTGAGGTCGGACAGACCATGACTGCAGGAACTCGCTATGTTGTGGATCTCAGAAGACGAGAAGCAGCTTGTAGGTGGCTGTTTAGCAGGAATACGTTGTCACGCATGTGTGAGAAATACAGGCTGTGAGGTGGCTTTCAATAAATATCAGTTTGTAGCGGCGCTGTGTCATATTGAGCTGTTTTACTGGAACTTGTCAACGCTTTTATGAGTTGCTCTCATAGCCCAAAAGATGGTGCTAGTGTAGAACCGCTCAGTCTGTCCTCGATGAACGCTCCGTGCCGGTGCGCACCGTCGTGGAGCACTGTTAATTGCGCCGGTTTTGGGGTCAGCCCCTTTGCGTGTTTATCGAGGACGTTATACGAAATCGGCTCACGTAAAATATGCCTCAGCGTCGGTAATGGTTTTTCCACGGGCGAAGGGAGCAAACGGGCCTTTCTGGAGAGAGAAGGGCGACAGCAAGAGATTTGTGGCTCAAATCAGGGTACTAATTAGAAATTACAAAATAGAATTAGGATTAGAATGACAAAATAGAATTAGAAAATAATAGGTAAACATCACGTTTTAATTTCCCCCTGAGTAGAAATGGTCCGGCCAACATTTTTCCTGTCGATGTTATGAGCACAATTACGGCTTCCTTCACCTTGTACTCCACTATATTCCATTATCTCCACTATACTCCACTTCCACTGTACTCCACTATATTCCTCTATTATCTCTCGCAGTAATGCGTTTACCAATGTGGTCTTCAATCGGATACCGTCGTTACAGCCCGCGGTCACAGGTCAGTTGTTTCGTCGGTCCACGAAACACCACATCTAACCGTTCGGCAGTCCTAGGTAAAGTGCAGCTTGAAGCGGCAGTAGCAAGATACGCGGGGGGGACGCCATCATGCCTCACAGCAGTTCCTGCTCCTCCTTGCAGGCGCTGCTGAACGTGCGCAACCGGCAGCTGCAGTGGCTGATGTCCGAGCTGAAGCAGGAGCACCTCGAGACTCTGCTGCAAGTGGGCAGGCTGCGCAAGCGGCGCGGCACTCACACCGGCCCGAAGGCCGTCATGGTGGACCGGGCCGTGTCGGCGGCCATCACCGGCGCTGACGTCGCCGCCCACCAGCCAGTCACCGAGTCCTCCGCGGCGCGCTACGACGAATCGCGCTACGCTAACCTGCCTTCCGTCACCGTCAACATCGAAGACAAGTGAGACGCGCATCAACCATTTTGTACACGGCGAAAGTTAGGCTGCTTGGCCAACTATTTTATAGTCCTTTGCTAGACTCTCTCAACTGTCAGCTAACACGTAATGGAACATTAATACAATGCTAATAGCGCAATTCGTAGCCAGCATCGACTCAAATAGTTTATTTCGCATCAGCAAACAGGCAAACCGATGTGCTGTAGCTGTTGTGAAGCTTGAGCCGCATCCTTACCATATAGCGGGAGGTTGCCAACAGACGAGGGGGCACAAGCTACCAACGTATCCAAGCTTGCCAGCGTGTGAATGAGGAGACGACAGTTAGTGTGCACTTGCAGCTTCGCGCATGACTCGCCAAAATGATACGAGCCCCCTGGTGCTAGAATGAGCTTACTGTATTTTGGAACTGTTACGAAGTTATGACTGCCCAGTAAAACTAAGGGAAGTTGTTTTATCCAGCAAATTTTCTAAATATAAAAAGAAGAGCATGTCAGAAGGAACGGATGCTCGTACCTCCCAATTCACGTTCCTCACAAGCTTTTGAGAGCAAAAGCTCTTCTACGCCGTCTTTCGCAAGGTCATTCACGGCATTGCAATGACCTTCAGCCGCCGGAGCGCAACCGTGGCAGGCGTGAGTCGTCACGTCACGAGATTCGCTGCGGAGAGTTATCGCAGCTTGACTCGCTCGGAGCCTCTCCGCTAAGCGAGGGTTGAACGGCTGCTTCGCCGGCGCTTCATAACTCAGTCTCACATGGACGGCGTGCCGGCTGGGCCGTCTGAGCGTGCGCTTCAGCGCAAGCGAAAGGGTGAAGACAATAATCCAGTAGGTATAGCTAGACGGCAGACCGCGAAAAAGCAGGGATGTGTACTGCTTTCGCACTATGTCCCATGGTTGCTGCACCCAAACCGTCTGCCATTTCTTACGAATAAATTGCTTACTCCTAAAGCAATTTTATTGGGAGCGCAGGATACTGTTCCTCATCATCAACATCAACAACGAAGGCCTCTCCCATCGACCTACAACCGCTCCTGTCCTGCGCTGCTCGAGTCCATTCTTTGCTTCCGAATTTACTTATTCTGTACATCCATCCAGTTATTCGCCTTTCCCTTCTTCTGGAACCGTCTCTCGGTATCCAGTGGTCCAGCGGTTGTCATTTCGCCTGACTACGTGGCCAGCCCATGTCAATTTCTTTTTCTGTATTTGATCTCTGATATTATTTGAGTTTGTTGTCTGATTCAGGAAGCTCGTTTCCTCTCCCTCAACGTTACTTCTATCATTATTCTTTCCATGGCCTGTTGAGCCGAACAAAGTTCGCTTTCATATTTTTTTTTTCGTAATAACGGTTTGTTTACGCCACTGTTTAAATGTGAAGTATAGTGTGCCAGCGGAATTTCAGAAATTAGCTGCTTAATCTCGTTAAGGGGCCTTGGTGATTTTTATGCATTAACTTGACACACGAAATATTACGAACGTGGTGTATTGAGGTGCCTCGCAGTTCATAGGACAACCTGGCCGGACAGGCTGCACTTGATGCTTTGTGCTATCGATTGACGTGTTGTTCATAGCTATTGCACATTTATAGTGCCATCCGAAACCGCGAATACTTATGGGGCCGGACTTACAAGGCATTTTGCTTACGTCTTAGGCCGGGCTCAGTCTGTTGCCGAAACTGTCGTAATATCTTTAAAGAATGACGTCATTTCACGTCTCAGTCAACCGAACTACGTGACACGCCGTTTTTTTTACGTCCATAGCTCACGATACGGCTTTTGCGTCCGTAGTCTGAACATAGCCTTAGAATGTAGTACAGCGCTCCGATCACGAATAAATGATGATGATGATGATGATGATGATGTCACTGCTGGCCGTGGCAGCGATGCCGCTACAGGCTATTAATCCACCACCGGCTGGCTTATTGAGAGCTGGATTCTTTGCGGTGTAGATACCTGCTGGACGCTACTAAGCGCTAAGATTTTTTTCTCATCTTGCTCGCCGGTGGGTATGAGCCAAGAGCTTTTGTAATGAGTGCTCTCAGCCCTCCCACGCCCAACAGACAATAACAAGGCGTCAGATGACATCGCACGACAACCTGATCCCCTTCACATGAACACGAGGACGCGAATAGAATCGTAAAACAATACAGGGAGCGGCAAAGGCTCCTTTCATCGCTAGAAATAACGGGACCGATGAGTTGGGAGACTGCGCTACTCAGTACGGATCCCGAGATCCAGAAGAAAGTGATCCAGCTGGCCGAAGGTGCCGCTGGGGCCCACGGACCCCTAGCCGCCACCTGAGGAGAAGTTGCACCCTCCAGTCGAAGTGGATCCAAAATAAAGCCGTTCTCTATCTTTCTCTCATCTTGACGGCGTTGACTGTATAACCACTTGGCTAATACGCAAAACGCGGGCAGGAGGAAGTTCTGGGCTTTATTATTCCCTAGTATTGCACCCCCCCCCCCCACTTTTACCCCCTGAAAGGAGACTAAATGGCATGAATGTGAATGGGCTATGCACATTAACAACCGGCAGACTCTTTCTATATGTTGTAAAACGATTTTTTGCCGTGCATGTGCTGCTTGTAGGCAGGTTAGTGATCATCGCATGTGGCTTACCTCTGACACCTCATTTCTTGCAGAGGCATCTCGGCGCAGGATGAGAGCCTGTACGCGTTCGGCAGAGGCGGCCGGGGCGTGCGAAAATGCAAACATGTAAGCTATCTTTCAATCAAGCGTGTCTAAATGCCGCAGGCCCAAATTTTCACCAAAACACTGATTCAGGAGTGGCGCTGCTCACTGCGACCCATTTTTAATTTCGCTGCAGAGTGTCATTGTTTTTGAAGGGACGTTGCGCTGGTTATGCTCGCAAAGACAGACACAGGGAAAACGTACACTTTCACGTGAAGATGGCGCACTAACAACTGATTTATTCTAAGCAAGGCGAAAACATATATACAGTGAAGCGCCCGTATAACGAAGCGTCTGGGACCGAGATAATAGTTCGTTGAGCGCGTTATTTCGTTATATGCGTCGCCAGCTTCACTGACTCCTTATAAAGCAGATAAGCATACTGAGAGAAGCCATAATAACATTTATACTGCAGTCGGTGAAAAAAAAAAAAAAACCCTCAACAGTTTGCTTTTGTGCAGTATGTATGACGTACTAAATGCATAACACCGCCGACCTGACTCAGGTCACTCACTGACTCAGGTCTCGTCACTCCATGACCTCGCGCTGCGGCGCGAATCAGGGAGTGCCGGGATATATATATCTGCAGCGCGTCATCACGGGTATACTCGTTACGCTTGGCTCCTCATCAAGCTCTTCATCACTGACCATTTGTAGCAAATGCTCTCCTGACCATTTGTAGCACCCCTTTTCTCTATGACAGCCTCTACGATGTCGTCAGTTCTCTGGTCAGAGTAAACCAGGACCTGGTCGTTAACCGAGGCGTAATCGTCGGCCGTCACAAACTACGTTGCGCCGCAACACGCACTGTACGTGTTTATCGATTCCTGCAGCTCCGTGGCAGAACTGGATGGCTCACAGTCGTCAACAAATCTGTCAGCTGCGCGTTAGCACGTGTGCAGCTAGACGTATTCGCTATCAAACAATAGTTCAGCGATTGCGAACGCATGAGTTTTTTTCGTTAAACAGGCAAATTCGCTGTAGTGGTATTCGCTGTTGTGGCGTTCACAATACATAGGAAACATATCATTCTGGCCATGCCATATGGTCTGCTTCGTTGTACAGGCTATTTCGTAGTAGAAGCGTTCGTTGTAGCGGCGTTCGAGTGTATTAGAAGCAGAATGAGACAACAAATTCCGGAGAGAAGAGAAAAGGGGGCTGCAAGGGTAAAGTATGAAGATAGCGTGCGTCAAAGCCGGTCCACGTGCTGTCGCTAAAAAGATTATCCTGAAAATTAAATCTCACGCTGGGTGAGCGTGATGGAAGGGGTGCTCACATATTCTCCCTCACGCCCTGACATCATGGCAAACGCTCCAAATATCTCACGGGGCATTTTATCTTCCGCGCGGAACAAAATGGTGGCCTCATCAAATGCGACGGCACACTTACACCTCGCACGGTGTGCAGCGAAATTCCCTACTGTACTGACCTGTTGGCAGGCATATCTGTCTTCTCGGAGTCTTTCGTTGATACAACGACCTGATTGCCCGATGTAACAACGACCGCAACACAAGAGTATTTATACACCCCTCTCTCAGCGCAATTCGCAAATTTGCGCGAGTGCTGAATCTTGCGCGTTGCCTTATGTGCGCCGTTTTCTTTCCTCGTCTCAATATCCTTGCAAAGCCCACAGAGCTTTAGAGATGCAGTAAAAACAACAGGTACATTATGCTTCCCCCCGACTTTTTTTTAATCTCTGAGAAGCGGGAACATATGGCGGCGTTTTCCACAGATTAAAAAAAAAAGCTGGGGTTACCTAGTTTATAGGAAGGAAGACCAGAGAACACGCAGTGCACGTACACGGAAGTGCTGTCCTTCCGGCCGCTTCGCCGACGCTTGGTCCCTCATCGTCGCCTTTGATGGCACGCCGGTTAATTGGGCTGCCTGTGCGCGCCCTTCAGTGCAAGCGAAGGGATGAATCCAATCATCCAGTAGGCATAGCTAGACGGCAGGCTGCAAAATATCAAGCAAGGACAGACTTTCGCGAAACACTGTGTGCTTAGTCTTTGCTTTCGCTCCTAATAACTAGGTTTCGAAGTGTTTAACCTGAACCAATTTTTCTTCTCGTGGCATAATCATAATCTTCTGAAACTTGGCAAGGCACACAACCCCCCCCCCTCCCCGAGGGAAAAATAACGGTGCCGTCAAGCTCGTTCATTCATTGCTCGGTTGGCCTTAGTCATTAGGCGTTGCAGCGGAAGTGGAGCTGGGAGGACACGCGCACTAACCCTGCAGCCGCTATGGAGGCTACATGTAAAGCCACTGTAGCCCTCCTGGTGCACCGGTGCAAATGCAAGCTGTATTAGCGGCTCGGTAATGTTTATGGCGAACAAACGTTTATAAAATTATTTCTTATATCAACCAAAGCAAGCCTAGAAGTTCTTCATTCAAAGCTTACCCAAGAGCGTTATAACTGAGTACGCGAACGCAGAATGAGAACATTCCCAGCACCCTTGGTTCGATTCTTCAAAGGGGCCATGAATACAAAGAAAATTTGTTCCCTTTAAAAATAGTACTCTCTGGTTACTCAGTTAGCTCTACCAGCCACGATAGACGTTTTTTTAATAAAAAAAACGCAATAAATAAGGAAAAACTTTTAAACTTCGCGCCACAGTGGCGTAATACATGCAGTAGTGACGTGATATAACGCCGCACTAAAAATGAAGTCGTGAGTGTGTGAGCTGCACGCTACCATTCCAGTGGTACACTCGAACGGGACTAGATGTCCCACTACAGTCGCCCAGTCATGTTTTTTTTACGGTGGCTTAGGTCAGCGGCCGCCAATCGCGCAAACAAGTTTCTGTGACGTCATTGAGAAATTGCCAAAAGTTGCTGGGGAATCACCGCTCGTTTGGGTTTTCTTTATTATATCGATGATTTGTTTGAATCTTGCAACAAAATTGCTGATCGTTACCAGGACAAAGAAGTTCTTGTATCTGGGATTTGTAACTTGTACTTTGTCCTTGTACTTTGTACTTTGTACTTTGTACTTTGTAACACTTTGTAACTTTGTAACGTGTACTTTGTACCCTTTAAAGAGTACGTGAAGACAACGTAAGGCCCAGTTTTATTTGAAGCAACCTGCGAATGGTAACTCCCCCAAATTTAGTCCAGCGCCGAAAGACGTTCTTACCAGAAAAAAAGGCCACAAATATTGACAAACTCTCATATTTCACACTAGAAAACGTCGGCAGTGATGTCATTGGTGAGGCGCCAAAACATAAGGATCAATATGTTAACTTCTTGACGCCACTGCAGTCATGCAGTCATGGTTATTGTCAATAGTTTTCGTCGGCGGTTGCAAATCGTGCAAGCTGGTCCCTGTTACGCCACAAGGAGAGTGCGGCAAAGTGGCTGGTGAGTCACCACTCTAGTCTCAGCTGTCCTCTTTACCAAAGGCTTAAGCATTTCTACGTGGACTCAACGAGGAAACACTTCTGTCCGTCTGTAACGTTGTGCCACACTTTCGCCGCATACGACAAGGCTACTAATAAAAGGCGCTAGGGCCCTCACAATTTTATATACACGACCGCTTATATAGCTCCTTAAAAATGTACTGCCAGCAATGCATTGTGTACGGTAGTGAAACCGACTTTAAAAAAGGTCTTTATGGAGGTATGTAATAAAACGCCCATTCACAACCTTCATACTTTCATGTAAGACCGCCCATGTTTATCACAAAAATGTATTTTTAGCAGTGCATATGTGTAAATAGTGAAGCCCACTTTAGAGTTGCTTGGTGTATAGGGTTTAATGGGGATACATGGGCTCTTATGGAGCTATGTAATAAATCACGCTGGGCCTACACACCTTGATATTAAGTGCAGAACACTTTAGGCGCTCACCTTGTCGTCCTAGCTCTGAATTTGAACCAGCGGCGCCCCCTGTCGATCCGCGCCGCATCTTTTGCTCGTACCGCTCTTCGCCGGTCCGCGTATCCCGTGCGCACTGGGCCAGCGTGACTACGCGAAGCGAGCCGGGCGTGAACTGTTCTACGGCTTCGAATAAATAGGAAGCCCTGAGAAATACTAAAAAACAAAGGCTACTTCACCTGCGGGGAAACAAAAACAAAAAGAAATTCCCCCGCACCTCCCCGAAGGGAATCGTGCAGAAATGCGAACGCATTGGGTGCACCGATGAGTGTGTTGCGAGTAATGGCGTAATTAATGACGAGAGTGTGAACGTAATCATTTATTCATCAGCACCTGTTTGTGTTATCGTTGTACCTGACGGCCACAATCACTGCCTTGTGATCGCTAAAGTGCACGGTCAAAGGGTCTTTGAGAAGCATGCGCGCGTCACAGTTTCGCGTAAATACCAGATCAATGCAACTCCCGTGAATGGTAGTGGGGCACGTGTCGAAGCCGGCAGAGAGACAATGCATATAGTGCCTGGTCTGCATGTACTCGACCAGCCACTCGCCACTCTTCTTGCGCACGTCAACGTTGAAGTCGCCAACCAAGACTATGGGGTCAGAGGGTTTGGAGCGCACGCGCACACTTTCCACAGCCGCGTCCAGAAATGCATTCGCATTTACGACGACGACGACGAAGGCAGAACTACGAGGCGCGAGCGCACGTGCGCGCGCTCACGTGCGCTCGCGCTGGAGGAATGCAGGCGCACGCCGCTCGATGGACGCAAAACAACCCCCGACTAATAAATGCATTCGCATTTAAAAACTAGACGCCAGCAACCATATCTTCGGCATCAACGCAGAAATTGAGACCCAAACGGGGCCCTCTATATATATAGCCCTGGAAAATGGTGTGATTCAAATGAATAGTTCAAAATGCAAGTGCGGCTGGGAGTAAGCAAAAAAAAAAAATGAAATATAAATTTTAATCCGTCAGCATTTTTCGATAATACCCCAGAGCCCAATCTGTGTAATTCCTGGCATTTGCACAATAACGCACAATGGGAGATCGAAGTTAACACGTCGTAATAGTGTAACTGTAGACCATTTGTCGAGTGAAGTGAAAAATACATACAGGAAAAAAGAATAAAAATGAACTTGCTATGTCGAAAAGTCTACCTATTCACAACAATCACACGATTAATAAAACAAAATTATAAAGAACCCGGAAATACAACCCGAATAATACAAAAAATATTAATACGCACCAAATCCCAAACGCCTTGCATTCGCACAAAATGGCATAATTATTAAAACATTTGTCGTATAATAAAGTAAATGTATGTTATTTTGTATAAGAAAAACTAAAAATACCAATAAAGCTAGAGGTGAACTAATGGGACAAAAAGAAAACCAATTCGCCGCACTCACCTGTTTATTGATTTCAAAATAACACACACCAGAAAAGCAAACGAAACACGAACAAATCAGAAAAGCACCAATCTGGCTGCAAATAAAAGCCTCAAGATGAACAGAAGCGGCATAGGAATCCATACACACGTACAATTCTCTAAATTTCTCGAATTTTGTTGATATTTCACGTACATAATCCCTTGCTTCGTTTCTGCGCTCGTCGGCAAACCCAAAGCGTTTTTTCTTTTTTTTCGAGGAAGCTGCTGGACGGCTGCCAGCCGCGGCTGGGGCTAACACACGGTGACGGCGATTTTACCATTTTACATGAGTAGCCATGACAGCCGAGCAGAAATTGTCCACGAAGTTGCCGCGTGCACGGGATAAGCCATCTGTGCGTCCAACGTAGGACACACAGTAGCAAATAAAACGCTTATTTAAATGTTAGCACGACGAGCGCTACTCAAACTGTCGACCATCGAAATTAGTGTACACGTCACTCGAAAAAGGTGCCCGCACAAATTTGTGATATGAAATGCGGTTTTGCTGTCGTTCCTGCGTGCGAGGGCAGCTACAAAAATGCAGAGGCATATGCTCCCACATACGCTGCTGACGAAGAAATGCTGGAACCAAGCGTTGAGGTGATCAGATGGCTTCTCGGAGCGCAAGGGACCATAGTACTATGGTGGCCTTTTCTACCCGTACGAGCAAAATATGCCGCCGCGGCTGCCAGGAGGCGCTGCTTGTGCCGCTCAAGTAGCAGCGCACTATAGGAGGCGCTGCTTGTGCCGCACAAGTAGCAGCTCTTAGAGCACCAAGGCGGCGTCCCGGGGTAACACTGTTGTTCGCGGCGTACCCCAGAGGCTTCGAAAGCCAAGGGGTTTATATAGACATAAGCGTTCGAAACTCGTGAAACGCTGTCGCTTGTCATACACCTTCCCGTTGTTTAGAGCAAAGAAAACTATATATATTGATTGATTATAGGGTTTAACGCGCCGACGCAACGCAGACGATGAGGCGCGCCGTAGTGGAGGGCTCCGGATTAATTTTGACCACCTGGGGATCTTTATCGTGCGCCGAAATCTCGTGCACACGGGCGCTTTTGCTTTTCGCCTCCATCAGAAAAGCGGCCGCCGCGGCCGGGAATCGAACCCGCGACCTAAACTATAGGTACATTTAAGGAAAAATATACGCAATAACCGGTGGCGCCCACGTTCCTTTAGTTAAGGACGCCCGTTGGGTTGGTTTTTACGATATTAAACACAAAATGTGGCAGTGCAACGCCGGCACGTGCGGGGAGAAAAGCACAAAGCCCAGAGTTACTGGATATCCCGCTGGCGCAGTTTCAGGCAGGGGGCGAGCGAGCACTGCGAAGGCGGGAAATTGGAATTCCATTTGGTGGTAACGGTGAGCGGAGAACGGCGCTACAGCCCGCTAAGGCGAATCACTGCTCTGCACTTCCGACAGCTTTCACATTGAGTGGAACGGCTTTAATTTTCATGCTCAATATGCTGTCTCTGAAGAAATGTTTTCCAAGCAATGCATTTGTATATAGTTTTGAATGCTACTTAAAGTATGCTCGGTGTATGTCCTAGTTTCGAATGCTTGCGCATTATCCGGTAATTCTCAGCGGAAAATTATTTGGAGTTGCATTATAATTCGCATAGCTTTTATTTGGACGTGGCAACCTGTCAATCAAACCAAACTTGTACTTTGTCTTCAACCTTTTGAAGCTGCGCTCTGAGGCAAGTGTGCGTGCGTGCGTGCGTGCGTGCGTGTTTTTCAGTTGGATGGGTGACTTTGTTTGTAGGGTAGTTCAGGAATCAGGATACGCGCTTTTTTCGGTATCCCTGCCGTGCAGGAGAGCCAATCGTGGAGATCGCCTGCGCGTCTGGATTTTGCTTTTGTCATTTCGGGAGAAAGCTCGCTGAAACCAGCGTGTGAGTGAATTACGGTTTTGAAGGAATTGATTGCGCCACGGACAAAGGGGGTGCGCTTGTGTTTCGTTGCCGGACGCTTCTCGCTTTTCTAAATGCGGAAACAAGAGGGGCTTATTGCATCAAATGTATAGCGAGTAACGCGAGCTGTAATGTCGATCAGAAAATGCCACCGTGAGGGCGGCACTTGATAGTTTGAAATGGTAGCGAGAACGTCAATAGGTTGCCAAGAAAAGTATCTTGTTGCCGGTGACTCTGTTGCTTTTAACGCGTTACTTCCAACATTGAGCGTAGGTGATTGTTGTATTGTTGGACGGCGCCAGTTAAATCTTGGAGTATTGCGCAGACGTCGATTTGAATACAAGAGTAAATACATGCACCTGTTAGAAGAATTTTCTTTCAAAGAACACCGCTGTTGTCTTTACGCTATTGAAACATAAGCAGGCTTGGAGAAGCCGCTTTCGGCGCTGCGTGCTCCATATATACGGAGGCCTTTTTCCTTATGGCAGGCGTCTATTTCTGGTCCAGGTAATTTATTTTTCATTCGGGGGCTTTATAGCGCAGATATCAGCGATTTGCAAATGTTGGAGCGGCAGACTGCAAATGTATCTGGAATTCTGATATTCCTGTTTCCCCTATCGGCCATCGCTGCCTGAGGGGCTGAAACCACTCGCTCAGTGCAAACGCGAACAGAACGACGTGCCTCCATTCGCACAATGCTTGCTGCGTTCACCGAGGCGGGGGGGCAGAACGCGTCACGCTTCCAGCGGTTAAATCGCGTTTTATATCCGGCAACCCAAGGGGGAAACGGGGTTGCGCAACCGAGCGAACAAAACAACGGCGAACTGAAGAAGAGGGAAAGGAGAGAGCAAGCTTTGAGGGGTGCTGTACCATTATGTCTGTCGATGGAATCGATAGTGACGCGACGGAGAACGAAAAGTACCTGGGCAGCGGAGCGGCGCCGCAGAGTAAGCGAGGTCTTTGCGGCGCTCATTCTCTTGGTTTTCTGAACCGGCGTGGCTGGTCTAGGGACATTCCGTTCGCAGAGTTTCGCCCGAGCGGCCGAGCGCTTGCTGAAAAATAGAGCGGCCGCACACGGTTGTCGTGAGCAGCGCGCCACTGGTGTACACGTGTTTTGGATTCAGTTTTGGATCCGTGTTTGGGTTCGGTTTTGGATCCGTGGACACGTGTTTTGGATCAGTTTTTATCCTTTGCTGACGAACGGAGTCTCAACAAACGCGTCCGCTTGATATATCCGTCACGAATGTAATCAGCCTGAAGAAGTGTTTAATTCGCGTAAGCCCGATTCTTGCGCGTTATTGTCGTTCGCGTGAAAAGATGCGACAATAGTGAGAAGTTAGTAGCAAGTACAGTGTGAAAGAACAAATGGTACAGTTTTTTATTCTTTTCTTACCTTGGTTTCGACATAGAAAAAAATCGAGGGTCTTCCAGCAGCCGCGGTCGTTGTCCTCACAAACGACGCTAATTTCAGGATCAAATTTTAGAGCTAAAAAACACAACGAATAAAAGATGGTCGGCACGTGTCTTACCTTGCTTGCCTATTGTTGCCGCTAGGCATGCAAACAGAGCGTGAAATCACTTGGGGCAGGGTAAGGAAGGTGATAGATGTGTGAGGGACACTTCGATATGTGTAAATGGCAGAGTATGCACACGAAGGAACTCCTCCTGTCGTCTTCACCACTGCGCTCCAGAATGACCAATTAAAGGACCAAGTTTGCAAATTCGGCGAAGATCGAAGCTCAGCATATGATTTGATTAAAAAAGTGCATGCGTGCAGGGACAACACGCAAGGCGTGGAAGGCATTTTGCATAGCGCAGTGTCGCTGCGCAGATGCCCTTTTTCATCCAAATTAATTGCTTAGCCAGGTCATTCGTCAAATTTGCACACTAGGCCACTTGGATTGGTCATTAGGAGCGCTGTCGAGAAGACGATTTGCGGGGACTTCTTAGAATGTATACGCGGATAATTAAAGCAGTTAAGCACACAAAAATACCACGCTGACATTCTGTCAACGCATACGCTCGGTTCTCGGTAGATGCATAAACAAACGAACGAACCATGCTGCCCAATTGTCTTTTTAGTTGTTGTTGGCTTTTAGTGACGCCTCCCCCCTTCCCCCCTCTTTTTTTTTTTTTAAGCGGCACATTGGAGTTTTTTTGAAACGGTGTTTGTTCCGCGGCGCCCGCCGGTTTGCATTACATTTTTTCTTAAGTTCTTGTAGCGCACTAGTGCTCAATTACTGTGGCATTGGCGATTCTAGATGGGCGTGCTTCTCGTACGTGTGTTGCACAGTCTTATTTCACAATCCTGGTTATGAAATCGAGAATGACGGAATCCCGTCTGGTCGGGAAAAACATGCGGCAATTAAAAACTGGTCCGGACCAGGAAAGTAATAAAACAGACGTTTCGAGACGCGAGACGTTTCGAGACGTTTATAGCTTTCCTGCATGGAGTCAGTTTTTGATTATTGTAATTCTGGTTATAACAGACAAGCCGGACTCCAAGATAGTTTAATAGTAATTACTTAACTTTTGGTAGTCATCGAACGGTTTGCGATACTAAATGATTGGCCTAGTTCACTACAGCTATATTTAAACACTTCCCGCTACCTGTACAAATGCAGTACAGCCGGTAAAACGCTTGTCTATAACAGCGATTTCAACTTCAACTAGTTACTTAGGGAAACTGCCGAAACATACTCTTTCCTAACACGTTGGAGACAAAGGGGTTGGGCTTAGACTTCAGAACGCCGCAGTAGTTTTCTTCAAATCCCGCTCAAGCGAGGCAGGATAAGACTTTAAGTAGGAAATATGTGCTAGCGACAGGCGTTTTACCGGCTGAACATGCACTTTTTGCTCCTACGGCGTTCAGTCTTTTCGTGATTGAGAAACCATTCTGCTTTGCACACTTTCCTCTAAACGAAACCACTGAAGCACAGATGAGCAACAGCGGCGACCAGCGCATCTCAGGCTGTGCAGTTTGCGTAGAATAAAATTAACCTTGAGATACCCCAGCACAGCTGAAGCAAAGGATGGCAGGGGCCTTAAAAATTCGCGACCATGCGTTGCGGCGCTTCAGTGGGTATTTAGCTGAAACTGGCCCAGACCGGTGCATCGCCGGTTCGGCGGCTGGAACTAGTATTGTACTATTTCAGACAACTATGGCATTAATCCTGGCGTGCATACTTTCTAAATTAGTTTGTTGCCAATTGTGTTCTAGGCTATTTCGCTTTGTCAGAATATTTTCTTATTCGAAAAGAGAAGTTCTGTTGCGATTATCGTTTTGTTTTAGTTCAGCTGAAAGTTGGGCTGTTTGATACAGTTCTAAGCCCTGTCGCGAAATAAAACTGACAAGGCTAACTTTCCTTTTGAGAACGAAGGCATTTTGTACAAAGATGCATCTGTTCATTCCCACCTTTGCCTACCCCCCCCCCCCTTTTTTTTTTTTTTTGCTGGAGAATGAAAGAAACGGAACGGGCTCATGTATAGCTGTATTTTTCACCATTGCTATGTCTCGCATCAGATATGAACAGGTTTCTACACCTGTTCAAACAACGGGCCTTAGGCCAGGCGCAGCCTATAGTGTCAGGCCTCACCGCCTCCCCTCTCGCTTCTTGTGTACCAGGCCTTTCCCCAGCCCATTCCAACTCCTACCTATCCCTCCCCTTTGACGTCCCAACTCATGTCCTTCCCCTTCCCTTCCCCTCATACCTCACTGCTCTTCCCTTCTCCCTTATATTCTCCCTACTATTCTCCAACTCCGCTTCAACCTCTCTCCTTGCGCACTGTCCTTCTCCAAACTCTTCTCTACCCTCATATCTTCTCTATCCAATTCTCCTCTGTACAGCCTATTCACCTTACTGCCCCTCCTCCCCTCCCCATACACCTCATATTTTCCATTTACCCATTACTACTCCTCCACTTCCATTTCACCGTTCCCCTCACCTCTCCTACTCCACTTTTCCGGCTACTTTTGTTTCCCGCCTATTCTCCCCACTTCTTTTCTTTTCTCTTCCTATTCCTCTCTCCCCCTCCCATTTCTCAACTTGTGAAACTCCTGTTCCCATCTCCCTCCTCTAGACCAATCACCATCGCCAATTATCGCTCCAGTTAAGTTCTTCCCTTTTATTTGCTCGTTCGCCTTGCTGTTGGAGTAGCAGTTGGCTGCTGCCAACATGGGAATCGAAGACAAACTCCTTCTGCTGGCACCTTGAAGAAACAATAGATGCGATATCTGAGACTAGAGAACGTTTAATGCGTCTCCTCCTCTCTTCTTTACAACCTATTTACACGAGGTTTCATAGAGCTCCTTAACACAAAACACTCTTTGCAGCCCAATCAGGAAACAGAAATTCTCCTCCGTTATACGTCCAATTGGTTGCAGTCGAAATGCCCGCCCGGGGTTCCTTTGGGCCAACTACCCGGAGCACAACCGTCTTTCTCGCGTCGATCATTTGTCGCCTGCCCTCATTTCCCGTTATCTTGGGAACCCGGAGTTCTCGCGGTCAGCGCGGCCCGCCGATGAGTCACCTCGAACGGCCACAGCGCACTTGCATGGGTCCTTTGTAACCTGGAAGCAATTTGCCAACGCGGCGTAAAGTCATCGCGCGGCCGTCCGATGAGTCAACCTTCCGTCGCTCGGTCGGGTGGGGGGCAGTGAGGAGGCATTCAGGTGGCTGCGTGTCTTTAGAACCCAACATCTCCCCTCCCTCTTTTCTTCAACCTCGTATCCCCCACTTCAAGCACCCCCCTCCCCCACATCGCCATTCACTTTCAAATCACCATCCGTTTGGCGTTTTCCCATCCTCTTCTCTCTCTCCTCTCCCTCATTTACTGCCTTCGCTGTCTTTATACATACTCCCTCCGCTTCTACCCCCTCTACACTTCTCTTCCCCTCACTAATTACTAATTCCCGGTGGGTAAGAAACCCACCAGTTAGCAGAATCACCTGTAACATGTCAGGCTGACTTGAGCGATAAACGCACAGACAGGCAAAAATTTTACAAAAATTTTATAAGAATATTTGGCGTTGCGGCATACCGAGTGTTCGAAAATTATTCTAAAGTTGTCCAAACAATATTCGAAATTTCGAATAGCTTTGAAATGCAGTATTCGATTCGTTCACCCTATCGAACAAGGAAATAGTCGATTCTAAAATCTCACACATTCGCACACCTTTAGTGCTCCGGAAACAAAACCTGTAATAAGGAGTATGCCTCAGCCCAGACCTAACGTTTCAGCAAGGCTCTTTCCTTTGTCACGGCATAATGGAGGCAAGTCCCTTGTGGAAACATCGGAACCTGGCTGAGGCTGCCCCCTTATTCAGAATGCTGTTTACAGTGTGTGCGGTATGTGAATTATAGCGGACGGCACTTCAGAGGGCAGCTTCTTACACCTCGTAAAGGCACAAACTGCATGCCGCCTCTATGGAAACTGCAGCAGCTCAACCCGAGGGCTGCTATTTCGTTATTGTTGTCTAGCCACGGAACTAAGAAAAACACTCTTCTGGGGGATGAATCACTTGCCTCCATGAATATTTCCTTTCCACTGGTAAGCCCTATAACTGCGTTTTCCAGTAAAAACAAGCGCTGTAATTACCAGACATGTTTTCGTCATCGCCAGACATATTCCCGGGTTGCTGAGTCGGACTGAGTCGAAGGAAACATTTCTTCGCAAAATTCAATGTAGGAGCATCATTGTGCGCCTCGTCCTGGGTCCCATACAATATGAATTTCGTTTTTGAAAACGAGTGCTACGCCTAAGCCACACGCAAGCTTCTAGGAGATCCTCAATAAACTCAGTTGAAAGAGAGAGCATGTCTGGCGTCTCTCATTGCTTGTCGCCTCTGTCTTTTTTTTTTTTTTTTTACAGCGCAGCTGTTGTAGGCTATGTTCTGACCAAAACTGCATGCACGGACAGGCTGTTCAGAAAAAAGTCGCGTCGACAAAACTTGACCTTGCGGCAAAGCCAACTTTGTGGCGAATGTTCTGCAGCCCTGAATCTAAAGTAGGTATATTGAAAAAAGTTATACTAAAATTGGCCGTTAGGACGACATTATCAGTACGCCGAGTTTCATTTACTTGTCATAATTAGTTCGTTCACATGAAAGTTGTGAACGTTACAGAATTCCCGGCTGCTGCCAATACATGGCCGTCTACAGAGGGACGATGGCTTCAGAAAACGGCCGTAACTTGTTTTATCGAGAATATTCCAAAACAGAATACATGACAATCAGCCGTATACATTGCCTCTAACATTACACCGACTTTCATCTGCTTTTCTTGATTACGTAGTTCACAGTGAACTTGTAAACAGTGTGGAATACCTGTATGCTGTCAATACATTTATATTCTGTCAATGCATGCGCTCAATCGCAAATTGCAAACAATGGGTTTGTTTCGTGCACTTCTTGGACTGCCTCCGCTGGTCATCCTTCATTGCAGAGTAGAATGACACTGACCTTCTTCGCCCCCCCCTCGCAGTGGTGTAATTACTAATAAGTCACCTAACGTTGGATGCACAAAGCAGACAAGAATTACCGAACACTATGGGTCTGTTCCCTCACTTGGTTTTCGCGCTTGTCCTTTTTGTGCATACTTATAAGTTACGCTTTACTAATCTCAACAGTCGCACCTTAATCTTATAACTGCCTTGTCTGTCTTTGCATGGATGGTCGGTCATAGTAATATGAGGAATTTTTATTCGAAGGGAAGGCTTTACGTCTGTGGCAAACCATGTGTGCGTATTTTGCATGCGTCTGTGGGGGACTGGGAGGGGTAAAAAGGCAGGCTAACAGAGAGACTGGACGCACCTGCCGCCTTCTATCGCAGGTGTCTGGGCCCGAGGATGACCTCAACTGGGAAAAGTTGCAGTCGCATCTGCTTCCGGCCTTCTACACGTTCTGAACGAGCGGAGCGGTTCACGGCGGTCGCCCGGCTATTTGACGCGTCCCGTGCGGCGATGTTCACCGCACGGCAACAACATTCGCGGCTTCTTCAGCAGCGGCTCGCTGGAGGCACGCCGTGAAGCGCGAGCGTCGCCGAGCCGTCGATGCTGACCATGCAGCGCGGCTGCGCCACACACCGCACACGAGTAGTGCCTCGCGCGCAGCCGGCGGCCGCGTACTATACGCACAATTGGAAAATTTGCAATTTCTTTACTCTTTGGCGTTTATTTTAGTTTCCATCTCCTGGGAATTCGCTCCGTTTATCTTCGGTGAGGACCAGCTTCAGGAGCGTGTCAAATGGCTGCCTCTGTTGAAGGATCTGAAAAAAGCCAGAATTGTACGCTTAAAAAACCTTGGGGGTTTAAATGGACCCGTCAGCTTCCACTACGGATGTAAATCTGAAATTCGCCTTTTTTTTTTCGGAAAATGTAGTCAACGCATAGACGATTACTTCGTCTGTCTGACAGCGCAGCAGCTGCCATTGTAATGAGTAGAACAGGGTTTTAGTTTGCGGCTATAGTTCGTTGTGTTTTACCATGTGTGTACCTCGAGTTCCGTCACGGTGTCTTCGAATGCTGCTGCAGTTCCGAAGTCACGTTCTTGTAAGATTACGCTGATTTCTTTCAACCTTGGGCAACCTCCTGCAGGATGAAGTCGTCAAAACACATTCATATAGCGAAAAAAAACTGCTTAAATAACAGCATTCTTATGAAAACCGCACGAAGGCGGCGCTGAAAGGACGCGAGATGGACACGAGTGCTCACTAGCAACTGAATAGCGTTTACTGCAGAATTCATTTAAAAATAAGAATTGACGCCATTACAAAACAAACGGAAAAAACGCGAAAATTCTTGTGTAATTATGGGGAATAGGATAATGTTTGTTTTCCTTCCGAAATAAAAATTACCCCATTTTTAACCTGCGCTCAAGTTTGTCTTTCTTGCGTCTCCGTATTCGAATGTTTCAGCTTAACCAGCTGGCCGAACTTCAGTCTTTGGGTGTAGACATCGCAAAATGTGCTCCTGGTAAATTAAAGGCACTAGTCCCCTTTACCCACGGTTCAAAGGGATGCTAGAGAGAGAGAGAGTTTGGTGCATTTGTGTTTGTGAGTATGATTTGTAGACAATTGCATGGACCTCTTGTTCACGGATTAAATTTGATTCTTACCCTGGACCACTACTAAAATGCTAAAAGAAAAAAAAAACCCACGTATCTGCTTGCTTCGGTGCGAGTGTCGTCGAAAGGCGACGCTCTTCTTGCGCCACCCTTACACGTAACTCGATCCTATTTGCTCTTCCCCTCCTCGCTCCAACAATCACTGCAATGGAGGTTTGTTCAATTTTTCTTCTCATCGTTTCACGCGCCGAAGCTACACCTGGGCTATGAGCCACGCCGTAGTGGGGGAGGGCTTCGGATTAATTTAGACCACCTGGATGTCAATATTTTTCAATTGTTTCACTTCTCGCACGCCATGTCTGCCTTGTCGCTGGTCCTCCGTTTTTGTTTTGCTTGAAGCAGCACGAGACAGAATTTTTTTTTAGAGTTTGCTTTTGCTTCGCCTCTCTTGGGAACCGTTTTTTTAACCAGCAGGTTTTTCCATTTGCTGCCGTAAAAACTGACCTGAGGTATATTATTAAAAGAACGATGGCACTATGCATTGAAATTGCGAAAGCAGAGAATAGACCATTATGGATTACGTTCTTGGACATTAAAGGGGCATATGACAACGTAAACAAAGAACGGCTGTGGAGAATGCTGAAAGTTCCTTATAGCAATCTATAAATACATTAGAGTGCACCTTACATGGGAAGGACAGAAATCCGCACAGTAGGTCAACATCCATCGGGGACTAAAACAGGGATGCCCTTTGAGCCCAATACTGTTCATGCTTTACATGGCAGGGTTAGAAAAAAACTGGAAGAAAGTCAAGTAGGGTTTAGCCTAACCCATATGCTGCAAGGCGAAGTGGTACACCACCGTATTCCGGGAATGTTATACGCAGACGACATTGTTCTTTTAGCTGATAACCATACCGATATGCAACGGCTAATAAATATTAGCGGCCAGGAAGCCACCGACCTCGGGTTAAATTTTAGTGCAGAAAAATCGGGAATAATGGTTTTCAATGACGCTACCACTGACGCAGTGTCTATCCAGCAAGGCGAATTACCCAGAGTGAAGGAATCTAAATATCTGGGAGTGTGGATAAACGAAGGGGATAACTACTTAAGAACTCACGAGTAGCAACTTAAGGTTAAGGGAAAGCGAAACGCAGCTATAATGAAGCATAGAGCTCTGTGGGGGTATAACAAATACTATGAAGTAGTGAGAGGAATGCGGAAAGGAGTAATGGTTCCGGGTCTCACGTTTGCGAATGCTGTACTCTGCTTAAAATCAGACGTTCTATCAGGCCTTGAAGTAAACCAGAGAACGGTAGGACGTTTGGCCTTAGGCGCGCATGGAAAAACAACTAACGAAGCAGTTCAGGGAGATATGGGCTGGGCGTGTTTGAAGCTAGAGAAGCTCAGAGTAAAATATGCTTTGAGATGAGGTTGAGGGCAATGGATCAACGAAGGTGGGCAGCTAAGGTTTTTAGGTATCTATACTTGAAAAGCGTGGACACGCAGTGGTTAAGAAAGACCAGAAGGCTAACGATGAAAATACGAAAAGAACAGTGGGGAATCCAAAACAGCCAAGGTAATCAAAAAAGAGGCAAGGCAGGTTGGAACGAGTAAATGGAGGGAAAAAATGGAAGCTAAAACGTCGTTAGAAATGTACAGGGCTGAAAAATTGAACATCAAAAAGGAAAATTTCTACGATAATTCCCAGGGCAGTGCTTTGCTTTTTGAGGCTAGAGCAGGTTGCCTGCGAATTAAGAGCATCGTGGCGAAGTATTCACAAAATGATGGGGTATGCGTGGCCTGCGGTAAAGAAACAGAAACTATGCGGCACATAGTGTTAGAATGTGAGGCCATCCATCCAAATCTACATGAGGGAAATATTCGGCTTCCAGAAGCCCTAGGATTTAAGGGTATCAGAGAGGAAGTTAACTTCAAGGCTGTCGAGGGGACGAAAAGAAAATTAGAATGCTGGTGGAAGAAAAGCAGAGAGGGGAATATTGCCTAGGACAGTTACCACATGTAACAGAAAAAAAAAGTATTTTATTATTTATTTATTTTATTTATAACATACGGCGGACACTAGGTAGCAGGGTGGGCGATACAAGTAAACACATTTCAACAGCAATACACCACTTTATGACAGCACATTTGTGGTGGCTAGGTCATTCCACTCACTGATGGTGCGTGGAAAAAAAGAAAACTTGAAAAGGTTAGTTTGTGCAAAGTAAGGAGTAAGCGTGTGGGGTTGGCGGTGCCGGGTAACTCTTGTTAAGGGCGATGCAGACAGTTAATGGTCGAGTGCTAATTTGTTACCTACGAGTAGGGAAAGAAAGTCAAGTCTCAATTGCTGTCTTAGATTTTTGAGTAAAGGTAGGTCGTTAATTTTCATTACTTCGATGGGTGAATCAGTTCGGGAAAATTTGTTATGTATAAACCGCACAGCTTTTCTTTGAATTCGTTCAAGGTTATCAATGTTAACTTCTGTATACGGATCCCAAACGGTGCATGCGTATTCGAGCTTGGGTCTTATTAATGCTACGTAAGCTAAAAGTTTAACGCTAGGCGGGGCACTTTTAAGTTTGTGTTTTAGATAACAAAGATTTCGGAAGGCAGAAGAGCAAACGTTGTTGATGTGAAGGTTCCAGGACAAGTTATTTGTGAGTGTCACGCCTAAATACTTATAGTTATTCACCTCTTCCAGCGGCAACGAACCTAGTTTGTACACATGCTTGAGTGTTGTTTTTTTACGAGTGTTGTTTTTTTGCGAGCCTTTCTGGGGGGGTCGAATTTCTTGGGATTGATGGTCGCCGGTCTGGATGGTAAGCGTTCTGTTCTGCAAGAATTGAAGGACTTAGTTATATACTGCCGTTCAACAGTTCGTTTTGGCCAGTTTCTGCAATATAGCGTCGTGAGTTACATTATCAAACGCTTTTTGCAAGTCCACAGGTACTATTGCTCTCAATTGTGACGCGCTGGGCTCCTTTATTACTTCTTCATATAGTACTAGGAGGATATCTTGTGTAGATAGTTTGGGTCGGAAGCCTAGAAGATTGAAGGGGATGTGCTGGTGTTCTTCAGGATGCTTTTGCAGACGTCGTAATACCATTCGTTCGAGGAGCTTACCGGCGTTGGATGTGAGTGTGATGGGTCTGAGGTTTGATGTGTTGATTGCTTTTCCTGGTTTTGGGATAAAAATCATCTTCCCTGTTTTCCATTCGGTGGGCAGGGGGGTTTTGCCCTTCCATATATGTCGTTAATCTGTTGAAGCAGCCATTCTTGATCTTCATTGCTGAGGTTCCGGAGGCATGAGTTCGTAATTTGGTCTGGTCCCGGTGTTTTGGCTTGTTTACAGTCTTGCAGAGCGGCTTTTAGTTCAGTGAGGGTAAATGTCGCGTCAAGAGCTTCCTTTTCACTGCCGTTATAGTTCTCGTATTTCGGGTTTTCGTGTTTTCCAGGAGTTTCTGAGGGTCGTCGTGTTCGTTGGTTAGTTGTGCTATTTTTTGCGTGTTGCTGTTCTTCGATGTGGTTGGATTGAGGAGGTGTCTAATGAGTTTCCATGTTTCCTGTCCCTGCAGGCTATTGCATAGGTCGGTCCACTGTTTCTTTAGAAGCTGGTTCGTGTAGTCCTGTATGTGGGCGTTCAGTTCGTTGATCCTTTTCCTTAAGGAACGGTTGGTCTTGTTGCGTTTCCATCTTTTGAGGAGGGCATCCCGAGCTTCCCAGCAGTGAAGTAGGTGTTTGTACGTCGCCGGTTCTCCTTCGGGCTGCGTAGGGCTTTTGGTGTGTTTTTTCTTGCACTGTTGTATTTGTTCTGTCCACTCTGCTATGTCGGCTGCCTTGACTTCAGTGCGGTCTTTTCTCATTTCGTCCCAGTTCGTTATGTGCTGCTGCCTCCACTTGATACGCGGTGGCGTAAAGTCCACCTCTGGCAGTATTATGTTGTGATGATGATGATGATGATGATGATGGTTGGGTTTTTTTGGCGCAAGGCCGACTATGGAGTATGATGCTGTGATCGCTCCCAAGGTGTTCTCGCGTGTTGTTCCATCTAACTTGAATTCCTGCTGTTGCGAATATTAGGTCCGGGGAGGTGTCTCCGCCGAATTCCCGTGTCGCGTCAGTTCCTGCAGGTCGTTATGTAGTACGTAATGGCGGGCGGTAGTGTGTTTCGCTAGAGTGGCTCCCTTCTTGCTGTCTTTGTGATAGCCCCATGCTGTGTGGGGCGCATTGAAGTCCCCTAGAAGTATGTGGGCTTGCTTGCTATTTTGTGGTTGTAGGTATTGTTCGATATCTTGGAGTTGGTGTTTGGGCGGGCTGTATACATTTGTGATTAACAAGGCTTGCTTTTGCGGTCCCAGCTGTATCGATCATGGCGTAATCATCCGAGCTCGACTTGTGCGCTAGGAATTTCTTGCTCGTAAGGATAGCAATTTTGGGATGGTCTTGGTGCGTCGTCGTGTATCCCGTAATGTTGGGCGTTTTTGCTGGCTCTTGCAATGCTGCTATGTCGAGTTTGGGTTTCTGTTTGGCCATCCAAGCTTGAAGCTCGCCTTTCTTGGTAGGCCGCGGCAGTTCCACTGCCTTAATTTAAGCGGTCGCGCCCATGTTGTTATTGAAGGATCTTGAGGATGTTTTCTATGTTTGTTTCCAGGTTGCCAATTCTTTGTCTGAAACGTTCGTTGATTTCTTTTTGTTTCTGTATGGAGCATGGCTTCCAGCTGGATTTGTTTCTGCTGTAGGTAACAGTTTTCTCGTTTTATGTCTTGCATGGTGGTTGTGAGTGCTGCTATGGCGGTTTGAATTGATTCTAGCGTTGGAGTTTGCGTGATCGAGGTTTGTTCTTCCCGCGTGCGTTTTGTCGGAGGTGCTTGCTCATTGTTTTCCTGTGTCTCCATTGCAATAATACCCTGCATGTAGTTTTCCCTTTCCGTTGTAGACGAAATTGTTGGGCTTGGTGTCCCTTCCTTGGGTTTCTGGGGTGGCGCGGTCCTCGCTTGGGATTGAGGCCCATGCGAAGATTGTTTAGTTCGTTCGTGGGGTTCTGAGAGGGCTGGGAGTTTTGGGAAGTTCTCTTTCTTATTCGGCGGCAGGGCATGTTCTTCCGCTGGTTCGAGAAGGGCGTACCTGTTGCGTGTGGGGACGTACTTGCCTGGGTTTAGGTGAGGTTGTCCGCACGCTGGCAGTTATGTTACGTTGCTGTTATGGGTTGTGCACACAGATGACGGTCATGCCACCAGTACTAGTAAATGTAGCATCTGCCCATGCAATAATATTGTATGGTCGGCTACAGAAAATCATTTTTATTGTCTTTAGCTATTTGCCCCAATCAGCTATAGTCATTTCTATGGCTGTCTTTAGCTTTTATTATCGCAATTCCCATGGGTGTCTTCAGCTTCCCCTATGGTTGTATCTATGGTTTAGCTATAGCTGTTCTTATGGCTGTCTTTAGCTTTCCTTATCGACATGTAGTGGGTGTGTTTAGCTTCATTTCATTATTATAAGCCTTTTTGTGTCGACTGACGACAAAAAGCCTCTTCTAAAGATCTCCAGCCACGCCTATCGAGTGCCTGAAGGCCAATAGAGTGTTTGCATAATCACTATGCGCTCGTTTATGGTTGTAGCTTCGTTTATGGTTGTGTAAATGGCTTAGCTATAGCCGTTCCTATGGCTGTCTTTAGTTCTTCTTATCGACATGTCTATGGGGGTATTTAGCTTGGTTTATGGTTGTATCAATAGTTTAGCTATAGCCGTTCATGCGACTCTCTTTCGCTCCTTCTATCAACATCCCTATGGGTGTCTGTATCTTCTGTGATCCTGTCAGTGGCTCTCTATAGGAGTCTAGCTTTTTGTATACATGCACACTTTCACGGCATTTCATTTTGTCGTCTTTAGACAGCTCAAATCCCGGAACCATGTAATTTTATGGATCTATAGAACTTCTCCTGTAGCAGTTCTTCGGTTGTGTGCCCAGCTGCAGTCTGTAATAAATGTTTCGTTAACTTTTAGCAAAAATGGTGGAGGAAAATGTGATGAATGAACGGCAAAAACGTAAGCTTGACAGGCGCACATTTGTGGTGACACACAGCGCAAAATGAGTCCTGTCTTTGTCGTCATTTCTTTGCAAAATTGTTCTCGAAATATGTTACAGTAGTATGGGATTCTATTGCTTTTTTGTTGGATATTGCTTTTGGCTTATTCACAACAGGCTTACACACAGGCATACAAGGAACGTAAAACCAAGAGATTTTGTATGATTCACTTCCTTAGATAAGAAAAACCCTCTACGCCACTTCGCTGCCAGTCTACGGATGCTCACATACATCGATCTAGACGCACGGAAAGCACGCTCCAACAAGCCCGCTCACGCTTGCATCACTCGCTTGACTCCCACACGACGCGGCACACTCTTTGCGGACACCCGCAGGGACACAAATACAATCAAGTGCTGGATAGTCCGTAAAAAAAATCCTTAGTAGTATCTCACTCCACTATATACTGAACTCACAAAGATGCAAATGCGGAAGTGATAATGCAAACGCACTCTTAATAAAACAATCAAGACACCGTCTGCTCATCTAGCTCCTTGTAAGTTCTTTGTTCGCGGAAATATTATCTTTGTCACATCGCTGAGGCCATGTCTTCTTCAGTTTTGAACACTTTGCCGATGCCCATGCGGCTCCGGTAAGTTTTAAAACGTATTGTTGATGTGTCAGTACTCCTTTAAGTGCAGCATCGGCGAGTCCGTTGCTCTGGAGGTAGTGCGGGCTCGAAGTCTGGAGCAAACTTGACAAACACAGGCGACGAGAACTGCGGGCCATTGTCTGATACGCAGACCGTATCTGACTTCTCTTTCAACCGCGAAAATCAGTGTTGCTTAATCGGAAGAGTTGTTCTTACGCATCGTACGGAAGTGCTGTGTCGCCAGTGGGGTGACGAGGCGCTTTGGAGAACGTGTCGGCAGCAACAAGGTCCTTCCCAGGGAGGAAGTCCCCCTCGTGCTGGTAGTGCATCATTCGCATTCTAAGTATCCATAACCGCGCTGTAAGGTCATCAGAACTCTTTGGCGTACCAGTGGTTTGTTGTGTGTCTCGAGTGTGAACGCCTTGCCAACCAGGTAGTGGCAAAACTTTTCTCAAGTCTAGACTAAGCTGAGAGCATTTTTCTCCATTTGAGCATAGCGCTTTTCTCTTTCGAAGAGGAGCCTGGAAACGCAAGCGACGACAGGAAACTTGCAGCTAAATTATTTTTGACGAAACACCGCTTCGAGTCCAAAGAAGGAAGCATCTGCGCCGACCACAGTCTCTTTCACAGGGTCACAAACCCACAGCACTGAACGAGACGAAAAAAACTGCTTCCACTTGTCGAACGCTTGCTGTTACAGTCCCAAACGGATTGGTTCTTTTTTGAAAGCAAGCAAGTAAGCGGTTGTAGTATATGTCATGAAAGCGGGCAAGATATGTTGCCATTCCGGTAACTTTTTGCAGCTGGCTTCTATTTTTTGGACTGTTGATCTTGTGAGGAGTACTGATGCATAATTTCAAAGCTGAGATAACTATATAAAAATCTTCTTTTGTATGTGGAGATACTCCCTGCAAGTCTCAACCGTTGCAACCGTTCAGCATAACATTTTAAATCGGTTTTAATCTCTGTACGCACGAACAAGCTCAAACGAACACCCTTTCCAGATTTGCATCAGCATGACAACCCTCGCCCATGGACGAAAGAAAGCTTCCCCGGCAGTCACTGGCGCATTGGAGAAGTAGTGGAGAAAGTCGCATGGTCTTCTCACGCTCATTGGGGGTCACGCTTAACGGGTGCCCTAGCAACAGCGCGGAAAGCCGGCTCGCCGAGGCCCCATCAGCGAGGCCCTGCGCGGATCAGCCGGTAGCCAATGGTAGGCAGGCGACAACGAAGCAGACGACAGTGAAGCGAGCTATGGCGGAAAATGCAGCGTGTGCGCGAAATACAAGCAAAAAGAGGCGGCCTCCAAAAATGGCTTTATACTATTGATGGCTAAATTTTATTTACTTTAGCAAATCTCATCTGCGTTTTCGAGGAAGGGTCGAAAATGAGGGGAAGAGCATGACAGAGGGTGGGGGAGAGAAGAGAGGCATTTACGCGGCAGGAGCAGCAGAAGACGCGTCTTTCGACGACATTTGCAGCGAAGTGAACAGGTACGCGGACAATTTTCATTGTTCTGCCAACGCTAGGCAATTTCTTTTTCTTGTTCTGCTGGCGTCAGACAGGCCGCTGCAGCCATTTGTTCATCCGGTGGCCGTGTTTTGGATGTTGTATAGAGAACTCTTACCATGCAAGATAACAGCAGCAGCAGCTGAAACAACGGTGTGTGTGAGGTAAAACAACTCGACTCGCTGCAGTCCAGCTTCCACAAGCGCTTCGGCGGACTTGTCTTCGATGTCACGTCCTCTGTCGATTTCGAACGACTCCAAGCAAACGCACCCCCTCACTGCGACAGAAGTAAAGCGGGAAACGAGGTAACAGTACGTATCGCTTCCGCTAAATATGTGAGGTGAAACATGCGTCTATCTTAATGGGTGTCTTGAGGGGACCAGAAGTGAGCCTCTACAATTTTCTCTTTGCGCATCCGGATGACATTTTAAGTCCGAAAGCGCTAATTGATTCGGCAAATTGTGCGTAACTTAACAGCTGAATAGCTTGCGAATTTCACGAACTTTTGAAATGGATGCGGAAACATTGTACGGAGTCAACATTTCTTGCTTTTGATGGCAATGTGGCCACTTCGATGCCGAAACCCTGAACGCTTGACCGCGCACGCCTGTCTTTTTGGACGACTTCGATCAATTACCAGGTATTTCCAAGCGTGTAGAGCAATACGTTATCCTCTTTATCGCTTAAAATACAATTCAACGGGCTCACGCTCTTATTGGCGGGGGTCCAGTGTACGGGGGTTAATTAATGTACAAGAAGGGAGCAATGGGAGTAGAGGTGAAGATTCTATAGCGGGAAAATTTTGGAAAGTGCCGGATTAGGTGCTGATCGGCTGATCTCGGCTGATCTTGGGAGCGGGGGCAGAGCGGTTAGAAAGGCGTTTGGAGTGAGGTCCTTGAGGCGTAGGAACTGCACCAATGGCGGGATCTATGTACACAGGTGTGTGGTGTGTGCGCTTATGTGCAGCTGCAAGCTGCACAGTCTCCTGGCATGCAGCCACCAGTCAATGCGAGGATCAATTCTGTGAAATTGGAGGATGGGGATTTGACAAAGGATATTGTTGGTGATTGGATGGGTTGATGTTGGGTTTTTGAGAATTTCAAGTGCTTCGAACGAGTCTGTCAAGATGCGTATTTGGGAGACGGGAGGGAGAAGTGATCATGGTGGGAATGATTGCATAATTCCGCTTCTAGGCAAAAACCACACTTTTTAACCCGTATAAGATTAATCGGCACTTCAATTTGGCACTGAAATGGTTTGTCTATATGGCTCCAACAACTCAAAGCTCAATGAAAAATCATTCCCCGCACCATACGCCGCATCTGTAACAAATTTGGGGGAGCAGGCTCAAAAGCCACCCAAATTTTATCACGCGCTGTCTCAATCCGCAAAACGCAGATTTGAATGATCCAGCACACGCACCGAACCAGCCTTCACATCATCAGCGACCGAAACACAACCGCGTGGTCAACCTTGAGGCTGCAGTTGCTCTTCCCTCTTGGAGAATATCGTTTAGAATCAAGCCAGTCTTTTCATAGACGACCACTCACTCACTAATGTGTTTCCATCATCACCTGAGGATATCCCCGGCCACGACAACCCCACAACATACCACAGCCTGGCCTTTGGGACCCTAGCGCAGCCCGTCTGTCTCGAACTCTGCGGTCACTCATCCCGTCCCACATAACGTACGTTCTACGTGATACATGACAGCAAACCAGCCCTTGAAGTCGACATTTACACCCACACAAGCATCGCCCGTTGACCGGTTGACATAGCATGGACTTCGACTGATCTCACGTCCATCCAAGACCACTGAGCCCTAAATATATCACAAGTTTTATAAGTATGGTAAAAATGCACGTAAACACTTCATTTCTGAAAAAAAAAAAAAATTTAACATAGCCTACCCTGATGGCTACATATTTGGTACACCAAGTTTTCTTGTTTTAAAGTGAAAGTACTACTAGCCTACTAACCTATAGCAAACAAGATTTCGTCTTCGTTTGTATGAGGCCTCTTCTAAGCTAAAGCTTCCGGGGCCGGCAGCGACCCCGGGGCCACTCGCTTGCGAAGTTTATGCCTTACAGACTATGCCACGCGAGCTGGTTCCTTTCATGGGTAAAGCGTGTGACGTGGCCTTTGCGCTGCAGACGCTTACGCCTTAGGCTATATGCGTATTTGTATTCGGACAGCCGGTGTATGGAAGAACCATTAAGCTAATCATTAAGCAGCAAAATAGAAGCGCGCTTGCTGAAAGAAAGTGACTGTTTACACTATTCATTTGCCGTTTCTCGTACAACCTGCAAAATAATACAAAGAATCGTTCAGTGAAATGCGGTCACCATTCGTGTTAATTATGCTTATAGCACCCAGTCGTCAGCACATAGGATGATTTTCGCCTGCAAATAATTAGGCAAATCTATTATGCATACGGTTTACAGGGCAGCGCCGTGGCCGCGGAAATGTTGGCCGATGTGCCGCCATAGATGGGCATCTATAACGCGTTTATCGCCGTGGCCTTCGCTGATGCCACTGCGCATCGGCTCGGCTCAATGGCGAATTGAAAATTTTTTTGTATTGCTGTAAATGGGGCCTTATTGTCCGACTAGGTAGCAAATGTGGCATGATAATTTTTGGTTGTCCTTACTTTTTATCGTTGCTTACCTCCAGGTTGTATCTTTGTCGGATTTTCAGCAATACATTTCATTTATTCCTGGCTTAATGGCTCATAACTGCGATAACCATGCATGTTAATGAAGTATTATACTTTACTTTCGCGGCAGCCTTGTGGCGCTGCGTCGGTATACGCTGAAAATGTAACGGCTAATCCGACTCATTGTTAACAAGACTTGCACAATGAAACGATTGCTCTCAAGCCTTCACACCTAGTGGTGTCCTCGTGGGTAACTTTCACAAGGTACGTTAATTATGCTCGCAGAGGCCGAAAATTGACATATCTACGTTCTGAGTGGCAGTTGTAATCAATAAATGCAAAAGTTTTTTTCTCTGCTTTTCCACACTTCGTCTGGTCTACCCATCGTAATTAGCGCAGCCCACCGGGTCTACGGAGGGAACCGAAACTGGGGAGTGAATGATCGAATCGTGCTATGCGCCGGGGCCTTCGCATGTTTCCGTACATTGGAGCGCTCCCGCGAACGTCCTATTCCATTGCAGTAAAACGGACAATTGGGCTAGTTGGTAGCTGTTCATCTTGAAGGTGGAAGCGCTCACACAACAGGAACGAAAGTAGGAAAAAACAGAGACGACACAGCTATAACTCGCAACTATTTGTTTATTGAAAAGAAACACAAATATATACTTGCAACCTCTCACGTGGTGCGTTCATCTCGCTTGTTTTTTTTTCTACTTTCTCCCTGTTGTGAGAGCGCTTCCACCTTCAAGATGTCTTATTCCATGCCGCGATGACCAATACGAGCTCTGACAACACGAAGCTATGGCTTTCCCTCATGCTTTTCATATTTTGCTAACGGCGCACCTCACTGCAGACCATGGAAGTCTACGGCGGAAACCGACTCCTGCAAGTGCGCCGAGGCCTGTGATGGCGAGTGCAGCGCTAGCGCCATCTGATTTAGGAGGGACTAACTGCATGCTGTAAAGGGCCTATACTATAAGAACAAACATGGACCCTGGACTTAACCCTCCGGGTGACACATTCACTACAGAGAATTTGAAGAATTAAACGAAACATGCACCCGCTGAAGCGGACCATAGTTTCTGCGCGGAGACAATGAAATGGCATGCTTACGAGCGCTACAGATGCTTGCAAGTGAGAGGCTCCTGCCTCCAATGCAAAGGACGCGCAGCTGTGGCCAGCACTTCCCCACGATCTGGCAAACCCGATGGCCAGCGTAGCCTTGCTTTTTCCTGGAAGTGAAAGCGTGGCCATACTAACAATTGCTTTGTAAGATTGTCACGATGGCGGGCATGCGAAAAAACATACAGGGGACAGAAACAACACCATCAAAATACATTTCTCGCAACTAAAAAAGTTTCACCCATGGATGGTACCAGCAGAGGATGTTTCAAAAGACATGCCGACTACGTGACTTTTATGCACATAGGCACGGTGGGACGTATTAATGAAGCAATTTAGAGATAAATTTCAACAAATGTAACTACCAAAAACAAAAAAAATGTAGCAAAAACAGCAAATAGTTCCCAGCAGTGCAGAAGTAAAAGGTTGTCGGGCTTTTCTTTGCTGCTTGCAAGCCGTATGGCTAGGCAATGCTGAGGAAGGCATCAAGAGAGATTTTTGGTAGCGACGGAACATGAGGACCAGAATGAGGATGCTGGACTCCATCTTGCTCCTCAATAAGATCACGCTATAGGAAACTTAATCCCGCCGCTCAGTAAGGTCAGGAACATAATTAGCAGCATAGATCCGGATCATACGGGACGGAGACGCATACGCTGGTGCACGCTGCTGACGTGCGTTGCAGTAACTGGCTGGCTAATTCGAGCCGCTGGCGAATTCCCGTACAGGCCCGCAGCTGATCCAAGCGGTTGTTGTGCGGCGTCGCAGCTCCCAGCGGTTGCTATGCGACGCAGCCGTCCATGTGCGGAACGTGCATACGAGAGTGAAATCGCCGCGTTTTCAGTACGCCTCCCGCAGCGGCAGCTTTTCCGGTAGAGGCGAAAAGCGTAAACACCCGTGCGTTGGAGATTTCGGCGCACGTTAAAGATCCTCAGATAGTCAAAATTAATCCGGAGCCCTCCACTACGGGGCGCCCCATTGCCTCTGTAGCGTCAGCGCGTTAAGCCTCACAATCAATCAATCAATCAATCAATCAATCAATCAATCAATCAATCAATCAATCAATCAATCAATCAATCAATCAATCAGTACCCCCTCCCTTTTTACACCTTGGCTGGGCAGCTGACACCGAAAAAAATTGTAATAAAAAACGGTATTAGATCTAAGGTTTGTAACCAGGTTGATCTCTAGCACGCCCGCCCCGTGATAGTGGCGCCATTGCAGGAATGCTCTGCTTGCACATGGCCGCGTACAGAACAGTTCGCACCTCTTTCACCTGTACCGGCTCCGCTAAGCGGTAAACGTTGGATGAAATAAAACACGAGGGCTCACCGCGGGTCCATGGGCGGTATAATGAGCGTCTTGACGCGTCTGCAGCCAGCTCCAAGAGACCACAGAGCCTCTGGAAGGGTCACGTGGGAGACGGCTATGTAGACCACCACCTCGAGGAACGAACACGCGCTCGCCAACCAGAGGACCCTGCGGAAGAGCGACTAAAGTGCTGCCAGCTGGTCCATGTAGAACATTAGATTTAAATCAAAGGGCGCCTTTATTTCCTTGCATCTCAGGATATCCTGCTCCCGGCTAATGTAACTGCCATCGACACCGGTAATCGAACCCTCGCATCCTCGTTCTCAACAGTGTGTGCATGGGCACGAGGCAGCAAGAAATACAAACTGCGCAAATACGGCCAGTAGAGAGACGTCATACAAATTCACAACTCTTGGAGTTGATGATTAGTAAATCTCATTTATATGCCAGAATGGTTGGTTCAGGGCTTTTGAACATGGTTTACAGGCCATTTTGCAGTGGAAGCCACCAAAGCCGGCAAGGTGTGAAATTAGCTTTGTGACGTCTGAACACCGCCAGGGCACGCAAGCGCGTATGAAAACGCCTGTTATCAGCCCACCATTTTTGAAGACACTCACTGATGATGCCCTCTGCTGCCCTTTCTAAATCATGCTAAAGCTAAGCAAATATGCCTCAGTACGTGGGGAGAGGGCGCTGGAGTTAAGAGAAGCAGGCATACCTCACCCAAGCCTATCCGCGGTAAAAAAAAAATTTCGTTACCTTACGGCGGAGGCTACATAAGGGACACATGACTTATTTAGAAAAGCAGTGATTTTCGTACGAAAAAGCCAACAAGCAACTTTTGGACGCGCCACCGGAAAAAAAGGTTGGTCATGTGAAGGTACGGCATGCCAAGCAGCCATGAACGAGAAAACGCTCTGGTATGACCGAATTTCCTCGCTGCCAGAATGAGCCTTGCCAATGAATAGCAGTAACGTCACTCCGTTTGCATACTGCCATTCATGCAGTCACGAACGAAGCTGTCGCCAGAAATTAAAACTTTCGTGTCTGGCTGCAGACGAAAATAATGGAGAGCATGTTGGAATTGAGTACAGTGCGCAATATATTTGGTTCCCCTGTTTTCCCCCTCCTCCCAGATGATTTTGGCCAATGTCTGGGTCAAACCGATTTCTCTCTGAAAATTGCGCGCCATTAAAAGAACTATTTCTTGGTCACCGAATTGGCTGTAATAAAACAAATATTCTATCCGGATGCCCGAAAGTCCTGGTTGACGGCTAATGCAGGGAGATCTTCCTGACATCTTCCCTACAAATCCCATCTCAGGCATCACATCAAGTAATATCACTCTCTCTCTCTTTATATATCTAAGGGTGTCGAACCGCAACCGAACCGTTATTTTTTGAGCAGGCTGAACCCGAACCACAACTGCACCGAAAAAAAAAATACGGTTTTCGGTTCACGACGAAATTGTTCGACCATCCGCTGTTTGTAACGCACGGTCAAAACCATTTGGGGCTTTTTTTCTTCCACGCACCATGGACCCCGTAACTTCTCACGACTTTTCCTATCACTCACAACACAATAAAAACTCTCTCTTCGTCGTCGCAACATGAGGAGCGGCGTGTGCACCAAATTGTTTCAAGGGTATGTTACTGCTGGTAGCGCGAGCACATTGCTTGGGTGAGCAAACGAAATATCACACTATCAGCAACCTGCAGGCGATATAAAGCATGAACTTTTCCCTTCCCTAGCTGCGACAGTTCAGGAACAATCGAACCGCATGCAGGATTGCTGCACTGGGAAACGGCGAAGGCCAACACCCTAAATGCGCATGCTTGTTGCATTTTCGAATTTGCCTTAAAGGGACCCTGAAAGAGGTTTTACCGATACGTGGGTGTTCACATTTTCAGGTAAATCAATGTCCTAGTAACCACTTCCTTCAAGAATTCTGTTAAAACGACGAGTATTAGTGGAGTTATTGCAAATTAAAACAGCACATTTTCGCCCCGCGGCACGGTAGCAAGACTTGGAAGTCAGCACGGCCTGCGTAAGTGTGCGCAGGACCTGTGTTGTTGCCCCGCCGAAGCGGCCTCCAATTCTCTCAGTGGTGTCACTGCTACTTCCAAACACATGTGATCTGCCGGATCGTCTCGATGGTCCCTCCGACTTCGTGGTGCGGCACGCCAAGTATCCGGAGCCACCTATCAGCAGCGCGCTCGATGGGTTGACCATTCAGCGTTAACTGTATTTGCGCCTGCAGTTGGTCCAGGCCTGCGATGACGAGGTATTTTGTCTTTTCTGGACACGGAGTCATTCCAGTAGGGGGGAGGAGACCCCTGTCAAAAGCAGCAAGTCCTCGCTGAATGGTGCCGATTACGTCCCGCGTGTTGAGCGTGGTACATCGAGAGGGTCAACCAAGATGGTGATGTCATCAGCACACATACTGTGCTGCAGGTGCGGAATGTCGCGAAGTTCTTTTGAAATATTTCGCATCGCCAGGTTAAACAGGGTGGGTGAGAGGATGGCTCCTTGCGTTACACCAGTGGTATTGGTGGAGACACGCGGAGGGTTTAGATCCGTTCTAATTTCAAAAGTCCGGCCGTTCATAAAGCTCTTAACGAAGTTAATCACGCGCGTACCCGCACCACATGTCCTGGAGAGCTTCGATAATGGCGCTGTGCCGAACGGTGCCCAAAGATTTCTTGAGGTCGACGCCATAATAGCGGGGGAGATCTTAGCTACACGTCGGCGCTTCTAGCCGGTCAAGTTACGGAGAAGTAGCGGGCTGTCGTGGGTGCAAAGCACAGGTCGAAACACAGTTTGTAGGTGTACGGTAAAATTCAAATAAGCCTATTGCGTCAAGTTTCGCAGTACAGCAAAAATGTCACTGTATCGTAGATATAATTATTTAAAATTTTTTAGTTATTTCGGTGACGGCGTCCGGAAACTTGCATGGAAGCTTGGGACGGAGAGCAAGTGGGCTGGTTGGTGCATGTTTAAAATGTAAGAAACAGCGCTAAAGGACAGGACGTAGATTAGACGACAAACACGCGGCGCTGACTAACAACCAGGTTTTATTGCTTGCAGGCGGCTTATATACACATCTACACAGCAATGGAAAGGGAAAAAGGAAAATACAGATAGCAAGGGAGGAGAAAAATACACAGGTTATTGTCACATGGTCATCGATAAGTAAGGTCCGGTTATACATTTGAAAGATACGCGATTTCATTTTCATACAGAAGCACGGAAGGTTTGCTTACACATTTATCTCCCCTCTGACTAATGCAAAAGGCTTCAAAAATTTCACGTGTACGTTTGTTTGCATATCTTCGAATAATACGACACTCATCAAACATTGGTTGGCACTTACACTGGCGACAGTGCGCAGCTAGGTGACCGCCGACATTCGATTTTAGTGAATTTGCATGCTCCTGGAGCCGTAGATTAATACATCTTCCCGTCTGACCCACATAGCTTCGTTTGCAATCCAGGGGGATTTCGTAAACGACATTCTGACGGCAGCCTACGTACTTCGTTTTGTGGTTAATCTTACATGGGTTGTGCTTTCTGCCTACCTTATTTACCATCGCACAGAGCTTGCTTAGTTTGTTGGGCGCTTGGAAGCTTGGGCTTCACCTGCGCATGGTTCAAGGTGGTTGCGCGAACATAACTACAGACTCCGGAGGAAAATGCCTTGGCCCCAAGTAACAAAAAATGCTCCGCGGACGTTTTCATAATTGGAAATCAAAGTGCATCTTCTAAGTTGGAGCAGGGCGAAAAAGATTGTTCAAGCTAGATACCCTCGTTTTCGCGGGATTTCCAATTCTTCCGTGTGCATTACTTCTCTCAAAATTCTGGCGTATTAAATTTTTGATGCCAGATAATATTTCGAACTTTATGAAAATAAAACCTGAATTTCTGAAAGATGTTATTAAAACCCATATTTCTCAAAACATTCAAACTAGCTCCCGATTTGTCCGCCCGTGTCTGAAAAATGATAAGACCCGTGCCGAAACACAGCACCTTAGCTTATATTAGCGGGTGAACACATATCTCTTCGCGCCTTAACATTGTTTCATTCATTCATTCAGAGCTCGTAATACGTGGAGCTTACCTGTCCGTCAGCACATTGTCGCAGCCAACGACGGTGATCGCCTTCAATGTTTTGGAACACGCCTTCAGTAATTTATCCAAGCCATGCTCAAGTTGACCCCTGCGGGAAACATGGAAGCAGATGGGGAAACTATAAAACATACAGCTAGCTGCGAGCACCGTTCTGTCGCGCTCCGCCCGGGGCCGTGTAACTTTATACGCGACCTCAAATAACGTGTTCGCGGTGCGTATATACTGTACTTCGCAAGAGGAAGTGAAATGGGCTATGCATCGCACAAGCGAACGGAGATGAGCAGGTTCTCTGTAAATTGAATCCCCTAAGTCCCACTGTCTTCGAGAATAATCGAAATCAGGGGTGCTATTCCGGAAGGCGAGAGATTGAGTAAAACTCGGTAGGCACGAGCTCTAGCGACACCCATGTACATCATGGTAATATTTCTAGGCGGAGTTCAAGAGCTTTAAAAATGCGATTTATGCTATTTGTTAATTATTTAGGTGGCGTAACCGGTTCAAGGCATCACGCTCCAAGGGGGCGCGGCTCCAGTGTTGCACTCGTGGCTACTGAGGGCAAGCAAATCCAACTACTTTACTTTATCACGCTTTTATTATATTAATCAGTATTTCACTACAAAGTTCATTTATTTTTATTTCAGGCAGACATGGGAGCTTTTTGTTTGAAATATGTCGTGCTAAGGAGCAGTTTCTGCACATTTCTGACGACGGTGGTGGACAATGCATTCACGTGGCTAAGGTCGACTGGCAAAAAAAGAAAGTGGGTGATGGAAACGCGCCGCATTCAAAATAATTGCTGCTCTGTATTGCGTTATCGAAACCCTCCGTCCGCTTTCGGATACGAAATTTCCTCGGGGCACTTCTTCAGTCTGCTTACGTATTTCGGAGGCGAAAGCCTGGCGAAATTATTAGCAACTGCTAAAAGGATACATTGCACCTGCTTCTTTTTTCCTCGCTTTCATATCTCTGTCTTTTGGCACGAATTTCTTCGACTGACTTCTTTTTACTATATCGTTTTTGCGCAAGTTTCTTCTCGTTCATTTCTCAGTGAACTACGTCAGCAAGAAGGCTGGCACACACCACAGCCTCCCTAGAACCGGGGTTCTGCGCGGCTGGCGGGCACCTGTCCTTCTCACGTGCAATCACGTTCACTTCACGTGTCACACGCAATACTACAACTTTTACTTTTCCAATTCACAGTTATGTGAATTTTGAAAACCTAGCCCATTACCTCCTCAAAGCTCCCAATTGCGGGAAAATCGCCCAAGTGGGCATGAGGTACGAAGAAAAGAATAGCAACCACCACAACTTTTCAAATTTGCTTTATTTCGCTTTGCTCTTCACCGCTCTTGTTCGACGAAGCTATCTGCAGTGTTTTTTTTTTACATATATAAAGTCCCATCCCCTCACTACCTCTCTTCCTTGGCCCTCTTTCCGCTCTCGCTCACCCTCCTTCTGGCGTCACGCTGTTAGTTTCGGTGGCTAAGGCGTTACGCTGCTGAGCACGAGGTCGCGGGTTCGATGTCCGGCCAAGGCGGCCACTTTTCTGATGGAGGGGAAAAGCAAAAACGCCCGTGTGCACGAGATTTAGGCGCACGTTAAAGATCCCCAGGTGGTCAAAATTAATCCGGAGCCCTCCACTACGGCGCGCCTCATCGCCTGCGTTGCGTCGGTGCGTTAAACCCTACAATCAATTAATCAATCAATCAATCTCATTCACAAGCTTTGCATGCTCTGCATCCTGCCAGACGACGACTACGACGCTGGACAAAACCTGTTGAAATGCCATTGATTGTAAACTATCCTACCACTAACGTTTTCGCAAGAATGGTGCGACAGGAAACGCCTCAAGCGAAACTGTCTGCCGCGCCGACGATAAATGAAACGCACGGTCATGCAACGCCTCGCTCCAAACAGTTTTGCGAGCAGACGATATAACTGAAGCGCACACCGCGGCTGCAGACGGATAGGCACATGGTGGAACCTTCGGAAGCCATGTCCGGCGAACCACCTTAGAAAGGCGAAAAACACGTCTGCAGTGATCTTATTGTGCACATACCGGCAGACTGTTAATTAGTGGCGGTCGCTGGTGCGGTTGCTACCAACGTACGCTTCCTAGGAATATGCTCGTCGCGTAAAGCCGCAGCGCACACACCGCTTGCTCCTCGGCGGTCATGGGGCGAAAGCCGCCTTGAAGTCGTCGCAAACTTGGCTGGTCGCCAGATGACTCCACAGCAAATGCACAGTACTTTTCGAGAGACGAAAACGAGCTCGTAATTCCTCCTCCGCGAAGGAAAAAGGTCCTCTGGGATAGAACTATGCCTGCTACAGCGACCGCGAACAATGAACGACGCAGCAGCAGCCCCCACCAGGAACCTCACTAGTTCAATACGGCCTCGCAATATCAATCCCGAGTTTTTTCCGGGTTCTCGTGCCAATCAAACACATCCAGCCCATTCGTGCACGCACGGCGTAGCGACCGAAGCTCCACCCAACTATGGCGTAGACTTCGCCGGTCGAGTAGCCTCGCAGCCACGAAGTCACTTGCATTTAATGCTCCAGTAACAAAGCTTAGCAGCAAAAAATTAACGAACGAAGTCCCCAGGCCACCGTCAGTCAATGCTGCCACAGTCGCGGGGGTGTTCGGTCCTAACGAAGAGTTCGCTCAAGTGCGAACGATAGGAGCGGCCAAGACAAGATTTTCCCGTGACAGCCGTCTTCATACACAGTGAAAACACGATCGATGACAGATGACACGACTTCAACGCCTAAAACGCACTCGTGAATGTTCAATCACGCTCATGACACGCAGAATTGGGGCGATTTCTGATAGTACGCCCGCCATCCGCACGTAAACAAAGTCGGCCAAAGTCGACAAGGGCGCGTTCCCTTCGCTACAGTGAACTCCTTCGCTTACGTGGTTTGGGCTTGCGCTGAGCTGCATTGGAGCCCCCCTCAAACCACGTAGCGAACACAACTGCGGAGAAAAACAGAACAGCGAGAAAATTGAAGCCGCCCCGCGCCGGTTTTAGAGGGCAGAATCGAAAGAAGGCTGGGGCCAGGCGGGAGTTTTAAACGAAATAGCGGGATTATCTACTTTACGCCACGGAGTGCACATAGCAACTCAATTCTAGACGGCGCTGCACGCGGATGTTTGAACAAGCCATGCTTTATTAACGAGAGCGGCCTGAACTGGGCGAGCTGATAATGCCAAGCGTGCTTGGCATTATCATAGCCGGTTTCGCTCGAGGTTTATCGGATGCTCCACTATCACTACTTTGTTCGCTCCAGCAGCTAGAAACTCGGGAACGAGTTAGCTCAGACCTTCTTGAATAGCGCCCCAGGTATGCGTATTTCGGTGACTCTACACGTTCACTTCAGTTTTAACCTAAAATCACCAAAAGAATAGGTGGTACTTCAAACTTGGTACGCACCTAAAATTTTCGGGCATGAAGCTCCGCTTGGCAGGCGTCACTGCGAGGGCTGTAAGAGAAGCGAAGGCGTGCAGGCGACGCTGAACGCACGGGTTAGGATAAACCGTAATCAGCGGCATGGATTGCGGGAAACTGATTTCGGACACATAAAAAAAGATCAAAGCCCCTTTCTTGAGAGAAAGATGGTTAGAACGCAAAGCTTTCTCCCATGCCACCTGCGTCAAAGCCAAGGTCCAAAATTCAAGCTGCCGAAGTACAAAGCCAGCGTCCAACCGCACACCACGAAAGTCCAAAGCCAAAGTACAACCCTGCTCAGGAAATGTATTTTATCATCATCGCTAACCGTGTGCACTGCCAAACTATATTTTGCCTATAACGAGATGACTGTTAGGTGTGCGAAGACATCGTATTGTTACTTTATGTGGTGTATGATTGATGTACCCTTCATGAAACCCATTGTTGAATAATGGGTTTCATGAAGGGACTAATGGGTCTCGGACTACTCCTCTAGTTGTATGCGGAGATTTTAATATTGACTTACTAACTGCTTTTGGTCGGGATTATGTGTTCTTGTTGCAATCGTTAAGCTTAAAAAATGTAATTAGTGCTCCCACCCGTGTAACATCAAAATCTGCAACGTTAATTGACCATGTACTGTGCAACATTGAAATAACTGTGCGGGCTGGTGTTTATGAGGTTCCGATTGCTGACCACTATCCTACTTTCACATTCTTGCCTCGGACGTATCTATATCCCCTTTGCGAAAAACTAGCAGAACGGGTAACCCGACTTGATTACGGAAAGGTTAACAGCCTCCTTAAATTGATTAATTTTGAGACTTTGTATGATAACGGCGTTGACATAGAATGTGAGAATTTCATCCGCTGTATTCAGAACGTAGTAAATAAATCCACGCGGGAATGCTCGCGTCGTCAATACAATCATGGTATATGCCCCTGGGTAACTAAGGACATATTATCAATACTGAAGAGAAAAGACACGTGTTTTCGTAGGTGGAAGCGTGATAAAACAAGCACATATTATCATAGTCAATTCAAATATTACAGAATTATTTCGGTTGCGATGATGAGGGAAGCAAAAAAGTAGTATTACACGAACCTAATCAATGAGAAAAAGGGTAATTCTAAACTGCTGTGGAAAACTATAAAAAACGTAACTGGTATAGGTCAAGTGAAAGGTATTTTTCCCGATGACGTCACTGTAGAAGTCGCTAATAATTTCAACAGTTACTTCACCAATATTGGTAATAGCCTCATTAGCTTGTTTCCATCCACACTCACAAATTCATGCTTGCCAGCCAAGAAAGGTCCATAACGACTTTCATTTTCGTGCCATTAGAGAAGATGAAATTTTGTCAGTTGTAAGTACATTACCGATTATTAAAGCAATCGGCCATGACGGCATACATACGAAGGTCTTGAAATATAACATCGAGGTACCTTGCACTCCATTGTGTCACATTTTTAACCATGCATTTGAATCTCACTCTTATCCTCATATACTGAAACTAGCGAAGGTCGTACCGGTGTTTAAATAAAGGGATCCAAATGATCCTCGTAGCTACCGGCCGATATCTATAATAAGCATAATTAACACCCTTTTTGAAAAACTAATTGCAGTACAACTAAATCTGTTCCTTGATGCCAACCACATAATTTGTCCTCAACAGCATGGTTTTGTTACACATAGGTCTACATCTACAGCAGTTCTAAACCCATCTCAAATTATTAACTCCGCCCTTCATGAAAACGAAATCGCAATAGGAATCTTTTTAGATATTAAGAAAGCATTTGATACGGTTTCCCATACTGTGTTGTTGAAAAAGTTGGAAACTTATGGAATCGTTAATGACTCAAAACAGTTTTTTCAAAGCTATTTATCCTCTCGTCAACAAAAAGTAGTAATTGGTAATTGTCATTCCACTTACAACGCCATTACTTGCGGAGTACCTCAAGGCTCTCTGCTTGGGCCCATTTTATTCTCAATTTACATAAATTATCTTCCCCAGTCCGTTTCTTTTTCTGAAGTTTTAATGTACGCAGACGACAGCCTGTTAGTCGCAGTTGGTGACGCTCTTCCATCTCTTCGAAGTGGTATAATGGCTGATTTGCAAAACATTTCGCAGTGGTTTCTACATAACAAATTGACTATAAATACTGATAAATCGAAACATATAATTTTTCAGTCAAGATCAAAACACTTTAATTATGACACTTTTAATTTATCCATTGAGAATCATTTAATTCAAAGTGTGTCTTCCATCAAATACTTAGGAATTATTTTTGACCAACACTTACACTGGATGGAACAAATTGATAGCGTATGTAAGAAGCTTGCTTTTGGTTGCAACACACTAATAAAGGCCCGTCAACACTTTCCACTTAATATTCTCCGCTGTCTGTACTTCTAGTTACTACACTGTCATTTATGCTATTGTAGTGGATCGTGGGGGGTTACCTATGCGACCTATTTAACTCCGCTGCAGCGATTACAAAAGCGAGCGTTAAGAAAAATAACATATTCTTCATTTGATCACCCAAGCAACACATTATTTAATGAACTTAGAGTGCTTTCTTTCGCACCTCTCCGTGATTACAAAATTGCCCTTGTAGTCAACACCATAATAACTTGTAACTATCCCCGGCCCTTAACTTTGTTTTCTTTACCAGTTCGTAACACTAGACAAGCTACAAATGGTAATTTCAACCTTCCGATTTGTAAAAATGTCTATGGTGAAAGGTTAATTGAGTTCTTTGGTGCGAAAATCTGGAATGTGCTAACAATCAAAACTAAACTTGCAAGAAATTTTCAGTACCTGTAAAATGGTTTTCTTGTCTAATAAACCTGTATAGTTTTATCTGATCACGTATGCCTTGTTTTTCTTGTCTAAAATGTTTTTATTGTCCAAAGAACCTTTAAAGTTTTCTCTGATTACGTATGCCCTGTATTTTTCTTTTCTGCGTTGTGCCTTGTTTTGCTATTCAATAATGCATTTATGCTTTGGACCGGACACTAGCCTTTGGCTATCGGTCCAAATATTTTTGTATTGTTTAAGAGATGCGTTTAATAAAGTTGTCTTGTGAAAAAAAAAACTGGCTTTCCTGCAGTGTGTTTTACTGGGATGTCGACGCCATCAGTGAGGCACAGGAAACTTAGCTTTAAAAAAATGTTACCCCACTTCACTCTCTGAACATCAATGAGACACTCATTCGGCGACGCCTACAAACGCAGACATACAACACACAGCATTTCATCAACCAAACGAATGACCACCTCGTAAAAACCCCAACACCACGTACCACCTGGTATTAATTTACCCTTGCAACCTAAACCCCATCCCTACCCCCTCCCCGGAGCAGTGGGAGTGCGAGACGACCAGGTGCCTGTCTGACGTGCAGGTCAACTTTGTGTCTCGCGCAAGAGCGGAATGCCATGGCTCACGGCATTCCGGACTAGGAAGACCACCCACAATACTATGCTCAACTCCAATTGACGTTTATCAATAACAACATCAACTTACCTTGGAGTGCTATGCTCTGAGTTTCGGAGCACCAGCCGGCCATTTCCTCGAAGAGCTGCAAAGAGGGATGTTCTCGTCGGCGCGCTGCTAATTGTGCTGAAAACGAGCACCCACTTCAAGCTTGCTGTGCGCCATTACGGCCACTATTTTGTCGCCAGCGGTCGTGATGAAAGTTTGGGATGGCGGCATTTTAACAACCCTCTCAACACCTACCACCTCGTCTTCTCCTGCCCCCAACACCCACATCCCCACCCCTTTTCTTCCCCTGAGCAGTGGGAGTCCGAGCTGACCAGCTCCGCACCGGAGCGCCAGGTCGCCCTGGTGCGGCGCGCACTGGAGGCAGCCCGCACCAGGGCGACCTCCTGGTGCGGGCTGCTGGACTTAGGAGGCTCCTGGACTTAGGAGGCTAACCACGCCCTTATACCCCTTCCCTTTAAGCTCAATAAACGTTTTGCCATCCATCCACAGATGCGAAATTTTCATGATGCATCAGGTCGGGTGCACCTGGTATTTTTCTGTGCTATTAAATGCATTAAAAACCGGGGATTTTCTTATCCCCCCCCCCCCCCCCCCCTTAACACGATGAGAGCCCTCAGGAAACACGAGAAGTTGGATGGCCTGCGACATCGACACTGTTCAGCAGGGCGGCAAAACGCACACCGCTATGTAGCGTATTCCCAAGCAACCGCCCGAGCAGCCTGTCGAAAAGCAGCGTGCAGGCGTGAATTTACCCCCGCAGGGACGCTGGTGTGCTTGAGCTCAACGTGCAGCCAGTGCTGCGGTCGTTCAGCGGCGAGTTTCCAGGCCCGAGACACCCGGCGACAAACCAGCAAGTCTTCTGTCGACAAGTGCCTGATGACTAAATCTAGAACGTCTTCTGCGCAAGGTGAAACGTTAAAAAAAGACGATTAAACGCGATGATACATTGGGTAGACACAAGGAATATGCGTATTTTAAGCGCTGTGACTGATGGTCATTCGACCAGAAAACGCGTTGTTGTTTCTCCCAGCTGCGCACAACACGCCGCAGCTCTTGGCGCAAGGCCTCACGTAAAACGCCTGTGCATATATAGGCACACGAAAGTTGCTTAGGCTGGTTAGGATGGTTGGTTGGTTGGTTAGGAATATGAATTGATTGATTGTGAGATTTAACGCGCCGACGCTACACAGGCGATGAGGCACGCCGTATTGGAGGGCTCCGGATTAATTTTGACCCCCTGGGGATCTTAAACGTGCGCCGAAATCTCGAACACACGGGCGTTTTCGCTTTTCGTCTTTATCAGAAAAGTGGCCACCACAGCCTGGTTAAGAATATTGGGATGCTCAAGAGGTATATGTAAGCTGCAATATCGCACAATTCATGCCCCTTCCTGACATCTTTATACTAACATTGCTCCCTCGTGTACATTAAATGCTGCATGAAAATACAGTATCGATAAGCAACAAGGTATACGTCCACGCAAATACAGTGCGACCGAGAAGCAAGAAGTAAAAATTCAGTATTGCTATTTACACTTGACAACATCAACGGTAGGCTGAGCAGATCATACACTTTTTCTATTACACTTGCCTATCTTTTGCGAGGTTTCGGTGTTCGGCAGACGCCACTGCTTCACACGAGGAGTGTCGGAGGCGAACTTGACGTGCAGCTTCTCCAAAGTGCGGTGCTTTGGCCGTGGGTTTGTCTGCGTGGCTTTGTCAGTAGCGTGAGCTTTGTCAAGATGGCTTGCTTTGTAAGCGCGAGTTGTGGCTTTGACAGGGTTGTGTACTTCCCTAGAAAACCTGGCTGGTGGTGACCTGAAACTTCCGTAAAATTTGGCTGCTGGGATCGGTTCTTCTCGCCAGGAGAAAGGCGGCGGGGGCACGATGTCAGTTTCATACCGATACGGCGGTAACAGATCACGGTCTGACCATGTCTTCAGTTCCGTGCGCTGGAAGAAGTCGTCAATCTTGGCACGAAGTCTGGCCTGCTCTCGTGAATAAGTATCTCGTCTCCTAACCAGGTCGTAATTTGGAATGTTCTGGAAAATTAGGAGGAGAAAAATCAGAATTAAAACAGAACTCGCGAGTACCGAAAAAATCGTACAGATTTTACAGATGCAAGTACAGATGCACGCTAAAAAAGCGATACAGTCGCAAATAGTAACGGTGACACTAAGTCGCTTCGCGTGTGAGAAATAATTTGAACGGCACGGGCCTTTGTCCGGATTATAAAACAACACGCGAAATGTGCGCTGTTGTGCATGCGCAGAGAAAAGCCTGTGCTCACGTCAGCGGGTGCTTCCGGGAAGGAGGAGCGGCAGAAGCCGTGCCACCACTGGACGTGGTGCAGCAGAAGCCGGAAGCTCTTGCTCACTGCCCGACAGATAGGACAGCGGTATTCCGGCGGCGCCATGCCGTGCGCTCTCGGCGGCGTGCCCGAGGGCCCTATAAACAACCTGAGGTTGCCATGGCACCGCCAGTTTCTCGCGCGATATTTGAGCACACGCCACAGACGGCTATCAGGCTTGTATGCAGAAACGGATCTGCACTAACTTCGGAGAGGTGGGTGGCGGATCAAGGGGGGAGCTTTTCCTTGGGGCATGGCGAGAAGAGGTGGTGCACCCACTGCAAGCTGAGCTATGCTTGTTCAGAAAGTGTTTCGGTGGCTGCGGCGATAGCCCCCTACTTAGATCCGTCACTAAGATACGCGCAAATATGCGTGTTTAAATGACACGTGTCTGTTATAAAGGTGTTTTTTATACCCTCATTTTATGTTTTCTCTTGGTTGTTGCTATACATTTTTGTCACAATGTTCTTATTTTCTCGAGTCCTTGTCATTGGGTATTTTATTTTTATTTGTTTATTTATTCATTTGAGCGCCGACCTGTCACGACCGTGCGGGAGGCTGGAGCTTTGTCAAGCCGAAAAAACGCGGCTTTTATTAAAATGGACACGCATCAAGGCTTTTCGTGTGCCATCGTAATTCAGGACGTAATTTCAAGAAATGGACGCTGCTCCACCGCGAAAAGTAGAGGCCTAAGGTTATGTCGCAGAGTAATATGTCCAAGGTCTACAACTCCCCGTTTCCTCTTCAGTTTACTTTTCTCTATTTCCTTTACTTTTATCTGTGTGTGTGTGCGTGTGAAGCCAAATCGTCCTTGAGAAGAACTATTCGCACTAATAACACACGTTAGATTGTCTATTCAGATAATAGATACAACATAGGGGGGGGGGGGGGCGTTTGATCTGAGAGGAAGAGGTAATCGTTTGTGTATTCAGGATTCAGGTTACAGAGGAAGCTGGAAAAATACCTCGACTTCACGTCGGGATGAATAACAGAAAGGGAAAGAAAAATACGACGGAAGGGAACAGAATCGGCCACTTTGCTTTAGAGCACATTACTCGGGGAGTGTCGCTTCCTCTGTATATACCGCATGAATGCTTTAATTGATTTGATTGACTGTTTCTGGAATCCCCTTTTTACTTTCAGCGCTTCGATAAGCACCAGCTTCAAATTAAAGTTTTTTCGTAACATGTGGTAGCTGTATATATACGTTATATTCTCCTCCTTGATCTTCCTCGACCAGCATTCCAATATCATTTTGGTCTCCTGCGCGGCTTCGTAGTTTACTTTCCCTGCGTAACCTTAATGCCTTCGGACTTCGGTAAAGGGGGACATTTCTATTACATGGATATGTATGGATACTATCACCTTCGAATAAAATCTGTCGAATCGTTTCTGCCTCCTTTCTGCAGACCAGGCATGTCCCATCATTTTCGGTACACTTTCCTTTCCCACAAAGCTTGCACTTTCAAGCAACCGGTTCTAACATGAAAAAGCAAAATACTTCCCTTCAAGTTGCTCTATATGTCTTTCGTTCTGATATTCCCTTTCCCTGCCCTGAAAATTTCTGACGACGTTTATGATTTAATGTTCACTAATACTACAGCGCTTTCGACGGCGGCGCTTAAAGTTAACATCAACTTTGCTCCTAACACCCCGCCACCCCCGGGTATTCTAGCCGACCTTTCAGCACATATTTCTACACAAAAGGGATTTCATGGTGTCCTCCGGAACATGAGGTGTGGCATGGGTCCAAGAGTGCCGACCACGCATTATAGAACGTGTGTCGACATTGCCTTTCCGAACGTTTGTTGGGGCGAGCGAATATTATAAGGTTTGCTTTTGCATACCCAAGCGAATAACACGATATTCGATTCGGTTTCGACTAGAATAGGACTTTTCGAAAATTTCGAATTATTCAAAATATTTCCAAGTTTGAAAATGCGAAGGAACAGTTGTTTAAATGAACGCGGATACATAAAATTGTTACTTGTTGTAAACGAGAAATGCCCCGCTAGAACACACGCAAAAAAATTAAAGCCAATTCCGCGCCTGTGAAATCTGCTGAAACAGCGCAGCTGACTTGGGCACGCTGGCGGCCACCTCCCGCAGAGGCGGGGGTCACTCGCAAGTCCACTGTCCGCGGAATGTACGTACTCGAAGCTCGCCCATGGAGGTCAGGTAGTTTATCGGCGAGCCATCGGACTTCCCGAGTCCACGAGTACCGAACGACTGCTAAACCTGGCCGCACACAACACCTTGGACGAAGTCATCGAGGCCCAACGGGTGGCGCAGCTAGATAGGCTGACCATAACCAAAGCAGGCAGAAGAATCCTGGACAAGCTGGGCTACAACTACCACGCCACGAACAGCAGGGCGCCAAGACGCAGCTACGAGACGACGCCAGGGACAAAATCCAGGTGGATTCAGTCCCGCGAAACATGCACCCGGACTACAACGAGGGCAGGCAGCGAGCACGGGCCAAGGCGCTGGCGGAGCTACACGCCGGAGACGCCGAAGCCCGCTACGTCGATGCAGCAGAATACCACAACGAACGGGGCTTCGTGGTGACGGTGGTCAATGCCGAGGGCAACTTCCGTGCGGCAGACCCGAGGAAGCACAGGAGGTGGCGATCGCGCTGGCCATCACAGGCCCGAAACTACTGCGAAGACAACCAAGTTTCACGGGGAAGACACGAATAAAGTGCATGATTTCTGGCACATGCAGACCAGTGTCGGAACGTGCCGAGAACCACAATGAAACCGCACACGCTCGTACGCGCGTACTCACTAACCGCGCTGAGCAAAGTGCCGGAGAATATTTGTGGCACAGCACACGAGACCGGATGAAAACCTACAAAGACCTTACTCAGGCCTATCCACTTGCCAGACACACGCTCTCGCCGCCCTGCAAAGGATTGAACAGGGAGCAGGCGGTCGTCTATAAGTATCTCCAAAGAAAGACGGTCCCGAGCCCCTACCTAAAGCGCAATATGTACCCGGAGACATACCCTGATGCCACCTGTCAGGTGTGTAGCAAAGCCCCAGCAAGACTCGCTCGAGCACGTGGTCTGGGATTGCCTCGCATACCCGGACGAAGCAAAAACAAGAAGGATGCCACCTGCCTTCAAGGAGGCGGTGCGGACTGAAGATCAAGATCTTCAACTCCAGACTGTCCAGCGGGTCATCGTGGCGCTTGCCAGGCAGGGGGACCCCGGCGACACGGTGACGAGGAGCGGGGGCCCCTAGTCGGACTGGCTGCATCTGGGGTGACGACTCCGGCCAAGTCATGAAGACCTAGCAATATGACTTTATTCGGTGCATATATAGCGGTGCATATATAGGGGGGTGGACGTGCGCCGCATGCCCTGCGGCACGAGCAGAGATTGCACACTCTACGGCCGTCAAGGCGGTGGCACCATCTGTCGGCTCAGCGAGGTACCTTCCCCTGGCGTCACGGACGTCAACGGACATTGCAAGCTCCTAAACAGCTCCGCTGTTAATATATTTTTCGCAACGAGTCAAGACTAGTTGGACGCCGGATGTATCGCCCTTGGAGCGCTTACAATCGACAGCTGTAACTTGCCCGCAAGCATGAAGCGGCACTCTCCGTTAGCGGCGATGGGCTTTTCCGCAAGGCACTGGTGACGTGCGGCTAAAGGGCAATGAGCAGGCGTACTTGGGCCGCGCCTCTGCGGAGGACGTCGGAAAGACACAATCTTCTCTGGCCTCGTACTCCTAGAAACCACGATAAAACTTTCTTAACGAAACAGCGTTGACGCTGCACACTGGCGAAGTTAGTTTGCTGACCTTGCACGCTTATTATAACCAACGCTTATAACCCACATGCCTCAAGTTTGGTCTCAACTCTTTTCATACATTTATAACAGCCATTAAAAAATGGCCCTGCCCGCCGTCATCACTAGATCTGTGTCTCACGCAGTAGCTCGTTGAGTAGATGCTTTGCTGCGGAACAGATAAGCACTGCCACCCTCTACCACCCTTCGAACTCCTATCCACGTGATTTTTTTTTTCCACGCAGGCTTGTCAGTTTGCTCCGGAGGAGTTTTCTGCGTACGCGAGACCGCCTGGTTTTTATTTCGCCTAACCATATAAAGCTTCGCTTTAAAAATTGTAGGCGAATTCTATTGGCGCGCTTTGGACAAAGCGCCGCGAGAGCATCAGCTGCGGGAGAATTGGCTACACCAAGCGGCGGTTGCCGATCCCCATTCACTATTGCCATTGACTATTGACTAGCGCTGCCACGCATAGTAGGCGTGGCTTGTTGGTGCCAAGCGTAAGGTTTCTGACAAAAATATGCTTAGGGTTGTTCGTTTGCGGGTTTTACCCGATTCTTACACACCGAATGGACCTTGTCAAAGTAGCGATCTGCACAATCGTGCGCTGACGGTCCGCCGTTCTCAACCAGTACTTGCTGGAAGCATGCGCCACAAACACGGCTTCCGAACTAATTAAGTATTGGCATGACCCTACCACTCACTACCCCAGGCTGGAAAATGCTGCACTGGCATTGTTGTGCCTAGCTAATGGAAGCTGTGTGGCCGAGAGAACTATGTCCCAGTCGAGGTACGTTTAACGATCGGACAGGTCTCGGATGAAGGACAGCATGTTGCGCATGTCGATGATGACGAATGCAAACAAGGATGAGTGAAGGATCGATGAGCGGCTTTTCCTGAATAAAATGCTTCATTTCTTAGACGTTATCAATGTTCTTCACTGTCATCACAACTGATTCATTTCGAAACAAACGCCAAATTTCGGAGAGCATTTTCTAGAAACCCCTTGTGTCCCCCCCAATGACTAGCTTGAAACAAACACCAATTTTAACGCACTAGAGTTAAGCTCGTGATACCTATACTGATAAAATAAACTGACTTTATTAATTGGTGCATCTGTAGATTTAACAAAAAAAAAACACGAATTTCGGAATGGTTTTACAAAAAAAAAAACCCAATTCCTACCCGATAATCAGTTTGACAAATAGCCCCCAATTTTTACCGCCCCCCCCCCCCCCCCCCGCCGATTTAAAAATAAATATAAAACCCGAAATGCCACCTCGTGTTGTGGTGGGCATTTTGGGAAGAGTACAGATTTGCATTAGCGTCGTAACTGAACCGTTCTACTGAGTGAAAACCCGTAATATGCAGCAAAAACGACTATGACAGCGTTCATTTACATAGGCACGAAACAAAAACACGCCGTATTAATGAAAAAGTGAAACAAGGCGTATTTTCTTCCGTTTTATGTTTTATTAGTAGTAGGTTAACTGGAACGTTTTATGTTTGTAATTCGCCCGCGAGTATTCAACGGACTAGGCAGGCCGTTGCAAAAAGCTTTTAGCTATTGCTATACCCCGCGAAAGCACATTATAATCCTTTTAATATTATTTTAAGAGAACAAATAATGGGAACAGTTCATAAGAGCTATCTACATGTGTCAAAACGTCTGCACCGTGAACCGACGAGCAAAATTCGGATAATAGACGAACTGTGTCGGTGTGGTTAACGGCAGTGTGCACAGCATGAACCAGAAATAATAAAACACAAAGGAACCCTGGGGACGCTGTGAATTCCCATTGGCGGCGCGTTATATAGCCCGTGCATCAGAAAAATTAGAACACAAAGAAAAGCGCGTGCATTTTAAATCTCGCTCGCAGTCTGAGTTCGCCTTCCGAGTCTGTGGCGGTAGTGTCACAGCAGCATAGATAGTGATTCTGCAGCAACTGGTTGCAGATTGCAGTGAGTCCGATGCCGATGTTGTAGGCTTAGAGTCGACATGGGAAGAAGACTCGTCCACAGAAGTAGCCTAAAGGAACACTTTCACGCTCTCGCCTCATAAGAATTGCTTAGGGATCAACCCTCTAGAACTTTTCTTTCTTGAATTAAAAATGCGACTGATAGTTAACCATGCGGTACCAGCTGAAATCAAGTTTTGCAGTGTTATGTGTTTGTGGAGTCCTGCGTCATATAATTTCGGGATGGTTCTGATAAAACACGAATTACAGCCGTTTTGTTACACTCCTCCCGTAAAGTCCACGTGTTGGCAGTAGACGGAAATTCCGAAGTGTTCACAACTGCACGGTCAACTAACAAATTATGGCAAGTAAATGAAACCTGGTCCGATAATAAAGAAGTTTTCTCGTCCAAATTGCATTGTGATTATTCCCAACCTCTCTACATCAGATTGACAGCTATACAGCATTCCTGAGAAAGTTGGCTTTGCCGCAAAGCGTATTTTGCTGCCGGACTATAAGACCAGGAAGAAAGTGAGAAATACAGCTTCGCTGTGTAATAAATAAATAAATAAATAAACATCCGAGCGTGATTCAATTCTCTGGCCCTCGGCGTTGCGGTGTCCATGTCAAAATCAACGCCGAATGATCGATGGATGGTCCTAAATCATTTTCATAAACGAGCGACTGAAGACTAAAGAGCGACGCGCGCAGGACGCCACGTATGGGGCTGACGTCGCTACCACTAGAGTAGTGACAATGGTGGGTACGAGGTATGGTGCGGATACCACGAGCACTGTGTACAGTCAGTCAGTCGGTCAGTAAACTTTATTGATGTGAGGCTGTGAAAGGGAAGGTGGGGCTAGAGCCCCGAATCAGCGGACGCCCAAATGCAAGTTTTGAAAGCACGGTAAAAGGAAACGGTGAAATAAGTTTACCACTTTTTCACACGGAGGCGCCACTTGTCCGAAAAGCGGCAGATGGAATTATTAGCGGCGTATTTAAAATGATGTTGTTAAGGAAACATTTTAAAAGCCTTCACAACAGTAACTTCGTATCACCAGCATTCGGCAAGCTATAACTCGACGTTTTCGGTGGTTCAATTGCTAAGGCATTCTTCTGCTGAGTCCAAGGCCGCGGGTCCGATCTCGGCCTCGCCGGCCGATCAAAAAAAAAAAAATGGAGGCAAAAATCTAGAACACCCGTGCGTCGAGAATTCAGCGCACGATACTTCCATTCTACGCACATTATGAGACATGATCTCCAGGTATTGAACAGTGTGCTCATCTCGGAAGCGATTTCATCTCACACATTGGCGGCTGCTGGTCATGACGACGCAACTGGTACGCCATGGTGTCCCCCGGGGGCACCGGCCGAACCCCCCAAGCCGTTTACTTTTTTTAGTTATTTGCTCTGAAACCACCCGGAGAGCATGAATGCAGGTCACAACGAAGAACACGTGGTCGCACAAGCGCAGGAAATGCAGTGTGCTAGCAGACAACGAAAAACCGGGAATCTGACCAGCACTACTGCAGTGACATCGCACACAGGGGGCGACACATTAACTTCTGCAACATTCACTGGCTTCTTCTTAAGCGCTGATAACTTTTGCTGAAGAGCTGGTTGGTAGATTTGAATGGTATGCAGGGCCTTACCCTCAATTTTTTTTTTTCGGAGGGCGTTATGGCTTCTCATAAAGAAGGAGTTTTGCCGAAAGGAACATTACGCCTCGCTTACGCGCTGTCTGGAAAAAATTGCGTAACCAAACCCCCCTCTGGTTACGTCCTTGGTGGTATGATGACATTTGTTACTCTCTGTTGCATCGACGCCGCTGTCATGACGACATCAAACGTTCGTTTCACTGCTTTTCTGACAGAGCACGCTGATTTCGTTTTAAATACCTTGACAGCAGCAAAGTTTCTTTACCTTTCGCACCCAGCCGGACGATACTTTAGAGCAATACTGAAAGGTGAGCTGGGATTTTAAAACTATTATTGACTGCCGTTCACAAGTCGGTACAAGTCAGCCATCCCCCCTTAAGTTGAGACGTCAGTGTCAGGCATTCGTCTCGGTTCGAAATCTCACAGTAAACGGCCGCCGCTGCAGCCGCATTCCAGGCTGTCAGCTAAAATTGAAGAGGATGCTGGCAGCGTCGTCACGTGCCGCGCCAAGTGGCAACTGCAGATCATTTGAAAAGCTGGCCAGACGCCATCTGCAGCTACAGTCTGCTCGAAGTCGAATATTGGATATAAATCGTCCCTCCTGAGCCCCAGTAACGCGCCACGGGTGGTCAGACGAAATGGGAGAAGGTGCTGCTAGCGTGGTCACATGCCGCGCTAGGCGGAAATTGCGGACCCCTTCAAAAGCTGGGCAGACATCGACTGGGGATGATCGAAGGTGGATCAGTAATTGCTACTCCTTAGCCATATGAAGGCGCTGCCATCAGCAATACCTGAACAAAGATGAACCGTGAGCGCCTGGCAGCTGGTCGTACGTTGCCCCGCTTCTAAAACATCTGACGCATTAGCAAAGTTTCTCCGGGATTTGGTTCCTTGTCTCTACTGCAGTGACGGTAGCCGAACAGATGCAATCACATTCCAGTTGTAGCCCCAACTGCAGGAACAATTTGATCGGATCGGTTACGCTTGTTCGTGTTCTATTCCGACTGACACCTGGCAAAAGTTCGTTCCCTTCGATTCCCATCGCAAGAAACGGTGGAAGTTGTGTTCTTCACTCTGTTTCAGTTTAGCCTGACATGTCAGGATGCTACTAGCACCCATACGCATACACACGTGCAGGCAAGCATGTATGTGTGTACGAAGGCACTAGCGCCCTGCACTAGCTGGGAGGAGGTTTCGTTTCCTCGGGAGATTTCTTCTGAACAAACATCGGGTGATGTTTGGGCACGCGCGGGAACGAGTGCGTTTATACAATTTCCCCGGACCGTACCATTGCTAAATGAAAACCTACAAACCTACAATTTAAAGCCTGGGCATAACGCCTTACCTCGTACACTTGACTGTCTTTAATGGCGCCGAATGCTCACCATTCATTTGCTCAGGCCATATGAACATACATGAGGTACAATTCAGTACCTTCAGCCAATTATAGTGGTTTCACTGTGCTATAAATTCTGCGTTCGTCGCCTAGCAAAGTGGGTGTGTTCGCTTTGCTGCCAAATGCATGATTTCGGAAAAGAATTATTCAGAGTTCTCGCATTCACGGAGCAGCACAATTAGGAAAATATAAAACACTGTCGACGCAAGGACCGACACACGTGATCGGTCATTGTGTATGTTCCTCCTGATCATGCATGTTGCGGCCGCATGTCCACCTCCAAGTGGCAGCAGTAGCCTGGCAAAAAAATGCGAATGTGCATGATAGGAATTTGAGTCGCTTACTGGTACATGTTAATACAAGGCCTGTACTCTACGACTGCGTTATTAGGTACACAGCTGCGTGGGATTCCTTCGCGAAAAGATGCCAGTCAGTGTGTCGCGGATGAATGTACCCTACTTTTCATATAGTAATGGTTATGTCTAAAGTGGGGCTGGGCGTCGGTCAAAAATTCTAACCCGATTAGTCTGCAGGCTTTATTCGGTTAATTAATCGATCGATCCGCTGCGTTAGTTTAAGAAAAAAGGATAAAAAATAATCTTTCGGTAATAATCTTAATATGTATAGTAGTAAAAGTAACATAAATATTCTTCTCGGCCCGTCCAGCGACGTTCCGAATGAGGTAAGCATGCCATGATTATGGCGCTGATGCGCGCGGGACGCTTATGAGCGTAGTAGTTTGGGAGAGTTGGTACATGATTGTCGATGTTAAAGGCGCTCCATGAGACGAAGGACTAAAACATAAAGAAAACACACAGAAAGTTGGAAGTTAGCGCTCTGTGCGGGCGTTTTCGCTTTTCACCTGCATCTGAAAAGCAGCCACCATTGTCGGGGTCGAACCCGCGTCCTGGGGCTGGGCAGCAGAATGTGAGCCTACTTGCATCGTTTCTGTTGTGACGTAAATAAGTTCAAGTTTATTTCACTTTTTTGGATAACATCAGCGAGTACAGAAACAAAAGGGGACCTGAAGTTGAGAACTGTCGGGGGGACCTCGTTACATACCCTAGTTTTAATAGAAGAAAAAGCGCAGCAAGCAGTTGAGCAGGTTTTAGAACATCCTAGAACACATTCAAGACAAGCCAAAACAAGATTTCTAACAGAAACCATGCAATAACGCTTCATTGAAAATTGAAGCACAGATGTTCTGGAAAAGCAATTATACAAAGCAAAAACACAATTAAATAGTTTATTAGACATGTGAGGCGGGTTTTGTGTACACAAATGTTATCCTTGCACGATTTTTTTTTTTTTGCGTTTCGGAGCTGGCCTATTAGGAATTCAGATGGCAATTAGGAGATCGGCGAAAGCTATGTCCCCCAGGTGTCTACGACGAAGTGAACGGAAGAGGTGAACGAAATGAAACAGCGATGTGAAACAATGATTTCATTTCGTCGCCCCAGTTTCTAAGAAATAATTCTTGTTATATATATATATATATATTTTACTCCCATATTTACCATTTCAGTACTTAACTAAATAGCCGCGTCTTACAAGCCCTGGCAAATCCCCCCCCCCCCTCCCCCACTTTGGGAGTACGAACAACTTCATCAAGGTGAAGAATAAGATATGAGCAGCCTTCTTCTGAAGCGTTTTGAAAATTCATGGCGAAGCAATGAACATCTTGCTGACTTCGTTAATGCCTTGAGGCGTACGCAAGGTCGTTATCCCAGGGAAGAATTCGAAAAGAGCAGGTAATGGTGCCAAGAGGACTCACCTGCTCTCCACGTATAGTTCTACTGTTCTTGACGCCCTGTTGCATATTTTAATGCCTTTTCCACCAAAACTTAATCGCACAATGCTTGAAAGTCAATTTAAATAAAGTTTTCATAAGAATGCAACATCAACTTGAGTGTTTCAATTCAATACGAGCAAAATCCAAACTTATCACCCCAATAATCCTTAAATTCACGGCATAATTTTTAATTACTTGTGACCATGAACTTCCCCTAGCTGACATGTAAAATATGTCATATAAAAGTTTTGACGGCGCTGCATTTAGGTCCAGTAACGTACTTCCGCTTGTTTCTCAAATGCGCGTTACGTGGATTTGGCTCATTTCGAAAAAAAAAAAAAAAAAGCCTCATATACGTTAGAGGAAAACGCAACGTAGAGACAGGGAGAATAACGAAGCTCCGAGTACCGTGTGCTCGCGCAAACGTTATTCCAATGCCACATGCCGTCAGGTGCAGTGTAGTGCCCAATAATCCGTGAAATACACACAGTTTAGTATAGCACACAAAGCATCTGCTCCCGCTCGCCATGTATTCTTATTTCTGATGGAGGTGAATACAAAGTATTCGCGGATATATATTTGTTTCGAGTGATTTCGTAAGAATGAGATGACAGGTGAAAATAATGAAATGTTGACTCATTTGAGGGGAGCAATCAAGCCTCATTTGGTTCATTTACATCGCTACGGCAGTCTAAATGGATCTTGCTTATTCTGATAGTGCATAAATTCCTGCCTACAAAGCCTTCCCCCTTACAGGTCCGCGGGCACGTGCCACTCTGTGAGCATGTAAAACTGGGCTCGTCTTCAGGCTTGCTTCGGAATATGCGCCCAGATCCCTCGTGATCGAAGCTCCTATAAGGTGATTACGCAAATTTATTGAGCGAGGGACTTGTAGGCCGAGTTAAACGGCTGAGTTGCCTTGTAAAGCGTTATTGCCAATACACCTGCGCGTATGTGGGCTACCCGGTTGGTATGTGACACTGTGCTAGGCTTCAGAGTACGCGCACAGGCTCAGAGCGGACGGATTACCGCAATCTGAGCATTGGCGGTCTAACCTTCGGCACGCCGCTCCTGCCGCTGCCGTTGCGTGTGCTGCTGATGCCTGGCTGCCCCCTTTTGCACGTCAGTGGGATCCGTTGATTCACGTTCCCGCCGACGGACTGCTCCTCTGCACGTGTCGCTCGTCGCGGAGCCGCGGCCCGTCCGCGGTTCGCCTACGCCGCGACGCATTCGTCTGCGGAGAGCACTGCGCGCTTCATGCACTGTCAAGCTCTCGAGGGGATCATCCGGCTCAGAAAGCGTCGTCCAATGCACCTCTGTAGCTATATGAGGAGCACGCGCGCGTCTTGGTTGACCCTCCTAGTGCTTCCGCACCAACAAGTGCAACCGTGCACACCCAAACACAAACAGTTCCTGAATGATTAGCATGAGAAGCAGGTGTCCTTCCTCTTGCGGGGGAGATCCTGATCGCGTACCGACAATAGCGTGCATTTTCACTCCATTTTTGCCATCCATCCCTGTCTGTCATGAGGTGCGTCTCTCATCCCGCGGTAGCTGGGCTCACGATTGTGATGGCCATGTGTCGTGATGGATACGAACGGATAAATTTGTGCTTGCGAGATAATGTTCCCCATTAAGAATAGCTATAGCGGCACTCCCAGAATAGCTAGGCGACGTTAGCTGCGCGTGTACCGAAGTCCAGATGGTCAGCATACTGGCCCATCATTACGGTAAGCCGAATAGGCAATGTGTTTGGCGCGCTAAAGGTTATAGTTCATTAAACACAGTGTGCCTTTAGCACTACTTAGCCCATCGTCCTATTTTTGTGCGTACGTGCGACGTGGACCCCTTTAACAGGGATGGGAAAAATTAAACTCTCGCCGTTTGATGCTGTCCCAGTCTTTGCTCGAACGTAACCCATGCATATCACTGTGAGGTAGAGGTCGAAAACGGTGAGGCCAACCCCTCGCAACACAGATGGCGAAGGTCATCGGCCCTGGGCCAAACTCCACAAATGCACACGTGCGCAGAGCACACTGAGACATTGCCAACAATGGTAAAAATCTGCGTGCTGCGTGATATTAATGCCGACTTGTTTGTGTTTGTTTGTACAATTCCTCATCTTGTTCACTGCAGCGCTTCGGAAATATTTCCGCGTATTATGCACTGAACGATTTTCTCAGGATACGCATCGGGAATTTTTTCTTAAATCGTAGATTACGACGTGGGACTGGTTTTAAGCGAAACCTAATCTCTTTATATACGCATGTTCCTTCTTCGTACCAGAGCCAAAAATAGAGGTACCTTATGCCGACCTATATTACTTCTCCACCACACATATATTGTGCTTTATAGTCGGTGGCTGTGGTTTGGAGCAGGGACCCGCCAAACGAATAGTAGTCAATTGCGTCAGTACGGGCATGAGTGAGGTGTGAAAGAGAGGGGTAGAAGGTGAGACTAGCATGAACATGGGCAGAAGATTTTATTGCGGTATAAAAATGATTCGATTCCTTCCAACCAATAAGTACCTCTGCATGTTGAATACTGTTCCACATCATTAAATAATCAGAGTAATAGGTAGTTTGCAGTGAAGACCAAAATAAAGATTATTCCACCTCTCGGGTATCTCCGACAGTTTGCATGGACATGTCGCAGGCGCTGAATTAAGATATATCGGCACGGACATTGGCTTCGAGATGTGTGCAGTTAAAAAACAAACAAACAAGAAAGCACGCATTAGGAAATAAACAGGTTCTTTTTATTTATTTTTTTTCAACCAGTGTAACATTGAAAAAAAAAACCTTGTCTGGGGAAATTCATTGTGATGCGACCAATCTGCAGTGAGGGAAACGCTTTCTGAAATCAATGATCTGGCGTTAAATCGTGCGCAATTTTTGACAGCCTAAGCTCTGCTGGGGCTTTTGTGATTCAGCATGAAACAACTATAATTTGTTCACTGTAAACGGAAATATTAATCGGGCACTTAGGTCTCTCAAGTGACTTGAAGGCGAGAGCCAGCGATTTTCGAGGACTCCTTCCCTGCTGCATCGCGTGCTTGCGGTGCCGTCACGTTCACCTGCCATGCGGCACGCATCCGGATAGTTCTTGTTCCATCCTGGCACGGTACAGGGTTAGAGCTGTAGTTACCACACTTGGTTGTGGCTCTTGAAGACCCGGGTGCAACTCTCACTCGAACTCAAATGAATTTCTATGTATATTTTATTTACTTATTTTCTTTTTAGAGCGGCCGTAATTTGGTTTCATTCGTGTAGTCGCCTGCAACTACGCTCACTTTTCGAGTTTGATAAACCATCCATAGTATCCGCATTAAGAATTATATGAAATTTTTAGAGCTCTGTGCGGAATCGTCTTTTTTCAATTTTTCATATTTTACTGAAAAAAAAAACATGAAAAAACTTTTTTTCACGCCCCTCAAAATTTCATAAAAACTTACATCTCTACATTGGCTGCGTAATCCCGGGATATCAGGCCATATGCAAGCCTTTCCACGCATGTTAGACCCTTTAAAGCGAATAGCAGATGCATATCTAAGGTTATTTTCTTGTTTGCTTGGATTTTGCTTTGTTTGTTTTCATTTTAAAGGTGCGATATCGACAGAACTCGGGATTTTTGAGTTTCTACGCTCTCAGCGCTTGTTCGCAAGAAAACAGGGCCGAAAAAAAAAACATAGCTGTTCAAGAAAAAGTTAGAAAATGCATGCATGCGTTACTGCATAATTTAAAAATGCTCTGGGACGATATATTCCAACTTCCACGACTCGCTACGAAACTGCTAGCGAGCAACCGGGAAAAAAATGCGAGATAATCCCATTGAAATTCCCCAAGAGCGATTCCGTAAACCAACTTCTGACAGAAGCGCGCGTTCGATGTTGATTGCCGATCGCAGGAAACAGATTCCGACGGGACGCTTTCAAGGAAAAACTGCGCTCCCATGGCGTTCGGCGAAAAGCCGCCTGGGTGCTATGCGGGGAAGTCGATATGCGTCGGTTGTAAAGCGGCAACAAAAGCAAGACTCACTGAATAATGCCCAGCGCCGTGCTCCGTGCTCCCTGCAAAGGGAGTTGACACACGCTGCTCGGTGGAGCCGCACCTATCTCCAAGTTCATGAAGCCTCGTATTCGGTGCCCGAAGTCCTTGCTTTCTATTTATTTCTCCACTGTTCCCCCAAGCTCTAATGACTGGATGTTCCACCACCGTGACGTTTGGCCCACTCCTCAAGCTTAAGGCAGACATTTCTTCGCTTTTCGTAACGAAGCGTTGTCAGGTATCGAGTCTTCGTCTTTACAACTCGACGCTTTCATCAATTCTGGGCTTTGCGTGGAGTGAACATATACTTCTTCTGCCTTCGATGGTCCTAAGCCCTAATTTGTGATGGATTGCAGGATATAATACACTTTGCATGAGTAATCTGCATTACGTTTTACCCCCTTTCCCCCCATCCCATTGAGCATTACTTACTCCCTAGAGTAGGGGTCTCAAGCTCATCTTGCGAAGCGGGACGCAAGACAAAATTAAATGCCCCAAGAGCACGCTGTTGGTTCTTGGGGAAATTAATTTTGTCTGTGCGTCCCGCCTCGCAAGATGAGTTTGAGACCACTATCTAGGGAGTAAGAAGGCACGCCTACATTAATGACGACAGGCTTCAAGAAGCTGGTAATAGTAATTCTACTGAAAGTAACCTTTCGCAAAAACGAATCGAGAAGGAACCTGGTGCCGACGCTAAGACATTCGAAATTTTTAAATGGGAACAAATGAGGTAATAAAACAGCATAATTTCCGCCTGAAGATATAATAAAAAAGACGCCGACCACAAGAAAAAATGAAACAATGACGTTTCGGCCCCCCGAGCGGGAGCCTTGTTCACACGAAAAGTTAAGAAAGAAATCAAAGAGTTAAAGTAGGCTGAAGTACGTGACCTAAACACCTTGAGCAGGCGGGGGGAAGATTGCCGTCTGTGCGGTACAGAGTGCTTTTCGTCGTCTGTACCATTATGAATTCCAAATACAGCCCGGAGGTGAAGTCCTTCTCGGTGGAGACACCACGTGCCTTGCCCCAGTCTATGTCATGGTTAGAAGACTGTGCATGTTCTGTGAGGGCATTAGCGGACACATTTCCCTTATTTACGTCATTAGAATGCTCTTTTAACCATCTTTCGAAATTTCCAGATTCCCCTATGTTTACACTATCGCCGTTCGCGCATGGTACTTCATACACAACACCGGGAAATCGTTCTTTGGTAATCTGCCTTTCACCCTCACAAAAGCGTTCTTTAGCTTCTGGGTAGGAACAGTGGCCACGTGCACGTCGTACGTGCGCAGAACACGGGCCAAAGTCTCACTCCCTCCAGGCACGCGCGGTATGCTGCTTCTTTTTGAACGTCTTTCCGAGGCTGCAGAAGCGCGATCGGACTTGTGTTCCACCGAAGTCGCAAAGGAATCCGGGTAACCGCTTGCAGACAGGTCGCGATGTACACGTTGGACGTCAGCCGAGTGGTCAACAGCCGTGGAGCAGATAGTGCGGACACGTTGCATTAAAGGAGACACCACGGACCTCTTGTGCGCTGCAGGGTGCACCGACTTGAAGTTCAAGTACCGTCCGGTGTGCCTGCTGTCTCTGAATACAGCAAAATATAGTGTAGTAACATCACGGGTAATTAGAGCGTCCAAGACAGGCAACTTCCCATTATTTTCATTTCCAACCGTAAACTGAATCGATTTTTCAATGCAGTTTAAGTGGCGCGTAAACGAGTCCAAATATTCTTTTTCAATTATGCAAAAACAGTCTTTGAGGTAGCGAGGTAAAATCTTCGGGGCTGGACTGAAGGACAAAAGCGCTCGTCGTTCGATAGACTCCGTTCTCAAATAGGCGGCTATGACCGAAATTGAAGCCCCCGTGGCTGCAACGTGAACTTGTTTGTAAAAAAACTTCTTTATTATGTCTTCAATGATCATTCCCGGACCAGACGGGCGTCCGTCGAAGCCTCGATGTCATAATTTCTGCGTGCTTCATCTTTGGGCGTTCCATTTCTGACCAGTAGTTTGCCCCCAAAGGCTGCGTAGGCGAGTTAATGGTTCGCAAAGTTACTAAGATAAATAACTATAACAAATAGCTTTGATGAAAAAGATAGTTTCGAAGATAGCTCCGAAGTGCAGCGCAGTGCTGGGCAGCAGTTCCTTTCCACGCCAGTAATAGTGAAAACTCTCGCAACCCCTGCACATTTAAGATTCAACGCTGCGTTAATGTTGACTGTGGGGCAGCGGAATTAAAATAATTCCTGTTTTCGGATCTTTATTCCTTAATTCTCTCTTACTTTTCCTAGATTTTTTTTATAAAACTAACGAAATCTTGCTTTTTCGTCGCGTTTGTTTTAAACTATTACACAATCAACTTCCCGCACAGAAATTCTGGGACGATCTACTGCGGATGCGTTAAAGGATCCGTTTTGTAGTACCGTTGAGACACCTTCATTAGCTTATGATGATTCTTTGTGTTCTGATGAGACATCATCTGCTTTGGAACCCTATTTTGACTCATCTTGGTTTGCTTTTTGCGACCCATCGCTCAACGGGCCGACGCGAGGGTTGGGCTGATGCTCGACGGCCGGGGCGCGCTATTACGTTTCGTCTACTTTCCAACGGGGGCGTGGCCTTCGAGGCCCGTGACGCCTCTGACGTCGAAGGCGCGCCGCCGTCACATCCGCTGCACGCTTTGCAGGAGCTGCCCCAAATAAATTTGACGATTTACCTGTAGAACTTCTAAACTGTAAACGGGAACACATGCGCTTTTGAGAGGATTACGTTAAGCGCCCGAAAAATTTTCGAATCCACGCCGCATCCTTTGCAAAGTCACGCTCTAGTCTAGCCGATCCGCTGAGCGAAGAAAAATGTCGCGCACTGTGTGCGATTAACAAGCTGTGCTACGCTGTAGCTGCTGCGCCGTAAAGTTTCGCTGAGCTGTGCTACCACTTAACCCCTCGCTGGGTTAGGTGGGTGGTGGTGACTATGATGAAAGTGCGCCGTGTGCTTCATAAGCCGTTGTATTGTGAGGTGCTGAGAAACCGTGCGAGATTCCCAGCCAACTTTCCGAACATGCGATCGTCCATTTCATCGTCAAAGGATTTACTGCGTGACTTGATGTGTTCGCTTCTTTTTTGCTTTTTATTTACGCATCACGGTGTGCTCGACGCCTGAGCGAGCATGTTTCGTATGCCCAAACGCATCGCCGCTTACCTTATGGTTTTCCTACCGACCAAGGCGGAGTGGCACTGTGTTCGTGTATCCGCTCTGCAAGCATGTGCTTTTGTTTCCTTTTTAAATTGCGTGAAGTTTCTAATAACAATGTATTAGTAGCTTTTTGCGAAACTGCGGCTTGCGTTAACATGCGTGCTACGAGGCTTTCGGCTGCGGTCAGCTGCGGTGGCATGCCTGCGGTGGGAACCGCTGTGTCGTTCCAGTTTCTGGTGCTTCAGGCGCGTAATTTGACTGCTGGTAAGCTGCCTGCTTTCTGTCCGGGAATTGGAATGTAGTGTGCCAGCTCTGTCAAGCAACTGTTGGTGGGTGAGCCTCTTACCGGCAGTTGTGGAAAGCCAAATATCGTGCTGTGCTTCGTAACTCCTGAAAAAGTGGTGCGCAGCATTGTTATCTTTTGTGAACGCTTCTTTTTTTTGTGGGATAGAGGCATTCAGTGGGCAGGTGCCGTGCGTGACGTTGACTGTTCTAGATGACGAACAGCTGTATTGCTTTCATTGCCGATGTGCTTCAAGCTGTACCCAAAAGGTCGACATGTCAACAGTGGACCTGTATTGTCTAATATTAATCGGCGCTTCCTGTATGTAGGCCAACCCACTAACTTTCTCTGTATTTGTCTCATGCGTTAGCAAACAAATACCAATTGAGCTATTTAAATCCAGCCCTGTAAAACCGGCTTCACTAAGCACAAACGCATTGCTAGAAAGACATCTAATAAGGGGAAATATAAGCAGTGTGACAACAAAATGTGGGGTTCCAAAGCCTTTTTTAAATGCCCAATTAGTGCATTACGTCACGCTTTTTATTCCTATCGGGTCTGAAGGTACGAGTCTATCATAATTACGCATGTTAATTTGCCTGATTATGTGTTTACATAGCATGTATTACGTACTGCCCTTTTTTTCATTAAGGGCCGACTTGCCAAAGAATGCTGACACATTAACACTGTTACACTTCTCGTCATTGAATTTTTTAGTGAAAAGAACTGCTGAAATGACCCCTTAAATGCTGCTCATCCGATACCGTTTTCACAATTTTCACATCAGTTCTTACAGTGTCCACCATGTGCCCCTAGCATACAGCCAAAGACTCGTTGAGGCATGCACAAAAAATTTTGATGCATATCAAATAATTGGGTACCACTGCATAGTTACAGGTGCTGTCAGAAGTAATTGGAGCACGGGAGCTGTGGCCGAACCGCATCGGAGCGCCGTGTAGCTGCACCGGCGGTAAACGAAAGGACCAGAACACGCATGCGCGCCTGCCGACGGTGAGAGCCCATCTATACTTCTCAACCCATTTCTTTTAACGCGGCTTCGAGTGAATTATTCGCAGCATACTGGTCTCGGCGATGGCGCTCATAGCAGAGGTGGTATCTGGCAGCGTCGCTCACACACTTTCAGCGCCCGCGAGTTGCTGGAGAAGCGTCGTAATCGCTAGGGTCTGAAATGACAATTTTTCTTTTCTAATATGTTTAGGTGGGTATGCTATCAGCGCCATCGCTGAGACCAGTATGCTGCGAATAATTTGCTCGAAGCCGCGTTAAAAGAAGTGGGTTGAGAAGTATAGATGGGCTATCACCGTCGGCAGGCGCGCATGCGTGTCCTGCTCCTTTCGTTTACCGCCGGTGCACCTACACGGCGCTCCGATGCAGTTCGGCCACAGCTCCCGTGCTCCAATTACTTTTGACTGCACCTGTACATGTTCTCTGAGCATGCCTAGACTGGAGCTCTCCATTGCAAAGTACTGGTTTGGTGCATAAGGGTGTGAATTTTGTGAAGCAACCAGTCTCGCAAAAACAACTTCATTTTATGTTAGCTGAAAGTGATTAGCTTTGTGCCTGATAGCCCTTGGACTGCAGTTATCTGAATACTTAAAATCTATCCAATTGTACACCCACCCAATTTTTTACCAATAGCACCGGAGCGTCGACCGTTCGGTCGATCAGCGCCTCGTGATGGAGTGATACGGCAAACTCGGCGAGGCTAGCCGCATGCGCACTAAGCAAAGGCCGCTGCTGCCGTTGTCTGCTAGGCTGTTCCGAGAGGAGACGGCCGCCCCCGATTTTTGTTATTACCTAATCACACTGCCTGCCATACTCGAAATTTTTCTTCAAGACCGGGCACGTGGCGCCAACTGAAAACAGAGTAGTCAGCGTTGCTGAACGAACCTTGCGCTGAACGAACTTTGCGTTTGGCAACGCTGATTACTCTGGTTTCTGTTGGCGCCACGTGCCCGGTCTTTAAAATTTCGAGTATGGCAGGCAGTGTGATAAGCGAATAACAAAAAATGGGGCGGCCGTCTGCTCTTGGAACAGTCTGCTTTTGGAAAAGTAGACGAACCGAAACGCGCTATTCTGTTTCGTCTACTTTCCAACAGGGGCGTGGCCTTTGGGGCCTCTGATGTCTCTGACGTCGAGGCCACACAGCCGTCACATCCGCTGCACGCTGTGCAGTGGCAGTAGTAGCAGCGAAGCTGTCCCAAATACATTTTGAAATTCGCCTGTAGAGCTTCTAAACTGTTCGTCGGGAATATATGTGCTTTTGCGATGATTTTGTTAAGCACCGAAAAATTTTTGAATCCACGCTAGCATCCATTGCGCAATCACGCTATAGCCGATTCAAAATGCTGTGTGCCAGCTGGTGACAGCTGCCATGGTGTGTGCCAGCTGTGCAACAAATCCTCCCGGTTCTGTGCGTGCAACCCCAGAACCGCCCGCTGGGTTGGGTGGGTGGTGGTGACTTCAAAAAATTGCGCATTGTGCTTCAGAATACTTACCATTGTCCGATGCTGAAGGATGGTGTGAGATCCCCAGCCAAACTTTTTGAAGCCTGCGATTGCCCGTATCACTGCCAGGGAATTTTCTACGTGACGTGATGTGTCTTTTTTTTATTATTATTATTATTATTTACGCATTAAGATGAGTGAACATGTTTCGCATGTCCAAACGCATTGCCGTTTATCTTGGGTTTTGTAGTGATCAAGGCGGAGGGGAACTACATGTTCTTGTATGCGCGCTGAAAGAATGAAACCAGGATTTTCATCTCGGGCTAAGCAAGCGTACTAGATTTACACTGGTTGAACAACTCATGTCAAGATTAACAAACAGTCTGCAGTTTCGCCGTTATGTTAGTGTGAATTTGTTTATGCCTGCTGTACTCACTCAGCTTGCGCAATGCCAGCGATTATGGCGAGACAATTGCACGGGCTCGACGGGTTGAATGGGTAACCGAAGTTCGTTAGCGTGAGTAATAAAAAAAAATGCATTCAAGTGCTGCCCTCTGAAATCTTTCAAGTAGTAATAGAAAGGCGAGTACACCTTTGGACAAATTGGTACTGTTGCTTAGTTTCTAGCAAAAGTTTCTCTGTTCAGAAGAGAAGTTCTGTCATTGTTTTTTATGTTGCATGTAAAATTTTTAAACTCCACTGGTTTTACTAACCAGCACTGTTACATTGTTCTGTTTATATCCAAAGAATGTGCTTGAATACAAGCAATTTTTTGCGCATAATTCCCTTCATTTCTTTTCAATTTCGTAGCCATTAGAGCGTGGACAAGAGTGACTAGTAAACAATAATTGTGTGGCACTGCATTTCAGGCAGCAATACAATACTCCAGCTGTAGAGCTCTCCACAAAATTCATGGCTGCACTGGCTCCTGCTAGCACAAAAACTTGTGTCCTCCAAACCTCCTCTCTGATGGGTTCCATACAGTTCTTTCTCGTAGCTTGTAGTTGTGCAACGCTTAGTGATCACGGAGCTGGTGCAGTGAGGTTATTTGGATGACCAAACATTTTTTTAGTGCATCTGTATATTTATGCAGTGAAAGTGCAGTGCTTTTCTTTTTTGATGCTCGGTGAAATGTAATGCCAATGGAGTTTGCAAACGTAAATGCATTTACAAACATAAATGCTGTGAACATCCTTCTCTCTGCAAATACAATTAAGGTGCTTTGAAGTACACAGTTTACAAGAATTTTTTAATGTACCATAAATATGAAGCAGCGATATTCGAAACCGGTTGCAACAAAGTGTAACTTATTGCTCTCAATTTCATGTCCCATTTTCTGCTAAATGATGACAATCACCAGAGCCATTGTGTACAGCATTTCTTACCTGCTGGATACAGATGGTTTGCCTTTGCTCTATTTTCTCTGTTGAAGAACTTGCAGGGTGTGAAATGCTTGCTGTATATTCCGTGCCAAATATTACCACAATAAAAGACTAGTAATGCTTATAGCCATGCATCGGTGGAATAACTGATTGGAACGTACCATTTTTGTGGAAGTGAAAGCCGACACATGCACTCACAATGGCTGTGTACAAGTGCCTTGACTTTATGGGTGCCCTAAATCATAACGACCAAGTATAGTACATGAAACATCTTTCGCTCAACTGTAGTGTACTACAACCAGCAAATAGGCAACTAAGTTAGGCATCAGCTTTGCATTTAACTGTGATCGTTCACACAGTTTCTGTAAAAGGGGCCAAACCTGCTTAAGTTTTACCAAGAACTACATGGCAGTTCATACACATTCTGCTGCATCATGCAAGATGGGAGGGAAATGAAGCAAGTGCTGCACGATTTTTTTAATTCCCTGCAAACAAAGCGTCATCAGTCGCAAAGCAGAATTAAAACTTCAGTTCCAACAGTTCAAGTAAAATATTTAGCTTTTAATGTCCCTCTAAAGAAAGTTGACAGGCAAAATTCAGCCTTGTGGTAAATTTTTTATCGGTGACGTTGCTTTGTTTAAAAAAATGAAAATGAAAAGCTCTAAGCAAGATCAAACATTTGACACTTGCCAAGCAAACTTTTCAGAACTAAAATGAAAATTTAGGTGCAACAATAGGCACTAAAAACTGAAAGCCAGCCTTTAATAGGCACAACCAAGCCAATTTTACATGTAGTCTGTCGTGTCAAATTGAGCATCTGTCTAAAAGTAATGCCATTGAAAGAGTGCAGTGTAGGTTCATTTTCACTGTTCAAATGCATTGGTTGCAATTTTTTGCAGCATCAAATCTACCTTTTGCTTTGCGACGGGAAGGTTGCACATGACTCGATATTTTTACGTCATGTTTGGCTCTGAATTTGAGACTGTCGCCAGTTCTTGACTCTGCTTTTCTAGTACATCCCATCTGGAAAAACACGCAAGTGCACATATACTCAACATCAATCACCAATAGCCTATTTAGGTCCACTGCAGGGGGAAGGCCTCTCCCATTAACCTCCAACAGCTCCTGTCCTGAGCCACCCCAGTCCGTTCTTTGCACCCAGATTTTTTTACTTCGCCTCTCCATCGAGTTACCTTGGTAATACTGGTTGTCATTTCATCTTATTACACGGCCAGCCCAAGTCGACTTTTTCTTAGGTAACTTTAACTATACATACTATCCTACATGCGAATTTGTTTCCCCATCCAAAGCCGCTCTTTTCCTGACCCTAAGCATTACTCCCAACGTTCTTCATTTCATGGCATATTGAGGCAACATTAGTTTTCTTTCTGGTTCTTAAAGCAAGCCGCCGTTTCTGCCCCATATCTTGTCACCGGCAGGACGCATTAGTGGTACTATGCACACTGCTTATGTAAATATTCTTCCACATGGCCCACCGACACAAGTGAGCGCACACATTTTGATGTTCCTGCATGACATCTTTCAGTTTTTGTACATTGTTCCCATTATGCATTGAAGCGTGATAGCATGTCTTTGGAAGTGAGAGTCCTTTTCTTTTTTGTTATCTCCTTGACTTCCTTTCTTTATTAAAAAAAATTGGATAAACCACTTCTTTCAAATTCTTTAAGCCAAACTCATGTACAAGAAGTGGTGCTGTCCTGCAGGCCTTGAGGATGTTGACAGACACTGAAATTAACTATTAAACCATAGAAAAGTAGAAGTAAAAAAAAGCTGTCTTCAGCCTAGCTAAGAACTGAGTGTCACACAATTAGAATGCTAGCCTTGGTTTTTGATCATCGGCAATGCATCCTGTCAAGGCAAACCAGAATATTGCTGAATGACAGCTATATATTTTCCATGTATTTACCAACTCGATTAAATATGTAGACCCATGCCATATTGAGAAACAGTGTGTTATGGCTAAAGTTACTTATAAATATACATGCGCTTTAGTTTGTCGGGCTTTTTTGTATGGCTTGTTTGTTTCAGAAGAAGCTGACTTTAAAACACATGTCATGCAAAAAATTTAGCCGGATGTATTTGATGTAACCCAATATGAAAAGTTAAAATTATGTCCGATGTAACCTTATTCATATGCTTCAAGTTACGTCTGATGTAACCTGACATTTACAGTAAAGAATTACTCCCATCTGACAGAACCAGAAATTGAATCCATTCGTTCAGTCGTATGCACCACAAATTGATAAAAATTTTGTTTCTTGTACAATGGTGCATTGAAATTCTTTCTCCCAAAATGTTCACAAGATGCAAATCCTCTGAAAACTTTGAAGGACAGCTAGATTTGTTTTTTATGAGGACGTACGTGTATTGTTCACCTTTTACCCCTGCTGGAACCTGCAAGGGCCAGCAGTGTTGTAAACAAATGTATAAATAAGTAAATGTAAATGGAAGTTACGTTCAATTAAAGGTCAAGCAAGAAAATTTACGTCTGACGGAACCAAACTACAGTGACGCTTTATGTAATCTATGCAACTTTATTCGAAAACAACACTGTTGCCGCATACGACAAACCCACGCGACCTGATTATGGGGTTTAACGAGCCAACGCTACACAGGCGATGAGGCACACCGCAGTGGAAGGCTCTGGATTAATTTTGACCACCTGGGGATCTTTAACGCACACTAAAATCTCGAACACAGGCATTTTTGCATTTTGCCTCCATTAGAAAAGCGGCTGCCGCGGCCAGGAATCAAACCCACGTCCTTGGGCTCAGCTGCACAACGCCTTAGCCACCCACTGCGATGTAGTGTTTGCTTAAAATGTCAGAAGCACGCTTGTCATCATCGTAAAGTACGTGTGAAGAAACCTTCAGGGCTGCCAGACCACGCACGTGACACTGCACGTGGTCCAGCATTCGCTGGAGCCCGCCAACATTATTCGATGACACCACTGAAGGGAGCGATCGAAGCTGTACCAGATGTTCCTGTACAATCCGGCGTGTCACCAAAGTGTCGCAATAGAATTTCCACGGCGTCTGGGTAACATTGGTTGCAGTCTGGCAATGGATGCAGCAGCGACCAAAGGTAATGAAACTTCTGTCTACTGTTCAGGCTGGGATTTTTGTGGATGGCTGCCTTAAAGGAGCCATGAAGAGAAAACACAAGTTTGGTTCATTCAAACGATTGCCTCGTTAGAATCATACTGACACCACTTTACATAAACTTCGCTCAAAAAGCTATGTAATTAGGAAAAAAGAGAATGGCCATGCGCCTCACTAGCTCATTTTCCACAACAGAACCTATGATGTCATACCAGCCAGCTCTGGGATTGGTGGAGGCCGGCAAAAGCAAACGCAAATTAGGCAGAGCTTATAAGCTTGGTGAACGAGCTACTTGCGCTTAATTTTAGTGCACATTCTTTTTAAAGTAGTAATAATGGGCGGACAAACAGTGGAAGTTATGAAAGCACACAGAAGTACCGATGCGTACTGCTGTTGGTACTGTGCGCACTATGCTTGGTGTAGCTGCACAGGACTGCGAGGCTTGACGACACTGGCCGATTGACGCAAGCAACGGTGTCTTATGCGACCATATCTGTCAAGCGAGCACTATGTTTCACGAAACGATTCTTTTCTCCCTGAACAAAAACAAGCCCGGTTTAAATGCGGTCAAAAACAAACCAAAGGCAGAAAATGGCTTGCAACTGTATGATGGTGCCATCTAGGTTCAATAACCGGTAAACAAGGCTTTCCAATCGGCTGCAGAGAGGTCGGCTCCTGTGATGTCATTGCAGACCACGAAAACGCACAATTTAGCGGGAAAATCAAAATTTTAACTTGATTTCTCAGTGAATAAAGCATCGTTCACATCCGGACAAGAGCTGGGGCACGATAAAACACGAAATCTTTCGAATAAAATAAACTTGTATTTGTCTTCATCACCAGCCTGTCTACGCCCACTGCAGGGCAAAGGCCTCTCTCATTATTCTCCAGTTCCCCTGGTACTGTGCCAACTGTGACCAATTTATCTCTGCAAACTTCTTGATCTCATCTGCCCATTTGTCTTCATGGCTCCTTTAAACTGCGTCCAAAAGCTGAGCCACTGGCACAACTCCCCACTGAATGTTTGGAGCTGCAGCATTGGGAGCTTCATGGAGCTTCCATGGAGATGACACTCGTCACTCTGAGAATACACTACAGAAGGTGCTGGGGCTGTCGATCCCGGAAGCCGTTGACCATTCCATAGCGATCTCTTGTTGTTGTAATATGTATTTATTAATCATTAATCCTAATTACACTCCGTTCTCTTCTTAGCCTTTAGCTAGCCCAGCATGCCTTCGGGGGCGTCATCGTACCTCATAATTACAGCAGACTCTCGATAGACGGAACCGAAAAAAATTAGTTCCGTTTAACGGGAGTTCCGTTTACTGAGATAGATGTGTAAAAGTGCACATTTGTGTGCGTACGCACTCTTCATACCATTTCATGGAACTCTAAGCACTAGGAGGTGAATGTAGCTGATAGTTTTTTAGAAAGCGAGAAAACTAAAAAAAGGTTTAGGCACAGTATTTACAAAGTTGATTTGGCAACAATTAGTCGCTGTGCACTACAAAATGCATCAATTATCTTTGTATGAGTCCTTGAAACTGCGTCTTCACGGAGGTTAGAGGCCTCAACTTCGCGAGTATTACGAGCCACCGAATGTAGAATACGGCAACGCGGTAATGAAGCGCGAATAGCACCACGATGGCACAAACAAGGCAGAAGGAGCTAAGCTCTGTAACCTGACCGCCTTGAATCGAGACCAAACGACTGGAACAAGAACTGCGATGTTGCATTCATTGCGCTAATACGCCTGACCACTAATGAGACGAGGCTTACGAGACCAATGAGGTCAAAAAAACATGGAAGAAAAACAAACAAAAACAAAACAGCCGGAAGCGTAAAAAGCTGATTCTCATCCCGATGGGTTTCAAAAGTTCCATTTCTAGTTCCGTTTACACGGTGGTGCGGAAATTTTAGTTCTGATTACCGAGAGTTTTTTTGCGTTATCTGAATACAAAATCAACCAACTTACAGGCGACTGTTCCGTTTAAGCGGCAATTCCGTTTAAGCGATTTCCGTTTATCGAGATTCTACTGTATGTCGAACTCGTCGTCAGGTAAACATTTTTTACCTCGGCATTCAGCTTGCTCAACTCATTGTTGTTGGACTGCAGCCACTCTATGAGTGAGCCTGAACTTTCCACATCAGGAGTATCCAACACTGTCTTTGCTTCATTTAAAAGCCTTGTGTTTTGTTGCTGACGAGCTGTTCTTTACTTTCAGCTAAAGCATTCTTCTTTCCGGATTATAACAATGCCTTCTCCACATTGTGGTCACCAACGTTGGTCTTACCGACTGGACACGATAGGCCGGTCCAGTATCCCCCGACTTCTTCCTTCTCGGCTTTCCAGGCACCATCCTCGACTTCCTTGTTCAGACTAAGGCTGCCCCCTTGGTCCGTCCTTCTCTTCATCTGGGTTATCTCTGTGTATCCGACAACTTAAAATGCAACAAGCGGCATGCCTGAAAGAATCCTCAGGACCACATAGATTCATAACTTGGTCTGAGCTGACACCCCGGTATAACTAACGTTTTTGCGGTAGGTTTGAAGGCAATAGCTTGGAATCATAGGTTCATAAGCTAAGAACAAGCTATGTGCAATATGGTGAGAATAATGTGCCCAGGATATTGTGTTTAATAGCCACATTTGCCGCCTTACACATCACAGGCAGTGCAAACAAACATTAAAAATGGAAACTGAACGTCCTAAAATATTAGAAATAATTGGTGACAGGACAAGTCCAGCTAAACAAAATCAATAAGTGACACAAAACAAACAGGTGCCTAAGATGTACCATCGGAGAGTAACACAAGACAAACAGCTGCCAACAATGTACACCCGTCCAATTTTTTACCAATATCACCGGAGCATCGACCGTTCGGTCGATCAGCGCCTCGTGATGGAGTGATACGGCAAACTCGGCGAAAGTGGCTGCATGCGCACTAAGCAAAGGCCGCTGCTGCCGTCATTTTTGCTAGGCTGTTCGAAGAGCAGACAGCTGCCCCATTTTTTTGTTATTCGCTTATCACACTGCCTGCCATACTCGAAATTTTTCTTCAAGACCGGGCACGTGGCGCCAACAGAAACCAGAGTAATCAGCGATGCCAAACACAAAGTTCGTTCAGCGCAAGGTTCGTTCAGCAACGTTGATTACTCTGTTTTCAGTTGGCGCCACGTGCCCGGTGTTGAAGAAAAATTTCGAGTATGGCAGGCAGTGTGATGAGCGAATAACAAAAATCGGGGGCGGCCGTCTCCTCTCGGAACAGCCTAGCAGACAACGGCAGCAGCGGCCTTTGCTTAGTGCGCATGCGGCTAGCCTCGCCGAATTTGCCGTATCACTCCATCACGAGGCGCTGATCGACCGAACGGTCGACGCTCCGGTGCTATTGGTAAAAAATTGGGTGGGTGTACAATTGGATAGATTTTAAGTATTCAGAGAACTGCAGTCCAAGGGCTATCAGGCACAAAGCTAATCACTTTCAGCTAACATAAAATAAAATTGTTTTTGCAAAACTGGTTGCTTCACAAAATTCACACCCTTATGCACCAAACCAGTACTTTGAAATAGAGAGCTCCAGTCTAGGCATGCTCAGAGAACATGTAACTATGCAGTGGTACCCAATTATTTGATATGCATCAAAATTTTTCGTGCATGCCTCAACAAGACTTTGGCTGTCTGCTAGGGGCACATGGTGGACACTGTAAGAACTGATGTGAAAATTGTGAAAACGGTATCGGATGAGCAGCATTTAAGGGGTCATTTCAGCAGTTCTTTTCACTAAAAAATTCAATGACGAGAAGTGTAACAGTGTTAATGTGTCAGCATTCTTTGGCAAGTCGGCCCTTAATGAAAAAAAAGGGCAGTACGTAATACATGCTATGTAAACACATAATCAGACAAATTAACATGCGTAATTATGATAGACTCGTACCTTCAGACCCGATAGGAATAAAAAGCGTGACGTAATGCACTAATTGGGTATTTAAAAAAGGCTTTGGAACCCCACATTTTGTTGTCACACTGCTTATATTTCCCCTTATTAGATGTCTTTCTAGCAATGCGTTTGTGCTTAGTGAAGCCGGTTTTACAGGGCTGGATTTAAATAGCTCAATTGGTATTTGTTTGCTAACGCATGAGACAAATACAGAGAAACTTAGTGGGTTGGCCTACATACAGGAAGCGCCGATTAATATTAGACAATACAGGTCCACTGTTGACATGTCGACCTTTTGGGTACAGCTTGAAGCACATCGGCAATGAAAGCAATACAGCTGTTCGTCATCTAGAACAGTCAACGTCACGCACGGCACCTGCCCACTGAATGCCTCTATCCCACAAAAAAAAGAAGCGTTCACAAAAGATAACAATGCTGCGCACCACTTTTTCAGGAGTTACGAAGCACAGCACGATATTTGGCTTTCCACAACTGCCGGTAAGAGGCTCACCTACCAACAGTTGCTTGACAGAGCTGGCACACTACATTCCAATTCCCGGACAGAAAGCAGGCAGCTTACCAGCAGTCAAATTACATGCCTGAAGCACCAGAAACTGGAACGACACAGCGGTTCCCACCGAAGGCATGCCACCGCAGCCAAAAGAAATATAGCAGGTCGTGGCCGAAAGCCTCGTAGCACGCATCTTAACGCAAGCCGCAGTTTCGCAAAAAGCTACTAATACATTGTTATTAGAAACTTCACGCAATTTAAAAAGGAAACAAAAGCATATTCAAAACTGGACAATGGTGCAATATATTTGAATTAAACAAGTGTGCTTGCTACAATACGAAAAAGAGCGGCGCCGGCATTATCTTTTATTTTCGAAGTACTACACGCTATTTTTCGTCTTAAAGGCATTGTTAAAGGCATTATTCCACGTATTCAACTAGTGGGAACCTTGTACGCTTGATTAGCCTGAGATGATAAGCTTTGTTTGATGCCTGGAGAGAGGATACACGAACACAGTGCCAATTCCGCCTTGGTCGGTAAGAAAACCATAAGGTAAGCGGCGATGCGTTTGGTTGGTTGGTTGGTTGGTTGGAACCAGAAATCAGTGGCGCGTACCCACTCTGGGGGATTGGCCAAGTCAGATTGGGGAAACTGGTCAAGAATTCAAACTAAGGGTAAAATAGAGCTGTGGAGTGTGAGGGAAGTGATGTTGGCAATTTTGAGGGAAAAAACAAAACAAAAACTATAACATACTGAAGTAAAAACAGATACTACACGTACCAGAGAAAGAAAGTACGAAGTGTCTTAACAGGGTAGGCGACCGGATTGTGAAATGAAAGCGTGAAGGGCGCGACAAACATCCCCGTGGCAGAAACCTAAACCCGATGCCCCAAATGACAGTAAATTCGATACAGACAAGGAAAGACCCAGGCGCCGGAGGGGAACCTCCAGGAATCGATTTCGGATAGAGGAGAACCGCCGGCAAGACAGCAGGAAATGTTCGATTGTCTCCTCCTCTTGACAAAACTCGCATTGGGGCGAAGGCGCTATGCGTGCACGGTGAATGTAGAAATTCAAATTGGGCACTCGGCAGCGAAAGCTGGTCAATGTGACCTCGCACAATCGCGACTGCACAACATCACTCTTCCACGCATACCGGAGGTGCTCAATTTCTGGGCATCCAGAGATACTGTCTGGGTGCAGGCTGTCCAACGAGCTATACCTGCGAAACCGGGATGCAACAACTTGGGCTATGGGGGGCACAGCATCAACCAGCGGTCCATTCAATGCCACACCCGCCAGATAATCAGCGGTTTCATTAAGGTGGATACCCCTGTGTCCTGGAACCCAGACCAGGCGGATTTCTTGTACATAGGGTGGTAGGAGCATCGAGAGCGTTCGGCTTAGAGGGGTAAATCTTGGATTAGATAGGGTGGAGCAGACTGAAAGCGAGTCCGTCACAATAATTACTTTCGAATTGTCTTCATTGAGTTTTCTAATAGCAAGGGCAATCGCCAAAAATTCTGCCAAGAATATTGTTGTGAAATTGGGTAACCGCAAAGAAAATGCCCAGTCAAGTGCAGGTGAAAAGATACCAATACCAGCCTTTCTTTCCTGAACAGACGCATCTGTGGCTACAACCACATGGGTTGGAAACTTCTCTAAATGAGTGATTAGAAGACCAGCTATAGTCTTCTCCGGCAGATATTTGGAATTGGAGGGGAAAATATTATCAAAATCAATTTCCACCATCGCATTTCTAGGTTCAAAGGAAGGAATCGAGAGAATGTTGACGTTTAATGGGGCTAATAGAGTCTGTACAAACACCACCTGCGGGCGTTTGTACCTGGGCCATGGCTGAGCGAAAAAAGGCGTTGGGGAGTGAACGAAGACCATTTGCGACCTTGAAATAGGCAATTCCATTACGCGAAGGTATGCCTCTACTGTCAACACTTTGAATCGGGGAATCAGGGGAAGGATGCGAGCCTCCCAGTACAATACCCGAATAGGGACGTACTTCGGTAAACCCAAACACAAGCGCAAAGCTTGTCGTTCTAGTGTAATCAATGGACGTAGCTTATAAAACGGATAACTTGAAAAAAGGATGGATCCGAATTCTAGAATAGGTCGAACGTATAGGCGGTAGAGCATGAGGAGAATGTCTCTACGCATACCGGACTTCTTGTTGCAAAATCTTTTTAACAGTGAAACCGCCCTCCCCGCTTTGGCTGCAGTATAATCAATATGAGGACGCCAGTTTAGGTTGCTCTCATATATCACACCTAGATATTTCAGGGAAGTAACTTGTGGAATTATTTTCTGTCGGTATGTCAGACAAATGGAAACAGGGTCTTGAACCGGGAATGACAGGAGGGCACACTTTCCAACGTTTAAGGATAGGCAGAGCCCGTCTAGCCACGATCCTAAGATCGAGAGGTACAGCTGCAGGGACTGGTGCAAAGAATGTATATTCCTTGCCGATGCGAAAAAGGCTAAATCATCAGCATACAAATATGATTGAATTCCCGCAATAACGGGAACCTCGCTCAGCAACACATTAAATAACACCGGAGACAGGACGGATCCTTGTGGTAGACCTCTCGATTGACTGTAACTCGAGGAGGTGACTCCGTTCTGGGCAATAAAGAATTTGCGGCCTGTTAAAAACAACCTGACCCAGGAAATAATATATTGCGGGAAAGATAAGCGCACCATCTTTTCTAAAAGTATGCAATGTTCAACGCAATCGTACGCTTTGGCCACATCCAATGTCACCAGTGCTGCGACCTCTTTAGAACGTCGAGCCAGATGAAGGCGGCTCTCTAGGTCTATGTGCGCCGACCATATCGAACAGCCTGGCCTAAATCCCACCTGCCGAGGGCTCAATATGTTAGCACTGGTTAAAAACTTCTCAATTCTGGACAATAAAATTCTTTCAATAATTTTGACAAGGTTAGACGTTAAGCTTATCGGTCTTATGTTATCCAGTGCATATCCTAATCCGGGTTTCTTAGGCAAGGGGATAATTTTAGACAGCCGCCAATCCAAAGGGATCCAGGAGGCACACAAAGGCATGCGAAACATGCTCGCTCAGGCGTCGAGCACACCGCGATGCGTAAATAAAAAGCAAAAAAGAAGCGAACACATCAAGTCACGCAGTAAATCCTTTGACGATGAAATGGACGATCGCAGGTTCGGAAAGTTGGGCTGGGAATCTCGCACGGTTGCTCAGCACCTCACATTACAACGGCTTATGAAGCACACGGCGCACTTTCATCATAGTCACCACCACCCACCCAACCCAGCGAGGGGTTATGTAGTAGCACAGCTCAGCGAAACTTTACGGCGCAGCAGCTACAGCGTAGCACAGCTTGGTAATCGCACACAGTGCGCGACATTTTTCTTCGCTCAGCGGATCGGCTAGACTAGAGCGTGACTTCGCAATGGATGCGGGCGTGGATTCGAAAATTTTTCGGCGCCTAACGTAATCATCTCAAAAGCGCATATGTTCTCGTTTACAGTTTAGGAGTTCTACAGGTAAATCGTCAAATTTATTTGGGGCAGATGCTGCCACTGCAAAGCGTGCAGCGGATGTGACGGCGCCGCGCCGTCGACGTCAGAGATGTCAGCGGCCCCGAAGGCCACGCCCCCGTTGGAAAGTAGACGAAACGTAATAGCGCGCCCGGGGCATGCATGCAACGCGACAATATTTACTCGGTGACAAGATGAGAACGGCAACAGCCATGCAACTGCACATTTGCTTGCATCCGTCCAGCAACCAATCGCTGAAGGTCGGGCGTGTCGAAACCAACACACAAAAAAGAACTGCAGAAACTTCCAAATGCGTATTGTCGCTATACACCGAACCCTAGTAAACCCGGCTTCACTACTACGCAAAGATACATTGCGGGGAAAACATTTTTCGTGAGTCATGTAAACAGTCAGAGACCAAACCCTTAAATATATGTATTTCTCTCCATGTATGCCTACGAAGCGCTATATAACGAGCTTCTTCAAAAGCAGGCTTCAGTGTTAAACACAAATTTTTTGCTCGATAGACATTTTTAGGGGCAATATAAGACGTCTCACACTTGAATACGAAGGTCCCAGGGTCCTTTATTAGATATCCCCATAAATCCCCGTGTATCTCTATGGGGGGCTGCGCACTAAGCCCCGTTAGAATCGGTATCGCTACTATACACAAATGCAGGCTGAAAACATTTTATCAGGCGTTATATACACAGTCTGATTCCAAATTATAAACGGCCTGGAGCCTTTTATTAGATACTTCTATGACACCGCACGTATCCCTACGTACAGAGCCAATTTAAGGTCGGCTTCACTACTATATACAAGTGCTTTGCTGGGAACAAGCTTTCTCAGGAGAGTTATAGGAGGCCTTACAATAAAATATGAAGGGACTAAGGCTTCATGTTCGATACCTTCACAAAACGCCCGGTATCCCTATGAAGTGTAAAACACTGAGTCCCTTCAGGCTCGGCTTTACCGTTAACACAAATGCATTGCTCGGAAGACATTTATAGGGAGAATATAAGGAATGTAATATCAAAATATAAACGCCGTGATAAGTGGCGAAGCTGTGACCCATCAAGCGCTACAAACAGGCAGACGGGTTTCTTCCTTGAGTCCACACTGAAATGCCACTTAAAGCGTCATTACGTGCGGCGTTTGAAATCTGCCAGAACTTGACAACGGTATATCGTCTGCTTTTTCACAGTCTGGCTTTCGTCGTTTCGCTCGTTTATAAACGCCGTAGGCCGTATAAAAGGAAATATTTTACTCAGTAGTAGCCTAGTAGTGATGTAACCGTGTTTGATGAGCGGGTTGGTATTGGAGCAACAAGTGGGGCTGTTCTCGAGCCGTAAAGACGTTTGTATGACAGCAATGATCACATGTGGGTGGAAGCCGAAAGGGACTCGCTCACTGGCAGCAAGAAACCGTTTATCAACTCGTTCACAGCTTCATCGCAACCGTCTAAACGCACCACCCCCGTTCAGGCAGTCTGTGTTCACCAAAGGCGCCCGCCCCTCCTCCGACGACGACCGAATGACGCTCTTCTATCGGCTGCCTTCGCGCAACGTTCCAAACCGCACGGCCCGCCGGCGGGTAACGGCAGCCCGGGTGAGAGATAAATTGAATCTTGCATCTTAAGTTTTTCTACCTACAACTCACTGGGCTCAAAAACTGACACGTCTAATGATGACACCTCTAGTATTTTCAGTTACTCAACTAATTACAACACAAGACACCGACATACACTATCAGTAACACCGCTTAATCCACATAACCATTTCGAGTACTCCTGTTTTTCAACAACCATTGTCGACTACCCGCATCGGTGGCTAAGGCGTTGTGCTGCTGAGCCCGAGGACGCGGGTTCGATCCCGGCCGCGGTGGCTGCTTTTCTGGTGGAGGCAAAAAGCGAAAACGCGCGTGCGTCGAGATTTCGGAGCCCGTTAAAGATCCCCAAGTTGTCGGAAATAACCCGGAGCCCTCGACTACGGCGCGCCTCATAGACCAGCTGTAGCTTCGGCATGTACAAACCACACAATCAATCATTAAATCAATCGAAGCATTGTCGACTGGAACAAGTACCTCTCCAAAAAGGTGGCAATCAGAGTTCACTGTCGGCTCTTGAGTCTCACCTGCACACATGGTGCATCCTTCTCATTTGTATGTGTGTGGTCGCCTGCTAAGGTTTCCTCAAAAATTTCTTTCCCACCCTGCTACGGTCTTGCACTAAAATCACAGTATTAGTAAATAAATAACGTACATTGCAACCCCAATGGTTGCTTTAACACTCCTGTTTGGACTATCTCGGTGTTCCCACTAGCACCCGGCAAACTCGCAGTAAACTTGCTCTCCAACTGTTTGAAAAAACTAACTTTGGATTGGCTCCACCTCTCTCCCGTTGCAGACTCGCATCTATTTTCTGTCTTTGACACCCTTGTAGTCGTGCAGCGCAGATCCACAAGATTGCGCTAAGCTGAGGCTCTTTTCATCAAATACTCGATGTTGTTGTTTGTTGACCAATTTTGTATCCGTGTGTTCAGCACAGCATTCGTTGTGGCGAATAGGCTATAGCGACAACCAAGATCATTTCGATGAGTTGAAAGTTTGATGAGTATATATTCGCACTTCGAACATTTTAAAAGCAAATATATGCAAACTAAAACAGTGTATTTGCTGGTAGTTTCTGTGCACGCAAGAGTGTTCACTGCTGCTCACTAATAAAGCACCCAACGTGTACACCTCTACATCTGGTCACCTCTCATACCTAAAAAAATGTTGCAGGCGATCCCTAGGCATATTAAGAGGAATAATGTTTAACTATATATTTAATAATTAAGCACATTAAGCAAAAATATGAGCGTATGCAGAGGAAGGATGGGAGGATGAAAAAAGAACGATTGGACAGACACAGTCCTGTCATTCTTTTTTCATCTCTCTGACCCCTGTGCAACACCAGCTAGCCCAACAACATGCTGTACTGATCACTCAGCATGTTCTTACGAGGTGAGAAGGCGAAAGGGTTTCTTTGGGTTAGGCTCATTGACAAGTGCTCCGCCGATTCCCATTATAGGCTACAACCTCGACATTAGACTTATTGCATCTGCTTGTTGCAGGGTCACTATCCTTGCTGCAGCGGCACTGCCTCCGCCGAAGCTGGGGGCGAACTGAGGTTGGGGGTGATAACACGCTCCCTTTAGATTTTCTTTGCTAGGAGAGACCACACGCATTCCGGAGACAGCTTTTGTGCACATCTTTGCGTATGCCAGCTGGGTACGCACTTTCCCTAACCTAGCCAACTAATGATTTCCAATTAAGAAAAATTGTCTGCATGGCCAAAGTAAGCTTACCTTATCAGGCAGGCAGCACGGTCATTATGCACTTGCTATTTGCATGCATGGGTGCTGACAGTAGTGGTGTATCACATGCACTTACATCTTTAGTTCAATTTATCACTTAAATTTATCATTTCACGCCTTCATCAGTTTGGGTGTGTCATAATAATTTTTGAGCTGATTTGCGATCCGAGCCAAATATTAATGAAACACTTGCCAGTGTTTTTATGCTGTAAAACTCGTCGATGGGCATCTCCTCTAGACACTAGCGGCGGATTTTGCTGCAGTACAGTTTAACCCGGTTATTATGAACAGGTTAATGTATTGAAAGCAGTTTGATGCAGCCACTAGTTCGGTACACGTAAACCCACATATACCAAACTTAATTAGCTTTACTAATTCATTCATTTTATAATGACTTGCTATCCACAGGAAAAGAAGGAGGGATGTAAGGACCTTCATGCAGACAAAGGTATACGCATAGTAAGCTGTAATTTTGGCCGGCGACTGCTCCTGAGCGCCACTGAGAATAGCTACATTGATACACAACGTACTTCAGTCCATTTTTTCTCAATGTTAGCGCGGCACCAACGAAAACAGCCAAATTAAATAGATCCCCAATAACGAATTTCTCCGCTTTAGATGAGCCATTCACGTTGAACGTGCCCGTCCTGTTGGTATGTCGTCTACGGAAATAATTTAGGACAAAAATCCCGCAACACACGCGAAGTAGGGAAAGTAACGACTTAAGTTAATGTAGCAAAAGGAGCATCAGTATAAACAGCGAGTGACCCATGTGAACATGTGGCAAATCATTGTTATCAAAAGGTTATGAGATTGCTTACATTGTGGAGGAAATGTAGAAATGACGTTAATGAATGTGTTTCCGTCGCTAGAGATCATTGTATAAGCCTTCCATATTTACTACGCAATTACATCCACTCATTAAAAAATAATAAATCGTTCTGCAGGTGAATGTTGTACACCAAATTAAAGTTGTGCACAACAGTAACTTAACTCTTGCCGGAACATCGTTGAGTTTATATCTAGCAAGTAAACAGTTCGTGAAGGGCAGATGATGAAGCATTACTTCATGTGAATTAATTTAATACCCAGATACCTAATTCATGACCTTTGAATAATGAATTCTCTGAAAAAGAGTACAGAAATGAAATGGATTATGTTTGTTGGTTTCAGCACTATGGCAAATCCATGACTCCAGGAGGGTATATTGGTGATTGCAGAGCTAAGGTCATCTTGGATATTATTAAATACTACGCCAATGACAGCGAATAGCCAAATCTGAACTAGCTTTTTTACCACCGAAACGGTATCAATGCAGCAAATTGTAAAAAGTAAGGTGCCACGATCGCTACCCTGGGGTTCATAAAGGTAAAGGGAAGAGTGTAGGCTGTTGTTCCATTAATTTATATTGGCTTCCACATGACAAATCAGCAGAAACCATGACTTACAAGGAAGGAGGGGAGACGGTGAATGCAGTTTGTGAAATATTTTTTTTTTATAAATAAATTTGCCGGATGGCAGGTTAGCCCCGCAAGTTCGAGTAGTACGTCTGACCTGCATGCATGAGGGATTAAAAAAAAATCCCCATGCAAATGGCACGAATCTCTAATGTCTGCGAGTGCGGGTAACATGCAGTCATCGTGTATACATGCACCTGTTAACCCAATCCCTGAACCATCTTCGAAGCTTGTGCTTTCATTATTTGCGAATAAAATTTGGTAGTGCTGCAATCAGCCTAATTCCTTGCGAATAACTGTACTGGAAATGTGCGCCAAAGGACAGCGTAAAATAGTGCCTTTTAGGGTTCTGTAAAGTAAAGTATTAAAGTCTTTCGCGGCGGGCATCTCTGCGTGCTGATGTAGCAGCTGAATTGTGGTGCGCCGCGGTAGAACTGTTATCGCCCGAAGGAATTGTCTGAGGAGTGTTTCGTACACGGCTAGTAGAATACTCACAAGCAAGCCAAGCGACCTCATACCACCCACGCGTGTTGTATGGACACCGAGACACAGTGGTTTAGGCGAAATCGCACACGCACATGCTGTTGCTTGAGCGTATACCCACCGAGCGCCGCAACAATCAGACCAAGAAGTACCAAGAAGACCACAGTAGTGCGAAATCCTACAGCACCACCATTTCTCACGCCAGAAGACCCCACCGCAACACGAAAAACTCCGTGTAGATCTGGCGACGACTACAGACTAACACTTCCACACACAAAGCCTATTACACTCCATTTACCCGAACCAGTTCCCCTCAAACAAATGCCCTCACTGCCCCTGTGAATACGGATCTACCTGCCACATCATATGGACCGGCAAAAACACCCAGTACGTACCTCCAATTCGCAATCGCTCCCGTGAGCAATGCACGTCGCGCTGACCAGCTCGCACCTGAACGACCAGCTTATATGCTCATCACGCAGGACTCGAGCCAAGGCGCAAAGCTCTGGTGCCATGGACTAAGGTGCCACCGCCTCAGGAAACAAAATTTTGCTTTATTGCAATTTTTCTTCCCCCTCCTCCAATTTACGTTCGTATTTCTTAAGAAATACGCGTGCCATTCGAGACGTCAGTACCACGCGGCCGAGTAGTTTTATCACCTTGGCGCTTGCACCAATGAAAACCAGATGGAAGATTCGATCACGTTTGTAATTTCAACGGGGGCCAGTATTTCCTAACTATAGCCTTTTGAACCAGTATTGGTGGATCCATTTATCCTACGGCCATTATCTGGGCGCCATGTCGACGGCTGCCGCAGGCCCGCAGCTCGTTTTCGGCGGCGAGCGCACCGGCATTGGCCTCGGCGGGAACAGCCGACCGCGCCACTCGTCGAGAGGCCATCTCCTTAGTAGCCCTCAGAGCAGACGGGTTCAGCAAACTGGAAAGTGTCCAAAACTTTGGCCTGTGTTCTTTTAAGTGGCGCGGAAAGGCACGCGATTATTCGAAGCGTGCTATTTGGGACAGCGTCCTCGACGCATCCTAGCGCGCTAGACCACCGCCTCAGCGCGCCACGAACGCGGACGGCAGCAGGAATCCAGAGGGCGCGAGGATGCGAAAATTGTCTCCCGCGCGCGAGGCCTACGACGACGACGTAGGCCTCGGCCGTCGAACGCAACCATTTCCCGCGTCAACAAACGCTCCACTCTTCCGGTTGCCGTTCTTTTTTATTATTATTCCAGGCGCCCTGTCCGCTCCTCAATATATATATTTTCGTTGTTGTTCCGGCCGCTTTGCCCCTTCTCATCCAACCGACGCCACCACCACCACCAATGCGCGGCGCAACAGGGATCACGAGGAAAAACAACAACACAGCAAGGAAATTGTAATAAGGTGAGCTTGCCGGGAGTAACCACGAGCATCGGCGCGCAAGCGCTTGTAGGCGAAAAGCATTGAGAGCTGGAAAAAAATAATAAAGCAAGAAGAGAGAAAGGGAAGAAAGAGCCCACGTAGACCGACGCACGCAAAGGACTGCGCACCAAAGGCGGCGCCGCTGTTTTTTCTTTTTTCATTCTCTCTCTCTCTCTCTCTCGCTCTTCCTTTCTCTCTTTGTGGCGGCTGAAAGAAGAGTGAAAGTTCGCCGAAGGGGAGGTCACATCCGTGCCGGTCGGTACCAGGCTAGCGCGGCCCCCGGAGCGGCATGGTTTGCCCCCTCGCCTGCTGCTCCTCGAGCCGGCTTGCCTACCTGGCTTTCCTGGCGACGGCGCCGACCGTAGGCCTCGGAGGGAGGCCGCGTTCCACGTACGAGTTCTTCCGTGGAAATGTCTAGCAAACATTTTAGTGAACCATCATTGCTGGAAGTGATCAAAACGACGTCACAGGCGGAGGGAAGCACCCCGCTGAATTGGCGATGTCTTTTGTCTTTCTCTCGCATTATAAAACCGCGCAACACAAATATATTGTCCGGGTGTTGACTTCGCGATTCGTGAGGTGCGTGGAAGGCAACTTTCGAGCATGCATCAGCGTGCATCGCAACATAGCTGGAGCTGACCATTTTCGCTTCTTTGGATGTGCGAGTAAAACTGGACGTCTTTAAAAATCCCAAAAATGAACTTATGTCTCATTTATTTATTTATTTATTTATTTATTTATTTATTTATTTATTTATTTATTTATTGGGAGAACCGTGCTGACGGTAGCTGGCATTAAACTCAAGTGTTCTTCCGGCTGATTATGGTACACCCTTTAGAAACATAGCAGAACCATTTCAAAAACGTGCTCGCCTACAGCCAGGTTTCGCCTTGAAGGCAGGTACTGCGCGAGCACTTCGAAGACGGCTCCAAAACCTCTGCCCGATCCCTCGTAAAATGTTACTGCCCATAGAGTTAAACGTTTCCAGCTATCTGGAACCTGGAAAGAGCGTTTGTACATATATCCCCACAAAGCAAGCGCTCACCTCTCACCCTTCAACTGGGCGCAAATTTTTATGCATAGCCCAAAAGAACTCCTGAGTGGTTATTACTGAATATTTGTGACGCCCCGAAAAGCTGCCCTTGTGTGGTGGCGCTGTTCGGAATCTCGAATTTCGACTTTCTTTCCAGCCGCGTTTGAATGAGAGGTTCGAATAAGATAAATTATTAGTCCGACATTGCGCTACTACACGGGACAGAAGCTGCTGACGGAATCGATGGATGTTTCATTTTACCATCAACAAGCGCTAAAAAAAAAAAAAAAATTCATGGGCATCCTTTCGCACCACCGTTCGCACCACGGCTTTGGTTCAACACCCTCCACACCTAACCAGTAAATGTTGTTGTTGTTGTTGTGGTTGTTTTTTGGTGACTGCATGCCAACAGCTGCTGTATGCGATTCTTCGTTTCGCTATCACAATCCTGGTTTTGAAAAAAAAAGGTTCTGAATTGAATACTCAGAGGGCAGAGAGAAAAAGCTACGCAGAAAAGAAATTTATTGCGCAGAAAATGAAAGCACAGAACAAAATTTTCTTTGTAGACAATTGGCTCGACCTTTTTAATATGTAAATAGATTACAGCCGTCAGGGTTAATTGATCTTTAGAGGGTTAACGGAGCTGAAGACGAAAGGAAACGTTGGCAAAAAGAAGGACAGAGTAAGACGGACTAAGGGCGGGTCACACTTTTGTCTTGGTAAAAACGTGGCGTGCTTTGCAAGGACCACTGAATAGAGAACCCGACAAGGGAGGCGCCAAGGAGATTCGCCAGAGAAATTATTTACTGATGGTATCAGAAATTGAGCCAGAGGGAAGCAGCGAACTGAAAAATGCTTGAAGGAACAAATACCACTTCCCTGCTTTAGTATGAAGCACTAATTTCAATTATCACCAATGCAGGTTGTGTCTGCTGAACACACATATACTGCTCGGCCGGCAGCATTTTTAAGGGAGCCATGAAGACAGAATACAAGTTTGTTTTACTCGAAAGATTTCGCGTTTTATAGCGCCCCCAGCGCTTTTCCGGCAGCAAATGATGCCGTATTCACTGAGAAATTGATCAATTTAGGTTAAAATTTTGATTCTCCCGCCGAATCGTAGGTTTTCGTAGTCACAAATGACGTCAGAAGCGCGTGTATTCAAGCGCATAGAGTTTCTTATTTGTATGAAACTCTATGTTCAAGCGAACTTCCACTGCGTCATTCGGGTTTGCGGCCTTGCTGTCCGTCAGCCCTCCCAGATGGCGCTGCTATAGTCATCCACGAACCGTTGTCCGCCGTTGCTTTGTTTTTGAGCGCATTTGCACCTGGCTTGTTTTTGTTACTGTAAAAATGGATAGTCTCATGAAACCTGGGGTATCCTCGACAAACAGGGTCACGTAAGATAACGCCGCTTACGCCAATAGGCCAGTGTCCTGTAAAACAACTTCAAAGCGGCGGAGTGCTGTGCAGCTAAAACAAGATAGTGCGCCCAGTACCAACAGCAGTGCGCATCGGTACTTCTATGCTTACGTGCGTTTTTGTAACTTTCATTGTTTACCGCACCATTCTTACTGCTGTAAAATGAATATGCATTACACTTAAGCGCAAATAGTTCGTTCGGAAAGCCTATAAGCCGTGCCTAATTTGCGTTTACTTTTCCCGTCCTCAGCCAATCGCACAGCTGAGCTAATATGACATCATAGGTTCTGTTGCGGGAACTGAGCTAGTGGGTCGCATGGCCATTCCGTTTTTTTCTAGTTATGTAGCTTATTTGAGAGAAGTGTGCCTTAACGGTGGTGTCAGTGTGATTCTATCGAGGCAATCTTTCGAATGAACCGAACTTGTGTTTTGTCCTCATGGCTCCTTTAAATAACCACGCGAGCAAAGAGATGTGCCACAGAATGCAGGACGGAATCTTAAATATCGTCATCATCACTGTCCCTGTGGTCGTCGTATTCGTAGGCTGCCAGAGACTTCCAACGCTGCCATCTTATACTGGGTGTTACGACGATAATTGGAACACTTTATAAAAATTTTTCCTGAGCGAACCAGTGCTCGGTTCCTGCTCAAACCTCACACAAAGGTCGCATTTTGTGGTCTATTTTGCTTGACATCGGGAACAACGAGGGTACTTACCTGTTTATCCTGAAAATAAATAAAAACGATTTTCACCTATGGGAAAATGGCGGCCGATCTGGACGTGCGAGTCAGTGCAAGCTGATCTTGGAACAACGGCGCCACCTGGGGTATGCAGAGCGAAACGGACGATGGGGATTCACGGCAGAAAGGAGCCAAATGAAGTCGCAGATGATAAGAAAGAAAAGAGTGACGTATGAAATTGAATTGTTCGCATTTTTGAGTAAAGAACGATTTTGTTGCTAGTATTGTTACTGTGCACGGATATGGCAAAATTTTGTACGATGGACTGGCTTCTTCAGAAAGATAGGTTGCATTTCCTGGGTCTACCATAATTTTAAAGCCCGGGTTCGTTTTATTTTCAGAGAGAGAGAAATTTTTATCGGGAAGAGGCCGATGTTATCGTCCTTCTGTTCTATGAAGAAAGATGACCAGCGAAGCTGTGTTGCCGAGCCTCAACGGGAGCGACAAAAATATACTTTTACCGGGGCGTTGTCCAAGGAGTGCACAAAACAAACCACCCTCATTTCTAATTAGCGACTGAGCATGCTTTCTAGCCAATTAACTGAATGAAACTTTGGAGGACTATAGTTTTATTCCAGCGGACAAAGCCTCTTTTCCCTCCCGTAGAAGCCCACATGTATTGACAGCAGACGTCAATTCCCCAATATTTACTACTTCACTGTGAACGGTGTAATTTTGAAACGTAAATTACACTCGGCGGAATGTTAGAATTTTATTAGCGGCTAATTGTGATACATTGGTTTCGGGATTGTTTCAATACAACAAGAGTACAGCATTAGCCTCGTTTTCCGGAGGTACCAGGTTCGAATCTACGTACCGCCTGGCAACCATCGGTTTCTATAATGGGTACACGCGTCCCTGGTCGAGTGCGGACCCTTCAAAGGGGAATCCACGCATGGAAAGCCGCCTTTACCCTCGAGACGGGCCCTGCATGACCCTTTACGAACAGGCGGGGCCCCCGGCCTTCTGCAACAACGCGATGCTGGGGGTGGAAGAGCCTAGCGGCATGTACTGTCACAGGCGGTTACCGAGTTTAGTGCGCGCCGTGGCTTTGGAAGGCACCATGTGCAACCATGTAGCTTGGTGGCGCCGGGCACCTACCAGTAAAATAGGTACAAGCGAATCACCGGAGAGGCGCTCGACCCTTGTGTGGGGACTGCAACGCTTGGGAAGTTTGCACGGCTTGTACGGGAAATCGCTTCTATTTAATGGGGTGGCTGGAAAATGCAACTTTTTTTCTGTAGTGATAACCCCTCCGTAGATGGGCATGCTTCACTGCTCAGCAGTTAACGCGGGAAAGCCATCTTACAACAACCAAGCTTACACTTATTTTTTTTAAAGTCGGCTTCACCTCTACACTTCAATGCATTACTGGGAAGACATTTCTTCATGGGAAATATACGCCGTCATATTAAAATATGAAGACCAAAGGACGTAGTTATTATTTATTTTGAGTTTTTTTTTTTTTTCTATACGCTGAAGGTGTGGCGCAGTTTTACGATCCCTGGAATTTGAGCGGGCGCCGCAAGGTGGCGCTACGCTAGAGTGCGATTCTTGTCTACATCGCTCTATAGTCGGACACGACCTGCTGCATCCTATCCGTAGACAACTTCGCTGTAAAAATGATTGTTTGACGGCCGGGGAGAGGGGGGGGGAGGGGGGGGCGCCTTCCCGGCAGTTCGCTCAGAGCTCCCAATTTGTTAAGGCCAGCCCTGTGTACCACAACTACCGCCTAACCTGGCACTCCTAAAAATAAGAAATGCCACAAAAAAAAAAAAATACGCCCATGCACTGCGTACACGTGGTATAACTAGCGAAGCTGTAACGTGCGGCCGGTGTTTACCCCTTCTCCCCTGCCCCTCGGGTGCGCCGTGTTGGTAGATGCGAGTGTAGCTACGTCCTTTATGAACCCAGCCACTTAACTCAACTTAACCAACCGTTAAGACGTGGGGCCGCACTTACGAATGTAACTCCTACTGCGGCGCACGTCTCGAGCTGCGGTTACATGGCAGCGACAGAGGCGCACCGCAGAGTTAGAGCTGCGACAACTGGTACTGCGACCAAACTTGCTGCTGCAGTAGCTGCAGTAGCTGCGGCGCCTTCCGAGCGAATACTCCTGCCGTTGAAATGACGTCGACACGGCAGAAACTGGACGCGCTGCACTTCCGTCGTGACTATGTAACCGAGGTTTTAGGCGGTAGTTCTCCGGCGTCTCTCTTTGCTGGTCATTGTTTCAGGTCACAATCGCTCGAGTATCTGCACAAAATTTCGTCAAAACAGCTGTGGGTGTTTCTGGAATGTTCCCGAAGCGACAAGTCCCGCGCCCAGCATCAAAGTGGCTAGTTCACAATGAAAGGCGCGCGGACCACGTAGTGGCAGTGACGTCACGCACGCGCTTCGCCCTTGGCCCCGTCAAAGGCGAACGGGCTCGCTGGGCAAGTCTGCGTGACACTGTTGACCCGAGCAGGAAGCCAATCGATTACCTGACGTCCGTCCGCCAAGGCATCGCACTGCGGGCCCATTAATTGCTGCCTCCTCCAACGCGCATACCGCGACTGGCCGAACGTTGCGTACGTCCTTGTTTCGTGGCCAGCAGCCTCGCCGATTCTTCTCGTAACTCGCACGTGGAGAGGGACTCTAGCAAGTAACTGGACGCACGCTTGACGTTATGCAGAAATTTCCGTTACGGTCACCGGTGCCTGTCGGTGCACTTTCTTGCGAGACTCATACGCACACGCCTGATTTGCTCCACGCAGGTTCCAAGCCGAGCACCGCCCTTCCCGGTGCAGTCGTCGAGCTCTGGCGCTGCGTCGCTCGCTGAGCAGCTGATACACAAAGTTCGCATAAACAAGCGGCACGTTTCCGTGGGCTTTATATGTCTGTTGGTGCACGCTTGTGCAGTTCGCAACTCTTTGCACGTACCTTGTTCTGCTGCGCTAGACTGCATGAATACGCATAATATTCTTGCGGGACAAAAGCAAGGAAACACGATATACTTACACTATTTACAATGCTGGATAACACCAACGGGAGAGCATAGAGATCGGTGGCCGAAAATGTTCGTCTAATGTCTTACTTTGAGGCGGCGCTCTCACCTTGAATCCATAGTTTTAAAGAGGTAATCGGCTCTGGGTCGACTTTGCTGACTCACTACATATCAGGAGTGCACCAAAAAACATCGTTGATCTTGTACAATGTGTACATTCATCCCGTCCTGAAATCCAGTTGTGTACTCTTCCCTGGTGCTGCTGCTTATATATATACTGGGTGTTACATCGATAAATCAGACCTAAAAAATCCCCCGAGCGAACCGCTCCTTCGTTAGCGCTCAAACTTTACACGAAGGTCACATTATGTGGTCTACTTTGTTTAACACCAAGAACAAGAACGTCGCCTACCTGCTTATTAAAAAAAAAAACGAATAAAGGGATTTTCAGTTATGGGAAAGCTGCGGCTATCTCGGCTATCTTGACCGCCGTTATAGTGTGGTGCCATCTCGGGCATCTGCAATAAAACACGCGATGCCGGTTCGCGGCAGGTTCGCGGGGAATCACGTGTTTTGTTCTGTATAGGAAATGTGGCGCCGCACAGCAACGGCGGGCAAGATAGCCCAAATGGCCCCCAGGTTTCCCATAAATGAAAATCATTTTTATTCGTTCTGCAGGTAAATATCGTCGTTGTTCGCGTGTCAAACAAAATAGACCACAAAATGTCACCTTCGTGTAAAGCTTAAGCTCACATGGAGGAGCGGTCCACTCTGGTGAATTTTTTAAAGGCGCACATTTATCGATGTAACACCCTGTATATTACGCCCCCAATGAATGCTTGAGAAATGTGGTTTTCGCTTACTCTTTAAGTCGGGTAGATTTGTTGCTGACACTGTGTTGTACGCCGAAGCGCACCTGCCACCACTTGCGACGAGATTTCAGCAGCCTTCAGTACAAACGTACCTCAGGATGATAGAGTTCCCACTTGGAGACCGCAGGACATATTATTACAACCCAACGAGTTCTTGACGCCGCAATGGCATCAGTTTCAGAGCCCTCAGACGCTGTTTGTCAATTATATTCTTTCCTTAATTGCCGTTGACTTATTCTGCACTCAACCATTATCTGTTAGTGCCAGTTTATGCCGAGGACATATTTCAAAGTATGCCAGGCATCTGCCTGGAGGCATGCTACAGAGTACTTTAGAAGAACCCGTTGCTCATTTCCCTGACCATGTTGTTATTGCCACAGACAGCTTACAATATGAAGCTAAATCAGCTGTTGTAATTTGCTTTCGTGTCCTAGGTTGCAAATTTTTATTTAGATTGTCCGATTACGCTCCCATCGTTGACACTGGACTTCTGGAATGGCTCAGGCCATAAAAAATTCTACGCTCCGTATCAAATGTAACTTTGTAACTGACTCCCTCTCCTTTTGCTCTGGTCACTTGAATTGCTAAGTAATCCATAATTATTGCGTAATTTGGGTCATTTTCATTTTACTACCTTTCTTTCGGAAAAATAATTTTTTTTTTTCAAAGTCTAATAGGAGTACAGCTAATGATTTAGCCCAGGCCAATTCCCCTTGTGGGTGCGAGCCAAAAATATTGAGGGCATCGTCATCACTATAATCATCTTTTTCTGCTGACGGGAACAGTGGAACGACAACTGCGGCGGCGACAGCGGGGGTGACAGGTGCCAGTGGGACGCCTCCCGACCCACACGTCATCGTACAAAGACAACGAGAGCGGGGACGACGGGGACTAGTCGGAGGCCGATCGCCCCAAACGTCACTGTTCAGCGATGGCAGCAGGGATGACAAGAACCAGTGGGACGCACCCCGCCTCACACGTCATCCTATAGAAGCGACAGCGGGGACGACATGTTCTAGTCCGACGCCGCTCTCCTCAAACGTCTGCGGGGGCACTTGTCAGCAACGAGCAAGGCAGCAGCGTACCACCACAGACGGCCTTTCTGTCTACCGGTATCATGGAACGCACCGATTATGGCGCTACATTCGGGTGCCCCGTGTGCCGGTGTCCGAGCCAGAATGTGGTTTTCGGCTTGTGTCAGCACTACATCTGCTCGACGTGCCTCTATGATCCCGTGGATCACCCGCTGAAACCAACGCTTCGCAGTTGCCCCATCGGCAAGGCCAAGAACGTCTTCCCGGAATATCGGCCTGACATCTCCGACGTAACCAAGCAGCTCATGTCTATCGTTGGGGTTGTCAAGTGCGAACGCAAGCACTGCGGCGAGGAGATGTGGAGCTGGGACGTGCCTCAGCATGGAAGGGCGTGCCAAGGCGTGTCCAGGCGGGCCCACAAGCAGGCTGGTGCGACCGCTTCCCCTCCTCGCACGAGCGGCCGCCAGAAGGAGACGCACCGGAGCAAATGGCGCAAGCCGAACAAGACCAGTGGCCGCCTGCCGGCCCAGTGGGACGCTGACCGCCTCACACGTCATCCTCCATCGATGACGGCAGCGGGGACAACATGGACTAGTCTGACGCCGAGCGCCCAAACTTCCCTATTCAGTGACTGTGACTTCGGGGGTGACAGGTGCCAGTGGGACGCCACCCGCCCCACACGTCATCCTACAGAGACAACGATAGTGGGGACAACATGGGCTAGTCGGACGCCTCGCGCTGAAACTTCCCTATTCAGCGTCCGTGACTTCGGGGATGACAGGTGCCAGTGGGACGCCACCCGCCCCGCACGTCATTCCACGGAGACAACGAGAGCGGGGACAACATGGACTCCGCTCGCCCCAAAAGTCATTATTCAGCGACGATGACAACGGGGGTAACAGGGACCACCAGTGGGATGCCAACCGTCCCATACGCCATCCTATAAAGATGACGACAGCGGGTACGACATGTACCAGTCGGACGCCGCTCGCCCCACGCGTCACTATTCAGCGACGATGACTGCGGGGATGACCAGTACCTGTGGGACGCCGCCCACCCACTCGTCAGCCTACACCAAAGACTACAAACGACAGCAATGATAGCATCCTACAGCAAATAAATACTCAGTTCACAGTGTAATGTTAAGAATGTTTGGAAATTTTGTGCACTGCTTTACTATCAAATACGTGGGCTTCTACGAGATGACCAAGGTCGCGGGGCAATTTTGTAACTTGCGTTCTAATGTTCGTATCGCAATACGAATTACATGACGTTCGCTCGCCGAGGCACCACCATAACAATGCTGAGTTTTATCTCATTGTATTATTAATGAGTAATAATACTTCCTGTTCTGCGCTAGGTCAATGGGAGAGGCCTTGCTCCTGCCGTGGACCGAAATAGGCTGATGTTTTTGTTGATGACGATGATGAGTAATAGTAGTAGTTTTAAGGCGAATTATAATGGCACCACGTCTTCTGCAGTGGTTCGGAAAAAAACGGCTATGAAAGGGGTTACAATGCGAATTTCTTGAAATGCGTCAGGTTTGCTGCTAAGATAAAATAACTTATTTGCATAACGTTCATTACTGCAAATATCTTAGAAGTTGAAATCTGAAATTACCTCTTACACCAGTGGACGCAGTCCCAACAACCCCGATTTTCTTGGCACTTGTTCACTTGTCTGTAAAGCGGTTGACGCACAGCTCGCGTGCCAGGTGCCTTGTCTTCATGTTCAATGGCGCCTTGTGTTCGCTTGCGGGAATTTTTCTTCTTCCTTCCTGGAGTCTTTGCCTTGTGTCTTGTCGTCTTTGTCTTCTTCTGTGTTTGTCTTGTTTTTGTCTGCTGTTTTCCTGAAGTTTTTGTGGGCTCCGTTACTCATCACACCAGGCTCTAAGAAATAAGTCGCAGATGACCTGGGCGTGATGACAACCCGTATACGCTTTGTACCGTTCTCTCCTAATTTTGCAAAGGACTCAGCCAACCACATTAACAGAGTACCCTCAAAGTGTGTTCTCCATACACCAACTTTCTCCTCAGGTGTTGGCTTCACCAAGTGGCACCTAACGTCACTGCCGCCTCCACACCCGAAAGTTTGTTCCCGACCTTTCAATCTACACGAATGGTTAAAGGTCTAAGCAATTGTGCACAAAAAGTAGCATTGGTCTTAGTTATGTACAGTACCGTATATGTCTTTCGGAAGTATGCATCTCTAGCTGTGTGCAGTGAGGCAGGCCAATTCAGGTAAATTTTAGGTAACGCGAGGCTAAGCCTTCCAACTTCTTATGCACCGTCACGCAGTGACGATTCGGACTCTACATTCATTCGGGTCATGCAGAGACAAAAAGCGCGCTGCCGGACTGTGCGGCGTCATGAGTGAAAGAAATACGATGAATTCCAGGTCACAGCGTATACCACTCCTTGTTTCGCCTCTGCTTCTGGTGTGCGCAACCTTAGTCTTGGCAAATCACGTTTACGGTTCTAAGGAAGGAAAGAGGCGGCATTAGCACCAACGTCACTCCACGCAGGCCGCTACGAAATAAGATACAAGAAGTTAAAAAAGGCGGAATCACAGAGAGCGTCATTGTTGCGATGTGCACGCATCGAGGCGCGCAGGCCGCCAACATGCGGCACTCGGTGGTCACGACTTAGCGCGCGGCGGGCGTCCAGCGACGAGCCTGGCGCAAATGATGCCGCGGCGCGCACGCACTATCCGGCTGGTCAGTGCGGGCGGTGTCCATAAGGCGCCTGGCTAGGCACTTCGGCTTCCGGGAGTGTTTGGCAGACGCGCCAGGTCATGTCGCCGTTTACCTCTTCATATGAGCGACGAGCTATTCGGGCTGGCATTCTTTGTGCCTTGCGTAACCTTGATTCGTGGAGTCCTCGTATCCTGGTCGTTTCACAGACTCTTGCCTGCTTGCCACTCCCCCCTCCCCCCCCCTCCCTCCCTCCCTCCCTCCCTCCTCCCCCCTCCTCTCTCTCTCTCTCTCTCTCTCTCTCTCTCTCTCTCTCTCTCTCTCTCTCTCTCTCTCTCTCTCTCTCTCTCTCTCTCTCTCTCTCTCTCTCTCTCTCTCTCTCTCTCTCTCTCTCTCTCTCTCTCTCTCCAGAATTCATTTGCACTCGCACTGCAATCAGGTATCTCTCTGCATGTGAAATACGAATAGGGCGTGCCCCCGCGAGCTAGGATTAGAATAGGCTTGCCCGCGGCTGCCGCAGCATGCCTTTTAGAATTATTCGCGAAGTTTGTATCTCTAGTCCCAGCTTCAACATGGGAAATATCTGTGGTTTAACCACTCTAGTAACCTGCGTCTGGCGGCGTGCATGACTTTTGATACGTTATACCTCCGGGGCAACTATTTTACAAGTCACTCTGTTTTTTTTTTTGTTTATTCGATTGAAAGTAATCCGAAGAATGTTGCGTATTATAGCTTTAAATGTGCATCTACACCGGCATGCATGCACCGGGCAAGTACGCATGCACAGACCGCTTTGCAAACATGAGAAATTGCACGTTACCTCTTTCAACTAATGTGACTGGCGCGACGGGTAGGTACATCATGCAGGGCGGATGGGGGACCGGGCAGCTGGGCGGGTGGCGCCACCACTCGGCGCTCCCCTCGTCAGTGGAATGAGCCGGTGCATTGGACTACACAGTCTCACGTTGTTTTTGTCGTGTTTGCTTCGGTGCTTTGTATGTTTTGGTGGCGTTGTGAGCAGACATGTGAGATGAAACGAAGTCTAGACAGATGTGTTGGGTTCTTAGATGCAGTAATGACTACGTAAACTTGTCGGACGCGTCTAAAGTTGGGTATCGGCTGCAATGGCATGAGCGCTTTTTGCAGAGATCTGCGCTTGGCCCCACCCGTTCTGAGTACGAATAAAACTGCTATTATTAGTATTTTCTTCTTAAATGGACTAACGGCTACGCAAACTTATTGGATGCTTGTAAGGTTGGGGAAGGGCTACATTGACACGAGCGCTTTTTGCAGCGCTCTGCGCCTGGCTCCGCGCGATCTGAGTAGGAATAAAACTATTAGCAATATTAGAATTCATTTCTATCACTTTAAATTATCTTCACTGGTTTCAATGACGACGGTTTCCACGCCAGCCTTAGCGCTGCGATACCTCGATACGTGTGCTTTAAATAGAAAGGCACCTGCATACGAGATGGATTACCGTGTAGCCGTAGAAATGTTGCGGTAGTTTACGCTTTCTGTAACCGTGAGCTTTGTACCTTCGGTTTTGGTGAGCGACACTGTGACAGCATGGGAGCCTCAAAGATGAAGTGGAAATCCCACAGATGTGGTAGTAATTTGATCAAGAGCCAAAGTTATTCACCAACTCAACAGCCCAAGCTACAAATTATCCCTCCTCCCCTTCCCGTTTTACCACCTGCGTAGAATAAAGGCTGGCACCGATAGTTAAAAAATGTGGCAGTGTTAACGTCAGCTGGTGTTTTTTAATGCCTAAGTATTCTTTACGGAGTACCTAAAAAAATCGTGTAATGCCTGGTGAAGACACCCAAAAACGCGCGATTAGTTGCCTCAAATATGAGTGCATGAGCCCGAGTCCTCAACCACAGACGCATTTCCCGACACGCTGGAAAAAGTTTAGATTTGGAGAGGGGGCATGGAAGTTCAAAATTTAAACAGCGAAATCATCTTGACCTCCGTATAATTATTATGATGGTTGAACACAAAGCTTTTTTCGTGCGAAATCGAATGGGAAATGGTCAAAGTCAAAGACGCTGCGATCAAAAGACCAAACTGCGTGCTGGTAAAATTCGACGCTTAACTAGTCAAAGTTTAAATCCAGAAGGCAACCTTGGAAACCCATACGATAGAGCTTTGCACTAAACCATGTCGTTAGACGGAGGTGTGCATGATTTTTCAAGCGTAGGTGGCCAGCTTGTAAACCGACCGCAGCATTCAGTTGTGAAGCTGAGTACAGGTTTCGGGCACCCCTACTGTCTGGCGTCCTTCAGCCGCGCAGGAATTGGTTCTTCAAAAACCATTTACAAACTAGCCAGCAATCATTGCAATTCTTGTAAAGCAATGCTTCTCCACGACAAGCAATAACGTTCTACTATCATGCGGTATTTATTCTATCAACGATTACCGATGACTGTAGTAAGAGCATTTCTGTGAAATTAAACACGTTTCAGCCGTAGGTAATGAAGTTAAGGAAGCGTGTTCCGTCACAATTTCTGTTTTGAGGTAAATCTTCGAAGACACCCCCAACTTTGTCTTTCGCTTGTGCACGACGTCGACGCCGTTTCGTCATCAACTGCCAAATGCCAGCGCCGAAGCATTCCTAGATCGGTTGCACACACCGGCTTTGTGGGAGCATTTAGCGGCAATATACTCCTCAATTAGCGAAACTGCATGCGGGCATGAAAAAATTGCATAAAGCAACGAACTTTCACCTTCCAGCTTGACTTCCAGGTTGGCGCATTGAGCGTCTTCTGCTATTTGTAAATACTGAGTATGGGCGTAAATAACAAGCATGGCATGCCTCGTAAACGTCACATCCACGCTCAAGATTTACCCGTCCTGAAAAATGCACGTGGGGTTACGTACGCTTTGCAAGCCACACCGCAGAAAAACGACAGAAAGCCATGCACAACTACGCTGCGCTGACGCCACCGGCATTCCACTGACGAGCGGTTCGCCACGGGCGGCGCTGTTCGCTGAAACGACGGTGGTGCCATACAACGGCCGCCCGGTCCCTATACTTCATCCGCTCCTCGTGCAGGGGTGGAGGGCGCAAACATCAGTTCTTTGATGAATTGCAAAGCCCAGCAATGCTCCTTCGGTTGCTCCTTCAATTTTCTCCACGATACAAGTTGCTTCCCACACACTTTCTTGTGTTATTGTCATCTTCTCTGATTGAATCGAACAAGCCTAATCAATTGCCTCGAAAAGCATCAAGTTAGCCACTTTAATGGAAAAAAAGAAGGTTCGAAGGAGCACAAAATATTCCTCCAAATAAAAATGTTAGTCGAAGGATGTCAGTTGACGAAATGAGGGAACAGCAGCGAAACTCAGTGCCTTGAGTGTTCCTGTACTTTTGAGCACCAGTAAAGACGTTCGGGAGCGAAATACCGCAGCTACACAAGGCGCGACGCTTACACATTATATGTGGAGACGGCAGAGTCGCTATACCCTGCAACTGTCAGTGTTGTGACTTCCTCGTCTTCACCACTTCTAGCAGACGACGCCGATCATCATCATTTTCATCATGCTCTTCACGATCTGCCGCATGCTCTCGTGGCTGCGTCGGCTCGCTCCACTTCTTTTTCTAGTTCCATTAAAGCTTCATCGCATCACGACATGTCGCTCCGCTTTCTGAGCATCGCGCAACAGCTGGCGGACCCAGAGGTCCAACAGTCAGCAAAGCGATAGTGCGAGCCCAAATTATAAGATGGGCTGAACTGCGCGGAAAATAGATATAGAGCAAAGTTGCCAAAGTCAAGGAGCAATCTGTGGCCCTGCAAAACACTTTATCACCATGGGAAGCGATGTTTAGATCCTTCCTTGGAAAAAAATTGGCCGCGTATCTGCTCCTTTCGTTGCAAATATCGTCAAAAGGCGATAGTCTTTGTAGACATTTGCCAAGGAAATGCCCCCCTTTGCTTTCCCGCTCACCTCTCATGCTGATCCTGTACCGTCGCGCTCATCCCAAGGTAAACACACTAAAGGTTTGCACAAGGCGATTTGAATTTACCGCGTTCCACTGCTACAGGCCGGGTTCCTCGATGCCAGCGCTGCAGTACGGCGGAGACGCGCGTGAATGGAGGCGGCCGACTACAAGTTTTATGGAACCGCGTGGCCGTGCTCCACGTCCGTTCCAAGCAGAACGTGGAACCTAGCAAGTGGAACCTTTCGTGGAACCTAGCTAGTGGAACCTTTCGTTGCTGTTGCCGCGTGATTTTTCATATGCCGCCAGGAGGCAGCAGTTTTCTGCAGTAGATGTAGAATATCATTTGCTATCGAAAAAGCAAGCATTCATTAATTTTTTAATAAAGGAACACTGTAAATATCTCTTGTGTACTAATTTCCTGTCTTATATTTGCGTAATGTCTTGTTCTTGTTCAACAAAGTTGGCAAGTATGAACATATAAAACGGGCTTAGACGTTTACATTTGGCTGTGAGTATATAAGACTATTGCGCAATATCAATTTGACTCTGGCCGGGTGGCTGAATCGAGTCAGACAGACAGACAGACAGACCAAAATTGCTGGGTTTAAGTAGCCCAAGGAAGACTATCGTCTTTAATAAATGTTGAGCTAAACTTTCTGGAGTCGTGCCGCTCTGCTACTACTTCTCTATTAATGCGTATAATGTCACAGCCGCTGGGTTTTTTTTTTGTTAGTTTTATTTTTTAGTTAAAAAGAACACCGGATAACGCTCGGTTAACCGATTTGCCTTCCCTCTCTTGTTTTGGTCCACTATTGAAAAGACCGCAATTGCATAATAATACGATTTTTTATGGCGCGTTCAGCGCTTACCTAATGCAAATCGTGCCGATGTGATGTACAGTATATGTTTGCTCGTTGGACATGGAGTGGCCGTAAGTGGCGCTATACTGCACTCTTCAATAGGGATTAAATAATGTATACTACTGTAGAAGGCGCTTTTTACTGACAGAGAGCGAATGCATGCGCGGAGACCTAAAAAATGCGCTCCAGTCCACCCTGTGAAGGTGGTTGGAAAGCGAAGCTGTAAACGACACCCACAACGATTACGCATGCGACGTCACTTGAATTCACACACGTGGCTCTACAAGGAATGAAACCAGAGACAAGTGAAATGCACTTAATACACCCTTTATTACCCCAAAAGATATTCTTTACTGATGTTAAATAAAGGCATGATCCACGAATCGTGGTTGGTTGAGTTGTATTGTGGTAGCACACGAGGGGAAACTTTTTTTATAAAATGAAAGGAAGCTCAAACCCGGTATTAGACGATCTCACTGCGGCGGCGGCCTCCGTCTCTGCCGCCGCCGACGGAGACGACGAGATCAGCGGCAGAGACGGAGGACAAGTGAGATGCCATGCGTTTGTGTGGGGGTTCCCTTAATTTTTACTAACGCAAAGCGCTCACACGGCCGCAAAACGTGCCATGGGTGGAGCGCACAGCGGCGTGAAAGGTCGCGTGATGCTATCACGTGGCATTCAGTGAGAGCGCAAGGGGGTAAACCCGCAGATGTGCTCGTTGCGTGCACCGTCTGTCTGCCCCGTCCAGGCCTGGGCTCGTAGCTCAATCGGTAAGACAACGGGATCTCGCACGGTATCTCTATTCGTTCCAGGTGGTGCCTGATTCCTGGCGGTGCCGGTAGCTTCTTTTATTCGTTCGCGGGAGTTTTCTGTTGATACCAACTGTCGCCACAGAATACCGCGACAGATTGGCGGTATTTTTTAAGTAAGATATACAATATGCAAAATAACACAATGATCTCGGGAAAGTTTATTGTAATGATCAAAACAACGAAAAATAAAACAGGCGTCAATTTAGTTTGGAATGGGTTAAAGGTCGCAAGACTCGCATATGATGAACAATAGGTAATTTTTGCCACTACGAAGATTGGTATGCGATCACAAGTACTTCCGGAGCTAATGTACTATATGTTGCAGAAACGTTGTGTTTACTAACACCTCGAAAGAAAGCTTAGCTCAGTCAAAATGGTCGTTGCAAGAAGGAATAGGCGCAGCCCTTCGGGAGGTGAACGGCGTTGTTTAGGGAGAAATCTCGTTTAGAAGGCATTTCAGCTCAAATTACGAGGGAAAAGAACCGTAAGCGTGGTTTCTTGGGCGAGTTGGTCACTCCTGGCGGACACAACCATGCATGCTTCTATTATTGAAATGCACCAGTCTCAGATTCTCATAATTTCGCACCGCAATAACGTCAAACTCAAGATCCGGAATGTGACTGGAAAGAGCCCATTTGCTTGGGCCGTAGCTCCGCAACTCAGCGGTTACGTTCCGTCAGTTGCGGCGATCGATTGGTCTTTTCGAGGAATAGCGGCAAGCTAGACTCACGTAGGGAGCTGTTTTTAGAGCCTAAACCTGTCAGTTCTCTGTCTCGTGCGCCTATTTCGAATCCTCACAACCTTTTGGGGCTTCATATGCGTCATTTCACGCTTAGTTGCGTCACAGATAACACACTTCGCGTGTTGTGTAGTCTTTTTCACGTGCACAAATTGAAAAAAAAAAGTAAGCTATTGTAAAAAAAAACATGACAAAGCAAACTCGCGTATTTGACATCCACCTCAATGCAGCCAAAGGGCTACAAGTGTACAGTTTTCCTTTGTAGCTGTTTGGCTGCATTGAGGTGCATGTCAAACTTTCCTTCGCAGAAACTTACTTCACCTTGGGGATTTCCCCTAAATCTGGTACCTGCTTGAGGTACCTGCTGCGCGGAGCCAGTCACAGAGCAATTTTTTTTTCTTCCGTCCGCCTAGCACGAAGAAAATTTGGAGCTTAGAGACCTTATTGGTTAATGTTTTTAATCTTGCAGTTCTTGTTGCAAAAAGGAGGAACACACACAAAAAATGGGAAAGGCGGTACAAATCCTCCCAGCGTTCTGCCACGATTTGATACATATTTGTTCCAGGTATACAAGCAAGCCTTATGTGGTTCATTTTTGTCACTACGCGGATCTCAATGGACCTTGCTCGTTCTATTGAACATGACATGTTGTCTTTAGCACGTATTTCTTGTGGTCAACCCTGATAGTTCTTATGCCCTGATTGATTGATTGATTGATTGATTGATTGATTGATTGATTGATTGATTGATTGATTGATTGATTGGCCGCTGTAACAGCATTGTGCAATACGATGCTGTGGGTATTTGCACGCTATACTTTGTGGGTATATAATAGTTGGTTAGGCTTCAGAGTGCGAGCAGTTTTGCTGTCAATGAGCCACTTGGTGCTTGCGCACTAAATGACAACACCAAATCACCACGTGATTCATAGGTTTGCGGTGCCGCGCCTACGCGCAAATTATTCTAATTACAAACTCTTCTACCTTACTGTTAAAGCAGTTGCGTATACAGTTTATTAAAAAAAAGTGAAGAATGCACGTAGCATACCCCCTTCGGACACAGGAGCTGGTTGACTCAGACTGCAAATCTACTAGCCACACTTTGGCCCAAACTGGGACACACGGCATTTGCATTAAACCGGGCTTCCTCGCAACACGCCTTGGCCGCCGTGACCCCTGCAGGTGCGTAGCTGCGTCATCGCCAACGATTTGGACTTGAATCGATTAATAAATATATATCTCCATAACTATCTCGCTATCTCGCTCTGAAGAGGCACTGACAGCTAGGACAGTTGCCGCTGTAATAATAGCAGAATCACTTGTGAAGTAATAGACCCAATGCGACAAAGAAAAGTGGTATAAAATGTTTAATAAATCTACGATTTAAAAAGTGCTTTTAATTTCTTACGAGAGACTGTAATGGCGTGTGCGGCGCTACTAAGCAATCCGCGAGTTTCAGGCAAGCTTGCTGGCCGATTTTGCTATTTTCGCAGTCACAAGATTCCACGCGAAAGCTCGCGGGCAAGGTCACTTTTATTCTCAGCCCCCTGATCAATTTTTGTCGGCGTTCTCCTCCCGCCTGATCCTATCGCTCCGAAAACTCCCACAAGCTCGCAGCACTGTCCCAGGTATACGAGGTGGCGTATCTGGCGTGACGTCCGAACGGAAGCAAAGCGGCAACAGCGTAAAATTAGGGCTGAGCCGCCTCACGAATCTTGAAAAGCTGCCCTGTCCCTCCTACCAAGGCCTCCAGCGGTGTGTGCCCGAGCAGGAGCAGGGGATGTTTGGGGTGGTGGTACCGGAAGAAGCAGCCGATAACAGTTGAGCGACGGTCCGCCCATGGGCCGCGTCCGGCGTCCGATCCGACGTATGCGCCTGCACGGTGTCGTTGGGCGCCACCCGGATGTACTCCCCGGTGTCGTTGGGAACCACCCGGATGTACATCAGGATGGGTGCTGAGGGGTCACCGAGGTGTCCCCGGCCTGCGTCTCGGTGAAAGTGGCAGGAAGACGCCGAGGACCAGGGACACTTGCTGACGATGGCCCTGGTCGACACCTCACCGGAGGCTGTGGCAGCGGAGGCGGGTAGGCCGCCTCTGGTCGGGTCCGCGGAGGGCGGAGGCCGTGCCGAGACGACGGTGGACGGGAGCCCGTCGAGCGAGCATTCCGATGACGCCACCAACAGCGTGGCACGTTTCGGGAGAAGGCGAGGCCGGGAATAAAGCGGGCACGGCGGCCACGAGCCGTGTCTTCTTCTTCCTCTTGCTAGGGTTAAGGTTTGGGCAAGTTGATTCACGTTTGCAAAAAAAAAAAAAAAAAGGGGGCAACAGCGCGATTTTGACTGTATGTCAGACGTCTTGGTGGTGATGATGATGAGCATGCCCCGATGTTTTTGGCTCGTACCCAAATGGGGGACTGGCCAGGACTAAGTAACTGATTCTACCCCCGTCCGCTGCTTAACTGCTTAAACTCAACTTTAATTTAGGAAGGCGGCATCTCAGGACTATGAGAGACGCTTCACACTGGTAGTAAAGGCAGGATGATGAATTCCATTTGAATCTTAAGTAAGCATACTATGGCCTACACAAGATAGCATTGGACCAGCCCCTGAGCAGGAGATATCGTCGAAAGCGCGCCGCAGTTATACATGTGAGATTAGGGCAGACGTCCACTGCAGGGCCACCTAAAGCGAAACGAACGAGAGAACCCGCATCTCATTGAGCATAATGCCCGCATGTTTGGGAACATACATAACGCTCACAGATATTATGTAATTTAAAGAAATAAAGAATTCCGAATGGTTCTCGTATGATTTTTTTTTTCAGATTCATAAAACGAAGTACAAAAGAACAGTCAGCCAGTTAAAAAATTATATTCGATGCGGAGCTAGGCAGTCTTCTTAGGGCCAAAGCCATGACCAGAAGTTCTGCCTCGAGGATGGGCGTGTAATCTCTGAATCTGAAAAAAAAAAGCTCCAATTCAGGTCCTAAGAGCAGGGCGAACTCCCACAGCTGATTTAGTTCCATGTTGCGAACTATCGTCGTAAATAATAATTTGACAGAAATATTTGCAAAGTGTTCGCCTACTATACTCTGCAACACGCGCCCAGGTTATTTTTCGGGAATATGACGTCACGTGAACCGGGACTGTCTTACCCCCTGCGGATAATGGTTCCTCGAGTGAACACTGATTCTGGAATGGATTGAATTCACAAACAGAAGCTAAGTTAGGCGAAACCAAGGCCATAGTGGTGTCAAGAACGCGAGGGGTTGTTGCAAGAATGTGGCCTACGTTCTTTTAATAGGGGATTGTATAGTCATGACGCACATTTGAAATGACAGCTGGTGAAACCTTGTCGGTAGTGGTGGAAATTGCGCAGCGAGATAGAGTACCTTGTCAGAAAAAGCCCTAAAAACGCAAGGAATAACCTAAAAGCACGTTCTTCGACCAGATAATGGGCCACAGTTTATAAACAGCAAATCAAGCGGAGAATGCGCAGCCATATTCAAGGACGTGACGTCCGTACGCCTTGTACAAGATCAGCAATGTCTTTTGGCCCATTCCTGATCTACGTAGAGTCAGCTTGATGAGCTGACCATATATATACAGGGTGTTACAGGGAAGACTAAGTAATTTTTAAAAATATGCTTTCAGGGTAAAATTGTTTTTCTTGCGTGAAGTGGTCAGAGGTTATGACGGACGCAATAAAACGGGTTCTAAGTGTTTTTTACCGAAATAATTAAGTATAATTTGTTAATTACCCTTTTATTATTCTAGTTAGGTGTTTGAACGTAATGAGGAAATTGTAGAGGATCATCAGGCAAACCGATAACCATTATTAGATTTGCGAATTTTTAATTGCGTGCAGACGTACAGCGCTCAGAACTTCAGCTCTCCAGATGAGCGCAACGGGCTCCGTGCGGCCTCTGAACGCCGTAGAACCCCACCAAGCGCTCATGTCACTTGGAGCTATACTCGTCACACGCGTACCATGCTTTATCTTCGGCTTTATCTTCACACGCAAACGGTCGTCATGGTGCAATACTTTCTGCTCGAGCCGAAGATAAAGCGTGGTGGGTGTGTGACGTCCCGGTGGCCCCGACGTCTCCATGGTCCCAACCACAGGCGGCCGACCCGCCTCCACGGCCACGGCCTCCGGTGAGGTGTCGACCAAGACCATCGTCGGCGTGTCCGTGGTCCTGGACGTCTTCCTCGTGGTCAGTGTCGCCGGCGCCGCCGTCACTTTCGTCGAGGCGCAGGCGAAGGACGCCTCGAGGGGCCAGAAGAACTCGGCGCCCACCCTGGGGGAGTACATCCAGTTCGACCCCGGCGACACCCTGCAGGCGCTGGCGCCGGGTCGGACGTTGGACGCCGCCTATGAGTCAACCGTCGCTCGCGGGGCATAGACTGCTTCGAAGTCACAACTTTACCTCCTCCTTCGGTAGCCCGCTGAAGGCCCTGGCAGAACGCAGTATGGACAGGACAGCTAAGCAACATGCGTAAGCTTGCGCCTGAGTCCCTATTTCAAACTGTTGCTGCTCTTTTTCTGTTCTGACGTCACGCCAGTTGCGCCATCTTCAACCTGGGGACAATGCTGCGGTTCATCAGAGTTTTGATGTTGATAGGTCCTGGTGCGAAACGAACACCGAGAAGACGGAACATGGCACTAAAAATACAATTCAGAGAGACACTGAAGTCTGCTTACGTGCGGGAATGCGAATTCGTTGCATTTTATTTCAAGCTATGCGATTCTACATGCGAAGTGGTAGGTTTGTAGTGATTGCCATCTTCTGTGACGATAATGTCTTCGTCATCAGAGCGGAATGCGTCTGGCGTGTAATATTCGCGTCGTAACGGTGGCGGTGGTGCCGCGGCTTCTGTTAGCGGCGGCGAGCGCCTGTCTCTTTGCCCGAATTCTCGTGTTTCCTTGCATCTTCTAGCGAGGTGTACTTCCACGGGCGACCACGTTTCACGACGTCCCCTGAAGTGTAAGCTTTAGAGTTGATTGCTGTACAGGCAGCACCAAGAGCCGAAGCGTTCTTGTCGGGAACCGCGGGGTAGCAGTTCCGCGCAAGAGAGAGAGTACCAGCGTGGCAGGCTTTTGGAATCGAACTGCCAGTGCGTGCTCATGCACCCAGCACGCGCAGCTCGTCTCTTTATTGTCGTCGTCTTTAATAGCCAGCACCTTGGCGCCGGATAAGAGCGCTGACAAAAGGGCGCTACAGGGCCCCCCGCCCAGACGGAATGTCGAACCGCACGTGACGGCGAGGCAGATGAGCGTTGGATTTGGGGGCGAGGAGTTGAGTGTTTATGCCTGTGATGTCTGAGCGGAGTTCGTTGGGTGGCGTCTCGAGGTAGGCCGGTTTGAGGCGGTCCAACGAGACGACTTCTTCTCGGCCATTCAACAGTATGGTGGTGGACTTCTGGGTCTTGTTAAGGACACGGTACGGCCCGTCGTAGGAGGGAGTAAGAGGCGCCTTTACAGCGTCTCGCCTGAGGAAAACGTGTGTCGAAGACGCCAAGTTGGGATGCACAAAGATGCGGTGGTCAGAAGGCCGAGGCGGGACTGGTCGCAGGTGCTGCATGCAGTCCTGTAGGCGTTGGAGGTACTCAAGCGGCTGGGGCGAGGAGGCCGAAGGGACGAACAAGTCCCCAGGAAACCGCAGGGGTGCGCCGTAGACAAGTTCAGCAGTTGAACAGCCGAGGTCGCGACGAAGGACGGCACGCAGGCCAAGAAGCACTACGGGAAGGTGATCGACCCAGTGTTGTCGATCCAGACGCGCAGTGAGAGCACTTTTTAGCTGGCGATGGAGCCGCTCAACGATGCCGTTGGCACATGGATGGTACGCCGTGGTATGGCAGTGTTTTGTGCCAAGCAAGCGGCTGAGGGAAGTAAACAGAGTACATTCAACCTGCCTGCCTCGATCCGTGGTAACAATGCCGGGGCTTCCGAAACGGCAAACCCATGCCGAAACGAAGGCTTTTGCGACAGTTTCTGCATGGGTTTGCTGTTGAACCCAAAAATTGTCACTGGACATATGGGACCAGCGCCACGTTACAGTTGCGTTTCTTTTGCAGGATACATCTAATCAAATATCAAAACAGCCTGTTATTACCTTTTAAAAAAATTCAGTGAGCTTCCTGTCTGCGAAGGACGACTAGCGAAGCTGTGCGCAGTTCAAGGAGGGCACGAAACAAAACACGTTTGTTTGTTATTCTTGATTGAGCCTACTTCCCAGTTAACTAGCTGAATGGAAACTTGGAAGCGCGGGAGTTTTATTCTAGCGGACAAATATAGGTTCCTGCACACTTCTTGTGGGTCGGTAATTATGACTTTCGGCTTTGTTTACGTGAGACGTAAGGCCACGGCGAGTTCTTCTGCTTCTTGCGTCGAGGCTCGTGGCAGAGTTGCTCCGACGACTGGGTCCGTCTTCGTCGTCACCACCGCTACGTTGGCTTGTAATATGTGTAGACCACTGTGGGCAGAGATCCATAATTTTTCTTCAGAGCTTTGGTTGGTTCTAGCTTCTCGCCCACCCTAAGGGTGAACGTGATGCATATTATTAGGCAGTGGCAGGATTATGAAGCGCTTCCACTATTTCTCTGGCATTTGCTTTGTCGGGACAGGGTCCTTCACTAGCGTAAATTTTAATTGGGCAAGGGAGGACCTTCAGGCCCGTTTGGGTTTGTGCGAGGCAAGCTTTTTGGTTGGACAGGAAACCTTCAATTAGCTCATCGACTGTGTTGTGTAGCCCAATGCTAAATTGCTTATCTGTTGACACACTCATTGGAAGGCCAAGCAATTGTTTCGTTGCTATCCTAATGACAACTTTAAGTTTGTCGGTTTCTTTATTCTTTAGTGCTGCATATGGCTCTGAGTAAATTATTCTTGCGAGGATAAAAGCGAGACGAAATGTGTCTTTCTCATTAATGCATCTGTGTCGGGTGGTGACTCTTCTGATCATGTGTAGCATCTGTTCTGGTGTTTTTGTAAGCCGCTGCATCGTTTGGTCGTTCTTCGCGTCCGATTGTATCAGTAGGCCTAGAATCCACTATTAAATCTAACCTTGGGCATCCTAACTTATCGATCAGAAGAAAAGTATCTCGCATCTGCCTTTTCCACAAAATCTACTTCACCAGTCCTGATACTGAACATGACTTCTCTCACCCCCTGCTTACATTTCCGCACGCATTGACCACAGATTTAAAGTTAGCGCGCCCAACTCTCGAAGAAACGGGAACTTCAATTCGTTTCTACCCAAGACAGCCACCGACTGGAAGCCCCTTCCCGCCTCCGTCATCATCGTTCAAGACGGCCTATTAAACTACGCTTGAACTTTACCCACTCCTCCCTGCATCGCCCTTTGAGGCACCGGGAGTATTGTAATAAACAAATAACATTCGAAGTGCTGTGCAGGGTATGGGGACCCGTTTCTGTGGGATGACCTAAATTTTCTTCTCGTTTGCTGTGGCACCGCAGAACTACACGAGGGTCTGATTTTTGTGGTGAGCAGGTCAACCCATATTCCTTCGCACACTGGTTGTCGACGAGGCTCTGTCCGCGGGAGCAAAAATCTGCAGAGACTAACCATAGACAGCTGCACTGTAAAAAGATGCCAAAGCGCTTCGTCGTTGCCACGCAAACATTGCTTGTGCACTGATACTTATCAACTGCTCCCCAAATTTTGTACTATCCAGATGAATTCAACTACGAACAACGGAGCGCGCGGCTTTCAGTATAGGCTGCGCATCGTGTGACCGGCTGCGTATGCGCAATGGGAAAATATTACGAGTTCCTCTCCAACGGGAAGGCCATGGTCCGGCATGCGAGCATTTTGATTTGGGCCACCGCCGCACTGGGCACTGCATTAGCATCGGCCCGCCGTCGACGATTACACTGGCGTCGTTGTGATCCGGATCCGTTATCATCGCATTTTTCTTTAGAGTAAGCTTCACTGTGCGGCATACTGTGTGGGAAAGCTAGCTTACAAAGTCCTAGCTTACACTTATAAATACAAATGCATTGCTGGGAAGACATTTTTCCAGAGGCAATATAAGCTATTTTGTATAAAAATATGAAGGTCCTACGACCTTATCGGTGTAAGGTTGGTCTTTGTAAGCTGAGCAAGCTTACGCCGATCAACTTTTAAGTCGGCTTCACTTCTAAACACAAACGCATTGCTGGGTGGGCGATTGAACAATCAGCCCCCCGATTAATCGATTAATGCTTTAGTCGCAATTAGTTTTTTAACCGATTAATCGGCTGAAGTCATGTGGGCAAAATAAAGCAAGAGTGTCACGTTAAAATTTGCGCAAGCATGTCGAGGATCATACTCGTGCTCAACTAACCCGCCTAACGTCCCGGCAGGAAAGTTAACAATGTATGATTCGAGATTAGAGTGATGAAAACTGTAAGGTGACTGCCAAGAAAGACGGGAAAATGACTATACCTAATATAAATATACACGGCACAATGCACTGCGAGCGGGCACTCATATCACTTTAGCGTTGCACAGACTAACACTGAAGTAAGTAAAACCCGATTAATCGGTCTCCTGTGCAACTGTGGCGAATGCATACTATCCTTATTCAATACACAGAGCGAATGACGAATGCAGTGATAAGCGTCCCGGGCACATCAGCGCCATGACGATAACCTGCTTACCTCACCTGCAATGTCTGTCCTAGAAGCATACTGACATTATTGCAGAGGGCTTCCGATTATTTCGACCACCTGGGGATCTTTAACGTGCGCCGAAATCTCGACACACGGGCGTTTTCGCTTTTCGCCTCCATCAGAAAAGCAGCCACCCATGGCCGGGATCGAACCCGCGTCCTCAGGATCAGCAGCACAACGCCTTAGTCACTCAGCCACCGCGGCGGCCCGGTCCAAATCTTTTCCTCTTCTGAGGCCTATTAATATGTGTGCCGACTGGGGCCCACCTTAATAAAGAAGAAATATTTGCAGCGAAGAATTAATTTTGACGATCAGGGTAGGGAGAATTAAACATTTTAAAGCAAGGGAGACTGCCTGTAAATGAGCAATTTTCTAAATTTTCTAAATGAATAGGGTTAAAAGAAAAGGTGCCTATGAATCCCTGCGTGCTCCATAAATTCCTCTTAGTATTATTAATGATTTCCCACGTTCTTAATTCCTGCCCTCCTTTTTCGATGCAGGAGCTGAATCTCATATTACCCCGTCCATTGAACGCGATGAATCTTGAGCACTTTGTCCTATTTCTTATTGCTCCAGTGAATTCCGTTATTCATGTTCATGTTCCAAGCGTCCTGCTTCAGATGTTTTGACCCGCCCTACCCTGAATGCGAAGTACGACGCCGTGAAGATCCGCAGTCAAAAAGTCCATGCTTCATCTGAATCGCGGTTCGGAGTAGCCCTTTTCAAAGTTTTCCGAAGCCATTAAAGCGATATGGCAAGAAATAAGTGAGGCGGTGAGTTGGGTCAGGCAGTGAGCGAGAAATCGACGATATGCGGCCGTCGAATCCGCGAGGACGCAGACTGTGTTCTCGGAGGAAGATGAGAAGGGCACGGGGGAAATGGCTCGTCAAAATAGCAGCTAATATAGCGACCGCGGTGAGCCCGGCGCTCGATGCTGTAGTCGGGGTGCATGTGTCTGGGATAGTGAAGATGAGGAGAGAGAACGTGGCTGCAGGGGAGCCCTTTGCCTGAGGTAGCTTAGGACATGAAACAAATGGCTCACCTCGAATATAAAACTCACCATTTCAAGTTTTTATCTTAGAGGACACGTGGCCGACTGGTGATATAAGAACCTGTTTAAGAGGAAGGTGGGCCGGGGTTCGATCCATGCTTTCCGGGCTGGCAAAAGGTTTCTTTGTTTTCGACATTCGCTCGGCAGCGCATGTGCCGTGATACCGTCCACACACACGCCGATGGACACACGGCCACTAACACACGGCGAGAGAAACACACCGAGGAAATGTTGGCCACATATCTGCCGCTCACTGCGCTGCCAATGTCGTCGAAATACGATAGTCTTCTGACCATCCTTCCACGTAACTGCCTCTCCTCTCTCATGGTGGTCAGCCCGGGCGACGACTCGTGACAGAAAGAGAGGGGACGACACCAGCGCTGTCTGACCACTGGTTTTTTTTTATTGGGAAGACGCATGTTATATAAGAAAAAAGGGGCGCCCACAATCCGCCATGCACACAAGACTTTTTTGCGCAGAGCAAAGACAATCCGTGGAAAAGGCAACCAAAAATACAAAAACCAAAAAACCTAAAAGGAAAAAAAATCGGCCACCTTCGCAATTGAGATGCAAAGACTCAGGAAACAGCAGGGCTGGTGGTCTTCAGTAGCTTAAAGTGCCGAAGTCCGAAGCCGAAGTTGGACTCAGTCGAAGTCCATGCGCCCGCGCTACGAACCCAAACAAAATGCTGAGCACCCCGAATGCGTCCATGTAAGGTATTTGAAACCATTGATCATGTATTCATTGACTTCTGGGACCATATGTTTCAATGAGGTATCTTACAACGAATACTGAAAAAGGAATTACGTCCCGGCCGCCCCACGTAATCCGCTTTCTGCCAGTGCAGAATGATGGGGGCGTCCCATACTATGATTATGGTTCTAGGCCTCCATAGTACATGGTAAACAAGAATGGCTGTGAATCATGTCGATGTGACTGCGCGACCTGTGCAGGAGAATTTCATCGAAAATGTTGTGTATCTGCGGAATGTGTATTGCACTCACGCGGAACCGCGTATGTGGTTGCTAGTTGTTGATGAGTTAGTTTCTCTAAGAATAATTAATGTCATGCGTCGGTGGAAAGAGTGTTTTTGTTATTAAGTGCCTCTTTTGTGTCTAAGCAGGCAATAAAGAAAAATAATATGATAGTGCCATCGGATAGATGCCGGTTTCGGAACACGAGCGACCCTGCAAGTTCGATTCCGGCCACTGGAAGCGTTTTTTTGTTTTTGTTAGTTTTAAACAGCGGAGTTGTTGTACAAGCCATAAGTTCGGTGTTGCACGAAAAAATGCCAAGAACACTCGGAGCGCTCGTGAGCGTGTGCCTCGCGGCGACCGCCGAGCGTTTCCGGCTCGCTCAGTGGCTTTAGCAAATAAAACAACAACAACAAACAAAAAACTCTAGCGCTGTCGTCAAGCGCAACCGCGTATGTATACGTGAGGAACCCGACGATATCGACGCATATGACGATTACTACTACTATAGCACGGTGCAAAGCAACGAGGGAACATGCAAATTTGAATCAAATTTGAACAAATGCGTGGTGTGTTCAAATTTGAAGAAATGCGTGGTGGTGTGTCCTTCAGTGCCCACGTACAAAGAAATCCTGCAGCTTCGCTATGGTTCAAGCCTTGCGCGACTTAGTTCGAGCTTCACCAGTGGAGCTGGTGACGCTTGAACTAAGCTGAGGATGACTTGAACAATTAATGCTGAGGATGACTTTGCATCCACCACTCGCCTTGAAGAAGACGACGACCTCATTGATGCATATGAAGACGATTACTAGCGCCGCAACTATGCAAATAAACAATGCTGAAACTTATCGAAGTGCCCGGCAGTGCTCACCTACAACAGCTTCGCAATTCAAGTCCTCTGCGTGGGTGCAAGCTTCCCTGAATTTTTTTTTCTTGAGGCCCGCACTCCCCACACCTGCTCGTTGGCTCCTTGCCTGCTAGCCCCTCTTCCCCGGACTGCTTGGCCTAGCATCTCCCTCTTGTTCACACGCCAGGCACGGATGGCTCTCAAGCTTAAACAGCTCCGCTGTTGAAGGAGCCATGAAGACAAAATACAAGCTGGGTTTATTAGAAAGACTGCTTAGTCCCGATAACAATGATACCAATATCATCGAAATCTTCGAACAAATAACGGAGATATTAAAGAAAACGTGTGAAGCAGTCGCGACCCCCTAGCCAATTTCCCGCAACTTTTCTATGACGTTACGGAACCTTGTTTGTGCGATTGGCGGCCGCCTAACCGACCTGTCGCGACGACACATGACTGGACGTCTGTAATGGGGCCTCTAGTTCCATTTGACCGCATCACTGGAATGCTAACGTACAGTTAACGCACTGAAAATTATGTTTTATTGTTGGCCCGTATGACGTCAATCTTGCTCATAACACGTCACTGTGGCGCAAAATTTGAAAGTTTTTAAATAATTCTTGCTTTTTTTTCGTTAAAAAACATCTTCTGGGGCTGTAATGGAGCTGAGTGAGATACTGAATCCTAGTTCTTTCAAATGAAACGAAGTTGTATTTTCTCTTCATTGCTCCTTTAAAAAGGTGTACTGATAAACTGATACAGAAGAATTATCGAGAAAAGCAACCTCGGCCTACGTAAGGTCAATGGAAGGGTGGCTCACGCGCGTGTCTTCGCTTTTATAAATCTCCTATGCACCGACGATTTCTCGCACGCGCTGGCTTTTGCACCTCATCACGACTACTGCCTGATTGAACTTGGGAGCGCAGCCGCACTCCCGGCAGTGGTGGGATAGGTACGAGTACGGTACGCCCTTGAGAGACCCCGCATGTTTCCTAAACGGACGTTTAAGCGCCTTACCATTCGGCCTTACGTTTAAGCGCCTTACCACTTGCCACCGCATGGACGGAGAGGAATGGAGCATACAACTCTACAGACGCAGTCGGTGAACGTGTATCGTGCTTTATGCAGCGTTTATCACCGCCAGTAGCTGCGCCTCCTTCTTGCGCCTTTCTGTCTATACTCGCACGCACACTTCCCAATTTCTTTGCCAGCTCGAAAGACGACATTCACGCCGTAACGGCCAACACTCTTTTCCAAGCGGTGTGAGACAGAGTGCAGATAGGAGAATTTTCTGCGCCTTTATAAGAGCGTTCCTCTTCAACAAGGCCAGCTTTTAAAGCGAAGCTTTAGTGTCTTCACTGATGCCGTTGTACGCCAACACGCCCTGCGTGAAAGCCAACTTTCTTTGACGATGATGAATGATCGTGCGCATGGGTGAAGTGAAAGAAAAAAAACGCTTTCCCTGGCCGCATTTTTTTTTAATTGCCAAAGTTTGCTCTGCAGCATAAAACGGAGGGGGCGAGCGTGTCTAAATTTACGTAAACAGGAAGTTTTCACTCAGAAAGTCTAAAAGGATCCGGTGATACAGCCCAAAGAGCCAGCGTCTGTAGACCGGCGGCCGGCCTGGGTTAAGTCCCACGCTATTTAGTACTTGCTGTCGGGAACGTTGGAGGCCACGGCAAGTCCACAGAAGATGGTGAGTATCTGCGGTCGATGCCGACGTGGTGCGAAATGGACATTCCGGCCAAATGGAGCCCGTCGATCCTGGGGCCAGGTGTGGGTGACAGCTGGTGTAAGAGCAGCCCCGACGCCAGTCCTTCGTAGCGCCACCTCCTCACGGCGAGTGAGCCCACCAGGGAGGTTTGATCCACACGGTGGAATAAGTGCGCGTGTGCAGCGCCGAAGGTCTTCTTTGTCAGTGACCTACTTTGACATTGCGTCGACTTGAAATAAGGGCAGTGGATGATGCATCGTGGGAGGAATACGAATCGCCGCATCCGCCTGTTGCTGTCCAGAGGTCGACGTCCTCTGGGCCCAAGTAATCTTCACTCTGAAGCTAAGGGTCGCAGCATTCGCGTGGATGGTTTGAGACATGGGCACTTGATGAAGTACCTTCCGGAGGTCTCGGACTGCTTGCATTGAATCAGTAAAGATATTGACAGGTTGTGATTGGTCTGGTCTCAGCAGCTCTATAGTCGTCAAGGCATCGAAAATCGCTTTGAGCTCAGCAATCGTTGACAGGGGCCTCTGAGGGGCGTAGTAATGGCAGGTTTGACAAAATTGCAAGGCTGGGTTTACGACGGCTGTGGTAATAATGCTTCCTGAAATACTGGCATCGACGTAAAACGTATCTTGGCCAGCACTGGTTGAGAGTTGCGGCGCAACACGGCTTGACCGACCCATAGGCTTGCAGTCAGTAATTAATACTCGGGTCCAAGGAGGGGGTTCTCGAGATGAATCTGGCGGCGTGTTAGTTTGAAGGCTCATATACCACCTTAAAGCAGCCACAGATGTGCACACCTGCGCTTTAAGAGATCGTGCCTGTCGCCGCTGGTGAACCAACTCATCTATCGTGTTAAGGCCAGCTTCTTCCTGTAGTGTAGAGATGGGCGTTAAGCGAGGAAGGCAGGTAATAGTCCTCATGGCTTCTCTATTGATGGCCTCTAGACTATCCCACTCCGCCCTTGTCATGTACTGAAACTGAGCCTGGTACGTGATACGTGGCTGCAAGATTGCACGTACAAGCCGAGCCATCTTTGTGCGAGCTCCTCCCGATTTCATGGAAATCCGGCGAACTAGATGTAGCAGTTGAAGGGCGCGCCGGCGTGCTTCCCGGAACCATGGCGTAGCTGAGCCGGAGGCCGCAACGTCCAGGCCAAGGATGCGGTGACAAGTAACTTCTGTTACTGGCTCGCCATCAAGATTTAGTACAATGAGTCGGTTTTGCAGTTTTTGTCGAGCCCTTCGATTGCCAACGATAAGTAACACGGTCTTATCTCGGGATAGCATGAGCCCCGCGCGTTTGCACCTCGTGTCAACCGTATTTAAAGCACTCTGAATAGCTTGTTCTTCATCCGCAATGTCGGGAAGTGTCGACCAGAGCGTGATGCCATCCGCATAGATGAGGCATTTTAGATATTTCAATGCCCCTACTGTCCAAGCAAGCGGGAGAAGGGCAAGGTTGAACAGTATGGGTGCCAGGACCGAGCCTTGTAGTACCCCGCGGCATGTTGAAAAGGAGCCCACCGCCTGTCCTGAAACTCTAATTGAAAATGTGCTGTGTGTTAAAAACGGCTCTATAAAGGACACCACAGGCGTCGGGCACCGAAGCCAGCGTAGTATCTGTAGGATTGCTTGATGACTCACATTGTCGTACGCTTTCTTCACATCTAGGGCAAGAATGGAACGAATACAACAAGTGTGTCCTCCTATGAGTACAGAAGTAGAGAACGCTTCAAGGCCGTCCTCTGCGCCAATGTGGGGCCGAAAGCCGATCTGAGAGGGATGGTACCAACCCATGCCCTCAAGGAACAATGTGAGCCATCGACGCTATAGCGTACGCTCAGCCAGCTTGCATAAGGTACATGTCAGAGCAATCGGTCGTAGATTGTTGAGTCTATCCGGTGGTTTTCCTGATTTGTGGACGCCTATGATTTCTGCGTGCTTCGAGAAAGTGGGTACGCATCAAGTGGCCCAAGCTTCGTTTATAGTACGGTATGACGTGAAGCGACTTCTCTGTGCAGTTCTTATACACTTCGTACTGTATGCCATCGGGGCCCGGTGCCTTATGTGTTCCTGCTGAGTCGATAGCGGCCAACAGTTCCGCCATGGTGAAGGGGAAAACAAGACCAGCTGCCTCTTCCATAGTAAGGGGTCGGCCTGCCTCAGGGGGAAGGGGTGAAGGTCCCCCAAAGGTCGGAGGAGGCGTGTCATAATTGGGGAAAAAAGCCTTCATTGCCTCCTGCGCAAATTCTTGCAAGGAGAGACCCGATGCAAGGTAAGCGTTTTCCAAGGGGTTCTGCGGCTTGCGGCCTCGTTCCATTGCCTGAAATGTGCGCCATATCGAGGCTGTGTCTGTTGAGGTACCGAGTGAAGCACACCAGTCCATCCAGCGAGCCCTGGAAAGGCGTCGTTCATGTCGGCGCGCTTGGGCTGTCAGGTGATTAAGGTGGATCTTGGAACTTTCAGATGATGGTTGGCGGGCTACAGTCAGTTCCGCGCGACGGCGGGCGGCCCACAATCGGAGCAGATGAAGGTCAGGCGTAGGTCGGGCTTCATCTACCCAAGATATGTGCGTTGATGTGTGCAGTGCGTTGATGGGTGCAGTGGGGAGAGTTGGGATATGAACTCATCCCAATCGATGACCTGGCAGCGTCGACGAAGCCGCGGCACCGGTCCTGCAGCAAGCCTAATATAAATGGGATGGTGATCAATCGCCCAGCAGTCGAGCTCCAAGTGCCATGAGGGCGCACCGTGCCCAAGCCACCAAGTGAGGTCCGGAGAGTAAGACTGTGCGCGAGGGTGTGTTTGCCGACGAGTGGGGCTAAGAACATCATTTAGGAGATGAAAGTTCGCCCCCTAAATGTGTCTTCAACCAGCTCACCTCTAGAGCTGTTCCGTGGGTAGCCCCAGGATCCATGCGGAGCATTATGTGAAAGCCAGCTTAACCGAATTCGACCAGCATGACCACTGCTCGGTCGAGCGTAATAAGATAAAAGAATCACTTCTCAGTGGGATAGGCGAACTCGCACAGCTACCACCTCTTGCCAAGCGGTGCACCACGCGGGAAGAGGGACCTGGGCTTGTGGCAAGTGGGAACGTAGTACGTATACAATTGCTTTGCCAGGGGGGATGTCCGGACGCACACCCCAGCGGTACCGAATGCTTGGCGGCGTATGTACAGTGAACTCCGATATTTGTGGAGCGCAGTTTGTTTCTTGTAGCAGGAGGGCCCATGCAGATAATTGGCCAATGCGCATGCGGTATTTCAGTTCCTTAAGCTTACCCGTTAAGCCCTTACAGTTGCACTGGAGAACACAAGACAGATGTATAGGCCCTACGGTGCTAGTCATCGCGAGAGATGAGCCGCGAGCACCGAAGCCAAATGCTGTAGCTGCTTGGACACGAACATCAGGAGCTGCTGTGGTGTCATCAGCGTCTCCCTTGTGTGCATCGGGAAAGACGTAGATGTGGCAGGTGAAGTCGTGAAAGACGATGGTGGGGCAGGCCGAGTCGGTGAGCGCTGCTGATTGTGTCGCTGAGACAGTATGGCACGTCTTCTCCGGATGCGCTGAATTTCGGCCTCCAGTGTTGCCAGGCGTTGATCTAACGCGTCCAGTGTTTCAGTCTCTCCCGTCAGGGTCGCGTCCATACGGTTGCGTGAAGGGCGACTCTTACTACGAGTGACTTCACTGTTAGTCGGTTTGAACTGTGGGTCAGGTTCGTCAATTTCATGCGATGGTTCTTCTGTAAGGTAGGTTGACAGCGCTGCGTAACGATTTGATATTTCAATTCTGGTGACATTCTGTTGGTGACGTGAAGCAGCGAGTTGTAGGGTCTGGCGTTGTCGCATCTGCTCTGTAGCCTTCCGCTTGGGGGGGACAGTGGAGAGGTAATCATCAGATTACCTCTCCACAAGACAAACTCCACAAACTCCACAAGACAAGACAAACTCCAAGACAAGACAAACTTGTAAGAAAAACTCCACAAGTGAACTGGGATGTCGTTGTCTCCGCCACTTCTGCAGCAGTATATGGGCATGAAGCCTTCATATGTCCGGGGCGGAGGCATTTGTAACAGTACACTGCAGATGGACGGTACTGGCGAACGTACAGGACGCAGCCATAGTAGTACGTGCGAGGCGGTGGATCGGAGGGTCCACTTAGTGTTACAAGGCAAGAGCGCCCTTTTCCAAGGCAACGGGCAGCAACCACACGGTGCGTAGGGCACTTCAGGTCTTGTAAAAGGGTGGCAGCGGCTTCTCCAGCATCCACGCCAGAAACAACGTACCGTCGAAGGTCTGTGTCTGAAGAGAGGTACGCCTGCACCGGTACAGTCAGATCTTTGGAGACCTGAATTGTTTGCAGAGATTGTAGAAGGCTGACGTCTTCCATCCTATGCACCCAGACCGAAATGGTGTTCGTGGGGCGGTGTAAGGCAAAGCCCTTGAATTCACTTACATGAAGGTAGGCGTCCAAGGTACGCTGAATGATGCGATTAGGGAGCCTGGACATATGAAGTTGCACTTGGTCTTGATTATCATCTTGTATGATGATGATGAGTGGGATGATGAGTGTATGATGAGTGGGATGACATGGAATCCGGTAGACGAGGATTTGTACGAGGTCGTTTCCCCCCCGGTGAGACGGCGATGTTTTTGCCATCCTGAGATGGAGGGTCTGGTAGCCTTTTGGAAGCGCTGGAAGCGGTTGATGTCCCAGGCTCTGATGGTGACCGTGGTGTCTGCACTGTTACGTCCATGGGGCAATGATCAGGAGGTGGCACAGTCACCACCTGGGGCACCGAGGTTAGCCGCTGTTCGGAGGACTGCGCCATAGTGTCCATCTGATCGTTTCCAAGTAGTGGAGAGGTGACTTATGCAGGCACTGCAGTTGACATACCAATCGTTGGCAGCGACGTAGCTGCTGTTGATGCTGCGCCGGCTTCCATCTTCGCCCGATGTTGGGCACGGAGGCGGTCGCGGCGGCCGAAGCCTAACCGTCGTGCACTTGGTAAGATGCTCACCGGAGAGGCCGGGGGGCACCGCAGCGCCCTCCGAACGTGAAGCTTAGGTGCCAGATGGTCGCTTGTAAATCTCGAAGCAATGACAGTTCATTAAAAACTCGTGGAGAACGAGAAAATCACCAGAGTTGGGTAGGGCCCGCCTATTCCGATTCGTCTTCTTCCGGAATTGAACATCGGTCCTTCGCGTTATGAAGCTGGCGTTTATGGAAATGCTCCATTTCGACACGGTCGAAGCGAACGTCAAGCAGCAGGTACCGATTCGCGCCGTACGCCCCAAACCCAAACGTTAGGCCTATACGGAGTGCACATCGGAGAGTGGCTGTGGGTATTCTAGAAAAGTGGTGCGCACCTCCGCGGTAGGATATAGTCGCAGTGTGGGATTGGCCAACTAAGGAATCCATCACGACAAAGCTTCGCGTTCAACTATCGCCGTCGTTAGACGTAGGGGGTGCATGATTTTTTGCTCCTGCTTCAATATACTTAGCAAACGCTGTGACACCGAGGCAAGAGCCATGCGCAGGAAACCTGCCTCTTCCAATCTAGCAATTTGACGAGTAAAACTTTGGGGCAGGGCATGTACACAAGACTTGTTCAGCACTGAACGAAGACACAACGTATAGCCAACCCAATCTTAACAATTTTTTAATGGGCACAAGGAAAACTTAAAGGGGAACTGAGTCTTTTTCAGCGCACTAAATGAACTAGCGCAACCGTTAGGCTGGGTGGTCAACGTCACCTGTGACAAGTATAACATTTTTATGTACAGCGGAAAGCTCTCACTTTCGTTGCAAAATTTGTTGCCGCGTTCCCACCCTTTCCTGCGTGTTTTTTGGGCTCCGCCATCTTCCCGCATGTATCGATTCTCCTATGTGCGTCACAAAGCAGAAATCTTGCAATTGGGCGGCATTTTTTCTCACTTCCGGCGAAGACAAGCGCAGTCTTCTTGGCGTCGACTTAGTTAGCGCTTCCCGCAGCTCGCTTAGCGCTATCGTGTTCATCCATATTTATCTTTTTTTTTACTCTATTACGACGCTGTTCGCTCAGGAGCGTTGGTTAGGCCGGCACGACGACGACACGACGGTGACGCCGATTTCCAAGTTGGCAGACCGCCTTGTCACACGACGCCGACGGTGACATAAACATGTCGGCCGATCGGAAGTCCGCGTGGTGTGATTGGCTCGGTGACCGAATCGGCCGATCGGCCGAACGGTCGAACGGCCGAACACCAATCGGCCGAACGGTCGTCGGGAATCGATCGAAAAGCGAAAACTGCGCCCCGGCAACATTTGTGCCATAATGAATGCGGCTCTGTGTTGTTAGTTCCTAGAGTGTAATAAACACAGTAAAGGCCATGAAGTTCATACAGCTCAACACTAGCGCTAACGCGATCCATATTTCGGCTTACGACGCCTCGGCCGTTCGCTGTGGCGACAATTCGTATCCCGGAGTTGCGAACTGCATATCTGTGTCCGACCAGCAACGCTTGCAGAGAACATGAGCTCAATTAACTGAGCTCAGTTCTCCTGAGCTCCTCTTCTGCTCACTTAACTGAGCAGAAGAGGAGTTACTGAAGGTTTATTAGGTAATAAGGAATCAATATCGACCAAAGTTTTTAGCGCAAAGCAAGCGTAAAACAAAAGCACTGCGAGGACTAGCCCCGCAGGGCGAAATTGCAGTTGCAGCCGCAGCCGAAACAGTGCTGTTGCTGGAAGTCAGTTAAGGTGGGGGCGTGTAACGGAACATTACTGCACAACTGTTATTCAAGAAATGTTCCGTTAACCAGCCATAAATCCTTGAAGTCAGGTAAAAAAAAAAAAACATTGATGTGACCTAAAGGGTGGGTCTCAAATTAGCATACAGGTTATTTGCTAGCCATCTGCAGTTTTTTCGTGGCGCAATGGACTAAAGCCTCGCGCCCGATCAATCAAAGTCGCGGGTTTAAATTAGGGCGGGGTGTTGCTTTTTCTTTTTTTTTCTGCATTCTGAGTGGCGGGGTTTGCGAATCCAAAACAAAGCTTTTTGGTTGAACTGTGGAACTGCCATATCAAACGTCAATGCATCGTTTAAGTCAAAGACACCGTTTGTTTAGCTTTAAACTCGTGCCTTGTATACATAAAAATACAATTGTACTTTCAGAGGAGGAAATACTAATTTCTGTATTTTTCAAAATTGGTATGTCTTTATATAGAGTAAACAGTTTCCTCCCACCCACTTAAACAAGACACAAGGTAAGCTTGGGGGGGGGGGGGGTATAGGGTCGCGGCCGGCAACCAAACCCTCCACATATCGCTATTGGTAGCACTGAGCCCGTAAAACAGTGAACGAATAGCCTTTATATAGAGAAAAGGGGCTCCAGTCAATCAGGAGAAAAAGCGAGGGTGGAATAATTGTTTTGTGCAATCATATGCACAGATGAACAAAGAGGCAGGCGCCCACGACCGCAAAACTCACACTAATCTTCCGAGATCGCTCGATAATATCTGTTACGATGTACTTGTCTAGTAGTTGATAAACACAGGGTCGCATATAAGTTTCCCGGTAAGTATGCAGGGGACTGGGAGGAGGAAAAGGACCGCATGAAGCACACTATAAAAAAAGTTCTGTGCCGCACCGTGCAACCCTTCGGCTGCTTTTCAAATGTTTAGAAACGATCGCTCAACCCCGTGCAGTGTGCCCAAATTTTTCTATAAAGAAAACCCAACACATGCCTTCATGAATTGCGTTCTGTCACGATAGCCCAGAAAGGAATGTCAGCCTTATTGACTTCGCAGTGAAAAAAATATGGAGCTCTAGATCCTTTGCAGGGGTGTAATTCCAGAAGGGCCGAGATTGAGCGAAACTCGGGAAACAACGAGCTCTAGCGACGCCCACGTAACGTAGTGATAATATTTCGAGGCGGAGTTCAAGAGCTTTAAAAATGCGATGCATGCGATTTGCTGACTACTGGGGTGACGTAAACGGTCCAGAGCAGCGCGTTCCAAGGAGGCGCGACTGGGGCGAGGCGCGTTTTTCACTGTCGTCTCTCGTTACACTTCTGCACCGGTGGCTACTGGGGGCAAGCAAATCCAACGACATTACTTTATCGCGCTTTTATTTTAATAATCTGTATTTCACTACAAAGTTCATTTATTTTTTATTTTAGGCGTTCTTATGAGCTTTTTGTTTAAATTCGCCGTCCTAAGCAGCAGTTTCTGCCCATTTCTACCGTTGGTGGCAGACAATGCAATCACGTTACTAAGGCCGACTGGCAAAAAAAGAAAGCGAGTGAAGGAAACGCGCCACATTCAAAGTACTTGCTGCTCGGGGCTATCGAAACCCTCCGTCCACTTTCAGATACGAAATTTCCTAGAACCACTTTAGCCTTTCTACGTCATTTGAAGGCGAAAGCTTGGCGATTATTAATGACAACTGATACATTGCACTTGCGATAATTATTAGCAACTGATAATTGTACTTGCGGTAATTCTTAATTGATATAATGCACTTGCGTATTTTTCCTCGCTTTTATTTTTTTGTCTTTCGGCACGAATTTTGGCATTCGACGGGCTTCTTTTCTGCTATACCGCGTTTGCGTCAGTTTCTTCTTTCATCTCGTAGTGAACTCGCCAGCAAGAAGACTGGCACACAGCACAGCCTCCCTATAATCGTGGTTCTGCGCCGCTGGTGTGCACTTGTCATTCTCATGTGCCGTCACGTTCACGTGGCACGCATTATTCTGCAACTTTTATTTTACAATTCACAGTTTTGGGAATTTTCAAAACGGAGCCCTTTCACTCCTCAAAGCTCTTAATTGCGGGTAAGTCACCCAACTGGTCATGTGCTACGAAGAAAGGAATAGCAACAACCACAGCTTTTCAAATTTGTTTCCTTTATTTCACTTTGCTCTTCACAGCTCTTGTTCGACGAAGCTCTCCACAGTCGCTGTTTTTTTATGGACTCTATACCTTCACTTTTTTTCTGGCGTCACGCTGTTTCTTTGGGTCTCAATCTTCCCTTCACAAGGTTTTCATGACCCGCTTCCAGCCAGACGACAAAGACGCTGGACAAAACCCGTTGAAATGCGTAAAAATCGCCTCCGATAATACACACACGCCGTTGATTATATACTATCCTGCGAGTAAAGTTTACGCAAGAATGGTGTGACACGAAACGCCTCAAGAAAACCGTCTGCCGCGCTAACGATAAATGAAGCGCACGGTCACGCAACGCCACATCGGAAAGTTTTTTCTAGTAGACGATAACTGAAGTACGTACGGCCACTCAAGGACTCCTGGCTGCCGCCTAAAAGAAGGAAAAGGGCCGAGGAGGATCTCCAACCTCTTCCTTTTCCCACCGGTCACAAAATAAAGTTGTTCTCTCCCTCTCTCAATGGAAACCTTCTTTCCATCGGGCGGTCGCGACTGAACCGTACGCTCTGGCTGCAGACGAATAAACGCATGGTAGGACCTGCGGAAGCCATGTCCGGCTAACCACCTACAAAAAGGCGAAAAACTTGTCTGCAGTTATCCTATAGTGCACACACGGCCGACTGTCGACTGAGGGCGGTCGCTGGTGCGGTCGCTACCAACGCTTCCGCGGAACGTGTCCGTCGCGTAAAACCGCAGCGCACGCAACACTTGCTCCTCGGCAGATATGAAGCGAAAGCCGCCTCAAAGTCGTCGCAAACGGGGTCGGGTGACAGATGGCTGCACAGCCAATGCGCAGCACTTTCGAGAGACGAAAACGGGCTTGAAATTCCTCCTCCGCTAAAGGAAAAAAATTACACCATCTTCCCGAGGGGAACCCTGAGGTGATGCGAAGCATCGCAGAGTTCCAATCCAATCCAAGCCAAGCCAAGCCAAGTCAAGCCAAGCCAAGCCAATCCAATCCAATCCAATGCCCCTCGCGAGAGAGTGTTCGCTATCGGAGAGGAGAGGGGGTGAGCAGCGGAGAGCGCAGCTGGCGAGGCGAGGAGAATGGGGGAGGGGTGGACGCCGACACCTGACGTTCAGGAACGGTGGACGAGCCCTACTACGCATGCGCCAACTAGACATCAAAAAACAAAGAAAGCGGCCTTTTCTTCTTGCCGGATGTGACGTCATGATTTAAGAAAAATGGCAGCTGTTTCACGGTTACCTTCTTCTCGTCGTGATTTTTGTCTGCCGTTGCTGCGGTGCATAGTGTTTGGCTGGCGATTGTGATGAGGGCGCTCCCGAAGAACTTCTAGAGAACACTTACGGTGGTGTACAGCGTGTGATTGGGACGCTGAGTGTGTGCGGCCGCCTAATTTGCGCGTAGTGCGTTACGACGGCGAACACGGGCGTTCTGCTTCTGTTCTGCCGCCTCGATTTGCGGGAGTGATGAGTGCGCTCGCGACAAACTTTTGCTCTGCGTTTTATTAGAGCACCGTGTTGAGGCCGCTGGGCGTTTCGTCTCCGACGTGCGAGTGCGCGTATGTCCAACTTCAAACGGCGCTGCTATCGTGGCCAGCCGCGAACTATCATTCGCACGAAACTCTTGTCGCACACCACATGGCCGTTGACTAAGAAATAACAAGACAAGACTATTGCGGCCTACAAAGGTGATTCCTGCGCGTCGCTTTAATTCGTCGAACCCCGTGTCTTGTAATCGCTGCGAGCTGTCATAAGCTCCGGGACATTATATTCAGGTCATGGTCCTGCTGCATATTCTTGTGAAATCATTGCAGAGGGCTTTTGACGCGCAGAAATTAAACGTTTGTAATTATCCACGTTAGTTTCTTTGGTCTCCAGGGTGTTACTTTCCTGACGAGCGTATTGATGCGTATATCGCAGCATGGGAGCTGCACAAATGTGTTGACGGATGTGGAGGGGCACACGTTTTAGCTGTTCTTGGGTCGGTACTGGATATCCGAGGAGTTCAAGGGTGTCTCGTCTGGTAGGTGGTTGAGGCGGGAGGTTTGGGAGGGATGATAAGCTTAGTGTAGTTTATCTAAGGTATTGTGTACTCCCAGTTTGACCAACTTGCACGTGGATGTTGAGAGGGCACCGTTCGGTCTGTGAAAATATTGATTTCGCCCACCACCATATTTGGTGCCCGTTTGTGCTTCTTCTATCAGCCTTCGTCGTGTTCTGCTTGATCCTACACAGCGACAGAGTTTGATAACCGTAGCGGGACCCCGCACCAAATGCGGCAGTTAACATTCTCAAGTGCGATTTACAGAGAAACGTTGGACACTAATTCTTGTAACTTGTTCCTGCTGTGGCTACACAGCCCGTCGCCACGATGCACAGCATGTACTGAAAGTCACATGCTTTGTTGTTCGTATTTCAATGTATCTTGATGGTACATAGGGCAGACAAGGCACTGCCCTAACAGGCGGTGGTGGGAGCATGCCGCATTGCTGACGAATGAAACACAAACTGATTTGGTGCTCCACTCCAAGACTCAATGCACGCCAGGTGGCTGCATGCCAGAATTTGGTACGACGAGTGCTGAAGTTGTACGGCACAAAACAGGAACGAGAAATCTTTGAGGCCTATGTGATAAAGATGGGAGACAGATGCACTATAGATTACTGAATGATTAGTGTGAAGTGTGCAGCAGCTGTAATTTCTTTTTATATGTGATGTTAAACCAGTGTCACATGAGGGTTTTGTTTACTTTGTAATCACTCTCAGATGGAAATGAAGCTTCCTTGATGAAGCTCTTTACTCCTTTCCTTGAGTCATGCTTGACATTTGACCAAAATTTCCACAATGAAGTCCCAACTAGCCTGCGTAGCCAACTTCATTCAGTCCACTGTTTTGATGCATATTTAAGCACAAAACCTAGGGACGTCTGCCATTAATGACTCATAAAAAACCCTTGATGCCTGCCACACTCACCTCTACCACCATGCTTCCCAGTAACCTTGTCTCCTCTATCAAGAAGGATACATCACACCTCAAATGCACTACGACGCATACAAAGGAAGGAAGGAAGGAAGAATATAGAAGAAAGGCAGGAAAGTTAACCTGGCTAGAGCCTAGTTTGCTATCCTGCACGTGGGAAAGGGGAAATGGGCAAAAAAGAGAGAGGAAAAAAAAAAGAGGAAAAGTTGGACCAGACACGTATGCCCAGCACTGAGGCAATGACAGTGATTGACACTGGAAGCTCTCAGTCTATAGCCTAGTGTTCAAGTTCGTCGCCCGTAGAAAACGTAATAGTTCCTTAGTCGCCTTCTGAGCGGATGAGTGAGAAGGCCAGTGGCACAGAATCTTTCCCTCCGAAAATGGCCGCCGAGAGTCCAGGTTCCTCAGCGCTGACGACAGCTTTTTTCTTTCAGCCGAGTAGCGTGGGCACTCGCATAAAACGTGGTGTATCGTCTCCGATGTGCCGCACGTTTCGCACTCCGCCCTTGCTGCCATTCCTATTAAGTACGAGTAAGCATTTGTGAATGCCACCCCCAGCCAGAGACGGCAAAGAAGAGTTGCGTCAGACCGTGGGAGGCCTAGTGGAAGGGGACGTTGCAGGTGCGGGTCAAAGGCACCAATGCGTGCGCATGTGGAATCTTCTGGAGACCATTGGGAGATAGCTGTTTCCCGGGCAAGAATGCGGAGGACCCTAGCTGCGTCCGTCCTAGACAATGGGATGAGTACAGTTGTCGCTGTTTGATGCGCCAGCCGGGCGGCAGCGTCCGCACTTTCGTTGCCGACAATGCCGCAGTGGCTAGGAAGCCACTGTAGGGTGACATCATGACCCGCCGGGGCAGCATGGTCGTATACCATTCTTATTTCTGTCAGGAGCTGTTCGTGAGGTCCCCGGCACAGCGCTGACTGGAGTGACTGAAGTGCAGGCTTCGAATCACAGAAGATAGCCCATCTGCGGCACGAACTTTGCTCGATGGTGTGAAGAGCGCTACGGATGGCCGTAAGTTCTGTAGCCGTGGATGTCGTAAGATTGGCTATCTTGAATTTGCTGCACAGTGACAGTCGTGGTATAACGACAGCTCCGGCAGAACCCGAAGATGTTACCGAGCCATCAGTGTATACATGGGTTCGGTCACTGTATGTCTCGTGCATGTACGTCAAAGCGAGCTGTTGCAGGGCCGGATTTGGAAGATCACGTTTTTTTGTCACTCCTGGGATATCTAGGCACACTCGGGGCTGCATCACACACCACAGCGGAACGAGCGGTCTCGTCGCCGGCGTGTAGTTCGATGGAACGCTGGTGTTGTGGGCAGCTACTACCCTTGCGAACGACGCCCGTGGACGGGTCGCTGGTATTCCCGCGAGGTGATGATCATGTAGACGGGCGAGGTGCCTGATATGTGTCCTGAGTATTTCGACATCCACAAAGGTTGCCAAAGGGTGATTTCGAGCCATGGCAATGGTCGCTGCTGTGGACGTACATCGTGGTAGGCCAAGACAGGTTCGCAGGGCCTGAGCTTGAATACCCTGAAGTGCCCGAGTAGTTGTGCGGCACGCTCCAGAAAGGACAGGGGCACTGTATCGCAGATAGCCCAAGAACAGCACGTTGTAGAGCTGTAACATCGATTTCAGTGGTGTCCCCCACGTCTTGCCGCCGATGAGTTTGAGCACATGCACCACTGCAGAGAGCCTCTTCTTTAGAACGTTAACATGAGCGCTCCAAGAAAGGCCTCTGTCGACAACTATGCCGAGAAACTTGTGATTTCTCACATAAGACACCCTTTCACCATTAATATACAAAGGGTATGCATACATAGGCTTTCGTGTAAACGGAAGCACGGCGCATTTGCTGCTGGATAGTTCCAACCCTTGTCCGTGTAGATATGAGGTCGTCAAGTCTGCGGCATTTTGCAGTCGGGCGCGCACATGCCGACGAGTCACGCCATCTGCCCAAACACATATATCGTCGGCGTATATCGACACGTGAACCCTCCTTGGAAGGCGAGAAATCAGCCAGAAGGCGAGAAATTAGTGTAAGGTTGAACAGTGTAGGGCTCAGGACGCCTCCTTGGGGAACACCACGGTGAGTATAGTGAGCTGATGTCGGCCCATCTGCAGTCATAACAAAGAATGACCTCTCTGTTAGGTAGTTCCGTATCCATTGGTAGACCCGGCCACCGAGCCCCACAGCCTGCAGTACTTTGAGAATCGCATCGTGCTCCACGTTATCGTAGGCCCCTTTAACGTCGAGGAACAACGCGGCACATATCATATTCGCACTTTTCCGCTGCTGCACAATAGTCACCAAATCAATAACGCAGTCAATGGATGAGCGTCCACGACGGAATCCAGCCATGACATCAGGGTAGACATTGTAACGCTCCATTAACCACTCCAGACGTGCGAGAATTATTCGTTCCATCAGCTTTCCAACGCAACTTGCAAGTGCAATTGGTCGGTATGCCAGTGGATCCAGCATAGATTTTCCGGGCTTCAGGAGCGGAACGAGGCGGCTGGTCTTCCATTTTTGAGGAACGGAACCATCACACCATAGGTCGTTGAAATATTCCAGCAAGGCTTGTCGGGCATCCTTGCCAAGGTGACGGAGAGCAGCATATGTGACTCCATCAGGCCCAGGGGACGAAGATCGCTTGCATGCAGCCAATGCCGCCCGCAGTTCTTCCATGCTAAATGGAACGTCCATCCTTGAATCCCGCGATGCAGGGATGTCACTGGCGAGCAGTAGTCCAGAAGGGCCTGCTCCACTGGCTATCCTCACGCAGAAGTCCTCGGCCACTTCAAGCTCTCGGCGGTTCTGGTGAATAGCCAGGGCCTTAAATTGGGAGCGCTGCTGTACAGGAGTCATTAGCCCTTGCACAGTTTTCCATATCCTCGACAAAGGCTTGCGAGGGTCCAGCGTGTCACAAAAAGATTTCCAACGTTATGCTTGCACTTGGGCAATGCGTCGCTGGATCTTCTTTTGCGTTCGTCTGCAAATTCTCAAATCTTCGAGACATTTCGTTCGCCGGTATCTGCGTTCGGCGCGGCGACGAACAGCACGAAGGCGCTCCAGCTCCACGTCAAACTCGGTCACTTTTGGAGACAGCCGGACGGAACGCTTGCAGGCTTGGAGTGTGCTTTCAATGACGGACTCTAGATTTTCAAGCTCATCGCTCCGGCAAATTTCGTCCATCCTTGATTGGAATTTCGACCAATCGGTTACCCGAATAACATTAGGATCGAAGGAACGTCGTAATCCATCTATCTTTAAATAGGTTGGAATGTGGTCGCTTCCACGAGTTTCTATGTCTGGGAACCACTGTGCACGGGCCGATAAACATCGTGACACAAACGTCAAGTCTAAACAGCTGCCGTAGTTGGTTCCACGTAAATAAGTGGGGCTTCCGTCGTTTAGTAGGCACAGTCCATGGTCTGAGGCAAAAGCTACTAAGCTCCGACCTCGCCTGTTGGTGTTTGGGCTTCCCCAAAGCATGTGGTGTGCATTGAAATCACCGGTAATTACCCACGGACCCGTTGTTGTGCTTAATATGTCATCCAGCCTCTTCCGTTCAAAGCGAGATGTCGGGTGTAGGTATACACCCACCAGAGTGAAAGTGAGCTGGCGCTTTCTGATGGTAAGACAGACGTACTCATTACCCCTGTAAGGTTGCACAAAATGGTGAACGTAGGACAGTTCACGCCTGATGAAGACTGCGACTTTGCTGGGCTCCCCTAGTGTGGCTGATAAAAAAAGTTCATAGCCAGATATCCGAATAGGGTTGGATATGTTCGGTTCGCAGATGACAAGTATAGGAATAGATTTCATAAAGACAAACTGGCGAAGATCTGAAATACGTGACATTAGTCCTCTGGCGTTCCACTGAAAAATGGAAGCCTCCTTGATATCCGTACTCAATGAAGAACGTACGTTCGCCATGGTCCTTGCTTATCCGAGACTTGCAAGTACTGGATCCAGGGCCTCCAGTATCTGAAGTGCACTCAACGCAGAAGGTGTATTCAGACTGGTGAGCAATGTGCGAATGGCATTCATGAGGGACCTCAGGACCGCGACGACTTGCCGATCTGAAGACGAAGCCGGGGCGGGAGATCTTGTGACTGTCTTCAGTACTGAGCGTTGGGGCTCAGAAGGAGGTACGCTCGGGGACAGCGGGGGCCACGCGTCACCCGGCGAGGTTTGTTGTACCTCGTTGCGACAACTCAGCGAATCCTGCGAGGCCGGAGGTGGCGGAGGCGGTGGGGGTGCCGGCGGCCGCGGGGGTAGCGGTGGTGGAAGTAGTTGCACTAGTGGTGGACTCGCTTGCGTAGATGCGTTCGATGGGGAATGGCCAGCCTTGTTTGAAGATCTCCGGCGTCGAGACCGGTGACGCCGCCGCTGTCGTACCGTCGCAGCAGCCTCCTTGTGCGTGGAGTGGTCCCTCACCATCTGCTTCAAGACAGCGACCTCCCTTTTCATGCGTGGACACTTCTTCGATGAGGCATCGTGAGGTCCCTCACAGTTGGCGCACTTCAGGGTATCTTCACTGCAGTCGCTAGCCTTGTGTGGCCCAGCGCATTTGGGACATACAGTGGCGCTTCCGCAGACTGCAGCGACATGGCCAATCTTCATGCACTTGTAGCACTGAAGGGGTTTCGGCACATAAGGTCGGACAGGCTGGTGGAAGTGACCCACCTTAACATGGGCGGGGAGGCTGTCGCCCCTAAAAACAATCTTCACGCACCTTGATGTACCTATGCGGCTTACTTGTCTGATGACAATACCTTCATCCGCAGGTTTGATCAGTATTGGTAGGTCCTTCTCGGGGATAGACGTATCGACGTCGTAAATGACGCCTATCGTCGTGTCTCCATACGGAGTGGCATGGGCTCGCACTTTTATGTCCTGCAGTGATGTGATCTTCCGCAAAACCTCCAGTGCACTCCGATGCTCCACGTCGATCGCCAAGATGTTCCGCCGGGAATTTATCCTCACGTCCTTGACCTCGCCAGGAACAGTAGCTTCGAGGAAAGCGGAGACTGCTTGCTTGTTGAGCAGCCTCAAATTGTCCGTCTTGGCCTCTGGTACGAAAAGTATCGTGTGCATAGGGTGCTTAGGCACGGGTTTCACAGTCGAGGTGCTCGATCGCGAAGAAGCCGCATACAAAACACAAAACACGCATACAAAAGCTAGCGATCATCTACCTCATCTGGACATCACACCTTATTAAACTACAAGGGAATGAGTCGGTATGCACTGCTGCCCTCAAATTTACTAGCCAGGGATTCGTAGAAAGCAGAAAAGACCCACCAGATTCCCTCACCAACCTTCAAGTTTAAAGTCGTTGTACAGATGCCTACAAACCCAAACATACTACAACACAATATATTACCCAACACGTGCCCTTATGAATGCCCACCCTGTAAAAAGAGGAAGGAGATAGTACAGGGAAGACAGAGAGGTTAACCATCCGATCAACTGCACCCAATGCTTATCAATGATTTCAAATAAATGCGTCAAACTTGCATAGTGAACACCTTACGGCATTTTTAACTTTCATTCATGAAATTATTTCCATGAACTTATTATACACTTATACTGAAGTGACCAGGCAGTATATTTGAAGGTGTGTGAACATTCACAACTTAGAATACTTTGTGAATAGTTTTTGATATTCGATTTGCAGCTCTGTTTCAAATACGTATCTGAAATTTACATATAGTAGAGCAACGAATGTTTGCTCTTTCGCAAGGCTTGCAATCTTCACTACATGGTAAGACCTTACGGGTTGGTTTTTCTGCATGACACCGAAGCTGTGCCAAAAGCCCAATGTAGAAGCCTTGCACCAAACAAGTGTTCGCTAACTGTGGTGTATGTTAGGTTAAGTGCAACACTACGAGAGAAAAATTTATAATTTAAAATAGGTTTTGTAAAGGAAAGTTTGACATCCACCTAAATGCAGCCATACGGCTACAAAGGAAAGCTATACAGCTCCCTCGGAAACTTCGCAGTTGAAGAAAAATTCGTCCTGGTCCAGGCTTCGAACCCGGGACCACCGCTAACCGGAGCAGTCGCTCTACCAACTGAGCTAACCAAGACGCTAGTCGTTAGTAGCGCGAAAGCGAATTGATCAACAACTCGAAGTGAAGGACAGGTGTTAATCGACCAGATTTAGGGGAAATCCCCAAGCAGTGGTCCCCAAGCAGTGGTCCCAGGTTTGAATCCTGGACCAGGACGAATTTTTCTTCAACTGCGAGGTTTCCGAGGAAGCTGTATAGCTTTCCTTTGTAGCCGTATGGCTGCATTTAGGTGGATGTCAAACTTTCCTTTACAGAAACTTACTCCTCCTTGGGGATTTCCCCTAAATCTGGTCGACTAAAATAAGTTCCCTGTAAATATAATAGCACGAGTGAGAAATCAAATGTCATTGCTGGCTTGTCGGTGAGGTATCACCAGCAACCAGCACGCCCAGCCTCCTTTCAGTGTTTGAGGAAGGGGGGGGGCGACTGCTGCCAATCATATTAAATATGCTTAATATGCCTACTGTGTTCACAGTATTTTGAAGAACCCATATTTCTCCATGGCAACGTATGCAGAATTCTTGTTGCACTGCTTTGCATGTCTATTTTTTATTTTCTCTATTACATTAAATTTTTTGCATGTCAAGCACAGGCACCTGAAATGTGTCTAGTTCGGACTGCCTAAGCTGTCTTTTTTATGTAGTTATGTTTTATACACTACAGAAACACCAAAGCAAATATAGTGTGGTTTAAAATATTCAATTCGCAGCCAGCTTTTACTATTCGTATTCAAAAATATTTTATTCAATTCACAGCCAAGTTTAGCTTCCTGTATTCAATTCAGACGCAAAGTTGATAATCACACACCTCTAAATATATACACAAAACGTAAGTTGTCCTCACCTGGCGGCAGTGGAGCAGGCGCAACCACGCGACCCTTCCGGCAAGCGCAAAAAGGCAAAGAAAGAAGGCCAGGAGGAGCAGCCAGCCTTTCCTAACAATCAGTCGCAGCATCAAGAAGACATGGAAACAGGTATGCTCTCAGATCTCACCTCAGCACAGAACACAGCGCAACATGATATAAATAAACAACTTCAAGAAGCCATCATGCGTGTCTCTGAGAGTGTAGAAGCAATTCGCAAAGCCAATCAGGAGAATAAACAGAACCAAGCCGCTAGATTTTGCACGTTGGAAGCCAACATAAACGAAGCTCTGCTAACTCACCACTCGACCCGCCGTGCCACCCCGTGCGCTAAAACCAACTCAGATGTCTGTACACCCAACCCTACTTCTTCTCAAGATGGCCCCCAAAAATAAACAAACAGACCTGATGACAGTCCTACAATGGAACTGCCATGGGTTCAGGGCGAAGATGAGAGAACTTCAGCAATATATCAGAGCTTAACACCCGCAACCAGATATAATAGCTCTGCAGGAGATCAATGGCAAAACTCACCCTCCAGGCTACATCACCTACGCAGATCCTTCAGGAAAAGCAACAGCTACCTTAATCAAGAATAATATAGCAGCAACGCAACATCTCACGGCTCAGAAGGGCTGTGAGCACACATTGGTTGAAATTCAGTCCCGTGTTACAAGAAAAAAACGGAACGCAATCTGTTTGTCTTGAACGTGTATTGCCGACCTTCTGCTAAACAGACCGGCCTACAAGACACCATCCAAGAAACCCTAAACCTAACCATGGACCAACCAGTTCTCACCCTTGGGGACTTTAATGCCCTTCTTTAGATGTGGGGCTACAAGTACAATTCAAAGCGAGGAAGACAGTTAGCCCACATCATGGACCAGAATGGGATTACTTTACTAAACGATTCTCATGTCCCCACCAGACTGGGCACCAGTACGGCGAGAGACACAACTCCAGACCTCTCACTACTGGCTGGGTTCCTCGACGTTACTTGGGTCAATACGAACACCAATCATGGCTCAGACCACGACATCCTTCAAATAACTATTAAAGGACTAAGCTACTAGACCCACATCGGCTGGCCAGACCTGTCAACTGGGACCGATTTAGGGAAGCTCAAGCTGCGAAAGAAATTAATCCGGAGACACCCTATGACACCTGGGTCATAGAAACAATGGAAGACCTCAAACCGCATACTCAATCAATCGCAACCACATACTCCACTCCCTACGCGGACTCTCGCCTACTACACCTTTGGGATGCCAGGCGTAGCTCATGAAAAAAGCGACGACATAACCGAAAGCTACGCAAACGAACAGCGAAGATCAACAAGCAAGCAGCTGAGTATGCTATGCCACTGTGTAAAGAGAATTGGATTCAGCTATGCGATGGCCTACAGGGGACCCTGTCTACCCGAAAGACCTGGATGCTCCTTCGTCATCTCATCGACCCATTGACTAGCAAGATGTGAGACCAACCGCAACATGGCCCGCACTATCAACAACCACAGAGGAAGCACCGATCAGCTTCTACAAGACCTACAGACCAGATACCTCAAAACGGACCAAACCTTCCACCCTGCACGGTACACCTAACCCACCTCCAGACCAACCTATGGAACTTCATGAACTATATACGATCAGGAATAGCCGAAAGCAAGAAAAACAGTGCATCGGGGCCGGACGGCATCACCTATAAACTACTTAATAACCTAGGTGACCAAGCTCTCGAAATTCTACTTCAGCACTTCAACGAATTTTGGCCCACAGGGAAACTCCCCGTCCAGTGGAAGGCAGCGGAAGTAAGATTCATCCCGAAACCCGGCAAGTCACCTCATATCGGAAACCTACGACCAATCTCTCTCACATCCTACGTGGGGAAGATCATGGAACGAATAGTACTCAAGCGCCTGCAAAAGTACCTAGACAAAACCAAACAAATTCCCGACACAATGTTTGGCTTCCGCAAACACCTCGGCACTCAAGATGTTCTTCTGCAACTCAAAGAGGAGGTTCTTAACCCAGTCATGCAATGCTCCCCTAGAGCGGTACTAGCTCTGGACTTAAAAGGAGCGTTCGACAACGTTGCCCACGAGACCATCCTCAATAACCTCAACGACACAGGGTGTGGCCAGAGGACCAACGACTATATAACCGACTTCCTCTCAGACCGCACAGCAACACTCAAAATAGCTGACGCCACCTCCAGTCCGGTCATCCTAAGGAGTTGCGGCACGCCTCAAGGATCTGTCTTATCCCCTTTTTTATTAAATATTGCCCTAATTGGTCTTCCTCAGCCAGTATACCTAACCTAAACCATGCCCTCTATGCCGATGATATAACCCTCTGGACGGGCACGGACTCGATAGGAGGGATACAGGATACACTACAACAAGCAACAGATGCCGTCAGCCAATATGCGAAAAAGTGCGGCCTCACTTCCTCGCCCGAAAAATCTGAGCTATTGATTCTGCGGCCTTGTAGGAACAAAAGGAGCCAGAAGACATCTACATCGTCTTGGAGGGACATACAATCAAGCCCTGCCAATGCCTCCACATTCAAGCCAATGGTAAAAGTAACGTCGCGATCCAACGCCTGACGAAAACCACTGAACAGGTCATTCGCATGATACGCAGAGTGGCAAATAGACAAGGGGGACTCAAGGAAACAGACAGCCTTCGCCTTGTTCAGGCATTTGTGTTCTTGAGAATCACCTACATCATACCGTATTTGAATTTAAGCAAGAAAGACGGCGACAAAATTACCACCCTCATACAGAAAGCAGCAAAGCACGCCCTAAGCATTCCCATGAGCACGTCCACCAACAGGCTGCTGAGAATGGGCCTGCACAATATGCTGGACAAGTTAGTGGAAGGCCATCTCTCAAGCCGAAAGTCAATACTAGCCAAGACTCAAGCGGGAAGAAAAGTCCTCGAGAAAATAAAATGGGCTTCCGACGCTGCAACCAAGAATTAGAATTTCCTGACCATTGGAGAGCGCAAGCCACTTTTCATCCTCTACCCAGGAATATGCACCCCGTCCACCACACAGGCCGGCGGGCCGCAAGAGCTAAAGCCTTGAACAAGGTATATGCAGCAGGCTGACGTAGCAGCTCTCCCTGGACGAAAGTTAAAGATAGCAGTAGTGACGACCAAGCACGATCCGGTCACAAGTCCTACTGCAAAAACAAGTTCAACGAAAGAAGCGGAAGAATTAGCCATCTCGCTGGCGCTCACGCAGACCAGCGCCCGTACAATCATCACGGACTCTCAAGAAGGAAGGAAGAATGTAGAAGAAAGGCAGGAAAGTTAACCTGGCTAGAGCCTAGTTTGCTATCCTGCACGTGGGAAAGGGGAAATGGGCAAAAAAGAGAGAGGAAAAAAAAGAGGAAAAGTTGGACCAGACACGTATGCCCAGCACTGAGGCACTGACAGTGATTGACACTGGAGGCTCTCAGTCTATAGCCTAGTGTTCAAGTTCGTCGCCCGTAGAAAACGTAATGCGTACCGAAGTTACCAATTGGGATGGGTGGCCCCTCTCGCACATCGAATATTTCCAAGTCAATCCCCCAACCGAAAGGTTCAAATTGTGTGGAAGCCTGCCCACCCCTCCATGGAGGGCAACGAATTCGCTCACCAACAAGCCCGCGTACCGACCAACCAGGCCATAGAGAGTACGGCAGAGCTTATCCCACTCACTACATTCCAAGAGATTACTCAGCACTACAGGTTTAGTAGGAGAATGTTCCCACTCCAACATCCAAGCCTCACAAAGGTTCAGGAAATAACTCTGCAACGATTTCTTCAATCAAATACACATCCTCATCCCACCCGACTTAACCTAATGTACCCAAGCGAATATTCAGCTGGATGCATGCAAATTCTACCAGCAGCCCGGGACACTCAAGCACATTATTGTAGAACATAAAGTTAAGCCAGGATTGCCGCCCCTAATATTCCCTTCCCCCACCCTCAAGAGCAGTGTGAGACACTGCTGTCTAGCCCCTCCCTCCCGGATCAGCTCATCCTCGTCGAGAGGGCAGCCGTGGTCAAGACGGATTCCCGTGATTAGGGAACCACTCCCGCATGATCTTCCGATCAATGCTCCTAATAAAAGTTGTTCTTTTCAAAGAAGTTCTTTTCATTTTATAAAAAATCCCAACTCTCCCCCAGAGCAGTGCGAGGGCCTGCTTACCAGCTCCCGTCACGCTGACCAAATCTTTCTGGTCACCCGTGCAAAGGTTGCAGCCAAGGCGCAAGGGTACCTGGACTGAGGCGAACCCACCCCACCGAGTGACGGCTCAACGACCCCCGTTTGCCCTATTGAACGTTTATCTCTCTCTCTCTCTCTCTCTCTCTCTCTCTCTCTCTCTCTCTCTCTCTCTCTCTCTCTCTCTCTCTCTCTCTCTCTCTCTCTCTCTCTCTCTCTCTCTCTCTCTCTCTCTCCTTGTACCAACAAAAAACCCTCAGCTGCCATTGCCATCACCGCTGGAGAGAGAAACCTGACAAGCAAAGCCTCATCCCTGCCTAATTTCAGTTTTAAGTTGTAGTAGTACTTTTGTGCTGTTGGACAAGCAATAACTTATTTGTGGTAAGATTGCTGCAGACACGTCCTCAGCGTTGCTAAAAACAGAAGAAATGGATTTGAAAGCGTTGCACATCATAAGATCTGTTGCTAAAAGTACCAACTGAAGTACAATACTGTCCTGCGGCATGTGACAGCACACGTGAACTGTACAGCATTTGTTGAATGCATGGCGTTATACCAGCTTGAACGTGCCCCAGAAAGGATAATTTTAAAAACAATAACTTGATAGGGCCCACATAAAGAAAAATGCTTGGCATCAGGGCTTAGCGCAACTAGTTAACATTTTCTCATTCAACAACAACAGAAAACCTTTTTCCTGTGCGCAGCCCTACTTCCCACCGGGCTGCATGTCCTATTATCAGCTGGCTTAAGGTTTAAGACCAACGAAGTGATTAGCAGACAGATTATTCAACATGGTAGTTACTACACCTTCGGAATGTTGAACATTACCTGCCTGCCTCACTACTCCGAACATACAATTATACCTTACGTCGCACAGGTTAACTCAGTTATAAAAACACAGCCCTGTGGTCTACGTAGCATTCCGGTGCGAAATAAGCTATGCGCGCAGAATCGTTTGCAGTGGCTAGCTGGGTTACGATGGGAGTGGTCATGCGCCGTCCCAATGCCCTTGCGTGACCGGCGTTGCTGCCTCTCGCCACGGCACGTAGGCGACGAAACGCCCGGCGGCCTCAACACGGAGCTCCAATAAAACACAGCGCAGACGTTCGTCGGGAACGCGCTCATCACTCTCGCAAATCGAGGCGGCAGAACTGATGCGGAGCGCCTGTGGTCCCCGTCGCAACGTACTACGCGCAAATTAGGCAGTCGCACACATTCAGCGTCCCAATCACACGTTGCACACCACCGCAAGTGCTCTCCAGAGTTCTTTGAGAGCGCCCTCATCACAATCGCAAGTCGTTGCAACGGCAGATAAAAATCACGACGAGAAGAGCGTAGTGAAATAACTGCACAACAGCTGCCATTTTTCTTAAATCATGACGTCACATCCGGCAAAAAAAAAAGGTCGCTTTTTTGTTTTTTGATGTCTAGTTGGCGCATGCGCAGTAAGGCTCATCCACCGTTCCTGAACGTCAGGTGACGCCGACAACGCCGACAACAACGCCGGATGGATGCAGGGACAAGGCGAGTGAATGAGATGCGTCGCATCTAAAACTCTGTCGGCACAGATATATGCCTGCAACGGCGACCGTGAACCATGATCCACGCCGCGGCAGCCGCCGAAACGAGCGTCACGAGTTCAACTCGGCCGCGCAATATCTCTCCGGAGTTTCTTCCAAGTTCTCGTGTCAATCCCACACACCCAGCCCATTCGTGGGCGTCGCGTAGCGACCGAAGCCCCACCCAACTTTGGCTGCAATGGCGTCCACATCACCGATGCTCCGGTAGCAAAGCTTGGCAGAAAACAATGAACGAATGACGTCCCCATGCCACCGTCAGTCAAATGCTGCCACAGATAGATAGATAGAACTTTATTCGAGCCCTTGAGGTCACCGTTGAGGCGGCCTCCGACGGGGTGGTCCCTTATTCACAGGGCCCATAAACGGCCAACACCTCCAGGCCCCGGGCCACTAGGGCCGCGTGGGTCGTTGCGGTGGGGCTGGACCGTAGGATCTCCCATCGCTCTTTGGGGGAAGGGGGTAGGGGGGTGGTGGTTGGGAATGGGATTTGTGGGATGGGGGCTTTGAGTGACGTACACTCTGCGATGACGTGTCGCAAGGTGCCTTTTTCTTGGCGACAGAAGGGGCATGTATCTTCATATTGTTGTGGGAACATGGTGTGTAGTAATTTTGGGTGGGCCAGCGACTCCGCTTGAATTCTTCTTAATATTGTCTGTTCTTTCCGTGTAAGTGTACAATGGGGTGCCGGCAGTGCGCGCCTGTCCTCCCTGTACATCTCTGTTATCGCTTTGAAGCTAGTGACGGGAGTCGGGTCGTCTTCTCCTCCACTCGCCTCCTCTTGTGCCCGGCGTGCCATCTCTCGGGCGTAGTAGTCGGCAATTGTGTTGCCGATTAATGAGGAGTGAGCGGGTGTCCATACGATCTCGACTACCCTTTCTGGTGGCTCTTTCTTATTCATAATGTGTGCTGCCAAGGAGGAGATCGTGCCTTTCCGGTAGCTGCTGTAGGCCTTCTTGCTGTCAGTGACAACGACTTCGACGCCGGGTTGAAGCAGCGCTAGTGCCATGGCCACTTCTTCCGCTGTGGTTGGGTCTCGTGTCCTCGTAGATGCCGTGGTAATTAGTCTGTTTCGAGACGTTACGGCCACTGCTGCTGGGATGCGTCCGTGTACAAGACGTGAGGGTTGTCGCCGAATCTCCTCTCCAGAGCTGCTGTTCGCGCCTTTCTTCTTCCCTCGTCCTCTCCCGGCGTCATATTACGTGGAAGGGGCTTCGACGTGATTTTTGCTCGCCAGTGTTCTGGTATGAGGCCCGGTGTTGGCATCATCTCGATCTTCCATCCGATCTTCTGGAGGACCCTTCTGCCGTGTTCGGTGCAGCTGAGTCGCATCCTCTGGTTGGACAGGTGGGCTTCCACAAGCTCGTCCACGGTGTTGTGGACTCCCATTTCATGCAGCCGTTTGGTGGACGTGTAGATGGGGAGTCCCAGGGCTTGTTTCGTTGCCTTTCTTATGAGTATGTCTAGTCCTTCCCTCTGTGTCTTCGTTAGTTGCAGGTACGGTGCTGAATAGGTGATTCGCGAGATGACGAAAGCCTGAACAAGGCGGATTGCGTCGTCTTCTTTGATGCCGCGATTCCTGTTGGCTACCCGTCTCAGCATACCCAGTACCTGTTCCGTGGTGGTTCTGATCTTGGCAAGGGCTGCGTCCGCTTTACCGTCGGTCCTCAGTATGAGCCCCAGTATACGGCATTGTTGGGTGGGCTTTATCTCGATTCCGTCTATTTGAACAGTGATTTGACTCCTGGTCTTCTTGTTAGCACCCGGCTGAACTACTAAGAGCTCGGATTTTTGGGGGGCGCAGCTCAGGCCGCACGACTTAGCGTACTCATGCACCGTCTTCGCTGCTTGCTGCAATGTTTCTTCTATCCACCCCTCAGACCCTGCTCTGTTCGTCCATACCGTGATATCGTCAGTCACAGGGGGGATAGGGGGGGGGGGGGGGGGGGGTTCGGTCCGAAAGTCCGGACGATAGGAGCAGCCAGGACTACAAGATTCTCCCACAGCAGCCGTATTCATACACAGCAAAAACACAATCAACGACAGATGACACACCTTCAACGTCTAAAACGCACTCGTACAATGTTGAAACACGCTCATGACACGCTAAATAGGGGCGATGTCTGATACTACGCCCGCCGTCCGCACGTAAACAAAGCCGGTCAGTCTGGCAGTCGGGAGAAGGGTGTGTTCCTTTCGCTACAGTGAACTTCCTCGCTTACTTGTTTTGGGCTTGCGCTGAGCTGCACTGGAGCCACCCTCAAACCACGTAGCAAACAGATTTCAGTGGAAGAACAGAACACTGAGAAAATCGGATCCGCCCCGCGCCGCTTTACAGGGCGGAGCTTTAAAAGAAGGCTGGGGCCAGGCCGGAGTTTTAAAAAGAATAACTGGGTATACCTACTTTGCATAACGGAGTGCTTATTAGATGCGACGCTCAGAGCATCTTTTGTCGGCGGCCCTGTCCTTCCCAACGTTTATAGAACCTGTCCTTCCCAACGTTCTATAAACGTTGTGTCCTTCCTGCGTGCGTCCGTTGTTGTCCGCGTGCGTCCGTTGTTGTCCGCAGCCACTCTACCCCTCTCCTCTCCGATAGCGAACACTCTCTCGCGAGGGGCATTGGATTTGATTCGATTGGATTGGATTGGCTTGGCTTGGCTTGATTGATTGATTGATTTGGATTGGATTGGCTTAAAGTGGATTGTGTTGGATTGTGTTGCGTCATAGCCGCGGCACTCTCTCTCTCCGCGGTCTCCTCTCCTTCGGGCGCGCTGCGCATATAACCGGTGTGCCGCTCTCCGGCGGCCTTTCGGTCGACGGTTGCTCTCCGCTTGCGCTTGAACCCCCCTCAGCGTCGCATCACACCAGGGTTCCCGCGAGGGGAGGTGGGCGTAATTTTGCAACTCGATTCTAGACGGCGCTGCACGCGGATGTTCGTGCAAGCTGTGCTTTTTCAACGTGAGCGGCCTCAACTGGGCGCGCTGATAATGCTAAGCGTGCTCCACGCGATTGCGCCGATGTCGCTTGAGGCTTATCGGATGCTGTACTATCACTACATTGTTAACTCGAGCAGGTGGAAACTGGGGACCGAGCTATCTCGGGCCTTCTGGAATAGCGCCCCAGATTTCACTCCAGAGTGCAACCGTTCCAGATTCAAATCGGTGAGTAGGGCGAGGGTACGTTACTATCTTTTAACAAATATAAGACCACTGACTCACCAACTTCGCTAACGCTTTAAAACAACATTTCAACCCTGGAACATAAACGAAAAGTTGATTGCCTGAAGGTGTTTGCTCGTTATACTGGTTCCACCAAGGTATACAGTCAACCTTGTATACATTCGCTATACAGTCAACCATTTCAATCCCGCCCCACAATACATTAGAACACGCACAATTTGCTTCCGTATCGAGCTCACACAAACATGTTCAAGAATTCGTTTTTTCCCCGTTTAGTATCTGACTGGAATTCACTACCTGAAGCGGTCTACACACCTCAGTCCTGTAGCGATTTTGAACGTGTCGTATTGCCTGTGTTGTAGTTATTTTATATTCGTTATGTCCCTATTGTTTATTGTATATTGTGAGTCTGTAGTAGGGAGCCAGACCTATTTTACATTGTTCTGAAGGTCGTGTTAAGCGTTTTTTAGGGTCCTCATTACATCTCTGTACGGTTAATTTATCTTTTTCTTCTATTTTGTGTGCTCCTGTTGTCATTATCATCCATCACACTTACGCGTTTGCCACAGAATTTGTGTGCCTCTCCTGCTTGGTCTTGGCAAGACCGCAGTATGTTGTAAATAAATAAATAAATAAATAAATAAATAAATCTGAAGCTTTTTTAGAAACAGGCTTAAAGATGTTTTAGATCACCTCCATAGCCTTTTTATCAAACGTTATCTGTGGCATGGCGATGAAACAACCTTCCTTATCCGAAATGACAGCACGAAGGCAATTACGAACGCACCGGTTAACCAAGCCCCGCAGATTTGGCCCGAAGCTCGGCTTCTTGATAGTTCTCCAAATAGCGATCATATGTTAGGATGATAGGCTTGTCGCTTGAGGCATGAGCCCGAGGCTCGGGCGTGAGTCCTTTTGTGATTAAAATATTGCTTTAACACGCTTTAAAAAATATGACCAGGTCTATGAACCATGATAGCACTAGCTATGTATTCATGCTTTGCGTGAAGTATGCAAAATCTTTTATTTTTGTTGAATGTAGAAAAGTATGGAGTATGCCACCAGATTTGTTAGTTAAAAAATGTTTTTCCTATATAAACGTCTCTTTCAAGATTTTTTGAAACTTTTGGCTGGACGGCTGAATCGAGGAACAGACTGACAGACAGACATGCAGACAGACAAAAAAAGAAAGGCTGTCGTCTTTATAAATGTTGTTACCCGCTTTTGCGGTTTTGCGGGAGCCTTACTACTGGTGTCGTGTTCTCCAGGTCACGTGGACGCTCCCCCAGGTCCGTTTGTTCGCCCGGTTGCGTTTTATCTAGTATACTTGCGCGTGCGTCCTCATTCGCTTGGTGCAAAAAATGCTGGGACGCACGAAGCTGAGACGCGTGGAAATGAACTCGCCCTCTTCATATCATAGAGACTCCCCTTGTTTGAAACGAGATAAACCGTCCCTCACGGCGAGCAAAATGCTTCGCATCCCGTGTAGGGGCTTCTGTCTAGTGGTTTCTTCTTCCAACTGAGCGATTAACAGTCGGTGGCTTGCAGGGCATGGTGTGCTGTCGGTGACATACCACAGTGGCGCGGACATTACCGCTCTCCCTGTGCTTCTTAAACTTCTACGAGCGTACGTAGAGTCGTCGTATTAGGGCCAGTTTCTTCGGATATTTTTCTACGGCCGCCCGCAAGCATTATGGAAGAATCGAGGGAAATGTGTCCATATTCGCAGTCTCGCCTGATAAACGACGGCCTGCCCCGTGGCCTTCTTTCGGGCGAGACAGGTGCAGCAAGACTAAAAAAATCCCCCGAGCTTTCCTCGACGCTTTGTGGAGTGTGGCGGCGCCGGTTTGGCTGAAATGTGCGCATGCGTCGCGTGCGAACTCAGATGTAAAATGCGATTAAAACGGCAGACCACCGGCAAGCGCAGAACCTTTGTGAGCGTTTTTGTACGCAAGCGAGATTGCGAACTCCGCTTTGTGCTGCGTGCAGCTTGTTCAAAAGACATCAGAGAAGAATCGGTCTGGGCCCCGGGCCAGAACTCATTTGTACTCATAAAAGAGGGACGGCGCTAGACTAGGAGCTGTTCTTTTTTTCCCCGGAAGCGAGATCAGCTCAAGCTGAAAAACTGAACAGAAAGCAACAGAGAAGCGATAAATATTCGGCTGCTTTGTTGACGCAGTATAGTGTGGTCGATGTCTTGTTTCTCGTCCCGTTTTGTACGAAAGCATTCGGGCCTTTGTTTGCTAACGTTCCACTTTCAATTAGATATGTTTTGTAAGCATGTGTGGGTGAACCCGGGTTCATAGCGAATTGATTTTACACCGTAATTATTGTTCTTTCTTGCTAAGATTTCCTTTCAATAAACCTTGTCATCTTTTTCTCTTTTCCTTTACAATACAGGTTTTAAAGAAGAAAAATGGACCAAGTGTGGTGGTAACATTAAAAATTGCAGTAGCTTAGTGATGTTTATGTCACCTGCCATTTGGCAGGTCAGAGGAAACTTGGGATGCAGATGTAATTTCGAGCACTGAATAATTTTGGGAGCTTTACGGCGGAGACGACGGACATTTTATCAACAAATGTACAGCTAAAATGAAGACGTACCACAGCTTCCACGAATTGCATTGTACATTGTAAAGTTTGAATATTAGGCAACTGAAAAACCAAAAATCCGCACTAAGTTGTATTCTGTAACGAAAACACCGAGAGAAAAAATTAGGCGGAATGTCCAAATGACCCAATTTAGCGCAAAAACTAGATTATTTGTCAAACCACAATATTTCTAAATCTGTTCCATTCTTCATATTATACACTGCCCTGTCGTTATAAAGCCTCCTTCTGTTTGGATTAACGTGAATTGGAGTGAAAAATAAGAGTGAAAAAAGCTGCAAAACATACTAGAAATGTCTGTAATGCGTATGCCTTCCCACGCCGCTTTCCATTTCGCCAAGCTTACGTCTACTTGATGGCATAGATCAAACATGCCAACTCAGATAGTGACCTTCCTTTGTTTGTTTCTTTTTTGCTTTGTTTAGTTAATCAAGTGAGGGCCGGCGCTGGTTAGATATAATACCTTCCAGGCTTCGTGAGCTCATTTTAAGCTTTTTGGTATCTCTTAAGTTTGTCGCGTGATGGCACTGGATCAATACACCTTTGTGATTCATTAGCTGCTTCTGAATTTTTGATTCTTTATGTTTCAGTGTGTTAGTTGATCGCCTGAGGGCGGAGGATTAGGTGGACATTTGCAATTTTGTACTTCATTCTCTTTTTTTTTTTTTTTTAGTGTCCGGTGATGGACGATGGTTACCACATTTAATAGCATCCTCGATAAAGCGCACCGGTGCACACCAGGGCACACCGGTGCGCCTTTTCATCCTCGATAAACCGCACCGGTGCGCACCATCTGTCCTCGATAAACCGATGCGCACCGTAGCGGGGCAATTTTTGGTTGCCCCATCGCGCACCGCGAGTGTCGACGGTGCGCCGGGGTGCAATCCTGAGATGCATCGCGGACGACGCCGGCGAAGCGGCTTCCTCCGCCGTCTGCTGCAGCGACGGAGCATCGGTACAGTGAACTGCAGCATTGGCGCACTCGTGTGAAGGCGGAACGGGCTGTAGATAAGAACCCCCACCTACCCCCCCTGCCTTTCCCCTCCCATGAGCACTGGGAGAGAGCACTGCCCAGCTCGTACCCTGACGACCAGCTTTGGCTGGTGCAGCGAGCCCAAGAAGCCGGACGGACTCAAGGGGTCCTGGAATGAGGACTCTTCCCCAGGGCTGACAGCCTCAGATACACGTTTATTCCTCCTCCTCCTCCGGGCTGTAGATTGTTGCTGACAAGGGTGGATTGCTTTCGAATTCATCGGGCAACAATGCGACTGGCTCAAAACAGGCGCTAATAAACGCCTAGAGATTGTAAATGAGGACGCGAACTTCGTGTACAGCAAGAAGGCTGATTGCATGGCCAGCCAGTTGGAGCTTTGCATTCGTTTAGTTCGAATGAATTACGCGAACAGTTACTGGAGTGCCTAGACCGTGAAGACTTGCATGCTTTGGTGTAACGGAAGGGCGGAACATAACAGGCACTCGCGTTATGGCTCTCAGAACGAAGATGAGAAGCAGCTTGTAGGTAGTGGAAGCAGTGGAAGAACGTTGTCGCGCATGTGTGACGGATATGGGTTGTGTGCACATATAATCATCGGCCTTCAATAAATATCACCTTCTAGTGGCGCCGTGTCACGTTACGCTGCTGTATTGCTACGTGTGAGCGTTTTTATGAGTTGCTTTCTTAGCTTAAGAGATGGCGCTTGGGTAGAACCGCTCTGTTTGTTCTCGATCAACGCCCCGCGCCGGTGCGCACCGTCGTGGGGCACTGTGCACCGCGCCGGTATGGAGGCAACCCCGGTGCGTGTTTATCGAGGACGCTATAACTACAGTGAACTAGAATATATATTCTAGTTCACTCTACTATAACTTTCAAGTACCATATTGCCAGGTTTGGCTATCAATAGCCAGATTCGGTGACTTTCCTTTTCATATGGTTATATATTTGTTCGTGCTTTTTTCTTGTTTTTTTCTTTGAGTGATCTAAATTTATTTATTTATTTATTATTTATAATACCCCAAGGGCCACAATAGAGGGGTGTTACATGAGGGGGTACACAGTTCAGCAAATTGAGAGGTCGACCAGACACACTTTGTTCGATCTTGTGTGAAAATGGCGAGCGTGTGCGGCATTTACGTAACACCATGTGTTTTTGGATTGCATTTTGGATTAGACTACAGCGCAGTCAGAAGCATTCCTGGGCAGTTTCGGTTTCGCTGGTTTTGGCCATCAGAGAGTTGTTGTGTGGGTGTGTGTGTGTGTGTGGGAAGGGGGGGGGGAGGGGGGGCTGTTCGGTTGTTCCCGAGAACTCGAAATACTCCGATTTTAGGAGGGGAGCGCATGCATGGTTGGGACACCTAATCGGTATTTTACGGTATATCAGTGAAACCTAAAGGGGTCATGTTTGTTTTACTAAAAATATTTGGTGTTTTATAGTGTCCAACGCTTGTCCGGAAGCGAACGATGCTTTATTCACGGAGAAATTAAAAATTTAATTTAAAAATTTGATTCTCCCGCCATGTAGTGTCTTTCGTGACATTTGCGATGACTTAACAAGGGCAGGTCTTCAAGAAACGTTAGTACACCGTTTAGCCTGCAGCGGACTTTGGAACGTCATGTTTAGCGTCAGCCCTCCTAGATGGCGTCACCAAACTGTTCAGGACCGCTGTTCGCCCTCGCTTTGTTTCTGACCGTATTTGCACCTGGCATGTGTTTGTTGCGGTTGGAAGTAATCATTTCGTGAAAAATTGGGTATGCTCGACAAACAGGGTCACGTAAGACAATGTCGCTTACCCCAATCGGCAAATGTCATGTGAGACAACCCCAAAGCACCGGAGCGCGCAGTACCTACAGCAGTACGCGCTGGTACTTTTACGTTTACGTGTGCTTTCGTAACTTCTATTGTTTACCCCACCATCCTTACTGCTATAAAATGAACATGCATTACGTTTAAGCCAAAATAGCTCGTTCTGCAAGCTTAAAAGCTCTGCCTAACTTACGTTTCCTTCGCCGGCCGCAGCCAATCGCACAGCTGTGCATATTACGTCACAGGTTCTAGTGCGGGAAATGAGCTAGTGAGTCGCGTGACCATTCCCTTTTTTCCTAATTATATAGCTCATTTGAGCGAAATTTACTTTGAAAGGCGTGTTAGTATGATTCTAACGAAGCAATCTGTCGAATAAACCAAACTTGTGTTTTGTCTTCGTGGCCCCTTTAGGCGCAAACTGACATAGGGACAAGGAAGAAAAACGGCGCGAGCGCTTACTATCGGCTGGAAAGTTTATTTACGAAGAAATCGCACATATACCCACCTAAGGCCCAACTACCATGCACGTGTACTCGCCGTAAGTGCGCACAGGTCCTGAGTGACAGACGAGGAAATACACTGCGCGAAAGACAAAGGGAAGAGGGAGACAGGATTAGTGCAACTTCCAACTTTATTTCTGCATGAAACGCCAACACACCTACCGTATTTACTCGCGTAATGAACCCACTTTTTTTCGCGTAAAACAGAAGCAAAAGTTGGGGGTGCGTTTATTATGCGGGGTAATTTTCCGGAAACTTTTCCGAGTGACGGAAAAAGGCCGCAAGGGCAAAAAATGCATTAGATAACACACCTTTCGCAATACATACACGCTTACACAATTGACCTACAAACAGCGTTTTTATTGAACTCCTCTCGTCTTCATTTATAAAGGCTTCACTTCGTCAATTCATTAATGTCTACCTGCAGCACGGTTCCCGTACTCAACTGAGTACTCAGGGCCTTTAAATTAAAACTGGTCGTGTAATTGACATTTCGGCCCATCGCCGACTGAAAGGTGCAAGACGAGCAGAAAAGCAAGTAAGTAACAATACTATCACGGAAAAAAAAATAGCGCCCAATCGCCCTGTGAACGTGGCTGGAAAGCAAAGCTGTAGACAGCACCCAAAACAATTACCCATGCGACGTCACTCACATCGCTGTACAAATAGTGAAACCAGAGAGAACTGAAATGCACTTAACCACACCCTTTATTGAAATCGAGGCTTCGACGGACGCCCGTCTGCACGGGGATGACATTGAAGTACATAATATTCTTTATTATTGAAGTACATAATATTCTTTAATATTGTTTATTATGTACTTCACACCCTTTATTACTTCACAGAGATATTCTTGGTAAGGTTAAATCAATGCATGGTGCATGAACTGTGGTTGGTTGAGTTGTATTGGTGTAGCACATGAGTGGACACTTTTTTTATGAAAGTAAAGGAAGCTCAAACCCGGTGTTGGACGATCTCACTTCTCCGTCTCTGCCTCTGCGGACAGAGGCGGCGAGATCAGAGGCAGATATGGAGGAGGAGGAGGAGCAGGAGGAGGAGGAGGAAATTCTTCGTTGCAGATTTCTGAACGGCCAAGAGTGCGACCCAGGGGAGAGGTTTCTTCTTCACGGGAGCCCATATGCAGTCCGCGCCGCCTGTGCTCTGACCACCAGCTGAAGCTGGGTAGGCAGAGAAAGGCTGGACAGCAGCATCTCCCATTGCTCTTGTTGGGTAGTTGACGGAAAGAGAGGAGGGTGCTCAGGGCTAGAGTCGCACACCCCGATTATGTGGCGGAGTGTTCCTACTTCTGAGCAAAATTTACTTTGAGCGTCGTAGCGATTCGGGTGCATTACATGAAGACGCGTTGGGTGTGGGAAGGAGCTGGATTGTATGAGCCGTAGGGTAGTTTATTGTTCTCCGGAAAGGTCAGTGTAAGGCCAAGGTAGGGTTTGATTCTGAAGATGACAATGCTGAGTTATCTCCCAGAACGAGACAAGCGGGTGACTGTCCTCGTACAGCTCCATAGCACGGGGGGTAAAGGCGCAGGCTTGTTGGTGGGCGGATTCGTTGCCCTCCATGGAAGCGTGGGCGGGTGTCCAGATGAGGTAAATGGAACCGTTTGGGGAGTGGTTTTTTAGAACACGCAGTGCAGGTCGGGACACCCAACCGGACTGGTAAATCTGGTAGGCTTGTTGGGAATCGGTGACTACCTTCAATTGATTGATTGTAAGGTTTAACACACCGACGCAACACAGGCGATGAGGCGCGCCGTAGTGGAAGGCTCCGGATTAATTTTGACCACCTGGGGATCTTTTACGTGCGCCGAAATCTCGTACACACGGGCGTTTTTGCTTTTCGCCTCCATCAGAAAAGCGGCCACCGCGGCCGGGAATCGAACCCACGACCTCGTGCTCAGCAGCGCAACGCCTTAGCCACTGAGCCACCGCGGCGGGTGGTGACTACCTTCCGAACCCGTGGTTGAGTTAGAGCCAAGGCGATGGTTGCCTCTTCTGCTGCCATCATGTCTTGGGTCTTGAGTGAGGCAAACGCAAGGAGGTAGGTTCTGGAGGTAGCCACGATGATCGCGTACTGCTTCCCTCGATGTTGGGAGGCGTCTGTGTAGATAACTACATGATACCCACCGAGGGTGGTGTTTTGAGCCAGTGCTTGTCGGTGATCCTCGTCGTGTGAGGGGTTCATATTACTAAGCAAAAGGAGCATCTTAAGTTGTTGTCACCAAGAGTCCTGGAGCACATCAAGCGGAGTGACATTCTGTGCTGACCAGCCAATCTGGTGAAGATGCGGCGACCCGCCGCAGTTCTGCTCATTCGGAGCTTCTGGTCAGAAAGATGGCCCTCTATCAGCTCTTCCACCGTGTTGTGGATCCCCGTGCTAAGCAGCGTCTCTGTGGACGCACTCATGGGAAGACCAATGGCCTGATCAACCGCCATTCTAATCATTATATAAAGCATCTTCATGTCCTCCTTGCCGACAAAAAGACGGGGGGTTGACGCAAGTGATTCTTGAGAGGACAAAAGCTTGACCTAATCGAAAGGTATCGGATTCCTTGAGGCATTGCTTCTTGGTGGCAACTAGCCTGATCATGTGTATGATTTGATTCATGCTATGTTTGAGGCGCTGCAAGGATACGTCACTCTGCGCGTTGGCCTGTAGATGTAGGCCCAGGATCTTGATGCTGGGCTTGGAGTGATGGCCTGGTCATCAAGCAGTATTTAAATGTGTTCCTTGATGTGTCGTTTGGCGTGAGGGCGGACGACAAGGAGCTGTGATTTTTTACGTAAACACTGGAGGCCACAGGCTTGAGCACACTGGCGTACTAGCAGTGAGATGTCATGCGTTGGTGTGAGCTTCCTTTAATTTTTGTAACTCCTAGCACCTGCGCAAATCACGCACAGGGCCTCTAGACGTGCCGTGGGAGAAGAGCACAGCGGCGCGAGAGGTCGCGTGCCGCTGTCACGTGGCATTCAGCGAGAATACAGGGGGTGGGCTCGTAGCTAAATCTGTAAGACAACGGGCTCTCGCTTTGTCACTCTATTAGTTCCAGGTTCGATTCCTGGCAGTGCCAGTAAATTCTTTTATTTCTTCGCGGGAGTTTTCTGCTGGCACCAACGGTCACGAAAGAACCCTTGGGGGGCAGAGGTAAAAAGCTTTGCTTTAAAAAGTACGCTCAGTGTAGTGAGCCGACTTACCGTCGTTGTGACTGGCTGTCCCACGACGCCCCGCCGGAGTGTGTGTTCGTTTTTGCACCGAGAGATGGCTCTAGGTTGCATGCGCGATCATCATCAGCGGGAGAGCGTGAAGTGGGAAAGCTGCAGTACGGTTTTTCGTAGGACTGCAGGGTTGAAATGTTGGGGTGCGTTTATTACGTGTGGGAAAAAAAAAAACCTAAGTTTGATTACTCAAGTTGGGGGTGCGTTCATTATGCGAGAGCGTTCATTACGCGAGTAAATACGGTATATACTTCCCACCAGTATCACCCGCAAGCCAATCAACAGCCGCACCACTCTATTCGGCGTAACCGAAATCACGTGTTAAACAAAACAAGTCCATAAAACAGGGCAAACAAAACAGTAGGCACCAGATAACAGATTCACCGTAGAGACTAAACGAAACGTCTAAATTCAACACGTCTCACACCTAACACCAAAGATTAAAACCGGAGTCGGCAAGGCATGAAATCACCGAACTAAAATGAACAACAAGGTTGGAAAATGAAAGCCCCATCATTAAATGACGGGGCTTCCATATCCCACCCTTGTTGTTCATTTTAGTTAAGTGATTTTATGCCTTGTTCTTTTGCAGCCCTTTCTTACGAGCTTACGGATAATAATTTGTTTAGGGGCATAACCTTTTTTGTAAACAAGCTAGAACTTTTCTACACGTATCGTTAGGGGTGGCAAGGCCACGCGTGCTGGAGCCTTTAACAGATGATGCTTCGACTTTTGGTTCCGCTTTCAGACTGAATTTATTGGGAGAGTCTGCAGAGAAGGAAAAAGAAGCCTACATAAGAAAGAATGGGGAGGGTTGCTGCAGGCATTCATCACAATGCAAGCGTCCATTCGGAGCCGGCGGCGAGGGAGCGTCGTGTTCATTTCGCTGCATTCGCGGAAGCACTCCGCGCACAATACACACAGATTGTTTTGTTTTGCCCCGTTTTGTTTTGTTTGTCACATTTTATGAACGTGTTTTGTTTGTTGTGTTTAATGTGTGATTTCAGTTACATTGTTTACGGTGATTTTTTTTTTACAGTAGGACTGACACGTATCGCCTCTCAGAGAAGAAAGAGGTTGCAACCGAAGAGCGCCGAAGTTAGAGAGGCAACTGGGCACGCGAGGAGGACGCCCGGGGCATGCGACACCCGCAAATTTTTGGGCTGGTCCAGGCGAGTCGTAGCCATGTGCAATTGCAATATGGAGACCGCGCGAGGCCTATGTGCGACCTATATGGGGTCATAAAATGGCCACTGTCATCTTGCGATTCCGCTGAGATCGTTCACCGCGGAAGAAGAGACCCACGAAAGGGCGATGGACAAAACCTCACGAGCTTATCGTGGACGAAAAAGGCCACAAAAGAAATAATTCAAAACATGAGTTGCATGCTCAGGCTCTACGGAGGAGCACGGTGGGGCAAAAGTCTACTTTGTCTAAAGCTGAGTCAGAGCTGTGTCGTTTAACGCTCAGTCAGGAAAAAAAAAAAATGTTACAGAAAATTTTCTGAATGGGCCTGATTTTCTAGAATCTTCTCATCGTCCGCCTCTCCTGCATATCGGTGACGTTCGGCGGCTGCACGACGCCGATTCTGCTCGAGGACCCCCTCCTCTTGCGTGGGTGGCTCAAGATCGGGTGTTATGAATGGTTTACGGCGCTACCCCTGGCGTCAGTGCAACTGCAGCACGCCACTTCGAAATGGGCCCCATTTCGAAGCCTGGGTGTTTTATAGCCTGGGTGCGATTATGAAGGTGGGCGCACTGCCACTCATCCGTGCACGTGCGTTTAACTTCTTTTGTTGCGATGCCATATGCGTTATAAGTCGTAATGCGACGGAGGCAGGAAAAAAATCTTGACCTATAGTTCAGCAACGCTGAGGTGGTTTGGCTGCGCTGATTGCGTGCATACAGGGAAGAAGAACACAGAAGACGGACGAACGCAACGTCGTTTGCGTTCGTTCGGTGCATGTCCCTGTGTTCTTCGTCGTGTGTAGCCAATCTGCGAAATCAAGCATGGACCAGTTATCTCGAACGTCACCTTAAGTTCAGCTCCACGCTCAATCGCACTGACCCTCAAGTTTGTCGGTTGAGGCTGAGATTCCACCATCACGATCACTTGCCCAGCAGATCGCAGCCTCTGGCACACGGCGAGGTCAAGTTTCAGTCTCCATGGAATGGCCAACTTGGGTGCTTCTGGGCTTAAAGATGAGAGTATTCCCCAAACGGCCTCGCTCTAGTGGGTAGGGTCTCGGGGGTCGGCACTTGTCCGGGGTGGGGAGCAATAGCGACATGACTCGATCGTCTCCTTAAGGATTAATCAGCCAACGACTATCGAAGAGACCCGCACTTTAGCAAGATTACCAGTGAAGTAATTTGCAATTGCGACAGCAAATGCCTTGCTGAGCCGAAACACACTCCACGAAGCGGAGCCCAGCGACCGTTGGTGTGTCCACAAACTGTGGGCATGTAAACACACGTAGAGTGCGAGTTCACGCGGTAAGCACTGATTACGAGTAGTAATGAGCACCTTGCGATATTATAATGGCCCTCACGGCTTGAGAAGCTCTCGCTGCCAGCAATAAGTACGAAGAGAGCAGTCGAAGGCGCAGTCGACACAGAAGCGTCGTTCCTTGCACCACCGCAGGCCAATGGAGCCAGCGACAGGCTGCCGACTTCGGCGTGCTTTCTGGGAGCCGCCTGGGGCGCAATGGGCAGCCGTGTATCAACCGGCGGCTGCCGTCCCCCGGCTGCGTCACCGCGCCCACCGCCGACGTCGCGCCGCTCAGTTGCGACTGCGTTTCCCGGTAGAAGGTGGGCTACCCCCGTCGTGCAAGGCGTCCCCATCGCGGGTGACCACGCGCCGTGACGCACATCGGGCTCATGGCGCGGCCAAACCAGCGAAATGGACGCGCAATCGCCCACCGCACTTCCACTCGTCGAGCAACCGCGTGCTGCAGCTTTGGCGACACGCGACCAGCTACGTGTTTCTCTTTATCTTCCAGAGAATAATGATCAGCTGCAGGGAGGGTTGAGAAGGTCACAAAACGAAAATACGCTCACGTGACGCACCCGACAGTCGTTGGTGCTTTCCCCTGGCTGAGGCAACCACAAGCGAGTACCCAGAAACCATCCGTGTCTGCAATGTACGCGATGCGAAGGGAGATAAGAAAATGGGAGCAAAAAGCGATGGTGAAACCACATGTTGCCAAACTTTTGATGGAGCAAAATAAAACGCGCGTTTGAAAACACTCCCTCCTCTCTGTTGCTGCGGCGGACGTTGCCACCACCGGTCGTGACGTACGCCGCAGTCGCCATGTGCGTACATGCATGCGCGTGCGGAATGAAACCGAGCGAAGACGCTGTCGATTCCAGACACGCAACACGGCCAGCGGCACAGGAAGTGTGCAGAAAAAACACCCCTAATTGACAAACAGCAGAACTCGCGGGGCGCAGGCAGACCAAGCGTAAAACGACTTCTTATTTGCGCCAATTGTTTCTTGGAGCTGATGACATGTATTAACTTCCGCCGGGAAGCTTGATTTCCCACCGATTCCTAAGCACCACGTCCCCTGCGTCGTCCATAAGACCCTTGAAGGAAAGAAAAATTTCAGAACGAACGCAGGCCTCTGAAAAGGGAGAACGTGCCAAAGGCAATCCAAACAATGGCTTTTAATTTCTATTTTTTTTCCGGCATGCTGCGGAAATAAGCACTCACACAAACCAGCTTTTCTGCAAACCGACGCTGTGAGCACAGCATATATACTGCGATCTTCTTTTGTTCCCTGACATGTACGTAATTGATTATAGGTAATTCATTACTTGTATTCTCCAATTTTTTTAAAACACGGGGTCATTCGGATTACCTTTCTAAAATAGTATCGATTTTATAAGTAAATGTTTTTTCCTGTAATGAAAAAGTTGTTATCCATCATAATTTTTTCTTGAAGGCTCCGATCACAAAGTTAAGCGCATTTTTTTGTTTCTCGCAAGGGGACTGTGACGGTCGGTCAGTCGCCTTGCGAGGAAACACCCGTGATTGGGATTTTTTCCCTCGCTGGGAACACGGTCTTTGAGGACCGCCTTGCTTTAAATAGGGTTCTTCCTTTACTTTCAGAGTGAACTTTGCGCTTTTAGTGCAAATGCCTACAATTTGTTCGCGAGCTTCGCGCTCTTGTTTGGGAATAAGTACCATATATATCATACTGACCCTACACAAGAAGGTTAGTGACGCCGGACGTGAGAATAGGAGCGAAGCTAGTGGGCGATATGATGTCGTCAGCGAAACAGTTTGCTAAAATGCTGACAACAACTCTGGAAAATATAAATCTGTACTGTTCTTCCAAAATCATGAGAAACAACAGTGTGCAAACAAAGTACAGTCGTTATCGGTGCCAAGGTAGAACCAGGATGCAGAGTAAGCTTGTGGTCATCAAGGCTAAAACTGGGACATTCTTGGATAAAACCAGCGCTAACTCAGACGAAGACGAAGACGAAGTTAGCGCGGGTTTTATCCAATAATGTCTTTCCAACTAGCCCAGCTGGCAACCCTCCTAAAACTGGGACTAGTTGGTTGTGCATACTGCTGAATCACGCTGATTTAGGACATAAATCACTCAGGGATGAGCTTTGGAGCAAGGCCTTCGCGACGCTACGAACGAAAAGACAACAGTCAGCGGAGGACAGGGGCCAACCTGTCGGGAAGCATGCTATTAGACAAGGTAAAAGCCACCCTCGACAGAGGCTTTAATTTTGCTATGCAGCCTCACCCAACACCCGTTCAGCTGTTAGGCATGGTCCACGCAGCAATTCGGAGGACACGGTGGAACACCTTTGAGGCCAAGGCCTGACGTTGCAGACGTCCGACAAAACAGGGAGGTTTGTTGTCATGGCAAAAGAAGAGCAAGAGAGGAAAGCGAAAAAAGCGCTTCAGAAAAATTTCAACGAGACGTCCTACGACGACAAGTGGCTCAAGCTAACCAAAAAAGGAAGCTGCGAATCTGTGTGGATGACTGAACCTAAGAAAGCTCGAGAAGAATGTTAAAAAGAGCAAGGAACTTTACCTGACACCATTCTTCTCGGTGAATAGGCATAAGCAGAGAAACCATTTAAAATCGTTGTCGAAGATAAGGACACGTGGCAGAGGCACGTAGCAAGATATATATACCTGCGCCTTCAGCTTGCAAAACTGCCGGTAGAAGACTGGTACATGATTCAAGGATCAGAAAAAGGTGATCGCATTCCTGAAAGCAAACGAGGCGGTGACGCGTGTGTCTGTCAGCGTGAAAGACACGTACTGCAATATTCCGCAGGGAGCAGCCATGGCAACAGTTCAGGATAGCACCGATAGGTTCGGAGCACTACGTTCCAGAACGAATGCGGCACGAGTGCCAGTGGGTTTTCGCAATTGGTGGGGCTCTACCTGCAGTTACTCTACGTTCAGTTTGAGGGAAGTTTGTACTGTCAGAGTGAAGGGATTTGCAGCAGGTCATGCCTTGCGCCGGTACCCTCCAATCTCTTTAGGGCACAGAAGAATCGCTCATTAGCCCCAGAGTTGGCAAGACTTGGCGTGTCGGCTGGCTTTCGCTATGTTGAAGATTTTCTTCTGTTTCCCCTTTCACAAAGGGGCCAGTGTCGATACGGGAAAAAAATGTTTCGCTGCTCAAGAAGGCGTTTCACGGTCTCGAATTTACATTTGAGTTGCCAGAACAGTCGACCATTACGTTTTTAGGCCTCCAGATACTGGATGGTGCTAGCCACACATCCTGGGGATGCGTGACTAGAGGGGCAAGGACTTGATTAGATACGATTCGGGCCACTCGAAACTGGGGGAAAACAGCATTATGTATTCTGCCATGATTCAGAGTATCAAAAATCATCTGCACACAAAGTGGAGCGCAGACTCAGGGTTCAGGTTGAGAGGTTAAGGTCAAGCAGGTTTCCTGACGTTCTGTTGGCGGCAGTGGCCGAAAAAGCGTTAAAGACAGTGTTAAAGAAGGACAGGGCAGTAGAAGCTGAGCAGACAAAGAAGAAACGCAACGTACCCGCCGCTGTAGCTCAATGGCTAAGGCGTTGTGCGGCTGAGAACGAGGTCGCGGGTTCGATTCCCGGCCGCAGCGGCCGCTTTTCTGATGGAGTCGAAAAGCAAAAACGACCGCGTGTACGAGATTTCGGCGCACGTTAAAGATCCCCAGGTGGTCAAAACTAATCCGCAGCCCTGCACTACGGCGTGCCTCATCGCCTGCGTTGCGTCGGCGCGTTAAACCCTACAATCAAACAATCAAAGAGGAAACGCGACCGGTTGTTCTACCGTATTTTCATAAAGTGGCCCATACTAAAAAAGTTTGATGGTAGACATTAGATTCCAGTTGTTTTCACGGCGCCGAAGAAATTGATAGGCCTTTGTAACAAGGTCAATGATGCGCGAAAACATCGAGACGCCTGCTCTACGAACCACGAGAATGAATTTGTAGAACGTAAAAAAGAGATAGTGCCATTATGGACAATCGGGCCGTTGCGTCTGTACGAGACTTTTAGAGAGCGTAAGAACAACTGCCAGCAGATTACACACCCAGGGAGGCTTGGTGATCATTGCCACCATTGCCGCCGTGGTGCCCCAGCGTAGCATGTTTTACTAAGACAAGTGTCATCGACGGCGCAAAGGAAAAGATCGAAAGGGGGATTTTGGAAGCCTTCATCATTGTGAAAACAGATGATTGTATAGCACGCCGTCGGTGACTTACACATAGCGAGGTCGAGATGCTCACGCACGCGCAGACGAGCTGAGAGGAGAGGGGCTGGGTTGGGTGTGCACCTTCTTGTTATCATATTCATATTATTTAGATTTTGTACCAGAGATGTTTTCTGTATATTAGTATCTGTTGTGAAGAAAAAAATCAGTTGCTCCTTTTCGGCTTAAGTCATAAATCATCGCGATTCAGCAGGAAGCTTGTGGGAATCGAGGCAGACGAGTTGTGGGAGGTGAGGCAACTGATGTAATCACGAGCCATTTCACTAGGTGAAGGTGGATGATCAGCCAAGCTGTATAAAATGCGCATCACACACATGCTTGGAGAATTTTCATGTATTTATTTTTGCTCATCATTGGGAAATGGTTGTGACTATGGCCTTGTGATTACTTGATTAAAGTTTGAAGGACAGAAGTTTCATCTTAGCAGATAAAGATAGGATTGTCCGTTTCTCTCGTGGGAGCCCAAACGCCTAATCATGACAAGTAAAAGAAACTCGGCGTAATGATACAGCGTATCGATTGTCATATCATTTTTGTTGTTACAGTTATGATAAAACAATACTTACAGCCGTGTTCTAGCAGCGAAGCTGTTGATCAAATCGTTTGTGTATGGTGTCCGCCGTTAAAAATGCAAAAAAAATGCCGAGCGCTCGTGCACGCGGGCCTCGAGCGCACGTTCGTCAAGCCAAGCATACCCACTTAGGAAGATTTGCCAGCATTGGCCATAAAAAAGCTCCAGCGTTCGCCGTATCGTGGCAACACTTTCTGAGAACGAGAAAGTCACGTCATAGCGTACGCTCCTCGTTTGTTCGACCTCGCGTCGTCGTGCGCATGCGCTATGTACCGTAGAAGGGTCGCGACTTAAATGTCGAAGCGGCTGTAGGTTATCAGTGACTCCACATAGCCCGGCCGCGAATAGTTCGCACGGCCGAGGAAGAGGCCGCGCTTCGAGAGGCTCGGCGTGCAAAGCATCCGCTGGAGACGATAAGTCGCGCTGGCCTCGCTCAACATAAGGTAATTGAAATGCCATGCCGCTGACGTCAACCAGGACACTCGACTTTGTGTCCGTCAATGGTCGCCTACAACAGCTTCGCCATTGAAATATAAGCTTCCCTGATTTTTTTTTTTTTTTTTACCGAGCATTTTCAATAGAACTGGCTTTGCCGGAAAGCGTTCTTGCTGCCCAAGATTTGTTGACCGACACAAAAATTCACGGAACACTAGCCACAAACAGCTTCGCTGTAATTAAGGGAGGTGTAGAGAGCAGGCACAACTTTAATGGCTCAGACCGGATGAGCCGCAGGGCAGCATAGTACAAATTGAAGTGCCCGCTTGAGCAGGCTTTGGAGCGAGCTTTGCAGCTGCGTCGCTCGCTGTGGGCACCCCCAGTGAGAGATGGAATCGCAGATCCGGCCAGCGACGAGCTGCGCTCAAATTGCAGTGGCATCGGATACCCGTCGTTCATGCCAGTTGGGCCGGTCTCTTTCGTGGCCGCCGGTCTGCTGCACTCCAGTAATAGCGCCTACCGAACACTACCCTTGAGCGAGGTCTGGTGGCAAGTTAGGGATGCGCCAGGATGACAGCGAAACACGTAATGTAGCTCCTACGATGCTTGACGGTACGTCTGACATTCAGGAGTAGACTTTCGGAGAGATGGGACTCAAACAACACAATAAACAATGACGGACATGGCCGATGTATTTGTGGACGAACTTATTGAATTAAATTGAATTGAGTCTATTTTACAACCATATCGCAGAAAGACCAGGAAAAAAGCTGTTGAAACAACTTGAAGGGCCCCGGCCAAGCATGACGAGAGGATTACAAAACAAGTGTATTACAGCTACAAAACAAATGTAAAACTGCTAGACTAGTGCCAGGTACCGCCTGAAAACAAATCTAATTACGATGAATTGGCTTTAGAAATCATATCACGAAACTCTCGGAATGAAAGCGTTGAAACCGCAACTTTTCTTTTAATGAAAACAGTATTTAATATTGTAGGTAATAAGTACTGGATCATTTGTGTCCCATAGTTTGTGCGGAATTTATTTACATTCCAAGGTTATGGTGTACCAGTCTTGTAGACTTCAATATTTTCTCTTAATCTGGCAAGCCTGGTTACTGCATCGTAATTTCTGATTAAACTTAATTTACAACAACATAGATCATAGTTATACATGGAATTATCAGAAACAATGTCAAATATTTCAAATTCTTGGAGAATATTTCAAAATAATTAGCAGTATGTGAGAGCTGAGGAAGTTTACAACACAAACGAATGATTCGTTTTTGCAAAACTGTGAGCTTATGCAAGTTTTCATTCGTGGTAGTAGTCCAAATAAGAATTTTATAGTTCAAGAAAAAAATAATTCGTTCTACAGAAGCATGTTGGTTGATATTGGAATATAAAAACGATGGCAGCGTGTAATGGTGATTGTTCTAGCTAATTCCGATAATATATGTAATATGGTTATCCCCCATCATATTTTCCTTAAAGTATACCCCAAGTGTTTTACAAGGTTTTAATACTTCGATTTCTGTGTCATTTAATTTAATAGGAGGTAACTCAATTCTTTTGTTGTGGGGGTGAAAGAGAATAGCTTTAGTTTTACTGACATTTATTCTTCGACAATTATCAATGGCCCAATTATTAATTTTAGTTCGCTTTTCATTTTCACCAGTTGCGAGAGCGGTACCAGAGCTACCTGTAACGAACGCACTGGCGTCATCTGCATATACTATATATTTTGCAGCTTTGTCAATGTTTACTACCTGATTAATATAAAGTATTTAAAGAAAGGGTCGTAAAATGCTTCCATGGGGGATACCTGATGTAACTGGCTTTACCTGCTATGATTCATTTCCGATGGCTACAAATTGGTTCCGATGTTGCGAGTAAGAAAGAATTAAATAAAGCATGAGCTACCCCTCCAATACCATAATAGTTGACCTTTTCCAGCAAAAATTTGTGATTGATTAAATCAAAGTACTTCTAGAAATCTAGAAACAATACCAGTACTATTCGCTCGACTTCAAAGTTATACAATATAAATTCTTTTTGAGCAAGAAGAGCCGATTCAGTCTATTTCTTTTTGCGGAAACCGTACTGAGCAGGACTCATGATTTTATGGTAGTCAATAAATGATGAGAGACGTTTAGCATAATTTTTCCTAAGCCTTTAGAGAAAACAGGCAAAACTGATATGGGGCGATAGTTACTCTTGGCGGTTTTATGTCTTTTTGAATATTATTGTTACCTTTTGCAATTTACATGCTATAGGGAAAAATGCGGATGATAAGCTTATATTTTTAAAAATATGTGTGAGATATGGCACGATAACATCGATCACATACTTAAAAGGTACTATTTGAATTCCGAACGCATCTATCGCTTTGCTGTTGTTTAACGTCAAACATGCCATGATAACTTCATTCGCCTTGGCTGGTTCTAAAAAGATTTCTTTGTCATTGGGGGAGTTCATATAGTTCAACTTAACTTTATTATCTCGCATGCGGGCAACCGGCAAAAAAAATAGCATTAAATGCATTCTCCAGTGTGTTCCCTGTTAGCAGTGTACCATATTGTACAATTTTTTTAAATCGGTTCTTGCGTCTTACCAAGCGCTGAGTTCAGTGTATTCCAAACATTCTCAGTGCGTCCTCCTGATGAATTGAACAAGTTAGGGGCGGGAAGGCAGGAAGGGCCCGTGATCCGTGTACGTCGTGGGACAAAACGTCACTGCTGCGAGATCAGCGCAGTGATAGCGGAGGGCGCAGACTCTAGTTAGACGGCGCTCCAGGTGTGAAGCTGCGGGTGCGTTGATTATAAGAATGGGAACGGAACTGTTATTTGAGGGGTGGAGATGGCAGCATAGGGTAAACAAGAGACATGGCAATGGAGGGAGAAGCAAAAAGACTGCCGTCCGCGCCATGCATTCCGTGCCATGTGTGCTGTGCCTGTAAATGAAGAAGACCCGATACGGCGGGAATGCTGATGGCTGACCATCCTTCCACTTCGAAACGGGCGTGGATCTAGGAATCCCGAGGGGCAGGGGGGTGGCACGTCGGAGAAGTAGGAATTCGGGACCTCTGCGATGATGTTACTGTTACGCATGACAGGCGATAGAGACTGCGAGAATATATAACAAGACGGTCAATATCGTGCTCTTGAAGACCTTGGCGGCGTCGTATCAGCTGGTCGATAACGTGGGTGAGTTATGCAACTTGGGCCTAACGACGATTGAGTTACTGTGAGACCTTGCCGCCATCCTGGAGATCCAAGCCGAGGACAGCAGCCAGAGAGGAAGAGATGTCGTGCCAGTTGCAAGTTCTACTTGAGCATGTTTATTATTAGCTCTCGCGTGGACACAGGTACTTAAGTTTTTGTGGGTACAGCGTGAGACCAACGCTTGGTCCAAAAATGTGGGCAGCGGTGATGCAAGTCAACATTGTGGAAAAAAGTTCTGGTGGGTTTCCATGAGAACACCAAAGTACAATATCGCTGTCGTGCAGCCGAAATAAAAATTAGGGATGTCATAGAGTATGAGACGTGGAGGCGCAGAAGACAAGAGTAGGCGATATGGAACGAATCGGTGGGGAGCGCCCTTGGTAGGAGCGCCCTGTGTAGTCTTCTAACACCGGAGGAGCGCAATCATGTGGTAAGAAAATTTTGAATGTAGTGAGGGGAACCCGGATTTGTTCAAGTACGGCAGAGCTAGAAACCGCACCAGACCTTTGAAAGCTTCCTGACTCGTGATTGGTCTAAGTTTGGCTGAAGCAGGATATATGCACAGTCATAGACAAATGAAATGCGAGCACGGAAAGATCAACCAGAATACGCAAAATAATAATAAAAAAAACATTCTGTTCGTGAGGTCCAATAATGGCGCCCTTTTGCCTTATCTGGAAAGGTACATTTCCCAACATTGTTACTTATTTAAAGGGGTCCTGAAAGGCATTTTGAGCACACTAAATGAACTAGCGCAATCGTTAGATTGGGTCGTCAACGTCAGCTGTGCCAAGTATTACTCTTTTACGAACAGCGGAAAGCTCACACTTTTGTTGCAAAGTTTGTCGCTTTTTTCTCACCCTTTCCTTCGTGTTTTTGGACGCCGCCATCTTCACATGTCTACATCATCGATTTCCCAGATGTTCGTCATGAGCTAGACATCCTGCTATTGGGCGGCTTTTTCACGCACTTCCGGCAAAGAGATGAGTCGTCTGCTCAGCGTCGGCTCGCCGGCTGATCTGCCAGCGGAGTGGAGTGCTTGGACATTTTACGACCAACGAAACAAGTGTAAACAAACGCTTAATCGTTCGTATTGAATGCAACACGGCCATAACACGACATGGATATTCTCTTACCTGAGTACGTTCCCTAAAGAAAGCGTTGAAGCCCCGTGGCACTTCTTTCGTGCAATCGCAGAGAACGCCCTGAGACGAATGCCCGGGTTTGACGGATACATTTTATTCAACTTCAAAAGAAACCAGAGATGCGTTTCGAACGAACACAACGTCACAACATGCGTTGCAAGTCTGAACCGCAGACGATCGGTTGCTTCCTCCTGCCCGTCGTAAATTCGGCACTCACCTCGCGCCTTGTTTGCGGGGACGAACAGCAAGTCACTGAACTCTGGCACGCAAGCGAGAAGGCTTTTAGCCAGGCACACTACACATACCCCATGCGAGGTTGAGTCGTTCGTCGTTCGAGAAAGATAATCCAGACCATGGGAAGCACTATCCACTCGTAGAAGTACAACGTCGCATTTCATCGCGAAACGAACGCTACACACAGGAGGCGATGCACACACACACAGCTTCGGTCGCTGCATTGGCTTAGCTGCAAGCTTCGTTCGGACAGTCAGCGATGCTACGACGATACAGAGCTGCGTGAGGGCGACGTGCTAACCACTTCACGTATTTAAAAACACAGGGGCAAAGAACTTGGTTCATCGGAAGCAAAAGATCTTTCCTCCATTATTGTGCCTGAAATATACTGGCTAGTGTTGCTAGTGTGCCGAGGGCGGGCCCCAGGCGGGCGCCGGGAGCGATGTACGCGGCCGGCTGCCGCTTGGGGCGCTGCCATGCGGGAGTGTGCGCGTTCGTCCGGCCCGAGCCGATCGCGCGGTTGCCTCCGCGCTGCGTAGCAGACGGCAGGGGAAGAACTTTCCAATCCCGCTTGCGACGAAAGCGAGCGAAAGCGACGGGAATTATGTCGCGCGACGAAAATTTGTCCCGACAATTCGACAAACACGATCGTCGCGCGAAAGCGACGAAATTCCCATCGCTTTCGCTCGCTTTCGTCGCAAGTGCGAACGGGCCTTTATGCGCAATCTCCGTCCCACATAAAATAAGCTCTTGTTTGTCGCCTGAGCATACCGTTGATATGTGACTACGTTACACTGTGCTTGCGAGTGTATTTAAACGATGTCACTAGGTTTGAAACGTAAGCGCTCGGCGTGCAGCTTTGTAAACGCAAGCAGCCTCACGTACACACGCTATTTTGGTGCTAATAGAGAGTTTTAGTACAGCGTTTGTGCCTTTGCATACGCTAAACGCTAAATTTTTGCGTCCCGCTACGTAAACATCGCGAGGAGAGTAGAACGTCTCATCAGTTTTGCGTTGCGACATGCTAATGCATACGGCGCCATCTGTTAAATGTTTTCCGAAATGACTCGGCGGCTGATCTGCTAGCGGAGTGCCGGAGTGCCCGAACATTTTACGACTATCACAACAAGTTCAAACAACGCTTTCCCATCAGTATTGAATGCAACACACGGGTGCAGCTTGGCAGAACACGGATGCTCGCTGCTCGAGTGCGGCGTTGGTTTGCTCTGCGCCTTCCCGTTCATCGCCACTGATAAAGCAATCCGATCCGGCGCGTTTTGTGCACGGGTTCTGTGTCGGTTTAAAATGTCTTTTTTTCACATGCGCCGGTAGTAGGAATTACAACCGCTGCAAAATAAGACCCCGCACCAGCGGGCCAACATCTGAGACCGCGCTTTTTGGATAAACAGTGCGCGGTGCACCAAAGGGAACGAGCGCACGATTCTCCCTGCGCGGCTGCGAATTCGCCGCCGATACCAACTGCAGCTACGTACACCGCGAAAGGGCAAGGCCAGGCCGCACACATGCGGCCAGGTCTTTCGTTCGCTTTTCCAGCCTTTAGAGGAGTGTCCATGGTGTCAACAAAGATGAAAAAGCCGAAAGAGCTGGCCCGTAGCAGACGGCAGTCTGTGGGAGCGCAATAGCGGAAGTACGTCACCGCTGAGGAGCGAAGCATCATGGGAGGGGAGGCCAACAGAGAAGAAACAGTTGAAAGGAGGAGGAAATACGGCGCGACGATAATGCGCGGTTTTCGATTTACGATTTCTCAGCTAATACTCATCGCTTTAACAAAATTCTTGCAGGAGGAGATTGCTAATACATTGCTTTATTTGGTTACATGTACATCCATGCATCGGCGGAAGGCATTTCAGGACCCCTTTAAGCCACGCTTCAATTTGACTTGCATGGAAAGAAATCGCGCTATTTGTGTGTTCCGGTTCATTTTTTCGTGATGGCGTTTCATTTGTCCATGGTTGTATACCTTTTCCCGAATGGGCAGCATTGATACCTTTCCCTCTGAATATTCTATGTTTTATTTTGTTGACGTGTACCCCAGTCCTGCTTAACCTAAGAGGAAGCTGGGGTGTGTTGAAATAATGGTATCATGGTTTGACGTGTAAGCGCGGAATCTGGTAATAGTGAAGTCAACAAAAATACAATGATCAAGAAGCCAAGTCGGACAATTCAAGACCATACGTTATACCCGTTTTCCAACACTGGAATGGGCGTGAAGTGTTCAAAACGTTTGCGGTCTACCCACAGCTAACCGACGCACCGATGCTCTCAGTAGAACTGCGTAGGTGTGGTTGACCGCGATGCAAATGTTTTGTCGTATGTGTGTGCACATCATTTACGCACGTTTCTGATAATTTACTCTATAAAGGGATAATGAAACGACTAACATGAGTCTTCGTGGAGTAATGCGACTGTTAAAATTATTTTTTAACAGCTGGCTTGGCCTGTCAGAACCGCAGACGGTAATGTTCAGGTAAATTTTCACCTACAAGAAAAACCAGAAAAGGATTAAAGAAAATGTCGATTATTTTACTTCTACAGCGTGTTTTTATTTTATATCTATGTAAACAAGCGTTTTACCGTTGATTTCACTAGAGTTCACGAGTTTTCGCATTCACTAAAACGGCACAAGCCAAGCCAACCACAAAATAAAGCGGAAAGCTACACTCTTCCCGTTATTCCACGGAGACACGCAGTTGCAGCGTCAGTTTCCCTTACAGTATATCTTGTCAGAAACTCTATGGGTTAGGGTGACCCCGAATGGGTGGGGGGAGGGGGGGGGGCGTGAATTCCGGAGTTGGTTTCAATTTCAGGTAGCCTAGAAAGCGGTGTCACAGGCGACCTGGTTTGCCCTTCATTACCCTGTGGCCCGCCATAACCAGGTGCCTAGTAAATACTTGCGCCTGATTTGATGTGTGAGAGGAGGCATTGCGCTATAAGTGGGGTGTGATATTTCAGCCCGCCCGTGCATGCTGCTTGTGAATCAGTATCGATGTCGATGTGTGGGTCTGCGTGTTCCGAAATGACTTTTTCCGATAGTGTGTGTTCCTGATTCTGTACTTTTACGGGCAGTACATGTGTCGGTGGAGGAGCGACCCTAGTTACTGCCCGGGTCCAGGTGTTCTTGAAGTTGTATGCAGCGTCCTGGAAGATGCGTTTTTAATCGAGGGTTTGGCGTGATTTTTTGAGAGAGATAGCTGACTGAAATTTGACGTCGTTCGGCGTTTAGGCACATGGCCCCCGTGCCACGTGCCTTGGTATACGGGGGCAGCGAGCGCGCTTAGCCTTTGCAATGAAATGGCCATGGCTCTACCGGGAAATTAAAAGTCACCTGAGAAAGCCGGATGACTGGTTGTGGCGATTGGTCGCGGTGCTGCGCCCTCACGTTACAACGGAAATGGTTGTCTGCGATGTGCGGAGCATCGAGAATCAAGACACACGCCGTCACACGAAAGAGGAGGCCAGGTTTTGCAGGTGCTGTCCGCCTTTGTTGTGAATGCGGCGCTGGGCTACTGCGCAGCGCCGCTTCTTATCGAGGAGATCCCCTTCTGGGGGTGGTGGTCACTCACTAAACCTCGTCTCATCTGACACAGCGAGCGCCCATAGATCGGGTTTTATGAACGGTTTGTGATGCAACCATTGCCGTCATCGTGATTGCAGCTCGCCACTTGGAAATCTATCTTGAGCGATTGCTTCGTAGCCTGGGTGCGAACGTTTAGCCGAACGCACTGCCTCTGCGTGCAGGCATAGTGCTATCTCCTTCTGTTACGAGGCGAGATCCCAGAAGGCGTGTCGCCACGGGGGTAGCCAGAGAATGCCCCGCCCTAAAAACAAATTTGGCAAGGGCACGAAGCAATATATTCTGAGATGGTGAACGTAAATTATAGCCACAAACTCCTACACTACATCAGTGTTGGCTAAAAAAAACAACAATAAAGCGCAGTCGGTGTCGGTGGTGTCGGCTAAGCGTTGTGCTGTGTGCGCTGCAGTGCGTAAAATGAGCTTATCTAGATTCTTGGTAGCAATGACTGTGGGAAGGTTATAGGATATTTTCCCATTGTGGATAAGGTGAATAGTATTCTATAAAGGAGCGAAAGTTTTACGTTGAATATATAACAATTTTAGCCACATTCAATACCGGGATGATGATGATGATGATTATTATTTATGCGAACTAAACTGTGTGCGTACAGTGGCGGCACCGGAGCGCCAATAAGTTAAAGCTATGGGGGCACCCGGCCAAGCAATTACGGTGCGTAAATGCGGGAGCCCTACTTGTCGCCGAGTATGTCACTGAGTCTTAACGCCGAGTTTACTGTTGCGATGTGGTGGATGAACACTGTTTTGCTGCCGCTAGTCGCTTCGCCCGTTTCGGTGCGTTGCGACGGCCTCGTACTTCGTCGGTAGTGAACAGATGCAGCGGAACTGCTGCCGCCGTATCTCTCTCCGCCTTCCAACATGATTCTGCAAATGCCCAAGCGTTGCCTAGCAGCGCTCGCCCCTTTTGCTTGTGGATTTTACAGCAAATATACCTCTACCCCCAACGGTTTCATCTCCGTGGGCAAAAACGTCAAGGCGCCAAGGCTAGGACGCTGAGCGCATGCGTCAGGTTAATTAGGCATACAGCATAGAGCTCAGAATTCGTTTAAGGAAACCGCAAAACAAGCATCGAAAACGCATTATGGATGACAAGGCGCCTGTGAATAATGCGACCCACCCACCATGTGTTCCTGGTAAAGATTATGTTTGCAGATTATTTTTGAAGGCTAGGCAGGACTAGCGTCACTAAAATAGAGCAGTTCCTGCCCAAGACGCCGAGCGCATGCGTCAGGTTAGGCACAACCCATCATTTGCCGCCAGAGAAGCCCAGCGTGGTGTCAGTAGATGAGGTATTAGAGTATACCGCCAATGAACCACGCAATTCGGCAATGACGGCCATTATGTCGTTCACCAGTGTTGCGAGATTGCCGCATCAACGGCCTCACCGTTAACTTCGACCGGGTCGTTTGTTAACAGCACTACGAAGACACAGCAAAACGGCATCTTTGGACACACTTCTGCTGCTGAAATGCTGTTACACGCGTTATCTTTGATTCGCATTCGGAACGACGTGAGTCGCGCGCAGCCGCAGAGCAGGGAGGACAAGCTAAGCCTAACAGAATTGAGCGTTGAAAACGCATAAACAACAAAATGGCGGCGCCCATGAACCTTCGCAGTGTAAACAAATGTCACGTAATGGGAACTGACCAATGGTCGTGGTGGCGGCACGGAACAATAGGGGAAAAGCGTGCCGATACTCTGTACCCTTATCTAGTGATACTAGCCGAGCGCGCGCGACAAGCCCGCCGGGACGACACGAAACATTTCATGCCCTCCTCCATCACCATTTGCAGTGGTTTACGACAGCCTTGCTGGACATCCACTTTCGCAGGACGGGATGGCGACCAATTTTTTTTCTCTGACACGCGCTACCGAACGAGTGCGCAGCCCATGCGACACATTTGTGTGCCATTTTTCTGCCACGGCTTTTTAACCACGGGCACGGTTTTCAATGACGGGGGTGTTTTCGCACAATGAGTTAAGTAGCGCTTTTAAACAACTAGCGCATACCCATTTCACAAGCATGTGCACTTACATAAGCGATAAACCTATGAACATAAGCACAAATATTACACGCAACCTCGCGTCACATAGATCCCAACATGTGCGTTGGACCTGCGATTTTTTTTTTTTTTGCCCATCAGAAAAATATGGCGCAGCGTGCACTAGTTGTTCGGGGCTGGAGAAACAGCAGAGAGTTTGGGTTCTACTGGCTTCTCCCCACACTGACGGCGAATCCCAGGAGAGGGAGAGCAACCGGATCCCAGCAGTGCAAAGCCGTTTTTGACGGCACTCTAAAGGAAATGCCATTAACGTATGTACAGTGTTTTATTCAGTAGCGATCGTCGTCATCCCTTTCGTCGTCGTCTTCCGACGGCGGAGCCGCTTATACGGCAAATCCCCTTGTAGCGCGTCCTCACCTGGGTATACAACCTTCACTTCTTCGTTAGCTGGTCCGGTGGCCGTCAACACGAGTTGATTGTGAAGGGATTTGTTTTTGTTGTTGTTGTTCCTCAATATTAATGGCGGATACCCAATCAGGGGATCGGCCAAACATCAGTCTTTATAAAAAGAAAAGGATTCCTAGCTAGTTACAGTACTCGAGGAAAAGTAATTAGAAAATTTGAAACTTTTAGAAAATACTCGGCGCGGCGCGGCGGAACCGTGGCAGAAAGGTCGCTACAAGACGACGAAGGTGGGAGCTCCTCATGTGGCGTGAGCCCACGCGCAAGCCTGGACGACGCCGGGCGGTTGCCGCGAGGCACGCTCTCATGTGCGCTCGGTCTTTTTTTTTTTTTTTTTTTTGCTAAAGCCGCTGTGCGCGAAGGTCGTGACGCCGGGCGGTCGCCGCGAGGCATGCGCTCACGTGCGCTTGGGGTTTTCTGTCTCCGCCGGGCGCATTTGTGTCGGCCTAAACAGGTCTGCTGTTAAATCGGCCATCGCGACCGGAAGCAAATCCGCAACCTCGTTCTCAGCAGCTGCAACCTCGTTCTCAGAGACACCACTGTGGGTGGCTCTGAAAGCGGCCGATCGTCGTATACCTACGTCGTCATGTATAGCTACGACGACGTAGATGCTGTATATGATCCTGCAGCATAATATATGCAGCATCTACGCGGCATCCTCGGGACAGCGGCAATCTTTTTCGGTCGCCGTTCTTTCCCCATCATTAATGAAATCCGAACGTTATAGCCTTACCCGACAACTCATAGGACTTTATATAATGTGGTGCAGGTTGCGATTGCGAACGGTGACATGAATAACGGTTGGTTGGTTGATTTGGGGCTGTTTTGTGCTATACGTTGCCAAGCCAACGGAGAGCAGCGGCTCCGAAAAAGCCATTGTTTTGTGGAACCGATGCTCGCCTTAGGTTTACCGCATACGCTTGCCAAGGGCAGACGGTACACGATGCCCGCCATACTCGTGTTCTCGTCAGTCACATAAGCGCGCCCATGGCTGCTATTAGGACGGTTTCGCTGTAGAAAATTGTGGTAACAAAACCTGAGCTTTGGACAAAATGTTTTTAGGACGTAGCTCCTGTGTCCAACTCTGGCCAGTGGCTTAGCGGATAACCTTAGGAGAAGGCGGAGACGTTTTCAGGGTCGATGCGTCAACGCGCTCTAGATTTTAGAAATTTCGGTGTCACTTTGAGTGATCTCCATTGTATGTGAGGCACTTGGTATTCCACGTGTTTCATTTCACTTCATTTGATTTCATTTCATTCAAGAATTTCGTGAAATGTGCGAACACGTTTCGCACCAATAAACGGAGGCAGACGATAGGATTTCTGAAACAGGAAACAGTGAACTTGTCGCTCTAAATTACAGCCATGAAAAGCTACCTGAGTTCTAGTTGTAACGCATCAACATGCTGTCAGCGCCATTAATCAGGGACCCGCCGCGGTGGCTCAGTGGCTAAGGCGTTGCGCTGCTGAGCACGAGGACGCGGGTTGGATTCCCGGCCACGGCGGCCGCTTTTCTGATGGAGGCGAAAAGCAAAAACGCCCGTGTGTGCGAGATTTCGGCGCACGATAAAGATCCCCAGGTGGTCAAAATTAATCCGGAGCCCTCCACAACGGCGCGCCTCATCGCCTGCGTTGCGTCGGCGCGTTAAACCCTACAAACAATCAATAATTAATCAGGGGAAATTCAGCACCATATCTATTTCCCCTGTACCACGTAGTAGAAATGTGCGGAGACACACGCCGGTGCAGAAGTATTATGTATACAATGCAGAGAGCCCGAACAACCAGAGCAGCATATTTGAAGTTATGAGATTATTTGAGAGCCTATGAATTGTGCTATGAAAAGAGTGGGAGGGTTCTACTTTGTGCCATCAGTTTTTGAATACGTCAATTGCAATCAAATGAAATAGTTCCAGTATACCTCCCTGGAGAAACACTCCACCATGCACCGCGGAAGGTTTAATTTACAAAAAGCAATGTCTCCTCGTGAGCGAAGTGTGAAACACTGAAAATGCAAAAGGCCGTCATACTTTGCAGGCTTTGATTGCAGCGGCAACATTTCAAGTTTGGCAAACGACGACTTCTATAATTTTGCGGCTTTTATGCGTCAAAGCTACACCTGCGCTATGAGGCACGCCGTATGTGGTACAGGTCTACGGATTAATTTCAACAACCAGGGGCTCGTTAATGGGCGCCGAAATTTCGCACACCGGCGTTTTGTTTTTCGCCTTCTTTAGACACAAATGGCCCACTGCGGCCGGGAATCGAACCAGCCACCTGGGGCTTAGTAGCGCAACGCTTTATTAACTGCGCCACCACGGCGGGTAAACGGTGGCTCCCGCAGATTATAATAGGATCAACATGTTTTTTATTTGTCCAGTGCCACAGCTCAACGCAAACATGATAAATAGCTGCAAGGTACATATAAAATACAAAATCAGTACACATAGCTTGAAGTGACGTCACCACAGCCCTTTGTGGAGTATACTGCTCTTAGCTTCCACAGTGTTTCTCGAAATAACCGCGGCAGATAAGCTTACAGCTTTCCGCCGTTCAAGCTAGTGCTGCAAGATGGCCGCTACAGTGACGTCACTGCATGCTATGCATTAAATAATTAACCCAAAGTGGTCCCGTGCCTGCAGCAGCACATGTGTCTGCGCCCCGTCCTCCGGACAGCGGCAACCTTTTTCTTGTCAATCAAAGGCGATCAAAGACGACGCCAAAGTATTCAATTTAACTCGTTTGGGCAACCAAGCAGATATTAATGACTGTGCTTTGTGGGTAGCTCTCACACAGTATATTGACGGGCGTGATACACTTGTATATTCTATTTTATTTCATCTGAGCACTCCCTGTTAATTTGTTAGCTATACTCGGTTACAACTCAAGAACGGCACCACCTCATGTAGTGTATCACTCCGCCAAAGCGCCGGACCCGTGACGTCAGTGCGCGCGCGTTTTGAAACGGGTTTGCTATGAATGCGTGATATCGTCTGCCTTCTCTCACGCAGTTTGTTTGTCGTCACTGGAGTCGTTTATAAGCATATTAAGTCCAAAAAATCACGGGAACGGCTCACGCCATGTTCAAAATATTCCCAGTAACGCCCTACTTGCGCCGCGCGGAGAAACATCCGGCTACGGTGATAAGGCACAGCGGCAACTTCCGGTAAGGGAAAGCGAAACGCAGCTATAATGAAGCATAGAGCTATATGGGGGTATAACAAATATGAAGTAGTAAGAGGAATGTGGAAAGGAGTAATGGTTCCGGGTCTCACGTTTGCGAATGCTGTACTCTGCTTAAAATCAGACGTTCTATCAGGCCTTGAAGTAAACCAGAGAACGGTAGGACGTTTGGCCTTAGGTGCGCATGGAAACACAACTAACGAAGCAGTTCAGGGAGATATGGGCTGGGCGTCGTTTGAAGTTAGAGAAGCTCAGAGTAAAATATGCTTTGAGATGAGGTTGAGGGCAATGGATCAACGAAGGTGGGCAGCTAAGGTTTTTAGGTACCTATACTTGAAAAGCGTGGACACGCAGTGGTTAAGAAAGATTAGAAGGCTAACGATGAAATACGGAAAGAACAGTGGGGAATCCAAAACAGCCAAGGTAACCAAAAAAGAGGCAAGGCAGATTGAAACGAATAAATGGAGGGAAAAAATGGAAGCTAAAACGTCGTTAGAGATGTACAGGGCTGAGAAGATGAACATCAGAAATGAAAATTTCTACGATAATTCCCAGGGCAGTGCTTTGCTTTTTGAGGCTAGAGCAGGTTGCCTGCGAACTAAGAGTTTTGTGGGGAAGTATTCACAAAATGATGGGGTATGCGTGGTCTGCGGAAAAGAAACAGAAACTATGCGGCACATCGTGTTAGAATGTGAGGGTATCCATCCAAATCTACATGAAGGGAATATTGGGCTTTCAGAAGCCCTAGGATTTAAGGGTATCACAGAGGAAGTTACCTTCAAGGCTGTCGAGGGGACGAAAAGAAGATTAGAATGCTGGTGGACGAAAAGCAGAGGGGGGAATATTGCCTAGGACAGTTACCACCTGTAACAGGAAAAAAAAAGTATTTTGTGCCTAATAAGCTTTTTGTGCCTGCCCTAAGCAGCGCTACTATTAAACCAAGAGTGTAAAACATATGTATATTAGTCCTTTTTGGTAAGATGACATGTCATCACCCCGATACAAAGGGGAAACCAATAGAAATCATCATCAAATCATCATCGGTGCCGTTCTTAAGTTGTCACCGAGTATAAAATTATGTAGCTGCCTGTGAACGCTTACGCTACGTCAAGATCACCAGCCACGAAATCTCAGGTATTGTCCGCGCAGTTCGTTACGTATATTCAGTATACGCAAGAATTTAGGCAGATCAAGTATTTATAACTAGTAATTGACATAATACGCAAAAAGAGGCAATGTGAAAGATATCCTGGCGGAATCCTTCGATGTGAATATTGTACTTGAGGACAGAACAGTAATTGCAACCATGTACTGACGGCTATAAGATAATTGGAAGCATACATAGACCCTTGGCGCTTAATATGAATTCGCCCCGAGGGTCGTTGGACGTCCCCTAAAGTAAACATTCCACCGCTGCAGTTGGAATTACAACCCGTGAGTTCGGAATCTAAAATTGCGTCATTTTGAGTTTTGAAGCCACTACTGGAGGGGACTCGCTGCGAGACATGGCGCTTACAAAAGGCCGCGCGAGCGCACGTGTACCTTATGAAACACAAAAAGCGCAAGGAGCAAACAGTGCAGGAAGAATAGGCGGGCCGAGTCCTCCCCTCCGCCTTCAAAGTAACCAAATATTTGCGCCCAGAATGGATATCGATCACAGTCGTCTTTCCTGCACTTTCTTTTTTGCTTCGTCCCCTCTCAACCGTGGCGGCCCATCGACTGCACATACCAATTAGACTGCGAATGGAGGACGCAGGAAAAACACAAAAGGCCGTTTGTAACGAACACTGGTAGTTTCCTCCCAGCCAGCCAGCTCTACGGCAGTCGTACACCCGCAGGAAAATGCGACGACAGATAAGCGCCTCGCCACTTCCCGCACATCGCCTGTTCTGAGGCGTTTTACTGCTGCGATTGTAACTGTGCGCTTGCGCAAATCGTGACTTGGCGTCTCATTCATCCGCCTTAATCATACAGCCCTCCTCGAAGAAGAACTATACGCGACGCCGGGCGTCGGCATTGCCTGAAGGAAAAGAAACGACTGCCTCGAGCGCCTGCTCCGTCGTACCGCTCGGGGCATTCCTTGGGGGCTGCGGGGCTAATGTTTCCAAAGACGCAGCACTGAATACAATTAAACGGGTTTCCCTCGGGGCTGGCTGCTGTAATTCCTTTCTTATTAGTCGTGTCTTACGCGTGCTCCGGTTGGAGCATTGGTTTTAGGAGTTTGGGTCAGAAATTGAAAATTGAAGTTGACAGGGAAGAAAAGAAAGCAAAGAGAAAAATGGACAAGGTACAGAAGTTCAGAAACTGACCATCAAAGTCGAGAAGCTTAAACGAAGCAGAGAAAAATACAGGAGAAAAGGAAGAAAAACAGAACGTTTGTCATTCGACGAAGAGCATCACCATCAACAGCATCACCTATCGAGCAGGAAAACATGAAACAAAAGGGCGCTACCTACCGCGCGCAACAGCGAGAATGCGTTCTGACTTCCATGTCGCGGCCCAAAAACAGTTGTTGACCTATTATTTTAGCACGAGGTGTCGATCGCACCCAGCCGAAGTGTCTCAAAGGGCTGCCGGCCGTGACGATTGGCTGTGTGAGTCATGAAATGACGAGTCGTGCTCGGTCTTAAAACGAACAAATTCTTTCTCACTGATACATCCTCGCTTCATTCGGCAATCAAGGGACTGCCGTATACAGAAATATCCATTGGACAGTACTAGTATTAAATAGTAGCGCTAGTTCATGGCACACTTAGGTGCTTTCGGTGCGTACAGTGCATATCGATCCAATACTGCGGTGCAGAGGAAATCACGCTTAAATTGCGCAAAAAGTTCATATCGGACGAAAGTAAGGACGAGGGAATAAACGTATTGAAGTTAATATTTAAGGTCGCATAAGTCAATAAATACAGTGTCGGTGACTTTATTTTGCATCAATCTTTCTTATCCCTGAACGGATATGCAAAGTGAAATGCCCAGGTAAGGGATACGCGGAACTTCAGTATCCGCTAGCAAAAAAAAACCGCCGGCGCTTTCCAGTACTAGCAGTGTCCCGCTAACGCGCACAGGCGGCGGCGGCGGTCGCGGAAGAGCTTCCAGGAATGTTGCGCGCGCTGGAACGGGCTGGTCTGACGCTTGCATGACTTATTCACGGCTCACTAGAGCGGGTTCGCTCCTTTGTGTCACGGCTGGCTGTCTTCACGTCGGCGCGATCTCCGGATAGCCTCGACCCCGCGGTCACCGACTGCTGGCATCGACGACCTGATGCGGCTCAAGAAAACCACCCGCCGCAACCCGACGGCGTGACGTCCTTTCACTGCGAGGTTGCCGGTTTGATCGCTCGCCGCTATGCTAATAGGGTGACCCCTAAGCAGAAGAGGTGGACTGTTTCGTGTACGCGTAGGTACGCTGGTAAGCGCCCTTGTGCGCGACGTCAGATGCATGCTAAAGTGTGGATTGAATTAATTTGCATTCCTCCTCTATGGCACACCTCCCGACGCAGGTAAGGCGTCGGCGTGTTAAACCGTGAATCTGGGATAAGGTTGGGCTAATATCATGATGTTAGGTCACGTGATCCCAGAATTGTGAATTTCCGTGTTCCTCCCCGTAAAATGTTGTCACGTAGCCAAAGACGACTCAGGTGTCTTGAAGGAAAAACAAGTTTATTGGAGCGAACTTGTGCTCCACTGACACCTGAAAGAATGCACAGGCGGCGAAGCATGAATCAACAAAGTGACGTGCGCAAGAGAGTGTCGGCGAATCGAATACCGCAGCGGCTGCCTTGGGAGTATTTATCTTTCGGCGCCATTGTTTCTCGAAACATCGAATTACAACGAGAACACTGGAGATCAAAGAAGATTATTCTAGGCTAGTGACGTCAGGATCAAACGCTCTTCCTATCAAAATAAAATGGCCGTACGGGATTCAAAAGAAAGGAAAGGATACTTTGCTTGAAACACTGATAGCACAGCCGGGCGCCGCCGGATGGTAACAACAAAACAGAAGTATACAAACAGAATGCATGGCTCGCGGCAGTATAACGGGTTTGGGCTTCTCCACATTTGCGCTCACCAACCCTTTCCTCGCTATCTTTTTTACTGCAAAACAGTATATGTCTAACCCCCCCCCCCAGTTTTCATTCCGGTGTCATTGATTTACTCGGCGCCACTCCGGGGCTCCTCTTCACCACCGCTGACCGCTGACACCTCTTCCACAACTATTTTCCTCCTCGCCTCCCCTGATGCCCCTTTCGCAAAGCGCAGTCGGCAGCTAACGGCGGTAGTGCGGTTATGAGGTGTTCGCGAGAACTAAACAGAAGCACGGATGGGCGCAAAAAATTGCGCTGCCGATTACTACACTACCTAATATGAAATTTCTGCGCAGCGCGAGCTGCAGTCTTCTCGGTCACGGCGCATTTCTGCTGCGTCTCAGGAAGTGTTCGCGTTATCAGCGAACGTACGGAGGCGTACGCTACTCTGCTGCTACATCGCAGTGCGCCGCCGCCGCCGGCAAACATGTTGCGAATCGTGTTTAAACCTCCCGCGCAAATGTCACGTGGTTCGGATTAGCCCCGCCCAAGGGAGCAGCGAGCATGTTGTTGCATATCGTGTTTGAACCTTCCGCTCAAACGTCTCGTGATTTGGATTAGTGGAGAATGGAACAACGTTTGGGGAGTGTCAGGTGGAGGGCGCTGTGAGGGAAACGCAGTGAGAGTGACGACGCCGTAGCCGCGCGTGTCGTACAGCACTTCGCATATCTCTAAAAGCTCCTCTCCGTGTTCTTCCTTTCGTCGCTGCTCCGTTCGCTCACTCGGTTACGCGGGCATAAGCAGATGCCGCTCCCGCGAAGCCCAGGTAACGGCTGCCAAAGGGCTGCCCCCTAAAACGACTGAAAGCCGCAATCGCCGTTTCCGCTCAAATTCACTTCGCCAAATAGCTGCGAATCCCTCCAGGTAGAAGAGAAACGTCCCCAGTTGGAGCGCCGGGTTGAGCCCATATTTTTTTTTCAGCTTGGAAGGCCTTCCGAGGAACATGTTTGCCGATGTATTTCACGCCAAGTATGCGCCATCACCGGTTGCTGGTTTATGCGTGCCCGGTTTGCGGGTAGAAAAAGGAGGGCGCGCACGCACATCTAGGCGTCATGCCGCTACCGATGAAATGCCGGTTGAGCTGGTGCGAGATCTAGATGTCGAATTACATGGCTCATGTCGAGTAGCGGCGAATTCCTCCCGGATGAACAGCAACTTGCCCGCTTGTAACGCCGGCGGGAGCCAATATCACTTCTTGAGAGGGCTTTCAGGGGATATTTTCGCCGGCGTCGGTCGCTTCTATGCGCGCGCACATGACCGGTTACCGGTTTATGCGTGCGCAGGTTTGTAGTGGCGAATAGTAGGAGGGAGGAGTGTGGCGTGCACGCTCAGCTATAGGTTTCATGCCCGTAGTGATGGATGGCATGTCCGTTGTGCTGCTGCTGCTGCGAGGTTTAAACGCGGACGTTAAACGGCGCAACAGGACCCATCCGAAGTCATTAGTGGTAGAGCGGATTGGGTTTGTGTGCTAGGCTATGTTCAGACTACGGACTCAAAAGCCGTATCGTGCATAAAAAAATGGCATGTAACGCAGTTCAGTTGGCTGAGACAGGAAATGAAGTCATTATTTAAAGTTATTACGACAGTTGCGGCAACAGTCTGAACCCGGCCTTACACAAACAGTAAGATGATTACGACGCGGGAGGGACACAGGCAGTTCCATGTTTTTCTGCAAGATCAAAGCTTGGATTCTTTAAAAGTTCATTCAGATAATTGGCTAGAAAGTATGCTCCATTGCAAATTACAATAAACGTGTTTTGTTTCGTGCACTCCGTGGAATGCGTCCAGCTTTGCAGGTAATCCTTCTTCACAGAGTTGAAGGGCACTAATTTTTTTTAATGTGGGCAACCCATTTCTATGGCTAGTGCCTCAACATTGTTTCTGCTAACATTTGTCATTTGTATTCGTTCCCTGTGACCGTTTCCTTAATTGGGTGCGCTGTTAGAAGATATGGGGAGTCGACTTAAGCGAGCTAGCGAACCCCATCGCGAACCCCAAGCGAACCCCATCGAATCTACAGGGCACAGGTGACGAAGGGGGTGGCTGTCTGATGTGCGGCTTTCGCCGACCAGAGCGGTAAGAATGAGTCAGCGCCTTGAACGAATCAACACAAAGACTTATATTTGGACAGGCAAAACACTGTACAAGCACGAGGACATGTAACGTAAACGAGAGGAAACTTAGAATGGATACAAATGCGAGCAACAGTTCAAAATTAGACAAAATGATACAATCAGGAGCGTTAACAAATAGATATTACGAAGTAGAGTAGTTGGTTAAAAGAAAACGAACAGTTCGATGCATATGAGAGACAGGGTCCCACAATATTTACCGACCGGGCCGGACGATGCACCGCTGTCGGAGGCGATTCGGCTACCTGTGCTTCGTCGTAAGCCAGGCCGTCCGAGACGATCACGGTGATTCGAGGCCCGGGAGTACGTTGGAGTCCTCCAGGGCGCGGGTCGCCGATGATGTGGTGCACAAACTGGCAGAAGCCGTTGTCACATCACGACGTCAAAATGTAGCTAATTTGCTTAGGCGCGGCTTCTCTTTTAGGGGCGAAGCTCCTAAAGCCATGGGTCTGTTCATCCCTTGTGTCTCGTGGTACGTGACCGCCGCATGCTTTCGGAGATGTCGCAAAGTGGGCCGCGTTGCACGCGCAAGAACCGGCTGCAACCGGCAGCGCAAACTCGGCACCGGGAGCGCGAGCTTGTCTGTGTTCGCCAACGGAGGCGCGAGCGCACGTGCACTGCGAGGGGGAGATCACGCAAGAGATCACGCCACGAACGCAGGCAGTCGTTCTCGGAGATCGAACGAGACGCAAGGACCTTTGCTCGTTTCCTCTCGTCTTGTTCGGGCACAAGTTTGCCCTAAATAAAAGTTCTTTCTTTACCGTTGTGTCCCATCCTACGTGACAAATTGTGCTGGAGGTGCGGGGTAGTCCTCGATGGCGCGGGGTCTTTCACCAGGTCTGGGCCTGGGAGCATTGACTCCGAAAATAAAAGTTGATTTGTACAATGTACGCACACAGTCTTACGTCTTTCTTAATGATGTAATGGGCGAACTTTCACGGGAGAGTTACGGTTACCGATGATCTCCCCCTCTCGAGCTTCGCCCCACTTATCATCATTCATTCCGTGGATATGGCGTGATTTTTTTTATAACTGTGCCGGCGCGGAAAGAGAGGGCACAACACACAACGCGCCTGCCGCCGTCGAGCGAACAACTTCCCTCTTTCTCCCTTCTGCAATCATCGGCGCGCCTTACACTGACAAAGCTACGCTCGCCCCCTCGAAAGAACTCGAAGCTTCGGTGAAAGCGGAACGGCGGAGCTTTTATTTTGGTATTTTCTTGCCGGCGAGCCGACGAGTGGTCGGAGTTGCCGCCGCTTCGTTCGAGAGAGTTCCAGTGTTTTATCGGGGTGAATAGAACCGAACTGAATGAATCGGGCGACTGTAACAAGGGTTAGGCGCTGTACAATGATATGAAAAAGCTACACGATACTTTTAGACGTACGCTCGAGTTTGTGACATTCCCATAGGGCCGCTGGTGCCTAGAGCTCCCAAAAGGTTGCTTAAATTAGTTGTGGACGCATTCAATTATCTCGAATTGAATTTATCTCTGTAATACTTGTGTGATCTGTTTAGGGAGCAGATAACAAGTGCAATAATGAAAGACGTGTACTTTGCCAATGTATCGTCAACCATACTAGCATGTTACGGGTGAGACCATTTGTCATATGTCAGACGTATGTGAATTCAGTCTGCTGCGAAGGCATTCTACTTGAAATTACGCCAACACTCTATCGTTAAAATATGGCCTAGCGGACGTTTCCCACGACGGTCTGTGAACTGTTAGTTGTGTAATCAATAAGTGCATGCCATTGTTTTGGGCTGCGTAGACGCGCGGTGTCCCTCTGGGGCATCGTGCAACGGACCCTGCTGAAAGATATGGGCATCACCCCTTAAGTTATCTCATTTCTTCCGGTAAAGGAAAAAAAAAAAAACAGTGCAGTCCCATGTGGTACGCATAGAGTTACATAATAATATACACTAGAGGGAAATCTGGCGCCACTGTCCAGGGGAGCCGCGCTTCAGCGAGCGTTCCGTCAGCGAGCGTTCCGTTTGGCATGGCTCATGAACAGGCTGGAAAGTTGGCTCTGGCTAACAATATTACTGTAGAAGGTTCATTAAATTTGTTTTGTTATTATAAAACTGAACCTCCAGAAGGATTAATTTGTCAGTGATTAGTAGAAATCTTCATGCACGATGAACAAGAAAAAAACGTTACCCTTTTTTGTTGATTTTGGCTTCGAGACAAAAAAGAAGCTAGACGGCTAGCTAAGCCAAGTAGGCGAGGAACGTCGCCAGCGGCAATGGCGCCGCCCACGGCGGCCTGCGACGGCAGCGACAGATTTCCCTCTACTATGTATTAGTGTGAAACTATATGATAGTACGTTTCTTATTATGGGGCGATTCAGTGAGGAAAGTGCCTTACGATTGACCGTCACTTGGACCCTCCTCGTTCAACAAAATCGCTTTTTTAGAACAGCCGTGTGTGGAGGCGTAGCGTGCACGTATGCAGCCCAAAGGGAGCCCCCAGGGCGGGCCCACTTGCCTAATGCATGTGTGTATCTTCCGAACTTTTAGTGGGAATTCTTTAGGGATGATTTCAAAACTTTAACATCGTTTAAAGATCAGCAATTTTTAAGACTCTCCTTGAGACTTTAGACTGGCGGTCGACTGATCTTTTTCTTCCATGCAGAGCTAGTCGAACGCCTAAATTTCACTTGTCGCCAGTTTGAAGAAAGAAGATCTTTCTTAGGACCTAGTTAGGACCTGGGTTCGATCCTCGGCACTGACAGGTGTATTTCATGTTTGAAATACGTGCTAACAGACTGGACGCACGCACGTATGTAAACGAATCTTCCACCCTGTGAATGTGGATGGAAAACAATGCTGTCTGCTGCCTGTGCGGGCATCACGCCTGCCTCGTCGACTGCGCTCGGCCGTCCTGCGCCTCCGCGTGGGGGCCGCGTGGACGGCAGAGCGGAAGCACCGACTGGGGCGGGCGTATCTTTATACGGACGAATGTCGGTGGTCGCCATCCGTCACGCGAGCTCAGCCGAGCTTGTTGATATAGCGCGTCGTTTACGAGATACTCATAATCCTGACAATACGGTGCGGCTTCAGCAGGCAGAAACGCTTCGCACGTGACCGAGGAAACCGTCTGCCTTCAAGGTGGACATAGACCGTGCACGAATCGGCACACACCGCTGCAGCTAAAACTCGTCGCCTCCTGCCAGATCCAGACTATTGCGAAAGTCAGTTTACAAATGCGTGAAAGGGGATGATAGTGCGGTGAAATTTTGCTGTGGATCGTCGTTGTCGCAGCTTTATAAAGCGGTGACCGAATAACTGCGGCGATGCTAAGTCTGTTGCGCGACGCGGCCTCGGAGAGACCTGTTCGCCGCGACAGCCCCGCATGCAAGAAACGCAGGCGGGCCGCTAGTCTTAGGTGGAAATCTTCAATTATTATCGCGAGCGAGCATGTTGATTTTATAGTCCTCCTATCTGGCGTTTCACCTATGTTGGAACTGACGTGCCATCGCTAGCAGGGCCGACGCGAAGAGCCGTGCCCCGCGACCAGTGGTACGTGGAGCATGCGCGCCGGCTGCTAAGAATAAAAAGCCGGACAAACCGCTGAGCGCAGCCAATGGCTGCGCATTCGTCACAGCACAAGCGTTCTGACAAGTGTATCTATAGGTTGTTTTGCTCGAGCTTGTCAGCTTGTAGCATCTGCAGCGCTTTGAGGCGCGAGGAAAGGGTGAAAGCTCCAGGCCTTATAGCCGTCGCCACCCTATTTAGGGCCCCCTTTAAAAAGCAAAAAAAAAAAAGTGTGCAAGTAATTATGTTTTAAGGAGTTCACTAACGATAAAAATTTCTAAACCAAAAGCTATGAGAAGAACGCAAGCTGGCGCTCTTTTGAGATGATAGTTGCATTTGATCGTATATTCTGATTGATTGAGATTGCGGTGTTTAACGCGCCGACGCTACTCAGGCGATGAGGCGCGTCGTAGCGGAGGGCTCCGCATTAATTTTGACCCACTGATGATCTTTAACGTGCGCCGAAATCTCAAACACATGGGCGTTTTTGCTTTTCGCCTCCATCAGAAAAGCGGCCGCCGCGGCCGGGAATCGAACCTGCGTCCTCGTGCTCCGCAGCACAACGTCTTAGCTACTGAGCCATCGCGGCGGGTGATAGTGAATTCTGACATAGACGTCTGTCGGCGTGTCGTTGATTACTGTATATTCCGCGGCGGCCGCTTTTCTGATGGAGGCGAAAAGCAAAAACGCCCGTGTGTACGAGATTTTGGCGCACGTCAAAGATCCCCAGGTGGTCAAAATTAATTCGGAGCCCTCCACTACGGCGCGCCTCATCGCCTGCGCTGCGTCGGCGCGTTAAACCCTACAATCAATCGATTACTGTATATTCTCCAATACTCCAGCGATACGGCCGCCGCGTTCAGAACTTGAGCCCAATGTCGGTCAGTGAGCAAAGGCCATCTTTGCCACTCGCCGATCCCGGAACTTCAAGCATGGACCAGCTTCCCTTTACAGCGTACGAATATATTAATCTCCAGATGAGGCTTTGAGAAATAGACCTGTTCTGGCGATGAGTTTTATCCGGCTCTGGCCAGACCAGCTTGTTAATAAATAAACTGAGTGGCATAAACGCCCGCAAATGACGCTGTGCAGCGGTGAGAAGTGAAGGGCCGCCGACATGTGAATGAGCTGCCATTAGCCGACGCTGCTGACCGGCTTCCGCTTTGGAGGGGCATTCGTGGTGTCATCTGAAGTCTGACTCTTATGGGCTACGACATCGATCTTCCCTGAGACGCACCAAAATATGCGCAACATTCGAGACCACCCAAGCTCGTCTGACGGCACCTGCGCACGCCAGCAGTCGCTCGGGGTGTGTACCCGCAGGATTCCGCAGGCTAGTGCCCAGAAGCATGGTCACCGGGTTCTGTTTCATAGCTTCTACCAGTGCGCACAGACGACGGACCAAGAATGGAATTATAACCGGACGAGCACCGACTCGACTAAGTTTTAAAGCTTTAGTGTTATCTCCGAGGGCGCCATGTAATTCGAAAACGAGCGAAGTGAAAGAGAAAAACTTTTTCCGTCAGGGGGAATCGAACCTGGATCCGTCGCACTATGAAACCGGCGTCTGTCCGATTGCTCCATTTCGACAAGGTCGAAGGGGTTTGCATTTAGAGATGGGTGCACGGACGTGCAAAATTAGACAGAAAAATCCTGCACTCCCCCGTGTAAAGGCGACGATGAGCCGTCACGAGAATGATTTGCGTTCAACCATCGTCGTCGTTAGATGGAGGGGTGCCTGATTTTTTGTTGAGAAACACATTCAACATAAACACACACCTTGCTGCGCAAGGCAGAAAACATTTCATAAGCGCGCATGACAATAGACTTTTTTTTTACTGCGCATGACTGTAGCCAGCGATGACGGCCAACAAAGGTTAGACTTGAAAGCACGACTTCCCGTTTTGTTTGCAAATTTGATTTGTTTTTCGCTCAACATTAGCGGTGGATAAATTACGCACATCTTCTCTGGCGTCGTTATATATTACATGTCTTGTGCACCGAGGCGGGCTTGAACATCAGATGAAAACAGCCAGCAAGTGGTACACTTCGGGCGTCATGATGTCGTGGACGGTAATGACACAGACACCATGGCAGAGACACCATTTCAATATCAGCACACTCGAGAGAACGGTAATGTGTCCAGTTCGCCGTGGCACTGCAAGACGGCGAGCAACAAAAGCTCGTCTAATAACACCGGCTGAAGGGCATCCTAACGGCGCATTGATCATGCTGCCGTTGTCGTCCATTGAATAAAATGTTTGCGAACTTAAAACAGTTTTCGCAATAAATAAAGCCTGCAGCTGTTAAATTTAAAACGGCGTTATTTGGGCTCATTTCAACACATAATCGTATGTTACCGGTTGCTCTCCGCTGGTTCCGCGGGAGGAAGCAGACAGCAATTTAAGAGAGAATAACTCAGACCATACTAACGGCGCATGCTAACGCTGCCTTTCATCATAATCCAATAAAATGGTGACCTAGATAGGAACTTGTCCTATAATTTCCGACCAAACTTTATTTGTCACGTGCCGGTGCGGTGAAAGACATTGACAGACGTTCAAAGGCATTTAAGTCAAGAAACCTTAGTACCGAGAGCTTCCACGAAGTAGGCATAGAAATCGGCTCAATAGTGAAAGCACGCGTCTCGAAACTATATATACTGCGTGAGGCCTTATATAGGATGAAAAAGAGAACCCTTAAAGCGTCAACGCGCGTTTTCCAACTTTCAACTTGAATTTTTTTTATGTAGGCAATGTACGCGATACTTTTATTGTGACATCGTCGCAGTTTTATATGAGCCAGGTGTTTCGGCGAAATAAACCAGCAATTATTTCTGTATTTTTCGTTGCACCCAGGTTCAAAACATTCACGTCCTTTCGATTTGCGCACGCCTCTAGTTGTGTCCCTCACGTTTTCCTCGCCGTCCGTTGGCACGCATTCGTCGAAACCCTACACTATGCACTGTTTCCGACCACATTTTTTTAATGGCTAGCTCTTGGAGTGGAACAACGACAGCTGATAGGCTAACGACCGACATGTTCATTAGTAGCACATGCTCGATGGCGACAACTCCGGAGAATGATTGATTGATTGATTGCAGGGTTTAACGCGCCGACGCAACGCAGACAAGGAGGCGCGCCGTAGTGGAGGGCTCCGCATTAATTTTGACCACCTGGGGGTCTTTAACGTGCGCCGAAATCTCGAACACACGGGCGTTTTTGCTTTTCGCCTCCATCAGAAAAGCGGCCGCGGCGGCCGGGAATCGAACCCGCGATCTCGTGCTCAGCAGCTCAACGCCTTAGCCACTGAGCCACCGCGGCGGGTTAACTCCGGAGAATCCGCAGTGGCAGGTAAGAACAGTTTGCTCCGCTCAGAAACGGATCAGGGAGACATAGTACGTCGTTGCCAAGATTTCAAGCGGTGCTGTAATGCCTATCACCCCGATAAGTTAACTATAACAAAAATTTATTACAATCTACTGCGCTACCTGCACGAAAAGGTGAAATTAAAATTGGAGTTTTTACATGTTGAAGCAACACCTGGGCTATGTAAGGGGCGCGACGTTCCGCTCCAAGATAGGTACAAGCCTGGCACTTCCGGTTCGATGCAAACCGTTGAGAAAACGTGTTGATATGCCGCGCACCACCTATGAACCGGCCCAAACGATACCAAACCACTTTTGTTTACGAAAAGAATGCGCATAATTGAGCTAAAAAAACACTCTACAACAAAAACAAAAAAAACCCCACGGGAGTTGAAAAAAAAATCGCGCCAATCCACCCCGTGAATGTAGTTGGAAAGCAAAGCTCTAAACGGCACCCATAACGATTACCCATGCGACGTCACTTAAAGTCACTCACATCGCTCTACAAATAGTAAAACCAGACAGAAGTGAAATGCACTTAACCACACCATTTATTACTTCAAAGAGATATTCTTGGCAAGGTTAAATCAATGCATGATGCATGAACGGTGTTTGGTTGAGTTATATTGGTGTAGCACAAGAGTGGAAACTTTATTTATAAAATTAAAGTAAGCTCCAACCCGGTGTTAGACGATCTGACTTCTCCGTCTCTGCGCCGCGGACGGAAGCGACGAGATTTGCGGCAGAGAAGGAGGAGGAGGAGAAAGAAATACTTCTGTTCAGATTTCTGAACGGCCCAGAGTGCAGCCCTGGGGAGTGATTCCTTCTTTTGTGGGGCCCATATGCAGTCCGCGCGGCCTGTGTTCTGTCCATCCGCTGAAGCTGGGTATAGAGAGGGCCTGGACAGAAGCATCTCCCATTGCTCTTGTTGGGTAGTTGACGGAAAGAGAGGAGGGTGCTCAGGGCTAAAGTCGCACACCCCGATTACGGGGCGAAGTGTTCCTACTTCTGAGCAAAATTTACATTCAGCGTCATAGCGATTCGGATGCATTAAATGAAGACGCGTAGGCTGTGGGAAGGAGCCCGGATTGTATGAGCCGTAGGGTAGTTTGTTATTCTCTGGAAAGGTCAGGGTAAGGCGAAGGTACGGTCTGTCTCAGAAGGCGATAATGCTGGGCTATCTCCCTGAACGTGATAAGCGGGTGACTGTCCTCGTGCGGCTCCATAGCACGGGAGGTAAAAGCGCAGGCTTGTTGGGTGGGCGTATTTGTTGCCCTCCATTGAAGCGTGGGCGGGTGTCCAGATGAGGTGAATGGAACCGTTTGGGGAGTGGTTTTTTAGCACGCGCAGTGCAGGTCAGGACACCCAACCCGACTGGTAATTCCAGTAGGCTTGCTGGAAATCGGTGACTACCCTCCGAACCCCTGGTTGAGTGAGAGCCAAGGTGATGGCTGCCTCTTCTGCTGCCGTCATTTCTTGGGTCCTAAGCGAGGTACACGCAAGGAGGTTGGTTCTGGAGGCAGCCACGATGATGGCGTATTGCTGCCCTCGATGTTTGGAGGCGTCTGTGTAGATAACTGCATGGTCCCCACCGAGGGTGGTGTTTAGCGCTTGAGCCCGTGCTTTTCGGTGAACCTCGTCGTGTGAGGGGTTCATATTTCTGAGCAAAGGGAGCACCTTTAGTTTTAGTCGCCAAGAGTCTGGGAGTACGTCAAGCGGAGTGACATTCTGGGCTGCCCAGCCAATCTGGTGAAGCATGCGGTTACCCACCGCAGTTCTGAGTCGGACCTTCTGGTTAGAAAGATGGCCTTCTATCAGCTCTTCCACCGTGTTGTGGAGCCCCGTGCTAAGCAGCCTCTGTGTGGACGCACTCATAAGAAGACCAATGGCCTGCTCGACCGCCTTTCTAATCATTATATAAAGCATCTCTATGTCTTCCTTGTCGAGAAGAAGACAAGGGGTTGACGTAAGTGACTCGCGAGAGGACAAAAGCTTCAATTAATCGAAAGGTACCGGATTCCTTTAGGCCTCGCTTCTTGGTGGCAACTCCCCTGATCATGTGTATGATTTGATTAATGCTGTTTTTGAGGCGCTGCAAGGAGACGTCACTCTTGGTGTTAGCCTCGAGATGTAGGCCCAGGATCTTGATGCTGGGGCTTGGAGTGATGGCCTGGCCATCAAGAAGTACTTGAATGTATTACTTGATTTGGCATGAGGGCGGACGAAAAGGAGCTGTGATTTTTTACGTGAACAGTGGAGGCCACAGGCTTTAGCACATTGGCGTACTAGAAGTGAGATGCCATGGATTGGTGTAAGCTTCCTTTAATTTTTGTAGCTCTTAGCACATGAGCAAGGTGCGCACAGGGCCGCTAGACGGGCGTGAGTGGTCGCTTGACGCTTTCACGTGGCATTCAGCGAGAACGCAGGGGTTAAACCCGCAGATGTGCTTGGTGAGTACACCACCTGTCTTCCCCGTCTTTGCGTGGGCTCGGGGCTAAATCGGTAAGACAACGGGCTGTCGCTTTGTTAGTCTATTAGTTCCAGGTTCGATTCCCGGCCATGCCAGTAAATTCTTTTATTTGTTCGCTGGAGTTTTCTGGTGACACCAACGGTCGCGAAAGAACTCCTGGGGGGGGGGGGGGTTCTTTTGTAAAGACAAAACACCCTAACACATGAAGCACTGGGAGGGACATCATTAGCATGAGGGTATTGCTCGTAGCTACAACAGTTTTGTAAACACAAAACACCCTAACAGATGAAGCACCGGGTGGGACATCATTAGTATAAGGGTTTAGGTCGTAGCTACTGAGCAGTTTTGTAAACACAAAACACCCTAACACATGAAGCACCGGGTGGGATATCATTAGCATAAGGGTATTGCTCGTAGCTGCAACATTTTTGTGAACACAAAACACCCTAACACGTGAAGCACCGGGTGTGACATCATTAGCTTGAGGGCACTGTTCGTAGCTACAACAGCTTTGTAAACACAAAACACACTAACTCATGAAGCACCGGATGGGGCATCATTAGCATGAGGGTACTGTTCGTAGCTACAACAGTTTTGCAAACACAAAACACCCTAACACATGAAGCACCGGATGGGGAATCATTAGCATGAGGGTATTGGTCGTAGCTACAACAGTTTTGTAAACACAAAACACCCTAACACATGAAGCACCGGGTGGGATATCATTAGCATAAGGGTATTGCTCGTAGCTGCAACAGTTTTGTGAACACAAAACACCCTAACACATGAAGCACCGGGTGTGACATCATTAGCATGAGGGCACTGTTCGTAGCTACAACAGCTTTGTAAACACAAAATACACTAACTCATGAAGCACCGGATGGGGCATCATTAGCATGAGGGTACTGTTCGTAGCTACAACAGTTTTGCAAACACAAAACACCCTAACACATGAAGCACCGCGGATGGGGCATTATTAGCATGAGGGTACTGCTTGTAGCTACAACAGTTTTGTAAATACAAAACACCCTAACACATGAAGCACCGGGTGGGACATCATTAGTATGAGGGTACTGTTTCTACAACAGTTACAGTTTTGCAAACACAAAACACCCTAACACATGAAGCACCGGATGGGACATCATTAGCATGAGGGTACTGCTTGTAGCTACAACAGTTTTGTAAATACAAAACACCCTAACACATGAAGCACCGTGTGGGACATCATTAGTATGAGGGTACTGTTTCTACAACAGTTTTGTAAACACAAAACACTCTAACACATACCATGTATTTACCCTAAGAATATTAAACTGCTCGAAGTATTCTCAAGTGTACACATTCCATGGTACATTGCCTATCCGTCATATTGCTCAATTTTTTGCAATAAGGCGGTGTTTATTAAGCTGTGTCGTCGTTCCCAAAACTCGTGGCAGTAAGTAGTTACTGGCAGCAAAAGTAATTATAAGTTAGCTGTCTAACACAATAGCAGTTTTACTTATCAAGCCGTTTAATCTGCTCTTTTAGCGGCAATATTATCAACTCGCCGATCCCGGAAACGCCACCGAAGTTATTCCCCTGTCATCGTCGGATGCTGAAACGTGCCCGGCCGAGTTGTTCGACCCTGCCGGAACTTTTTCGCTGCTCCCGAGCTCGTCGCATCTCTTGATGGCACCGCCGGCATCAGCGACGTCACCTGAGCCACACCATTTAAACTGCCGACCAACACCATGGGACTTCAGTGGGCGTGGGAGCAGTGCTTCAGGCACGATGGCTCACGAACGTCGTTTTCACCTGTTACAGGTTGGTTCAAAACCCTCCCTTTACGCTAGGAAGTCCAACAATGTCTGCTTGGTACTGTTCCCATGCCCACAAGTGCTGTGTAACTTGATTATTGAGTGTGGATCTTGGTTACCTACTGCTGTGCGCGGGAGACATTGAATCAAATCCTGGACCTAATAAACAGCAGCGTAATAGAGGTGACCCATCTAGTAAACCAGGGGAAGTTGACACTAGTTTGAGCGGAGTGGACGTTGTTGATCAGGGTTCAGCATCTTCTGCCGTGTACGGCGAAATAATTCGGCTACTAACAGGCTCGCAGACTAGTTTCGCAGTACAAACTTCATAACAGGACGAACTCGCTAAAGACATTGCAGAAATTTAAGGTAATCAAAACAGCATTAAGCTGAAACTGGATGATATTGGCCGACGACTATCAACTGTTGAAAAAAAAGGAAGCCATTGAAACTCTAGAACAAGGTATTAATGATACACGTGTTATACTTAATAATATCGCCGAACAATGCAATGTTGTTTTGACCAGGGCAGATGACCTAGAAGACAGGTCGCGGAGGAATAACTTCATACTGCATAGAATACCTGACTACGAAGAAAAATGTGAAGAAACAGAGCAAAAAGTACTGAGCTTGTTATCACGGTGCTGCGATGAAAGTTTTTCTGCTGACAGCATCGAGCGTGCGCATAGGCTCGGCACGTTCGCAGGAGGGCGTTGCCGACCCGTTATCGTGAAATTTCTCAGCTTTAAAGTTAAAGAAAAGGTGTCGGCGGGCCCGTTCGTGTTTCAAAGAAAACAACGTAACCATATCGGGTGATTTTTCAGTCGGAACACGTTTGGCCAGAAGCAAACTTTTCGAATTCGCAAAATTGCTGCCAGACTCTTCTTCTTTTAAACTGAGACATAAAAAATTGTTTATTAATAGAGAATGTTACGTTTACGACTCCATGAATGCCACTATTGTAAAAGTACATAACGAGACTCATCCCACCATGCCTAGTAAACCTGCTAGACCATCTACCTCAAACGAAAGGCCTCCTCTATCATAGCAGGTAGCTAGGAATCGGCCAGAATGCTTGCCCAAATTATCTGTACTATATTCAAACATAACAAGTGTCGTAAATAAGCGAGTTGCAGTTCACTCCATTATTGATACATGCCAAGCTGACATCGTGGTTTTCACCGAGACATGGCGACATTGTAACATACTGGACACCGAAGTTTTGGAATCTTCGAACAACTTTAACTTGTACCGATGTGATCGCGTGTCTAAAAGGGGCGGCGGAACACTAATCGCAGTTAGCAAAAAAAATTAAGTCAGCACCCATTCACATACCCACTTCTCTTGAAACCAACTGGGTTCGCATCGACACGACTACAAAAAAGATCCTTTTAGGAGTCTGTTATAGGCCCCCCAACTCACCTGCAACTTTCACTAGTGAACTTCATGATGTAATCAACCTTGTAATTACCTGATTTCAACGGTCACCTGTATTTCTCTTAGGGGACTTCAATTTTCCGCACATAAATTGGTCGCCAGATGGAGCAACTTCGCACTCGTGTTCAACGCTAGAAAGGGATTTTCTTGACATGTGTACCTTTTTTAACTTAAGTCGACTAGTTAACGAGCCAAGGAGAATAACTGAAAACGTTGAAAGTGTTCTTGATTTGGTTTTAACCTCCGCTCCTGATATGTGTTCTGACATAACTTATTTACCTGGTCTGAGTGATCAACTTTTTCTACATTTTTGCTTGGATGTGAAAGCCCAACGCTCTAAAAATAAAACAAAAGACATTAGAGACTATAAGCATGCAAATTTTGACGCTATAAATGCTGAATTATGTTTTTTTTACGCTTTCCTTGATGAGTTTGATAATCGCTCTATTCAGTAAAACTGGGAAATGTATGTTAACGAAGTTCCAAAGTTGTCCGAACAATACATACCATTAAGACGTGTTTTTTCAAACCCCAGTGCTCCGTGGTACAATCGGAGAATCCGCAGGTTATCAAACAAAAAGAAAAGACTTTACCGCGCGGCAAAATCTTCCCCATCGGAACAACGTTGGCAGGCTTATCGAACTGCGGCTGATGCTTACACTAATGCTGTCAGCACAGCTAAAGCATTTTTGCAGAGAAATACGCTACCCTCTATGCTTTTAGATTACCCAAAAAAGTTCTGGAATTGTATAAACCCGAGTGCATCACGCCTGGTTTGTCTTGCCGACGCCAATGGCGAAGCAATTGCAGATAATGACTGTCCCATTGTGTTAAGCACCTCGTTCGCATTGAACTTTTCTTGTTTCTATTCTTCCGATATTCCATTGTTTAATGCTTATGATTACCCGGACATGCTTCCCATAACAGTTGATTCATTTGGCGTTGAAAAAATTATAGGCTCTTTAAAGACTTATTCTGCTGCTGGTGTCGATGGAATTAACGCGAAATTTTGGAAAAGTACTTCCACCTACTCATCAATAATACTTCCAAAAATTTTTCAACAGTCTTTGCAGTCAGGAATTCTTCCCGACGATTGGATAATTGGGAAGGTCGTTCCAGTATTTAAATCTGGCAACAAACAGTCTCCTCTTAATTACGGACCTATATCCCCCACAAGCATTCCTTGTCAAATATTTGAACACGTCATATTCTCTAACCTCGTTAATTTTCTTGATTCAAACTTATTTTTTACTGAAGGACAACACGGATTTCGTAAGCACTACTCCTGTGAAACGCAGCTTGTATCTCTTACACACAAAATACACGCCCTTCTTGATAACCATTCCACTGTAGATTGCATATTTTTGGACTTTTCAAAGGCGTTCGACAAAGTATGTCATAAATTACTACTACATAAACTCAGTTGCCTTAATATAAATCACCACCTTTTAAAATGGATCGAATGCTTATTACTTAATCTACAGCAGTTTGTTACCGTTAACAACTATGACTCACCCTCAATTACTGTCACTTCTGGAGTTCCCCAAGGCTCCGTGCTTGGCCCATTATTATTCCTTATATATGTTAATGACCTTCCTAACTGCGTTAAATCCAATATCCACTTGTACGCTGGTGACTGCGTTCTTTTTCGAGAAATTACCAATAACAATGACATGCATGCACTACAATCAGACCTAGATAACATTTTCACTTGGTGCGAAAATTGGCTCATGAATTTAAATATCGCGAAATGTAAGGCAATGAGGATAACACGTACATCTAGCACCGTACCTTCTTACTTCGTTAAAGGACTACGATTGGGAGTAGTAAACAATTATAAATATCTTATGGTCCACATATCCGACAATTTAACTTGAAATGTCCACATTGATCACATTATTAACAACTCTAACCGGACCTTAGGATACATTAGGCGAAACTTTGCTCTGGCGCTCTCCTCCTTAAAGTTACTTCTTTATAAAACACTAGTTAGAACCAAACTTGAATACGGGGCCGCGATATGGGACCCCGACCAAACATACTTAATCAATAGACTTCAAATGGTTCAGAATAACTCTGCTCGTTTTATTCTCTCCAACTTCCATCGCACCGCCAGTATATCATCTATGAAAGCTAGCCTCAATTTAGCTGATTTAGTCACCCGTCGCAAAATAAAACGACTTTGCTTATTCCACAAAATATTTTATAACCCCACATTAGGCAACAACCTAATTTCTCCACCAAACTACGTATCATAAAGTTGTGATCATGTCCACAAAGTTGCCATCCCTATGAGTCACACGCGTTCGTACGCATGTTCATTCATTCCACGAACATCACGCGACTGGAACGGCCTTCCGGCAGCAACTGCGACTATCGTAAGCAATGATGATTTCCGATCAGTTATCAGCAATCAAAACCACTCCAATAACTATGAATGATTACTAATTTTCTCTTGTGTTGGCTTGATTTTTCTCGTAAAAGCAATGTTGGCTTCTTCTTGTAGTTATTGACCCTTTGTGCACAGAACTTGTGAACTTTTTTATGGTGTGTTCTCGCGCAACTCCTCTTGTAGTTATTGACCCTTTGTGCACAGAACTTGTGAACTTTTTTATGGTGTGTTCTCGCGCAAGAAGAAGAAGAGAAGAAGAAGAAGAAGTCCCGCCGTTCCGACGTGTCTTTCCTCGGCTCCGTGTTTCGACGCGATTTATCGCAGTTTCTACGTTCCCAGCTATTTCCCGTAGTGTCAGCGATAACCTCCAGTTCCTGGCGCCGTCGAGGGCTACTACCTGCCCCGGGAATGTCCCCGAAGGCAAGCATCACAACCGCATCGCCTCTAAGCAGCGGCTAGGCCTAACCTCCTGTTCGGGCGGTGGGTGCCGTTCCGCGCAAGGCCTTCTTGGGTCCCGCAAGCAGGCGCTACTTCAAGACCAGCTGCTTAAGCAAATGGAGCCGGCGTCTCAAGTGGTGTCCAACGTCGCCCTTCAAACATCGACGCCTCTGACACCCCAGGGCGACGACAGCTGCCCCATGGATGCTAGCAGCGACCCTCCTGTGCCGCAAGAGCCCAGTAATGTCACTGGCAAGTCTGCTGAACCCCCCGACAAACGCCTTTGCACCGAGTCTTCAACCTTAGTGCCGCGTCAGTCTGAGGACGCTAATGTCCCGATGGACCTTCCAGCAGGCAACCGTATTCACTCTGACGGTAAGGTGCCCTGCCGTCTGAATCCCACTGGCCTCCCATCAAGCAGTAAAGATGCTCAACCAGCTTCCTTCAAGGTAGCCATCAAACCGAAGCAGAATTTCAACATCCGCCAAATCACGACGAAAGCTCTCCTACAGACTCTATCAGCATGTCTGCATCCTCAAAGTCATAATGGCTACACTTTCCACCGAGATACCAACTCAATTTCTGTGTGGGTAGCGTCATTAGAGGCAGTTCACAAGCTTTACAGCCTCACTTATATACCCATCTCCCCCGGAGTTCACCTGCCGGTACAAGCTTACCTTCTAGGGGGTACTCATGTCCGCCGTTATGTTGTCTCGGGCGTCGATGCCGGTGAGCCCTCCGACGTGCTCCGGGACACCATCCGATGCGAGACGCACCAAGTGCTCCTAGCCCGGTATCTTGGCAGTCATCGTACATGCCTCGTGACTGTTCTTGGTCCTCCGGAACCACCGGTGCGATTCATATACAATGGATGCATCCTTCGCCCTCGGCCTTACAAGACGAGGCCAGTATTTTGTTACCAATGCTTACAACAGGGTCACATGCGCATCTCTTGCCCAAATCCACCTCCTGCTGAAACCTCGGCGACTCCGAACGCGACTGCTGGAAATGAAAATGCCCCTAAATTTCGTTGTGGGCTGTGCAAGTCTGATGATCACGATATCACAGACAGGAAGTGCCCGACGAAGCTTAACGCCAAGCCACGTGCGCGTGTGAAGAGCTCCCCGAGATCCCAGGTTGATCAACGGCTCCCGCTTTCAAACCGGTACGAACTCCTAGCTTCGAATGACGACGACGATATTGCAGATCACGTACCAGAACCGGTCTCTGCCACACCACCTATGAATTCAGTTTCATACAGCCAGGTGGTGCGACTGCGTCGACCTCGTCAGCGATCCCGTCTTCAAGAGAACGACCAGAATTCCCCGGCCCTAGAAGAGGTAGATCTTCGCCTCCAGGCACTACAAACAGAGCTTGCGAATTTGACCGCTCGTCGTGCCCAGTTGCTGGCACAGAGACGCTTAAAGCGTGCTGCTGCAAAAGAGAGCTCATGTGAAGTTATACCTCCGCTGTCAACTTCTCCCTTGCCTCCACCTCCTCCGGCATCATTACCAGCAGCAGCCTCGATTTCGTCAGCATCCGACGCTCGCTCCATTCTTAACTACGTGGTGCAGCAGCTGCACATATTAACCACGACTCTTGCAGCATGCCTCCGCTAAATTATGCACCTGCCGTACCTGCAACTACACGCAAGGACACTATCTTACAATGGAACTGTCGGGGCCTGCCCCAAAAAGTTGGTGAACTTAAGGAACGCCTTCGCCTAGGCTCACTTCGTGCATGGGCGCTACTGCTTCAGGAAGCGAATGGCCTACCCCGTATCCCCTTTTTTACCGGCTATGCGTCTCCAACAATCATTGACCACCGTAACGCCCCACCAACGCCACGGGGTAAAGCGGTGGTATATGTCCTCACGCGCCTTCCCCAGCAAGCCATTGACCTTCAAAGCTGGTGCTCCCCGTGGCAAGAAACTGTTGCGGTGAAAGTTCAACTAAGTCCCTGTGCAGTGATCCTCGTATCCTGCTATGTGCGTCCTCACAGTGGTCATGCCCCGCGGGCTCGGTTTGGGTGGATTTCGCATATACGAGCACAACATCCCGGTTGTCCCATCCTCATCGGCGGTGACTTTAATGCTCCGCACCCAGCCTGGGGCTATAACATGGCGAGTGCGCGAGGTTCAGATCTCCTCAAGATCATGGAGAATGCGCGCTTCACTCTACTTAATGACACGACCCAGTCCACTCGCCGCTCCACGTCTACTCGTATGCCTCCACATTCCCCAGACCTAGCTTGGTGGCTTGGTCCCACGGCCGTTACTTGGCGGCGGGAGCCAGACTGCTGGGGTAGCGACCATCATCCCATTTACCTCGATATTCCATCTTCGCCCTCTCGTCGCCTACGTCGTAAATGCCATATTATCAAGTGGGACGAGTTTCGGACGTCGATTAGGCAGATATCAGCATTCAAAGAGGACCCTTTATCATCCATACAAAAGGCTCTTGAAGATTCTACAACTGTAAACTGGGTTGACGAGAGCCGCCCTAACCCTGATTTGCGCCTCCTTCAGCTGTGGGCGCAGCGCCGCCAGGCAGAAGTGTCTGCTTGTCGCAATCCCAACTCTCCGACTTGCCAAATCCGCCTTAAACAGCTCACAGCCGCGGCTCGTCGCCATGAACGCCGGCTGTCCCGCCAGCGCTGGCTTGACATGTGCGCTTCGCTAGGGCCTCAGTCTGGACTACGCTCCATATGGCGCATATTTCATTCTTTGGAGCGATCACCACGATCCCCAGATCCTGCTGCGTCAGCGTTCCTCACGTCCAACCAGACTTCTTTGCAATTTGCAGATACGCTGGCCCATACTTTATACCCCGATTTTGACTTGGACCCAGTCATCATGCCCCCTCCGTTCACTCTTCCTTCCGGTGCTGGTACGCCGCCATCGGAAGCAGCAACCGAGGGCATACTCTCACCATTTACAATTGCGGAACTAACCGCGGCCATTGACACGGCAGCACTCCGCAAAGCTCCTGGCCCCGACGGAGTAACATTTGAATCTTTCAAGAACCTGGACCATTCTTCTCTGGAGGGACTCCTAGAGGCGTACAACCGGGTTTGGCTCACGTGTACAATCCCCCCGGCCTGGCTTCAAGCGGATGTTATCACTATCCCGAAACCCGGTAAACCGAGTACAGACATCCGCAACCTCCGACCAATAGCGCTTACGGCAACCATTTGGAAGCTGTTGGAACGGATGATTGCCACACGCCTTCAGTGGTGGCTCGACGAGCACCATCTATACCACCCATGCCAAATTGGATTTCGCCCCCACCTTGGTGCAGAGGATGGTCTGGGCCACCTCTCCGAGATGATCCTTATTGGCGGCCGATCCCACCGTGTTCGTTCTGTGCTGGGCATGGACGTTCACAAAGCGTACGACCACCTTGGCCACGCTGCCGTCATTGCGGTACTTCATCTCCTTCACCTGCCATCCCGCCTATGTGATTTCATTTCCTACTACCTACGAAACCGCACCTTCTCCATACGTCTCAACGGATCTCCCATAGGTTCCTTCCAGCCCCGCCGTGGTGTGCCTCAGGGATCTGTCTTGGCCCCCTTGCTTTTTAACATGGCCATGATACCTCTTGCCTGGCGACTTGGTGCTGTTCCACACATCTATAGTATCATCTATGCAGACGACATCACGGTATGGTCTGTTCACCAGGACCTTCACGTCCAAAGTGTCCGCCTGCAACAAGCTCTAGATGAAACCAATTCTTGGTGCAAGTATCTTGGCCTCACGCTTTCGCCTAACAAAACAGCCCTTCTCACCGTGGCCAACGCATGGGGCCGTCGGCGGTTGGCAACCTCCCCGATCCGTCTTTCGGTTCAAGGCACGCCTATACCGACAGCATCTACCCTGCGGGTGTTGGGCTTGGATATTACGGCCACCGGTTCTGCAAAACCTTGGATTCGTTCTGCAAAGCATCAAGCTTCACAATCGCTGCATCTATTTCGTCGCATGTCTCAAAAAGCCGGTGGTGCGGCCTCCAAGATGGCCCGCATGCTTGTCCGAGCCATTCTTCAGCCTCGCATAGTTTATCAAGCGCAATTCCACTTTCTTACAAAGTCAGACTGGGCACTACTCGAATCAATAAACAACTCGGCTATGCGAGCTATAACTGGTCTTCCAGCCCTCACCCCCGTCCCTATTCTGCAACAGGAAGCGCAGCTCAACACGTTTGATGAGCTAGTGCATCAGCGTCGACAAGCCCGCCTCCAAAAACAAGCCCTTGACCCTGATTCCGCCGCTCTTGCAGCGTACATGACCGGTTCACCAGCCCCACCACTATCAAACACCAATATACGGCCCCCATGGAAATTCCACCAATTAACGGATACACGACCTGTTGCCCGTATTCATCCCCGGACAGTTGGTGCTCCGATTCCGCCTTCTATGGAGATTGGTAGCCCCTCGTCTACGCTGATGTTTGTCGACGCCAGTGCTTCCGATACCTTACTTCATACGGCTCTACTCTGCCCGACTGTGGCTCCCGATCCAGTGACCTGCACTTACATAACAACTGAGAAGTGGCCGTCAACGCAGGCAGAACTCCTTGCAGTGCGGGATGCTCTGCTACACACATCGTTGCTAATCAGCCACGCTTCACCACAGTGTACAATTTACACTGATTCGTCGGCAGCTGTTCGAGAGCTTCGTAAAACTCTCACGTCCAACGAACTTCTTCCAGAAATCCAGGACATAATGGACACTTATCCGTGTCGTGTGCGCGTGTCATGGCGCCAACGGAATAGCCACCCCGCAATGCAGGCTGCAGATGCCGGAACACACCCCGTGCGTGTGCACTATCCAGCTCCTCTTGCACCTTCGTCAAACGGTGTTCGCCTTGCCAGTGCAAAAGAACGTCTACGGCGCACCGCGCGCGCTCTCATACCCCCGTGCGGTACAGATCTCCCTGGCGGGTTGTCTCGCCAAGATGAGGTCCTGCTCAGACGTCTTCGCCTGGGAGTCGCCCTCACGCCAGCTGTGACGAGGTCCTGGCCTCCTCAATACCATGCCCCGTTCAACTCCACCTGCCCCTTTTGCCCCGCTCCAGTTGACCAGGCTACAGCAGAGCACCTGGTGTGGAGTTGCCCTGCTCTGCGAAGCCTACGCGCTGTGCACATCGCCACCTGCGGCCCGCGCCCCGGACGTCCGCCAGACTTCATGGCGTGGATACAAGGACCACATCATGGCCCCCTGCTCCGATTCCTTCGGGAATCCGGCGTGTATCTATACATTTAATTTCCCCTTATGCTGATTAGCAAACTTCCGCAAAAAAAAACTCCTCCTTTTTGTATGTTTTCTTGTCATGCACTGTAAGCTGTACTTGTTCGGGAATCTTAAAACCCACTCCCCTCTATAATGCTTCGGCCCTGAGGGTACCTGTAAATAAATAAATAAATAAATAAACTTGTATGTGCTAATTTAGCGTCTCAGAGTACACGACACCAAAAGAGTTTACGCACCACACTAATCCTGTAGTTACCAATAAGTAATTTATTGTCACAACTTACAACATTATTTTTCGCCCTGTGTATCCCAGCTTTTACTTTATTAAAATTGGTTGCTACACAGTGATAACCAAGGTACCGTGTCTCCTATTGCGAGCATTGTAATATTGTCACGAAGCCACGAACGATGCAGGGTTCTTCCTGTGTAACCAGGTTTACTGGAGCGAACGTGTGCTCCGCAAAGAACTCACAAAGAAAACACAAGCACCGAAGAAGCAGTCATCAAAGTTAGTTGCACAGAGAGCGTCGGCGAAAACGAATTCCGCGGCGTTTGCCCTGCGAGCATTTACCTCTCCGAGTTAACCTTTATGGAGTCATCGAATCACAGCGGGAACATTGTCGATCAGGGACGAACCTTCCAGTATCGTGGCGGCAGGGCGAAACACTCACCCTGTCAAATAAGATTGCCTGTGCGGCATACAAAAGACACGGGAAGAAACATGCGCTTCGTTTCAAACACAGATAAGAGAGCCGGGCGCGGTCAGAAGCTGGCAACAAAACACAGAAGTAAACAAAACAGAATGCATGGTTCGAGGCGATATTGATTGATTGATTCATTGATTGATTGATCGATTGATCGATCGATCGATCGATTGATTGTTTGATTGAGTGATTGATTGTAGGGTTTAACGTGCCGACGCAACGCAGGCGATGAGGCGCGCCGTAGTGGACGGCTCCGGAATAATTTTGACCCCCTGGGGAACTTTAACGTACGCCGAAATCTCGTACACACGGGCGTTTTTGCTTTTCGCCTCCATCAGAAAAGCGGCCGCCGCGGCCGGGAATCGAACCCGCGACCTCGTGCTCAGCAGCGCAACGCCTTAGCCACTGAGCCACCGCGGTGGGTGAGGCAATACCATCAGCGTAAGCTATGAGATTAACCGGAAAATTGGGTACGAAAAATGTCATTTATACAACCAATACAATCAAAGCCCAAAAATGCCGCCCTATGGCACAACAAAGGAGAATTACTCACTTGAAGAGGACAGTCGCAAGCCTAGTGGGGGTGTAAACGATTGATGGCTGAGGTTTCAATCCATAGTAACAAGAACCTCCCGGACCTTCTCATAGGAAATGAGCCTCGCCTTCTTCACTCACTCACGCATGCTGAATCGAACCACGTCAGCCCTCGTCACATTCCAAGGCCCGCACGTCCCCCTTTTTGTAAAATTCGGCTGCCTCATCTACCGCTGCCGCCCGTTTCGACGAACCATCCAGTTCTGCCGACTGTGCGGAGCAGTCGGCCACCGGCAGGACGTCTGCCCACACCCCGGCCAACACGCCTGTAGCAGCTACGGAGCTCCTAATCCCACCGACGACCATCGATGCTTACCACATTGTGACCTTCCCCATATCACCGCTTCCAAGGACTGCACCCCATGATGATTATGATGATGATGGTGGTGGTGGTGGTGGTGGTTGTTAGAGGCCCTCCATTTGTATCGGGACGTCGGTTGTTACCAACCGACTTGCCTGTGTTATTCTACTTATTTGCCCTGCCCTTAACTAACCTAATGGGTTACCCCCCTCCTCCCGGTTTTAAACTCCCATCACTTCCCCCCTTCCTGCCCTTGAACACCTGTTTACCCTCCCCCCCCCAATCCCCCTGCTTCTGTTCTAAATTCTAATTCGGTATATTACTCTTCCAACGTCCCACTCTCTTCCGTACTTTTCTTCCACCACCACTCCAGCCGCCCCTTCAGCCCCAACGCCTGATTCTAACGCCTCCCGTGGTCAAGAGAGGACATCCAGTGCAGCCCCTAGACTCAACCACCAATAGCAAGCTTCTGGGCACCACAACAAATCATGCCCGAGCTACCAAAACGGTGAGTTGGTTACATGCCGCTCGTAATGCTCCCACTGCTCAACCTTTTCCTCTCCTTCCCTCCACGCAGTCAACCCCTCATACCCACACTACCATTCACGCACACACCACACCTGGTACTTCATCTTCGTCCGCCATCGAGGGCCCCGTCACAGAACTACGCAAACAAAACGCGATGCTCCTACGACGCATAGAAGCCCTCGAACAAGAATCACCCACTCGCAGTAACGATCGCATTTGCCAGCACGATCATGTTCAAGCTGGGCAATGTACGCTCTCATCTCCCCCTTCGGCTCCACCCCACCCACTAACCCTGCTGAAGAGGTTTCGGTGCTCTTAGATTCAATTCAATTCAATTCATTTATTCAGCATTCTTAACAAAGAACAACACGAAGGCTAGGGCAAGAACAAAAAGCCGCCATGCAGCAGCTTGACTAAGGTCCTTGCCCCGAAAAATACAATCACAAAATACAACAAGTAGCTCTTGTTTGAGTACACCAAACACTAGCCACTAGTATACCCAATCAATCGTCCAGCTCGGAGAAACCATCATGGCCCGAACGACAGCCCTAGAACAATCCCAGTCACCTATCGCCCAAATGCTTCAATCACTTCATCACCGCCTCGACTGCCTAGAACTTGAGCAACCCCACAACACCAAAAAGCCTAAAATCTATCAGAGCAGCGACGAACCATTTGCCGCCGTAACCCATCTTCTCGATAACTAACCCGTCCACGGTTACAATCTTCCAACGTAATTGTCGCTCTTTCCTCAGTAAACGCTTTGAACTCGGCCATTATACTCTGCAACACAAACCTGACTTTTTGGTCCTGTAAGAATCGGACACCTCAGAGGCTAAAAAGCATACACTCAAGATACGACTCACTGCACCGCCACCCTCGTATCCAAGACTCTCGCCGCCCAACTGCACGATATTGCCTCACCCATCGCTTATACCTTCCTGGAAATTCTGCCCTCCCACCCAAAGAACACAAGCCTGTTCATTCTCAACATCTACACATCTACAGCCCTCCAACAATCTCCCTCACCGCCATCAATCACCTCATTTGCAACGTAACTCACATCTCTCGCATCGCTCCTCTCACCTTACTCAACACCACTCAGTAGCACGAGCACGTTCTCACTCTCTGCAACGACCTTATCACCCCTACACGGCTGGGAAACAGTGTATCACGAGATACGAGCCCCGACCTTACCTTTGCGCATAATATTTCATACCTGGAATGGCAATAACTTGAAGACACATTGGGCAGCGATCATCACATTATCCGTATCACTATTCCTTGCCTCACACTCAAACGTCGCATCGCTCAAGCCACACTCACCCACTGGAAATCCTTTCGCAAAGAACCTGAACCCCTCCTAGACACTATCACCAACTTGGATGTCCGGACTTCCCCAATTAATCACTGCTGTCAAGAAGCATGCCAAGACAATCCCTCTTACGGTGGACAATTCCCCAGTTGACTCCTATCTTCTCCATCTACGGGAGGCTCTCCGGGGCCTTGTTCGTAGATGGCGGAGGCAAAAATACAATCGATCCCTGAAACGTCGAATTGCTGCCCTGACTCAACAAGCCGCTATCTACGCTCACGCCCTTCACAAACAAAACTGGGCTACCTTCTACGACCAACTCCAAGGAACTCTCAGCACTAAGCGCACGTGGCATCCCCGCTTTCTTCTTGGCTCGAAACCTACCAAAGCTGCCACCCACAATCACACCCGCCGTCTTCTTCACAAATATCCTCATTACAACCATCAGCTACTAAAAGAGCTCAAGACTACCCTTTTTGGCCCCGACAGCAACACCTTCCCTTTCTGCCACGCTGATTACACCAGCGCTCCAAATCCTGCCCTTGACACTCCATTCACGCTGCAAGAACTTGACCAAACTCTCTCTTGTCTCACTAGAAACACCACTCCCAGCCACGACCGCATAACCAACAAAACTACCCGAAACTTGGGCAATGCCTTTAACAGCTTTACTAGATTTCTTCAACCTCCAGTGGACAAACGGCACCCTCCCTTCCCGATGGCAGCACGCAGATATATCACTCATTCCTAAGCCCAACAAGTCAATCCAGCTCTCCAACCTTCACCCCATCTCCCTCATCTCCTGTATCGGCAAACTCCTCGAACGCATGGTTCACACCCGCCTCACTACTCACCTTCAAGACAACTACCTATTCCCCCACACCATGTTTGGCTTCCGCTCACACCTCTCAACTCAACTTGTTCTCCTAAAGATCACAGCAAGCCATCGATCAACTCAGCAAAATTCATCCCATGCCATCTTAGCCCTCGACATTAAGGGCGCGTTTGACGACGGCGCGTTTGACCTTATAATTGACCTTATCCATGATCCTCCAGTTCAAGCTAGATTATTTGCCTACGACTGCATTATTTACACTAAGGTTGAATCTGTTGCCAGTCAGGTTGAACTAAATGATCACTTGTATAAAATAAATGATTTTGTGGAAAATTGCATTACCCCTGAATTCATTAAAATTAGTTTGTATGACTATTACTCACAAGTTAAATCATTAAATTTTGAGTACAAACATCAAAATATCCCTTTGGTAAATTCAGCGAGTACAGGTACTTCCTGCAAACTGCGCGTGATTGGAACCAATTGCCTGAGAGCGCTGTAAGTATAGCGAAACGTGAAGCTTTTATTTCCTACGTGCTGACTGTTAAGTTACCTTATTGCTGTGTGCATCCTTTCGTGTAAATAGACTTTCCGGAGGTTGTAAAAATGTGTTTACTTGGGCTTGTTTTTTGTGTAAAGCCATGGTGGTTGAATTGTAAGCACTTCGGTTGTCGAAATTGTTCTCCACTCCTATCTTAGTATTGTACAGGACTGATAGTATGTGCAAATAAATAAATAAATAAATAAATAAATATATAAAATAAATAAATTCTAACAGCTAGGGCTTTATTTTGGCGCAACATTTGAATAATAGTGTGTGGTCAGTTAGGCCTAATGATATCTATAAATGATATATATCCCAAGACGTTTTTCGTAAAAAACATAAAGTATAATTTATTTTTGTTAAGAAATGTCATTTTAATAGAAATTTGTTTTTTATCATCATCATCACGTCTTTATTTTTCTTTTGTTACAGAGCATGAGCCAATCCCAAAAAGCTGCTGTTTCAAGCAGCTTGACGAGGTGGCTGGCCCAGTGCTGGCAGCAATGATCGGCGCAGATTTTAATAGGAAAGTAAAGTGATACATACTCGCACACAGTATACATTTTCATTCGTGTAACCTAATACAGCATACACATAAAAAACGCAACGAGGAACACAATTGAACTCGCGCACACGAAAATAAAATGATAACCGCTATCTGACTATTCGTGATAGCGAAAGAAAAGAAAAGAAAAGAAAACAGAAGAAAAGGATCCCCTCTCTGCAACTTCAACATTCAACATTCGAGACCCAAACTGACAATTGGAAAAGAGAGCGCTTACTTCGAAAGTTTGTGACCCTGACATGAATAATTTTTCTAGTGTTTGAGACAATACTGGAAGAATCGATACATATTTGTCATTCGAAAATTAGGAAACGGAACCACTTTAGTGTATGCCTACAACCTTTGGGATTTGCATTTGTTTTTGATAGACGCCACTATTTAAACAAAGGTTATAGATGCATACTAATGTCGGGCCAATAAAGGTACAAATTTAAATGGTCAAATTTGAAAACTGTCTTTATTCTTGGCTTTACTTAAGCGATGGTATCAGAGCGCTGCTATTATTAGTGATTGGGGAGTTGGAAACCTAAAGTTTCCTGAACGCTTGGTGCCCCACAAGCATATAACCGGCAGGGCCATCTGGTCCGACACAGCGATTTTGCAACATTAATAAAAAACCTGTTCATCTGGTTGGAAGGTTTCTTTCGCCCAGTACTTTCGCTTCTCTTTCAATGCAAGTAATAGAAAGGTGTTGGTAAATAATAGGGAGGCACGGGTTAGTGGAAGCGCGAAGGCACTGTCAGTGGAAGCGCGAAAAAATGTGAAATATTTCAATTTCGCCTTCTTAAATACTCACTTTTAACTGACTACTGAATTTTGTACATGTACCTCCACACACTTTTAAAGCAAAGCTTTTTATGCCTCACTGATGGCGTTGACGATCAAGTAAAACCCCCTGCAGGAAAGCCAACTTTACACAAAGAGGTTCACAAAGGGTACCCTAATCATACACACCATAACATAACAATGCGATGTCCTTGCACACCTAACGGACCTCTCGTAAAACGCAAAATGTAGTTTGGCAGTGCACAGGGTTAGCGATGCTGCTGCTCCTGATGATGATGATGAAATACATTTTATAAGGAGGGTTGGACTTTGGCTTCGCACTTTAATGGTGTGGGCTTGGACGTTGGCTTTGTACTTTGGCAGAGATGAAGTGGAATTTGGCTTTGTACTTTGACAGTTTGCATTTTGGACTTGAGGAGATGTGGAACTTGGGCTTTGACTCAGGTTGCGTAAGCGACAGCTTCGCGCTTTAACCATCTTTATCTTAAAGGGGCACTGACACAAAAATTTTGCATCTTGTGTTTTTTGTTGCGATAAGTAGCTAGTGACCTACTTATAACCTGTAGAAAACTCATTTGCTTCAGCGTGCGACGGTTGTTTAATTAGAGGCATTTTCAATGCGGCCAGTCGCAGTTTCGGTTTCAGCGAGTGCCGCGAAACGGTGGATTTTGTGGATTTTGTGTGAACAAAGCTGACCACGTGACCGTCGGAGGGATATCACAGAGCAGAGCCGCCGTAGCAGTGTCGAATCCGCATCGACGGCAGTTTCTGCGAATGCCCCCACGTACTGATCTCGTGAGGCGCTTAATTAAAAAGCGACCGTGAATGTGACGCAGGCGCTGCGAGTGCAAATGCTACCGCGGCTAAAGAACGACGCGCGACGCTCGAGACGGTGGGTGGCAAGACGCGCGCTGGGAGCAGCCGGCCGGTCTGCCTACACGTCCGCCTACAGATGTGTTCGGCTCAGCACTGCGGCGGATGCTCTCGTAAGCGGTGCAGATGACAATTTTTAATGCAACCCGCCATCGCATCATTAACTCCTTTCTCATGTAAGCCACCATGGTCGGGACTTGGGGACAATTTCGTGCAGCGGTAACAAGCTATCACTCGAGCTACCTGCGCCGGCCTGGGCCACTTCGCGGCCGTGGCCGCCGCCTGCACAGCGACCGTGCGGCTAGCTCAGTGAGCTTTTCGTGCCTCCGGCGCGTTTTCGCATCCAATGGTAACAAACAGTAAAGAAACAGAGTGCCTGGAATCACTGTAGAACTTTGGTCGCGGCCAGCTGCCCGATTAGCTGATGAAATCACGGCGCCTCCGCAGCCAACGATCGGGTCGTTCGTTTTCGAGAGCAGAAGCTCCGCCCTCCGGCCCTCCGATTGGAGCGGCGAGCCGGGCGAGCCGGCGAAAAACGCCGGTAGTGCGGAAGCGGCAAACACAAACTCGTGACGGGTTTGGATGTTGTTTATTTACACGATATCATCGGGATGTCGATTGCGCGTGGTCCTTTGCTGGCTGCTCTGTTGCGTTTCGCACACTTTAAAATTGATTTTAAATATGTTCTAGGCTGTATTCGCCGCTGATATTTTGCAGATGATGTATATGTGTTCCCACCAATCTATCTCTGAAGTTATCTCGCCTTCAAAATTTTGTGTCAGTGCCCCTTTAAGAAAGGGGCTTTGATTTTTTTCCAAAGTCTTAGGATTTGATGAACTGCGCAAGTGACTTCTCTATTAATTTAATTCTCCCGATGAGCCATGATTCGTGCTTTTTTTGTCAAATTTTACATTTCATAGGGTGCCTCAGGGAGGAAGAAGTGCAGTAAATGGCTTTTATTTTGAACCAAAAAAAGCGTTGTAAGCGCAATTTAGTGATAAGACGAATTCCCAGTCAGTGGTACAAATCATGCTCGGAAAGTTGCTTAAAAAAATAAGGTCAGTGCGTCGATACTTAAGTCATGAGGCCTATGAAGGGTATGTGAGCTAGCATTATTAAGGAAAGAGAATGTTGAAACAGGATCGCTAATGCCACAGGCAACGACGGCATCCGCTATGTTGCGTGTAATATCGGCATTCGTGGTGACAACGTAACGCGTAGCCGTTATGAGCGTCCGGACCATAGTTGACGATGACGACGACGATGGGCATGATGATAATTATTTAATCAACGGGTTTTACACGCAGGCACATGGTTTGTAGGCCTGGGCTAAAACGCTCGCTGCACCACAATTGCCGCCAAGGAGCTTCGTGATTGCCGTCTTTCTCGACCCAGGAGGCTGCCCAAGATGCTAACTGTTGACCATCATAACTGACGGCTTCGGCTTCGTCGACATGTCTACAGTCAGTATAGGCTCCGGACGGCCGGGTTTGCCGGGCCAGCGCAGCGCCAGCCGCGGCAAACCCGCACAACTCTGGGTCGGTCCAGCCGCGCCGACCGCCTTCAGCGCCTGTGATCGCAGCTTCGCAAAAACGTGTGGCATGACGTTACTTGCGTGTATACCTACTGAATACTGCATCGATGTCATGCAGACATGTATAGAAAGGGGAAGTGTCCAAATGAAACAGCGCGCTGATAGAATTCCACCGCCTTGCTGCCGAGCCGTAGGTTGACACGACTGGGAAGGTAGTGTTCAATGCTTTGCATTTTCATCTAATATTTTGATGGAGACGAAAAGCAAAAACGCTCGTGTGTACGAGATTTCGGCGTTCGTTAAAGATGCCCACGGTGGTCAGAATTAATCCGGAGCCCTCCACTACGGCGCGCCTCATCGTCTGTGAAGCGTCGGCGCGTTAAACCCCGCAATCATCATCATCATCGTTCTAAATACAGCGTTCTAAATGCTTTCTCAAGACTGATAAAAAGCCATTAGAAAATCGAATGAAATATTATGAATGTGACCGAAAGAGTTTGCTTCGCCAATGACATCGCTATAGTTTGCTGTGTACCTCCAATCGCCTTGGGAGCGACTTCAATTACCCAGTGAAGATATTTATTTATTCAGATTTTCCCATAGCTGCCGTGACTGAACGCTGTACGTGTGAGTAGCAGCACACGTGATTTCATAGTAGTTAGGATGTTGCATCGTTCGAAATGCTTGCTCAAGGCTGATAAAAAGCCAGTAGAAAATCGAATGAAATATTACAGTGTACAGGCAGCCCCCCCAAAGAACTGGACGCTTGGAACCAGATTTATTCTAGCAGTGAAGCAATAATGTTGATGAATGATTAAATTCTGGGTCATTTGTTTTCGGGGAAAAAAAAAGTAAAGTAGCGTAAGAAAGAACCGCATATTTCGTTAGCACCAAGGCGACAACAGGCAACTTCACTCTGCCGACGACGTCGTTTCACCGCGGAGGAGAAATTGACAGTGGGAATATATTTGCCATTGTGCTGCGTCGGAGAGCGCGTCGGCGTTATCTCAGACCTTGACTCAAGGGGGAATTCAGGTTGACGTTTTTGTCCGCCCGCGCAACCCGCGACCGTGTCAAAGGGCGGACATTTTTCTGGCAGCAGGCGATCGCTTCTCGCGCGCCTAGGTACGTGGGCGGAAGCCGGCTGCCTGCACGGGCTCGTGCCTCATGTCTCACGGCTGCACTCGGCAGCGCGTTTGTCGCCTGCGGGTAAAAAACGCTGCCTCGCGCCGCAGTCTACGCGCTTCGAAAGCCAGTAAACAAATGCCTCGGAGGCCGGAACGACCATCGATCAACGCCACCACGTTGTCCCGTGCCCATATAGTTACATTCAATTTTCGCCGAATCGGAAGAGTCCTGCTGTCAGGAGCCTGCGCGCGTGTGAGGCCCCGAAGCGGTATTCCCGGGAGGGCAGGAGTTTCGACACATGCTCGCGCACCAACGACGTTCGTGCCTGTCTACAATGGCTCGGAATGCAACCTCACGGCGACGGCCGCGTTATGAGTTTGCGACGCCCTGGCAAAAACGTTTCCACATTTGAATGATGCGACGACTGGGCGTTGAATTGAGGGGAAAAGAAAGTGTTATGAAATATTGCGTTGCTGCACAGCCAGTGACGACGGGTACGAAAGAGTAACATTTCAACGCACGGTGGCGCAAAATGTGTACTTTTCTCGGTAAACACGCCAGACCGGCAACTGTCGCTAACATGCAGACCAAAGTCTGGTTTGTCTGCTTTCGAATTCGTGCTGAAATCAAACCTTTGGCGAACATTGAAATCGGTTCCAATTATATTCAAAGCAGGGTGTCGAACCGCAAAAAATACCGATTCAGTTACGGTTCGGGTTCGGGTAAATTCATTTCGTTCCGGTTCCATTCTGGATAGACAGAATCATGAGGCCGAACCGGTTCTAAAGCCTGAACCGGTTAGCGAACCGGTTCGATGCGTTGAGAAATCAGCGAAGTGAAAAAAAAAACATGTTTTCTAGTTTAAAGCGACCATAAACACAAAATAAAAGCAAAAATTCAAAATACTGCTTTTTTACAATAACAGTGGTGTGTTTTCAAATACAAGCTTTAAACGATTCGGTCAGATATAAGGCAAAACAAATGAAGTAATGGCGATTTACCAGCACTTTTCTCGACCAACCTGTATGTCGCCCTAGGGACTATAGTTTGGAGTATTTTCCAGAGAGACTGGACAAGTGTGTCTGCTCGACATCTTTAATTTGGACGAAAAATTTATACGTAGCTCCTTGATACAACGTACAAGATATCTGACGTTAGTTGAAGGGAAAAAACTTGCCCTTTCTAAGAAAATCTCCAAAACATGCACGTTGAACGGACTACCCAAAATTCGAACCTTTTCCTCTGTCAAGCACAAACTATTGCCGCTATAGCAGGCCTTTTTATATTGAGACGATGGCTGAAGGCAGCGAAAAAGAGCAGAAACTATTCCTGTATGAACTCTAGGCGGAATAATTTAAACCTTAGTGTTAGGACTTTTTCTTTTTGTTTTACTTCGCGAACACACTTGTGAAAAATGTTGCGCGTTTGACGCCTCGAATCTATGCCTGTGCTGCGAGGCGCACCGTATGTTGCAGGGAGGCAGAAAAATTTTGGGAACCTTGCGATCTTTAACCAGTGACAAAATTTCAACAGACAGACGTTTTTAGTTTTCGTCTACATCACAAAATCAGCGGCCGGGGGCGACAATCGAACATAGATCCTCGCCAGTGGTTCAGTCACTGAATTACTCATGCGAGTAGCACTTGTCAAGTATTTTTTTCATTTGTGGGACCTCTCCAAACAAGTTGTCAAAAACAACAAGGAGGAATGTTTACGGTGTGGGCCTTTACCTTTGCGCAGTGCAACAATCTTGCAACCTGATTACTCCTATACAATCGCAGCGAAGGAGGGCATAGTCGATGTTTCATATCGTTTGCAGTATAGCGAAAGTGTGTTCAGCCTTGCCCACTTCCCACGCGACTAGCAGCAGCATACCATTAAAACACCGCCGGACATACCTATCCCCATGTTGCGACCGCGTATAGGGCACTGATACTGTTGTGGCTGCTATGAAGGGGAAAAGTGCGTGAGAGGTTACGAAGTTAATCGGGCGTGAAATAGAAAAGCGCCTAATTAAATTGATCGCGTATTATCAACAACGGGTGGTCGAACCGTTTCGCCATGAACCGGTAACTGTTATTTAATTTCTCGGTTCAGTTCCGGTTCGGGTTCAGCAAGCTCAAAAAATAAGGGTTCGTGTTCGGGTTCAATTGCGGTGAAAATACCGGTTAGGTCCCGGTTTTCGGTTCGGTTCAGTTACGGTTTGACACTGTAATTCAAAGAGGAGTCCGAATCCCACGTGCACCCATTCGTTTCTCCCCAAGACGAGCAATCTCATTTACCTTCCCTTGTTCCGAAAGAATAGGACCGGCCGCCTAATAGTCGACTGAAGTGTGACGGGATAAATGTCTCATATTTCACCGTTTCGTTCAATCTACCAATAGCAAGGGCCACTGGCGCTCGAATTTCGAGGCCACAGATGCGTTCGCAACAAAATTTGATTCACGGAGCACTCATTCGTTCTTTTGGCCATTCTATTTCCCGTGGCAGACACGCAGCGAAAGCCCACTTGTTCGTTGTGTAAGAGCAATTCCCCTCATTGTTGATGGAAAACTCGTTCAGTTAAAGCTGCTCGACAAGGACATTACATTCGCTTTACCTGAATGCTTTGTTCACCTTTTCGAAGTATTCTTGCACTTCGCGCTGCAAGATGAGACTTTTTTTAATAAAAAAAAACGATGCACCTTGATTTCATGATTAGATCCCCGATGACTCGAAAACAAAATGCTCGGGGAACAAATGGCTCTTCCTTCCAGTTGCATTCAAAGGGGCTGCCTGCAGCCCTTTAGGTCGGGTTTCTTCTGCGAGACTGCCGTGTCTCATTTGCTTACGTAAATTAATGGAACGTCACTAACCCTGCTCCAGGGGACATGGTCGAAGTCACGAGAAAAGGACGCAAAATTAATTGCACCGCCACCGTGGGCCGAAACGAGCTGCTGGAAAGCGAGGGCATCGCTTTGTTCCGGTTGTTGTGGGCTGAGCGTTATACAACGCAGCGCGCACACGTGCATGGCTTCAGGTTATATTTATTCAGGTTATACTCATCCGAAGACAGCCCTTCAATCTAACGAAAGATAATTGCTACAGGGAGCGAATTACAAAAGGTAAAACTAAGAGCTCCGAGACGAAAAAAACACAATGATTTGAAGAAAATCACTGGCAATATCCTTAAGGTGGTCCTTCAGATGAACCTATTGACTTATGGCTGTGCAATTATGATGACTCACTGAGGACCATATTTCACGCGGTGCCCTTTAAAGTTGTCGCGCAAACCGAGAACGATAAAATCTCGGACGTGGGCGTGTGTGCGTCCCGTGTATACATGCATGTGTGTACTCTCGGAGCAACCGATGCTCCACATGCAGCGAGGTACGCCTGGATGCCGATCCCCCCTGAAATTAGGCGTCACGTGGGTGCAGGCACAGGTCTGCAGCAGCAACAAATATTTTTTGGCGTTTCTGTCTACAATTGCAACGAAACCTACACGCCATGGTACACGTAACTTAAAATAAAGCTATAAAACGGCAATAGAAAACCCGCCATTTCCAAATAACCATTATATGTGCATAGGACATTGCTTCAATGTGTAATACATACCACGTAAGAAAAAAGAGAATCGTGGCCGAGTGGTGATTGTCGCCGTGGAAGCAGCCCTGGTACGGGTTCAGTCCGCGAAGATTCCAAACCGGCAAAAAGTATATTTTTCTGATGTGTGCTCGGCTGCTGACTGCACGCCAAGGTATACCGGTGGTGGGCACGCGGCGACAGACATGGACTGCCCGCCCGGTGCCAAGAAAAAGTGCCCCCTCATAATAAACTGCCAAACAGTAGAACAAGGAAACAATGTTATAGAATACTGGAGCAAGTTATATAACATCTCGATTTCACTACTAGGATACCTTGGAGCCTAGGGCAAACCGCTTAGTAAACTGGTTTTAATAATTGCTACGTGCATCTTAAAACACCATAGAAACGGTAATAGGCTGTATAACCAAGTGAGAAATAGTTAAAGCTTTTCAATTTAATTGGTTATACATGGCAAGAAATCGCCCGAGGAAGACAAACAAAACAAGACGGACACGGACAACCTCTCGCCTGACACGATCCGCACACTCGCACATGCGTCTAACCTAATAAGAAAAACGCCCGTTGTTAAAGGCGATAGTCTGTCTTGGGCTACCTAAACGCGAAAATCTAGTTCTGTCTGTCTGTCTGCCTTTCGCTACAACCGCCACCCCCCTCCACCCCCCCCCCCCCCAAAAAAAAAGAAACAGATGAAAGAATGACCGAACAAAACAGGTGCCATAGTTCATACATGTCCACATATTTCAGCGCGAAAGAAATATTCGGCATATTTGAGGTAAAATATATGTTCACAGCCGAGAGTACCAGCGTTATTTTATTTACGAACAAGCCTTGGATTGGTTTTTATTATAGCGAACGAAGAAACGAGTTAAAAGGGGGAGAAAATAATCCCGATAACAGCACACTAAAACAAAAAAAAGGGCCCATCTCCCCACGAGGGGGACTCGAGTAAATGCGCCGCATAGGGGGTGGGTGTATTGCGTTAACGTTTAGTGTTTGGGGAGTTGGTGGTAGTGAATGCGTTGTATCGGCAGCTTCTTGACGTAGTTTGAATGAGTCAAGGATATAAGGCGCGTTCGTAGCCTTCCATTCTGTGTCGGCTTTTTGGCGCAGTGGGTAGAGGACCATGTACCTTGCGTTCCGCCCGCAGGGTCGTGGGATCGAAACCAGGCGCCGGTAAGTATTATTTTTTATATAGTGTAGGGGGAGGGGTGCGGACCTGTTGTTGAGAGCGAGGAGGGTAGCGTGATGCGGGAGAGGAGGAGAGGGCGCACCTGGAACGGCTGTTGCGGACGCCGAGGCACGCCAACGCCGGGTGACATCGTGAGTTAAAGAAATGCTCTGCATTTAAAACGTGTCGACTCGAGCTGTTTCAAGCAAAACACAGACAAAATGTCCCGACAGATGCGAACGTGTGGACATTGAATTGAGCAAACCTCCATTGCAGTCATCATCGAAGGAGCGAGAGGGAGGGTGATGGCGTAACGAGTCGGAGGGATAGAGAGGAGAATGTGCTACGCGGCAGAGGTGGCACAAGGCTAACGCTTCTCAACGACATTTGCAGCGAAGCAAGAAGAAATGCGGCCATTTTCTTTTAGTACTTATTGTCAAGAAAGCTTATGTTTGACCATGGCGATATTCCAATCTTCACACCACTAGGAAATAGACTATAGCTAATTATTTAGATAGTAGAACTCCGTGATCGTCGGGTTGGTGCCTCTCGAGACAACACTAATCGTTACAAGCCTGATGCTTGCAACATGTCATGGAGAGCAAATGGTTACTGAAACAGGGGCCAAAAACTGACTTTTCAACCCAACCTTAAACCGAGCGTGTTTTACGACGAATAAAATGAACATTCCTTGTTTTTTTTTCTTTCCTTGCAGGAATGCACGGTTGAACTTCAAACACACATTTCAACCTAAAGTATGCGAACAGAAAGCAAATAATGTGCTGTTGTGTCACTTAGTGTTAGCTCACATTTACAATTGCTCCCTTGACGATGTCGCAGGCCGCTGCACCGTTTAAGCAGAAAATCGACTGCGGCGCCGAAGCCCACACTGCCACAGCTGCACAGCATGTCTTGAAACATGTAGCCAACACTGACAGCAATTTCCGGTCTGTCTGTGGGTATGCTAACCTCTCTACTTGCTTCTCAATCCAGCTGTGTCGAATCTGCCGAACAGGTATTAGAACCAGATGGAAATGAATGTTCCTTCGAGTCAGCGGTCGCGAGAAAGGGGGGACTTTTCCAAGCAACGCTTCCCTTTCGCTCAGATTGCGCATACCAGCTGCAAGACCGATTCATGGGGACAAGATATAGCTTTCGGAAAGTTTTAGATGCGGGAGCCAAAAGCGCTGGGCAGCACAGATCGAGCGCGTATATCATAAATGGAGGGAAATGAAAAAAAGTGTGTTCCCTCATCGCCAAGCCCGATGGGCCAAGATCCAAGGCTTGTCTGAGCGCGAGTGTTTGCCGCCGAAGCCGGTATGGTAATGATTGCTCAGCTGAAAACAAACAGCAGGCGGATGTTTTCGCCGGTCGCATTGGTTTCTAGCGGCCGTCGATCGCTAAATGGACGCTCGTTGCCAATTCTTCTTCCCTTCCCGCGGTGCGTGTAAAGTTTTTCCTTCTCAGAGGCATACCTGGGGATGGGTCGACAGGCCGAGTTTGTCTGCTGTCGTCTGTTTTTACGCATTCACAATGAGTGGCTGGCGTTCTAGCGGGTGATGCTAATTTTTAAGGTGTCACAGAAGTGACAGAACATATTCATCAGGAAACCGAAGTAGATGCTTATTGTGGCTATTTTGTTAGCGCGAATTTTGAAAGAAAGCGAAGTTTCCTGTACACTAAAGAATGCAAACGATGTTGTCATGTACATACCATTATCACCGGGTCCAGCGGTTGTGAAAGTTGTTGGCTTATATACGTATACATCTTGTTCATGACACTGTTGTGGCAGAAGTGTTTCTTTGGAACGCTGCAGCCACCTGGAGCCACAATTGGCATGAGAAAAGGGATTCAATACAAGTGTGAGAAAGAAACTTGTATATATAGGAGTTCGCCAAGATATGCTTTGCGCAGGAAAAGGATAAGCAGTGCAACTGTCATTTTAAAAAATTAACATTGGTGTCTTAGTTGCTTCTGATACGAGGCGCACCGTAGCGGAGGAATCGGCCTGATGATCTTTAACGCGAGCCGAAATCTTAACTCGTGGGCGTTTGTTTTTCGCCCTCACCAGAAAAACGGCAGTCTCAGCGGGTAACCGAACTCGCCACCTCGTTCTTAGAAGCACAGCGCCGCCGCCATGGAGCCACCGCGGCGGCTGGCAATGCCCGTTGGGTATGCAGACGACATGTGCAACACAATGCCATAAAGCGTAACATAAAACAAAGTGTCGGCTAATGTTAGCTCCCGGAATTGTTCATCCCTAATGGGGGTTAGAAATGTCAAAAGAGCTTTCGTATACCTATGGGCAATGGCCTCATGGCTGTCGCAGGCTCCAAAAATTCCCGTTATCACCTGAGAAGGCTGTACTATCGAAAGCCAGTAGGGAATCCTGTCATGCTATACTGATCTGAGGTGTCTTCGTTGCGCCAACCTCAAAATTTCCATGAACACGACATCAATTGTTTTGTTTCATTACGGAGACTCGCGTTCTCATTCTGTGGCGCTTTCCAAGCGACGAAGCGTCGCTGCGCGAACTTCCAAGAGAGCGACGCGTTGGTAGGGTATTTGAGAAGCACTGCCTGCGACACCGCCTCGGCTCTCTCTCTCTCTCTCTTTCTACTTTATCCTATAATTCCCCCTCTACTTCCCTTCCCCTGCACTGGGTTGTATACAGGTGAGCTCCCGGCCGAGCTCAAAATATCCCCAGTGAATTACCTTTCCTTTTCCCGTCGCAAACCGCTACCACCGCCTCGGCTCCCGCTGCGGCCGTCTCGACGTAGTCACGTCGCATGGCTTCGATGCCACGTGCAGTGCATGTGCGACGCAATCGAGGTCTCACCCCACTTCGTGTGTACCACACTGAGACTCACTCCGCGGAGTGCACGACCACCTTCTCTTCCTGGTGCTGCTCCCTCCGCATTTGCCATTTTTGATCCCAAACTGCATGCATACCTCGCCGGGAGCAGCGTTTATATCCGTATTATCGCTTTCGCTATGGAGAGGAGAGAAGCGACTGAACCACCCCACCCCTACACCGGATACTAACTTGCCCTCACCGTAAGCACTACGTATCTTTTCGTCCCCTCAACCCGTTTCAGGAATAAAACTGATGCTGAAAATGAGCCGTTTCGTGACCTTCTCGGTCCCGAAAGTCCATCTTCCTAGAGGTAGCCTCTCAACAAGGCACACTTCAACGACAGCTTAGCTGAATTTGTAGATTTGATGTATCGTGCGCAAGCAATAAAGCAATACCAGGAATATAATTTATTTTTATTTGGAAGAAAAAGGGCTCAAGGCTCGATTGGAGGGAGAAGTTGAGACGGTGGTAGAGAGGTTTTGTCGCATATTATTTTAAAGAAAGCCTGGTAGGTGTTCTTGGTAAGCAGGGGGCTAAATTGGTAGGCTGCATTAGTGGGCTGTACTGGTGAGCTGAATTGGTGCGGGGAGCTGGCTCGCACCTTTAGATGCTATTGAACCTGGTCTACTTCCTGTTAAGGGGTCTAACAAAAAATATAAACGGTTAAGAGCGTGGAGCGAAACGTTGATTCGAGCGTAGCGCGCTAGCCTCATTACCAAGTGCCTAACTTTTCCGTGAAAGGAAGCCTTTGATAAAACCGCCCTAAATTGTAATAAGCAAGACTTTTGAAATGCCTGGCGAGTTTTTCCTGTGCTTGTCCTTTTGTGGTTCTTTAAAGGGCTGCCTTACGCGCAAATTGCTTTCTTTGTACCGGGTGTGTTCCGGTCCACCGTTTCATCGCAAAGGGATTATGCTTTCAACGCTGTCGCTTGCTCGCTAGTGAGCTTCTGGTACGAATCTACCCAGCATATCTTGTACAAAATTTATGCAACGCTGAGGCACAGTCGATGTTGTGGTTAGGTTTGCAACCACCTTGTTAAAATCAGGAACTGCAGTGTTGGTCTGTAAAAGAAGCGCATGTTTCTTCAAAGAATGCTGCCCGGCCGAAGGCTGCTGTCTGCATCCTAGCAGCCTCCATCCCAGGTCTAATGCCGTGGCGCCAACGCCATGCTTAGACAATTAAATGTGAAGAGTAAAGTGTGCGTCGTCACGACTGTTTCAGTCGTATTTAGAACTTCTGGGGCGACGTCATTTTCTGCAACCGAATATTTTTCATCGACAGTGACAATATGGCTCCAAAGTAAAAGCGACTCAACTCTCGAAACTTGCTAAATCATCTGAGTTTTCTTCCGAAGCACAGAGAATTCAAGAAGAGCTGCGAGTTGGGCGTGTTGGTATATATGTTCTAGTACAAAGGGCCTCCGTCCTCTGTTCTTGTCCAAGTTTTGTTTGCGCTTCACCCATCGTCACAGGGAATTTATTCATGCCGGTTCGTTGTTTGTTGCAACCTTCGTTACATTATAGGTCCAGCGGAAGTAACGTGACTCCGGATTAATCTGAAATTCAGATCCTGTTATACAAGTCTGTTATACAATACTTAGAATTGGTCTCCACACCTCCCTTTATCGCCTCACTCGAGTTCACACGAATGCCGATTGCTTATCCTTAAAGGTCGAAACAATGACATGTACATGCTTATTATCTTGAGGTCCGGGTACATCAAGTCGGCGTACACGACATGCACTCAGCACGTTGACCTGCTTCCGCGGGACAAAGGGCGGAGAAGTGAGGCCCCCGGGGCACACGTCTGCCACGGGAACACCGAAGAAGCCTCCGGAGGACGCAATAAAGTTGGCCGAAATGCGGCCGCTGCGGAACTCCCAGCAACAATGGCTGGCAGTCCCCGTCTCTGGCATGCGTCCGAAATGGCCGCCGCCATTCACGTCGCCACCGCGGCCGCTCACCGAGCGCCGAATGGAGCCTGGGGAAACGCCGTAGGCACGAATCCGCGCAGTCCGCAATCGACACCGTGCGAGGAAGGTTTCCTGCACCACGAAGCAGGGTGTCGGAATGAAACGTTTTTCGTTCCGGTTTCTGTCTTGTTCGATGACCAAATGTTTCGTTCTGGTTCTGCCCCGGAACGGAAAAAATAATGGCTCGCAGCGGTTCATCACGGCACATGTTTACGTGTAAGAAAACTAAACTTTATGAAAGTCTGTTAAAAAGCGTCGAGAATTATAAAATTCGGTTAAAAACATTCAGTAATGCCTATCAATTTTTTTTGTAAAACGGTGTTAAATATCTCAATTGCACAAGGACACAAACCCGAGGAGACCTGAGCTCTCCTTGCCGTGTGCTTCTTGACGGCGCAGCTGCAAATGACGCTCCAAGTCTCCGCTCTGGTTCCCATAAACTACGTGCTGGCAGTGCTCAACCTGGTACCCAGGTTTGATTGAGATGCTGTCGCCGATGAAAACTCCTCAGCCCCATTTTTTGGAGATCCGCCCCATTGGGGTGAAGTATATGACTGTTAGGTGCGAACCCTTCAAGCCTCCAGAAAACCAGCGTGCTGCGCGCGTACGCTCGAGTTTGGAGTATTCCGCCTTGATCGGAGACCCGAACACTAAAACCCTTATAAATAAATTTGAGGCAATTACTAACTCTTAAAGTTCTTATGTTATCATTACAAATTTAAAAAGCTCTGTCTCATGGGACGCTCTCAAACTTCGGCGCGCCTTTTCTCTACGTTTAATCTGAAAACAAGTTGTATGAGAGGAGGTAGCAACGGGTCAACAACAGTACCTTCAGCCCTCCACGTATACATCCAGACGAAGGAACAACAGCAACAAAATTGGTAAATATTCTTGAGGCACATCCACATTGCAAGAGTCACTTTCGAGAAAATATCAAAGATATGAATGCCCTGCCCAACACTGTTCTTCCCGCTGTTTTCCGCTGCGCTCTGGCAGCACTTGCGTACAAGCTCAACATGACTTGCAGCTGCTTTCATTGAGTGTGCGGCTGTAATCCGCCGTTTTCGCTGCTGAATTTGTATGCTGCTCTTTACGCCAAACATGGCATTTTTGTTGTTTTGTTGTGTTTCAGAATATTTCAGATAGCCACAATTCCGCAGGACGAATGTAGGTGTCTTATTAGGTAAATAAATAAATAAAGAAGGCGGCAACGTCTTCATCGCAGCCAGATGCGCGCGGCCAATACGCGGGGAGCTCAGCACTGATAATCGAGACAGACGGAGAGAGTAGAGGTCTCTTCGATTTGGCCTGCACTTTCTGCATGAGTTCACGACAAGTTCGGCGCAGGTGCCGCCACTGCAGAACCGGTCCTGCACTTTTGTCGTCTGCTTCTGCAGGGGCGGATTATCTATGGTTCAAAGGGTTCAAATGAACCGGGCCCTCCGGACTTAGCCCTCCTCCCCCCCGAGGGCTTGAAAATAAAATGGCAGACTTCATGGTTTGGTTCGAAAAAGTTTAAGCCTCCCACTGATTTTATTTGATTAAAACAATGCTTAGAAAAGATTTTTCGTTGCATAATGGGCATAATCCTGAAGTCAGGTGGCAGTTCTTCAGTCTGAGGCACCTAATCGAAGACACCTAAGGTGTCTTCGATTTGGCTGCACTCGCTGAACTCATTCAGGTAGTTCAGCACTCGCCTCTTCGATTTTGGAGTGCAGCGCGCGGCGCCTGCACTTTTCCCTTCGATTTACCGACGGTGCAGAGAGTGCAGGATGAGTTAACGGCTTTCCCTGTACTTCCCAGGGAGGAGGTGCAGAAGTAGACGACGAAAGTGCAGGACCGATCTGCACTGGCGGCTTCTGCGGGAACTAATCGTGAACTCATGCAGAAAGTGCAGGCCAAATCGAAGAGACCTACTCTGGAAGCAGGCAGCTTGCCTGACGAAGGAAAGAGAGTGCCAGCGAGAAGAAAGGCAATTTTACGCCAGTAAACCAACGGCAATATCCCGCTTCGCTGCATGGAAATTAAAATGAATAGCACTTAAAAATTTGAACTTTTCACTAAAACTGAAAACCGAAACGAAATTTTTTTGGTTTCGCTCCTGTATGAAATAAAAAAATAACGTCTCGCTTTCCTTTTTGTTCCGCTTATTTTTTTACTTATCTTTCGGTTCCAGTTTTAGTTTTGCTCCGACACCCTGTCGCGAAGGCTTCCCTCCGTCGGTGATGGAGCCTTCCCCGCGAACGCAAATCACGTAAAGCTTTCCTTGAAAATTGTGTTATTTCTTGAGATAAGTAATTGTCGTTTTGAGCTGTGCTTGGTTACTCTTGCGCAGATACTCTGCATTAATTTTTTGTTATCGTTAGCAGTGTTGCATATATATATATATATATATATATATATATATATATATATATATATATATATATATATATATATATATATATATATATATATATATATATATATATATACATATATATATATTTATATACATATATATATATATATATATATATATATATATATATATATATATATATATATATATATATATTCTCTGAAGAAAGGGAGTCCTCTCCCTGAAACGTCAGTAAACTTATTTTTATTTTCTACGTCTTTCTCGTTTGCCTCTGTCTCTACTAACCTTATTTTTTTCGCGCTCTGTGTGAGTTTTTATCTTTTCAGACTATATATATATATATATATATATATATATATATATATATATATATATATATATATATATATATATATATTGTTACGTGGCGGCAGGACACAGATGGGACGAACGATGGGATGGGGTGAAGCGATCTATTTACAGACTGGACATAGCGGCCATGACACAGACCTCGCGCAACATGCGCGCCAGGAACGTCGTCGTCGTCGTAATCGTTCTTCGGTCAAGGGGCTGTAAGGCATTGCCCCCATTAGTCCCGTAACAATATACAGTAATACCTCGTTAACTCGAACTCGCATATCTCGAAAAATCGGCTAAGTCGAAATTTTCCGCGGCACCGAACATTTTCCTATACGTCCCATGTATATTTTTCCCTTTATCTCGAAGTATTTTTGGGTCGGATTGCTGATAACTCGAAATCTTGACTGGGAGTGGAACGAAAATTCCGCCGCCGGACCATGCTGCAGCCGATGGACCACGTCTGTGCTGCAGCCGATGGACCAAGGTGTCATCGAAGTGGCCCGAAAAATCTACCGAAAGAGCCTTCTCCACAGAATTTTGTTGTCTTATGAAAACGGCAAAGGCTACGAAATTGACCTGCTGGGAGCAGTACACCTTCTCAGCAGCGCTTGGCAGCAAGTTCGCACAGCGGCTATCGCCAACTGCTTTGCGCACGCTGGGTTTTCACGTGCCGCCAGTTTGCCAGAAGCAGAGACGGCAGAGACAGATGACTTCACAGACTGTGAGGAACTTTGTCAAGAGGTCATCAAGCTTACAGGTAACGGTGCCGCCGAAAATGACGTGACTTTTCTGGAGTACGCGCTGTGTGAGCAGGATGTGGCGGTGACCGGAGAAATGACGGACGCCGAAATCGTTCAAACGGCCACTAACGTAGGGGACGGCGGAGACGACGGCGATGACGAACCACCTCGAGAGGTGCCGACATCTTCTGAGACAAGAAATTTGCTGCGCTTGTTTCGAAATAAGGGCGAGTGCAACGGCGGGGAAGATCGACTGATGCGATGCGTCAAGCAGCTGGAGGACGCCTTCCTAGGCCCGAGTATACGACCGCAAAGCAGACGAGCATTAGGCAGTTTTCTCTGCTAAATAAAATGGCAGTGCGGCAAAACCCAGCCGGTTAAAGTCTCTTGTATGTTATTTTTTTCTGTTTTAAACCTGCACGAGAAGAAAGATTAGAAACTGCCGCTGAAGAGCCGGTAAGTAGTAGTGATTTTTCTGAAGAGCGCTCATTTTTCCCGGCGATTAGCGCAACTTTGCTTATCTCGAAAATCCGTTTATCTCGAAATTTTCCCTGGTTTTTACGACTTCGAGTTAACGAGGTATTACTTATATATATATATATATATATATATATATATATATATATATATATATATATATATATATATATTATAAGTAAAGAGTCGCATGCACAGCAAGAACAATAACAAAGAACGTTTATTTACGTAGCGGCAACGGGACTTGCCTTCATCAGAGTACAGTTACATGATTTTGATCATGTAACTGTACGTTGTAAAATCCTGCAAAATCATGTAACTGTACTCTGATGAAGGCAAGTCCCGTCGCCGCTACGTAAGTAAACGTTCTTTGTTATTGTTCTTGCTGTGTATCTGTGTATCCGACTCTTATACTATTTCTGCGCACTTTTTGAGTTTTCTCTTTCTCTAGATTTATATATATATATCAGGGTGTCGAACCGAAAAAAATACCGGTTCGGTTACGGTTCGGGTTCGGGTGAAATAATTTCGTTCCGGTTCAGTTCCGGTTCGACAAAATCACGCACCGAACCGGTTCACGAACCGGTTCGGGAGCTTGAACCGGTTCGCGAACCGGTTCGACGAGTTGAATTATCACTGAAATTAGAAAAAAACATTTACTAGTTTAAAACGACCGTCAAGTCAAAACACAAACAAAAATTCAAAATTCTGCTGTTCCCCAAGGGCAGTGGCGCGATTGTAAAGCAAACTTTAAACAATCACGAGATATTAGAAAAGCGACGATTTACCACCTTCTTTCTCGCTCAGACATTATGTTGTCCCAGCGACTATTCATAAAGCCACCGCCAAGACATATGACGGTGGGATATGTTTTCTGTCCTTTCCTTTTTTGTTGAAATCGCAATCGTCGCTATGCAATCACCCATCACGCTAACCTTGAAGCCTTAAATTTATTCCTGCGTACTGGCGCGTTCAAATACCAGCGCTTAATACCAATGGCGCACATTTTTTATATTTGTAACAAAACAGAAAAATCCTACAACAGGCACATAAATACTACCCCTGAATAATTTGTTAGCTGTCACCTTATCGAATGTGTTAGCCACACTTTTGTTAAAAGTAAGCTTTAGTTAACGCTCAGTCACTGCATTATTGCTCTGACCACTGCAATTCCTTTTGCGATACCGAAAGTGTGCATTACAATCAGTATGTCATCGTACCGCCTGAACCCCTACCATCGTTCCGTGTGCTACATTGCGGAATCTTATAACAGATAATGCGGTTACAAAATGAAAGGGAAATTTGTCACGCGGAGCATGAGATGGGACTTTTTGGGTAGACGCTCTTTAATTCGTCCACAGAAGTACTCCCCTCCGGAACGAGTCGCAGTAGAAGCAATGTAGCGAGTTGGGCAAACGGCTTAGCAAACGGCTTAGCCACTGAGCAGCTCCTGCGGTCACACTTGTCAAGTATTAATAATTTGCAGGTGTCGGACCTTTTAAACAAATTATGAAATGCAAAAAGTTTGCACACATCGAGTGTGAGCTTTCGCTGTTGCGCAGTGGAGCACTCCTGCAGCCTGATTGCTCCAATGAAGTCGCAACTAGGGAAGGGCAAAGTCATTTTATATCCCCTGCAAGCTGCCGAGAATGACATTTCGTTTGGTCAGCTTGCACTACGCTCGCGCCTCCAGCAGCAACAGACCATTGCTACAATGGTGCTAATTCATTTCCCCTGTTGTTACATAGAGCGTGATAGTGTTCAATTGTCGGGAGGGGAAAATACCCGAGCAAGTACGAAGTTGATGGTACGTGAAAGAAAGGCCTGAATTGCATTGACTGTGCAATATCAACAACAGAGGGTCGAACCGTTTCGGCATGAACCGGTAACCGTTATTTCTTTTTTCGGTTCAGTTCAGGTTCGGGTTCAGCGCGCTCAAAAAATAACGGTTCGGGTTCGGGTTCAGTTCCGGCAAAAATATCGGTTCAGTTCCGGTTTACGGTTCGGTTCGGTTCCGGTTCGACACCCTGATATATATATATATATATATATATATATATATATATATATATATATATATATATATATATATATATATATATATATATATATATATATATATATATATATATATCCACGATTGTTGCCAACGTTTCAGCAAAGAGACTGGCCTTCGTCAGGGCAACCTCTCGCCTGGCTGGCACGCTTTATATAGGGGTAGGTCCCCAGGTGAGAAGAGAGAAGGAAGTGGAATTGAGAAAGCGGATTGGTTTGGGAGTATGCCGGGGGAGATGTCGGGGGAGACCTGGGGCTTGCAGAGAGTTTCTGATAAGGATTCCTCTCACCGCCTGTTCCGCTCCCGGCGTTTCTGAGAACCTTTCGGTATGCCGCGCGGCGGGGCAACAAACACCCTCCCATCCTTTCTCTCCAAGAATTTCCTGGTATATCAACCCCCGGCTGACTTCTCTCTGACCTACTTCGCGGCTCAAACTATACAACCTGCTTTCCCCCCCCAATATCTCCCCCGACCTACTCCCAAACCAATCCGCTTTCTCAATTCCACTTCGGAAAGCAAAGGAGAGAATGTGGTAGGTCATTGAAATAGATAAAGAATTTGGAAAGACAGAAAGAAAGTGGAGAAAAAATGCCCGCCGGGTAGGATCCGAACCCAAGACCTCCAGAATACTCGTCTGGTGCGATGACCACTACGCTACCGGCGAAGCTATTTTCCCCTCCACTTTCTGGGGTATTTTTGCTAAGGTATTTTTGTTTCTTGTGCTTGGGGGTGGTAGCCAGCGCCACTCGGACTACTCGGGGTGAAGGGGACCTTCTGTTTAACCCCCGGGCCGTGACTCGAGTGTATACGACATGTCGAGAGAGGTCGACCAGCTCGAAGGGCAGATTGAACACTTCACATATGTGTCTGAGGTAATTACAGTATGGGAGACAGTACAAGATTTTGTTCAGGGCGAAGTCTGTTACCTGTTGACTGGCTCTGCGTTTATCTAGGCTTCCACGCCGCTTGACCACCCGTCGGACCAAGGGAGTAACTTGATGACATGTGATGATCGAGGAGTTTGACATGGGAGGAGGAGTGGTCTTGGAGGGGGAAGCCCAGAACCCGGCAGGATGAAGCCCGGGGGCGGGAGTACCATCGAGGGTGAGAGACAAGAGTGGGTTGACAGATCGTTGATGTTTAATGGTGGAAAGCAAAAGTAGCTCTAATTTCTATGGAGCTTCTTGTAGGACTGAGCAGGCAAAAAATTGAGAAATAAGGTCAAGGCCAGATTACAAAGTTAGTTCCACCTCCCCCGCAGACCCATGAGTGCACCAGAGGGTAATGTCATCGGCGTATAGAAGCGACTGAATGTTGGTGATCTCGGACAAAGCTCTAGCAAGGGGGCAAAGTCGAGGTTGAAGAGGGTACGGCACCTTGAAGGGTACCGCTGGTAAGGGTGATGGGGGGGGGGGGGGGGTAGAGTGGTCCCAACTCGGAATCCAGCCTGTTGGAAGCGGAGGAACGAACGAACATACGAGTAGAGACGGGAGCCACAATGAGTGGCTTGGAGGGGGGTACGGATAGCGTCGCGAAGGAGGATATCAAAGGTCTTGCGTACGTCCACCGTCACGAGAGCATGAACTTGATACCCTGAGAGCTGAAACAAAGTTTGCCGAAGAAAGAGAAAGAGGTCTTGAGTATACATATAGGGGCGGAAACCGATTTGATTGTGAGGAAGGAAGTGGGTACTGTCGAGAAGGACTGTGAGACGCACGAGAACCGTGCGTTCTATCGTCTTTCCTAACACAGGATGTAAGAGACATGGGGCGAAGGTTCGGGAGGTTGGCGGGCTTATCAGTTTTAAGGATGAAGGAGATAGTGGAAGAAATCCATTCCTCAGGCTGCTCCAGTATTCATTGAGTTTGGAGAGAAGATGAATTATTTGAGTCAGGGAGGTTCTCTAGGATAGAATACGAGATCTTGTGCGCGCCCAGAGTGGTTGCAGCTTTAATTTGGGCCAGAGCACGTTCCAGCTCGGGTAATGTGAAGGGGTGATCGAGATCACTGTTGGGAGGCCTTACGTACTCGGGTAAAGAGAAGGGAGTGGTGGCGGACTGTATAAATCGGTCACCTCTCGTATAAGAGAGTCAGCATCTTGTAGCGATAGGTGCTTTTGAAGGGTGGGAAGGGGAGCCGGTTGGGGGCCAAGAAGGGAGCGGAGGAGAAACGAAGGGGATTTAGTGGGGAGCGAACAGTTTATGTAATCGCATATGCGATTCTGCGATTCCAATTCGTTTAATCAAGGCTGGAGCAGGGAATTAGGATGTTGGTGTTCAGGGTCTCTAGGCTATGCCTCAGCTGTGTGTGGTGGGGCTGGTTACGTTTAAAACTAAGATGGCATTTGCGGCGTCTCGACATACGCATGAGGTGTGAATAGGGGTTGTCTGAAGGTGGGTCGGCCATGGTAGTGGTGGTGGTTTCAGACTACGCCTCTTCAGCGAGCGTATCCACAAGCCATAGTTAGTAGTTGGTTTTTGGGCTCGCATGCGGTGAATGCTGTCCCAGTTAGTATGGGTGACCACACATTTCTTAGGTTTATGTGTGAGCATAAGCGTAATTTCAATGATGTGGTGGTCGGAGAGAAGATATATCCGGAAGGACTTGCCAGGTTGCCGGTGGATTCGGTCCGTTGTGAAAGGTAAGGTCAGGTGTTGTGGGGCGTTGTGTCGCGTATCCGTCTCGTGTGGGTGTGTCTCGAGTAATAATGAGTGTATGTATACGAGCCCTGTATGGTGTGTGCGTGAAGAAGGCGGTCCGAACGAAGGGTGTTCGAGTATCCCCATATGGTACTTTGGGCGTTAAAGTCTCCACCAAAGGATGATGTCGTGCCGTTTGGGAAAGGATTCAAGAAAGCGAAAGAGAGGAGATAGCGGGGCTGTGAAATTGGGGGATTGTAGACATTCACAGAGTAAGAGGTGGCTGCATGGGCTCTGGGTAATAGGTGAGGGCCGTAACTTATTGAAGTAATATGGAGGGAACGTCTTCCTGTTAATATGCGATATCCCTACGAATGTAAATGGACGACAGCGGCGTAATAGGGTCGGCGTGCAGAGCTCGATAGCTAGGGATGACTTTTGCATGCCTCGTCTCTTGTAAAAGAAGAAAGTGCGGGAGTGTGGCTAGTATAAGGAGACATTGATTCAGAGGCGTAGAAACGCTACGCAAGTTCCACTGTACCAATTTTAGTGCCACGGCAGAGGTTATTCGGAAAAGTTGGGTGGGACGAGAAGGGCCTAATTTTGGGGGCCAATCCAACCGAAGAAGGGGAAACAGGGTGGGTGCGTTTAATTTATTGGCTTGTCTTCCATGGGTGTTGGGGCCTCATCAAACGTTTTGCTTATGGTGGCAGTCAGCTTGTTAAGCAACTGTGTGAGTGTTGTAATGAGCGCCTCGAGGCTGGAAGTACGTTGGTCTTGCGCCTCGAGACGCGTTTGTTGGTTCTAGACGAGCGATGTGAGGTCGACTACGTGCGAGGTAAGCTCGGAAATCCGCTGCTCGAGTTGGTCGAAGCGACAAGGAGTTAAATTGGGGAAGGGAGGGCAAGGGGGAGGGGGGGGGGGCAGGCGAGTGCAGGTGTAATCGGTGGCCCTACCTACAGTGCGACATGCGTTGGCGTGGGCAGGTCTTGATTCACTGGCGCAGACTTCGGTCGTGCTGTCAGTCAGTGCGGTTGAGGGGCAGGGGTTGATGATTCAGGGGGTAGATTCGATCGTTGACCTCCCCAGGTGGCAGACGGAGGCAGTGGCACCGACGAAGTAGGCGGTTTTGAGGATGCAGAGAATGATGGCTTTGCTGGTAGTGACGCGGTTGGAAGGCTTCTTTAGTGCTGTTTACACTGTAAGATCTGCTTCTGGGCCCCGTTGGCACATGCCTCATCACGGGTCTTGCGGATATTGCGTACTTCAGCGAAGGGGGCGTGGGGGCCTCCACAATAAAGACACCAAGGTGTGCAGAACTGCGGTTCGTCGGGCTGGGTGGTGACGGTAGAGCAAATGGGGAACCGCTGCTGATTGCCGGGACATGCCAGCGTGCGGTGTCCGTATTGCAGGCAGATTGCGCAGTGGTGGGAACGAGGCTTGTGGGGACGGCACGGAAATTCGATGCGTTGGTAGTGGACAAAAAGCAAGACGTGCGTGCCAGAGAATGTGAGAATGGCAGAGTTCGTATTACCCATGAGAGACAGGATGTCGGATTGGTGGCATTCCAAGTCACGTATAAGGTCGTCAGGGGTGGCATCAGGCGCAATTCCGTGAATTACTCCGCGGCGCGAGTTGGTGGTGGTCATGGGGTAAGGAGCTACTTGTTGTGGGCGTCCGGCCAGCGTGATGCATTGAAATCGGAGGAGGCGGTTCACGGCTTCGATGTGGTGTGTTTTGAAAACATCGAGGTGGTCGCGATGCCGTAAGGGAAGTGAAATATCGGCGCATGTTTGCGCCGGTAGCTTCGCCGCTCCGATGACGGCGGGAACAATTCCGAGCCGCTCCGCGGGCGCGTCGGATTGCATGGCTGTTAGGTGAAATCCGACCGCATGTAGGTCGAAGCTTGGGCAGGCGGTGAGTTTAGGCTTGCGGGCTTTTCCGGAGGTTATCGACTCCCCATCTTGGTCAACCTGTTCGATAGGGGAATCCTGTTCGTAGGTACAGGTAGTAGCAGAACCCAGTGCGCAGAATTGAAACGGGTGTTGTCGTGGGGGCAGCATGGTACTGCCTTGCGAGATCGTCTACGGTACCAGCGGCGCAGACGCTCCAGGGAGATGCTCGCCGCTGCCGGGTTGAAAGCGTATCACTCCGAAGAGGAGGAGCGCGTAAAAAGCATGTCCGCTCAGCTCCGAGGCGACGACCGAACTCCACCATTTCATGGGCACTTCTTCTTCCCGACATCTTACCGGGTCATCGGTCGTGCTCTGTTGTTTGGAGAGAGGCGGGTAGCGCAACGACAGGATTTCAAGTCTACTGGAAAGTAGAAAAGGGCGCTAAACGGACTTAGACGAGAAGACACAAAATACATATACAGGCGCCGACTTCCAACTGTTTATTCATAAAAAATTCACGTTTATTTATACAGCGACCCCGAGTACAGATAAGGTCAAGACTTCTCACGACAGTAATATTCGCCGGCAACAGCGTAAAGTTAAAGAAGTGACAGCATTGACATGTATTGAACTAACAGCGCAGGCACAAGCGCGCACTACTGACAGCTATTGAAATAGAACCATGGAGACTAGAGCACGTTCTAAACTGGGCAAAGATGGCGTCTAAAGGAAGAGGGCTGGGATTTAAAACTGTTTTCACAGCCGAGCTGCTTAAGCTCTTGCTTGCGTCGTCCATGCGCAGAAAAAATGCCAAGAAAATGCCGAGCGCATGTACCCACATAGGGGATTGGCCAGGTATCGGGCGTAAGGCGGACTGATGAGCCCGCTACACAAAACTGTAAATTAGAAAATTAAGCATTTGAGTGAGAAAGGGTTTATAACCACAAGCGAGAATTGGCAAAACAATTCAGAAGTAGAAGTTAGAACAAAAGAATGAGTTTTTTTTTAACTGAAAAAGATTAAAAGCTAACAGGGCAGACACCTAGTCTCAAATACGTATCCAGCCCATTACAACGAATTGGACTTTCTATCTCCATGCCCGTACTACTGTTGCTAGGGGTCACATCACTGGGATATTGTCACAGAGGGGTGGCTGCAGCCATTCATGCATGTGCGTCCGAGACCAGGCGTCTGCCCTGATAGCCTTTATTATTCCGGGTATGTTTTCTCAAATTCAAGCGCCACTTTAAATTTTTAGCCAATTCCTCCTTCTAATCTAGCGCTGTTACTGGCTTCCAACGGATAGGTATCTACTTTTAAGTTGTGAGCGGGCAAATTAGCTCCGTTCTTGCTCGATTCCTGGCCGATCCCCCGCGTGGGTAAGCGCCTTAGACGTGGAACAACAACAACAACGTATCCAGGCTTGCCCGTGGGCTTGCGCCACGTCAGGTGCTTGTTGTAAACTTTATTGGAAAGGAAGGCCAAAGGCCAGGTGGGGTGGGGGAGCGGGAAGGTAATGGGGAGGGCGGAACACAGTCCTTATGACGCCGTCTTCAAGGGCTCTCTTCAGAAGTCGTGCAGACCACGGCTAAATTGCCCGTACTAGGCCGCTTTTTGTGGCATAAATGGTGATTTCGAAGAGTGTGCAGTGTGAGAGGGATGTTGGGTCGATATAAGTTGAGGTGTCGTGGTGAGGGGGAGTGAATGTGCGAAAGCGAGAAAACTTGGGGCAGTGCCAGATGAGGTGGTGGAGATCGACTGCGATGGAGTGGTGGCAGTAGGGAGGGGCGTGCTGGGGATAATACCATTGTCGAATGGTCTCTGGTGCCGTACAGGTGTTGGTGAGGAACTTGTTCAAGAAGATCTCTTGTGCTCGGGTCAGGGTGGGGAAGGAGGTGAGGTGGCCTGAAGGGGTGAGTGCCCTGAGGCGTTGTTGTTTCAGTTGCCGGAATCTACGAAGCCTGATTGCTCGCAAAAGGAAAAGAAAAAATGCCGAGCGCACGTGCTAGTCAGTGTTTGCGCAAACAGCATCGCCCACAAAACTAGAGAGACAGAGAGAGAGCGAAAGAGAGAGAATAAACATTTAATAAAGCAAACGGTGGTGGTTGAGCCGTCATTCGGTGGGGTGGGTTCGCTCAGTCCAGGTACCCTTGGGCCTCGGCTGCAGCCCTGGCACGGGTGACCAGAAAGATCTGGTCAGCGTGACGGGAGCTGGTCAGCAGGCCCTCCCACTGCTCTGGGGAAGGGTTGGGGTTGGGGTTAAGCGATGGGATGTTTTGACAGGCCCACACCATGTGGTAGGTAATGTTAAGATAGGGGCAGAAGTGACAGGTGAGGGTGTATTGGGTAGGGGAGATAGCATGGAGGTTGGGTGCATTGTAATAGGTGTTTGTAATCGACGCCAGATGATTGCTTCCTCCGCGGTTTGTTAAGGGTGAGGTTGAGGCAAAGTGAGGCGAAGGTTGCGATAAGGGTGCAGGATGTCGTGGTATCGTGATGGAACAGCGGGAGGTGGAGGAGGCTAAACCGTGGGTTCTGTCCCTGAGGGAAATGCCCAGTGTGGAAGGGCGCGGGAAGCGGCGTGAGCCGCCTCATTTCCCACGAGGGACGAGTTGCCAGACTACGTACAGGTCGGGGAGGTGATTGATTGATGCGAGTATGCGTAGGGCCGGAAGTGAGATGCATCCACGTTGAATGTTACGGCAGGCTTGCTGGGAATCTGTTATTATTGTAAGGTATTCGGAGCCAGCTGTAGCGGCATGGCTATGGAAATTTCTTCGGCAGTGGTGGTTGAGGTCGAGAAAGTTGTGAGAGAGGTGAGAAGTGTGCCTTCCGTCTTTACAACCGCCAGAGCGTGAGCCTGGCGTGAAGTGTAGAGGGCGGCGTCGGTGTAGCGAGTATCGGGGTGAAAGTGGAATTGTGATCGAAGATGTTTAACCCGGGAGAGTCTTCTACCTTGGTTGTATTCTGGGTGCATATAGAAAACTTTATTACACAATAATGCGAGAGTGGTTCTTCAGTCCAAGAGTCCTTGTGCTGTCCAGGCTGCCGTAGCCCTGGTCACAAGCAGGAGCTGGTCCTGAGGTTGACAGCTGGACAGCAGTATCTCGCGCTGCTCAGGGGAAGGACAGGTTCAGGGGCGGAAGTTCGTCTGCTCCCGACTTCACTCACTTGGCGTTGCTTGGGGCAACCACCTGAGCTCATAAAATGTCACCTCCGTGACGGCGGCGGCAGAACTCTATCCGACTCTGTGCCATGCACATGGGGGATGGGGCGACCAAAGAAGATCCGAACGGCAGAAGAAGAGGCGGCATATTAGGAAGCGCGCCGCGCTGCCAGGCGAGAATGCAATCACCCAGAAGAAGAAGAAGAATAAGTAGTAGTAGTAGTAGTAGTAGTACTAGTAGTAGTAGTAGTAGTAGTAGTAGTGCAGGTCTCACAAAGGCGAGGGAGCGCTCGAAGGATACTTTGCGGCGGCGGACGATGAAGTTTACCAAGGCTGAAGTAGGCGCTGTACAAATAAAGCAGTTTTATACTTTGCGTTTGATTTGGTCTTCTGGTGACGAGCGCCATCATCTTCATATATATACACAGGGTAAGTGGTTCTCAGTGACTTATATGGCGCTCGTCGAGCTTAGCTAAGTGAGACGTTGTGCAAGCTGGCATTGATTTTTTATAGCCCATAGCAATTTCCTTGCGTCACTATAAACTTGTACGATCACAAGCGCATCTTCAGGTCAATGTAGATCATAGATAAAAGGCGAGAACACAATTTAACCAAAAGTCTTAATAACATCCCCGAATGGATATGTGGCTGAGATTTCAATATCTTCCAACCCGTTTAACAATCGACCGTTCCGGCAGAAACGGCCAACCCTTCGCTTTTCATACCCTCTAAGGCCAAGTAGAAAAAAAACGAGACTTGCTGTGCGAAAACAGAAACTTGAGTTCACCGGCTACGTGTGGTAGGTGCAATTTAGTGCGAACACCCTACTAGCCTACTCCGGCTTTGTATAGAGCTTCTTCTGGACCACTTAAATGAAAATAGAAACGGCGCCGGCGTCGAACCGAGCCCTCTTTCGCGGAGATACCGTCTATGTCACGACAACTGCTTGTTTCCTATATCATAGCGTCGGACATGTCGCCTGCAGCAGTGCGCGTTGCTACAGACGCTGCAGGGTCACCTTGTGGGCAACGATGCCTGCTTGCGTATGTGTAAAATAAACACGTAATGTGAACGGGGATCGCCGTCTGAACTGTCTAAAAAAAAGATTCCTCGCTCTAGAGCTACCAATGACTACACACACGACCAATATTTACTTGGGAGATTGACTGAAAAAGATACATCTGCGCTTAGACCCGTACCCACATATGCATATATGGCGCATGCACATGCTCAAACGACATGGCGACTGCAAAACATTTACATTGCAACCGGTGCCCAACTTGGTACAAGAAAATGGCTAGTTTGGTAAAACAAAAGCTTTCCCATAATATTCCTTGGTTGGCGCGGAGAAACCGTCTCTTTTTTTCGCCGGTAAAATACGTTCTGTCAAACGAGTGAACCCTTTATTCCGTACGTCTCGGCCAGTTGGTCTTCAGACTGAACTATCTAACCAGGAAGGTAGCCGGGGCAACATTAGATCGGAGTGATATTTTTCTCAAGGCAGGTGGGTAAAGACGAATGACTTTCTGGAAAATCCCCACGATATAGCGAACGTAAATGAGAATTATCACCCCTGCTTGGGGTTTTCCCGTAACACGTTGGTCTTGCGACAACGTGTCGTGTTTTGCTTCTTTCTGGTGTCCGGGAAGTGAGAGACCAACTACCGCAATGTTCCCCGTGAACTTTCGAAATAATTTTGTTTTCTCCATTTCCAAGGACATCGCTTTTTATAGTTGCAGGGTACGTGAAGGATAACAGCGTAACGTAGACGCCACGTGAGGCATGCGCATCATAGGTGCCGTGAGCGTTTTGCTGCATGTGATTCCGTAGTTCCAGCATGCAACCGACTTATGCCAAGCATCACCGGCAGTTTATTAAGACCTTTGTAGCGGAGAGCCCACACCTAGGCATGCTTTGCAAGGTCAAATGGTGAATAGACATCATGGCTATCGTGATGTAAAGACTCCTCGTTAAATACCTGCCTGGATATTTGCAAGTCGATGCGGTGACCAGTATTTGAATTGAATCCCTAACAGGCGCAGTGGCCTTGATATTTGAGTGAGATAAAGCTGCTCACGGCACTTCCAAATGCTCTGCTTATCTGTGTGCGATGTTAGGACAAAAAACATCTCGAAGCATCGGAAAGCAAACCGTTTCAGTTGTGCTAAAATACCGCTGGTTGTGCCATTCCACATTGTGTTATTATAGTACAAAACTTACAAATCACGTAGAGCAGATACTGTGGCATTCGTGTTTTTATGAAGATTAGCCAGAGTACTACAAAACCAAGGCTGATTGAACATAAATGAGCTTAACATTTCAATGACAACTCTTACGCTACGACACATTACGGGACGTCAGATGGTCTTGGGCTGTCGTTTTGACCCACACATTTTAAAAAGCACCACTTCCTGACCAGCATTGAGTCCCCATTTTCCCCGCAAGTTTGCGCGTAATCTCCCAAATTTCTTTTGCTAAGATGCTTAGCAGCTAGTGCACGAGCTAAAATATCCAGTTCGGTGCAGGCCGGCATTAATCACTTTGCTGCTTTGATTCAAATTTATCACTCCTAAAAATGAGCAAATGACCTAACGTAATCAAAGGGTGCGAATTTTCCTTTTCGCTCGTATGTTCACATCGGGATGTCGCATCATTGTACGCGTAGCAACAGGGACTGCGTGAGGCCAAGGCAGAGATATTTAATTACAGGAACATGAGGGGGGAGGTGTCTGGCGGCTGGGGGTGACGAGGGGGCCGCAGTGACGCGCCCACGGCGTATGGTGAACAGCGCCTCGTTCATGCAGCCACGCAACTTCGCTGGCTTCCTGTTTTCTTAACTCGGGTTGTTAGCGCTCGCGTCCGACTGAAAATCGGCCCACGTTCATCCGAGGCGAGCCCTGGGCACGGCCGCGTGGGCGCCACAAACCTTGGCGCAACCGTTACGGTTCCGAGACTCGCGTGTGACTTGGCCGGCCGTTCGTGGAAGGCGGGCGCGTATCTCTCAGGAAGCCATACCGACCGACTGCGAAACCGTGTTTTTCTCTTCGCCGCCGGTGACGTCGCATGAATGCGGCTCCTCGTATCAGAGCCAGGGAGCGTGGCCGAGCGGAAATGAATGGAGAGCCGTTTATGAGGTGGCTTATCTTTCAGGAAGCGCGCACGGAACCAAAGCGCGTTAGTCGGTCGTCCGCACGCGCTGTCGGCACGCTGCATCTGCTGCCGCCCGCGAACGCATGCCACGGGGCAGAACGAAAGGACACCAAATCAGCTGCACTGCAGCAGCCACGTGGAAATGTGAGACTTTACGACGCGCGCCATTTCATTGGCTCTCACTGGAAGAAGTCCCTTTGACTACACAGACGCGTTTCGTGTTCCAAGCTGGCATGTGCTCACACAACCCAGGGCGGGTGTCGTAAAGCGGCCCCGATGTTGTCTCCGACAGCGTGCACTACAACCGATGAGAGATGTGTGGTATCGAGCAATACCCATTTCGCCTGGTCCGTTTCGTTGTTCCCAAAGACGCAGGTCTCTTCGCATCAAGCAAAAAGCCCTTCCAACTGATGAATCATACGCCGCACGTGAGCACAGATCAAAAGTCGTGGAAGGCAGATATAGTAGCTCGCGCAGCGGTCACGTTCATATCGGTACAGCTACTTCAGTTCTTCCATGATAAGGTGCGTTTCTGTGAAATAAAGTCAAATGAAAAAAACGAATGCAATTGCCTTCAGGGTGCCCACCTGACGTCATATATATAAATTACAACTTTCTGAGAACTGGCAGTTGGGGCTCTGGAGCACCACACGCGCCGTTCCGTTATTTTTTTTTCTCACTCGTGGAGAAGGCATCATCCACAGACTTTACCCTTCCTAACAGTTACCGTATGAACTGACGTTTCGGTGCTGGTGGCAGTGCAGACCTTAGAGTCTCTCTTGCACCTCCCGATTACGTAACTCGGACAGATTTAAACCTCCGGAATGCCCCGTTGAGTGAGAAATTGCTCCGACGTCCTCACCCGCAATCCGCTAGTGAAAAGCGTTAGTGAGCGTTCGTGAACGCTCTTCACTTAACGTTAGTCAAGAGCGCGTGGCACATCCCTCTTCCCCTCTTGCAAAGAACAATGATACGTCACATTATATACACAGATCCTGCATGAGCTAAACTTTAATTTTCTGCTTTAAATAAAACGCGCGGTGGTTTTTCACGAACTATTTTCCATCCCAAAAGCCTGTTCCCTTCAAAAGCCTGTTTCTCCCTAACACTGCTTATGCGAAAGAGATGCCGAATTGGATCCCTTCCTTTGAAGCCCCTTTATGCAGCACTGAGAGAGAGAAAGAGAATAAACATTTTTAGAAAACAGACTGGAGCGATTGAAGTATCGTCGCCAATATTCCCGGCTCAGTGTTGAACTTGTCTGTCCTTCGACTGTTCGTCGCTGCATGATGTTTCCACGCGATCTAATTTCGACTGGTTGTCTTCACGCTACTGTTGTCAGGCTAGACCTGAAAACACCCCGGTTTATCTTAACGGCCTTGTACGTATCCATATATTCTGGTGGAGTACACACCGGATTGGGTTGCGGGTTTTTGTGTCTGGGTGAGTGACTGAATAAATTTTATTTGCCCAGTTTAGCTGGGGGTTGCGGTCCTCCGCTTTACCGTGACGACGGCCAGGTATCCAGCGATCCCCGGCGGCGCCTAAGGCGCAATTAAACTAGCGGTGCAGTACCTGCAGCTCGGCGGTGTCTTCGTCCAGCTTGACCAAGGCAAGCTGGGCGTTCTTCTGACTGTTTTGGAGCGTGGTCTACCATTCAAGGTCATCTTCAACTTTAATAGAGTGCTTCTTGGTGCCTTCGTGCAACGCCACAAGATGTGTGTTAGTGTGGCCCATTAGTGTGGCCCGTTAGTGTGGCCCAAACAATACGTGGTTGGGGAAAGAGTTTGTCGGTAGCATCCTGAGTGTTGTTGAGGGACCGGTGGGGATCTGGATCTGTTTTCCGCCCTTCTCTGTAGTAGGAGAGGATTTCGCTGTAGCTGAGAAGCTGATCGGGTTGGAGGGGGGGGGGGGGGTTAGATCGGGATCTGTTCTTCTGTGTGCGTTCAAAAGCCAGCTCATGGGCTTCTTCGTTACCCTCCAGCCCGGAGTGTGCTGGGGCCCAGACCAGACCGATATCTGGAATGTTTTGGGTCCGCAGCATGGGATTTAGAAGTTTTAGTGTTATGGGGGATACTCTGCCCCGGGCGTAGTTTCTAATGGCCGCCTGCGAGTCGTAGACCACCATCGTCATGCTGAATACGGCGACGGCGATTGCTGCCTCTGCCGCTTCAATCGTATTTGGAGCGATTATTGTGGCAGCGGTTTGTTGGTCACCCGCCGCTAGACACGTCGCGTTCCGGGCTCCGCGGGGGGCTGCGTCTATGTACCAGACGTTCTGCCTGCGTCGGAGTCGTTTTGCTAGGTCTTTGACCCTGGCTTTCCTTCTCCCTTTGTTTTGCGTTGGATGCATGTTTTTCGGGACGGGCTCAATTTTGAGATGGGAGCGTATTGTTTGGGGCAAATCGACTTGTGCTGGTGATTCCATTGGATCCGCGATCCTTCGATCCTCCAGCACCCTTCGGCCTGCGCTCGTGGTCGAGAGTCGAATTAGTTGGGACATTCTTTGGGCCTAGATAATCTCTTCGGCCATGTTGTGGATGCCGAGCCCCCAAAATTTATGGGTCGATGCGGAGATGGGTATATCCAAGACCTGTTTGTATGTTTTTCGAGTAAGTGTATTGTTTTTTTCTTTTCAGTTTCAATTTACGGAGTGGTAAAAAAGGAGTGGAGTAGGCTATTTTGTTTATGATAAAATCTTGGATGAGTCTTCGCGTGTTTTGTTCCAAAAGCCCGTGATGTCGGTTGGCTGCCCTGTATATCACACGGCCCATCTGTATGGAACGTTTCTGCGGATGTCGGGTCGTGGCGGGGTTAAGCCCATCGGCTTGAATTTGGAGTCCTAGTATCCGAATGGTCTCCATCGTTTGTATGGCGGCTCCATCATTGGTGCGGAGATGGATTTCCATCCGTGCCGGTAGTTGGCGACCTCCTGGACGTATGGATAGGAGTTCAGAATTTTGGGGCGAACAGATCAGGCCTCTGGGGGTGACGTAGTTTTCCACCGTTTGCATGGAATTTTGCAAGGCTTACAGGATGTATCCATCACTCCCCCGTTGACCCACAATGTCACGTAGTCTGTGTACAGGCTGTTCCACAGTCTCGGTATTTCGTTCAGTTAATGCGCCAAGTCTTTGAGGGCCACGGTGAACAAAAATGGAGACAACACCAAACCTTGGGGCTTGCCTCGTCCGCCGAGTTGTATGGGGTTCGACTTGAGGTCACCGATTATAAAGATGGCTATTCGCTCTCTAAGGAAATCTCTAATGTGGTTGTAGGTATTTTCCCCCACACCCCGTCGCGCCACGTTTTTAAGGGCGCCACGTTTAAGGGTCGTATTAGTCCATCCTCCGCTCCAGTTGCTCCCTAGCTGCACTCTGCTGACGAGAGGATTCCGCAATGATTATGCATGGGGAAATCGATTTCAAGGATTTCCTCTACCGGAGGCTGGAGTGGAGGAAGGAATCAGAATACCAGGGTAATTATGGCCAAGTGCGTTACGGTGCCGAAGGCTTTAGTAAGATCCTGACCAAGTACGGCTGTGGTATGTCGGGGTGAGCAGCTCTTGCCCTCTATGATTTGGTACTGTAGTTGGAGAAGCATGTCTTGCGTGGCGAGTCATCGCCGAAAAGCAGACATGGAGTCCAGGAGTAGGTGGTGTTCGTCCACGTATTGGATGAGCCTCACTCTTGAAATTTCTCCCACCTCCCCTCGCGGGAACCCCTGTGTAAATGCGACTCATAGGGGGTTCCGTTGTTTCCGTTAGGTTGATTCTCCCATCGCGTGAAACGTGCCGTGAACCCCCTGCCGCGGCTATGACGCAACGTGGCGCGGCTATGACGCAACACAATCCAACACAATCCACTTTAATCCAATCCAATCCAATCCTATCCAAGCCAAGCCAAGCCAAGCCAATCGAATCCAATCCAATGCCCCTCGCGAGAGAGTGTTTGCTATCGGAGAGGAGAGGGGGTGAGTGGCGGAGAGCGCAGCTCGCGCGGCGAGGAGAATGGGGGAGGGGTGTGGACGGACAACAACGCCGTATGGAGGGACAAGGCGAGTGAATGAGATGCAGTCGCATCTAAAAACCACCGCAGGTGGGCTTCGCGTAGATTTCTTGTTTCCAAATGTGCATCCGCGCTGGCTTCACGGAAGGCGTCCCGTTCGGTTTGCTTGAGCTGGGTGTTTGCTGTAGGTTTCTGCAGTGAGGTTGCCACTTCGGTGGAGACGATCATGCAGTGGTCGCTCCTGATTGACCTGATTGACTCCAGTGTTACTGCGGGCGGCTAGGTGTCTCAGGTTCTTTGGGAATGTTAAATATGGCGTCATGTCTTTAGTATTGGCCGTCACCGGGTTGCAACGTGCCTGTGAGCAACGTTAAACGCTCTTGCTGTGCGTCCAGCCATAGGTGTGTTCCTTTGGCCGTGCAACGATCGTAGCCCCAAGCAATGTGAGGGTCGTTGAAGTCACCGTCCACCAGGATCGCTACACGCGACCCTGCCAAGCTTGCAGCTTTGCGTAGCAACTTTGAGAAGCGGTGGCTGCCTTGTTGGCTGTTACTGCCCCTGTGTTTGCCCGAGGTCGAGACGTATGGTCGGCGCCTTGGACCCCTGTTGAATGTTGTGCGACGGAGACGTCGTGTTTGGCTAGTGTCGTCACCTGTGTCTTGGCGTCATCCCCTTGCCTTGGCTCCGTGGGCACGTACGATTTGTAGCCAGCGAGCTTGGCTTGGCCATTGGTTTCTTGGAGGGCGATTATGTCCGGAGTCCCTTCCAGTCCCGTGTTTAATAAATGTTGCTGCAAATTACCTCTTTTCTTTCCAAATCTCCTGCAGTTCCATTGACAGGTTAGAAATTTTCAGTTTGTGTTTTAGAATGTTTAGCCATAACTATTCGGGTAGAGTGCAGTTGGTTGTTGAAGTGCCTAGTGAGTTGGACCTGATGCCCTCTGTGGTTGATCGCAGGTTGGGCTTGCTAGCCTTGATGGGTCCTGCCCCTCCCCCTTGTGACAGTTGCGGTTGTTGCCGTGATGCCGACTGCGCGTTCTTTAGGGCCGTGGCCGCGAGTTGTTTCTTCACACTATCAGCGAATGCTGTGAATATGAGGGGAAGCTCTTCGAATTTGGCTTCTATTGCCGTTTCGGAAGCCTCAAATTTTGTGTCTATGATATCTTCTAATTCAGCTTGCTTGTCCTGTGATCTGCATTTTTTTAAGTGGAACATGCTAGTTTTTTTTACTTAATTCATACAGAACCGGTACAGGGGCAAAAGGCATATGCATTCTGCCTGATGGCGGCCAACTACCCCTACAGTCGACATTTCACAGCAATGATGATGCAAGGAAAAAGAAAAAAAAAAAGAGAAAGACGCCAGCAGTCGTCTATGTCGAAGTCTGCCGGCGCGAGGTCGATTCCCGCTTGCTGAGAGCCCTCTTAGTGTATTGGCCAGCGTCGGGGCTCCGGAGTTGGTCGTCCCGGTGGAGTTTTGACCGAGGCGCGTGTGTTTGGCTCGGATGTTTGCTGTTCCACTGTCGTCCATTTCATGCTGTCAGCTTCCTCCGTGTTCTGTGGGTATTGGGCCGATTCGTAGTTATCCAGCTTCTCCCAGAGGGAGCGATTTTTGATAGCTAGTCGTTCAAGCATCTGATTTTTATGGGTGAGCTGGGTGTTGTATTTGAACTGAAAGGTAGTAGACCACGACCGCCCAGCTTACCTTGGTGTCCGTAGAAATTCTTTCACCTCGTGCTGTTGCTGCTTCTTGCTCTTGTGTTCCCGGCTGCTGCTGGTGTCTCACCTCTGCCCCTCGTTCGTGGTGGTGCTGCGATGGCCTGCCTGCCGTGGTGCCAACCCCGCGAGGGTCGACGTTTTCTGCGGTGGTGGCTGGGAGGCCGGGAGGCAGCATGACCCCCGGAGCTGGTTGCCTGGCTCGAGGCCGAGCGCTGGGTGTCCGGCTCCGGGATGCGTGGCCACTTGGTCGCCATGCGAGCGGAGCGGCAGCCGAGGGAAGGGTTCGGATCTGTCCCGGTTGTTCTTGGGTATTCCTTTCCCTTCTCAATCTTTGCTGTCATTCTTGATGTTAAACTGCTTCTTACGCTCTTTGACCTATGGTCGCTTTTTTTGTAGATATGGAACGCGGTAACGTTGCCTGCAGCGTTTGTCGCCAGTTTTATGTTCCTTGCCACACACTGCGCACCGGGCTTCGCATGGCTGTCTGTCCTGCGGTGCCGCACGTGGAGCGCATCTTCGGGGTATAGTGGACGATGTTGGGCACATGTCGGTTCTATCTCCAAAGAGGCCGCAACGATCACACACCTCGTGTTTCTTCTTGTGGAGGAAACAGCGGTATTCCGTGCCGCGGTAGTAAACGTAATACGGGACTTGGCCTCCTTCGAACACTATGATGGCAGTGTTTGATGAGCCCAGACTTCTCGCTTGATGGATTGTAGGATCCTTCGGTTAATGAGGTTGCTGTCTGTGCCCGGGATGTTGCGTATGACTCCCTTAGCGCTGCCTTCGGGTGGCGTGGCGTATGCGCTTACCCCATGGGTTTTTCTACCGATCATTAGTGTTTCTAGTTGTTGTAGCGGACAGCCTTTCCAGGCTTGGCGTGCTGACCACCAACAAGTTACGTAGGATATTGATTCGAAGCGTGTCACCTTCGACTTCCGGCTTGAGCTGTGCGGCGCGGAGTACGCCATCTTTTATGAGCGCTTGGCTTCAGCGCTTTAAGTTCAAGCCGTTTTGCGGACGCAGAATTACTTTCATATCCTCTCTGGGTAGGCCGCGAACTCGAGACTTTAGCGGTCCGTAACGTGGCACGCCAGAGCGGCCATCGTGCTGCGTTGCCAGGTGACGCGCCCTCCAGCGCCTTGAGGCGTCGTGACATCGTCGGGCGTGAGGCCTTTAGCTTGGCGAGGGCTTGGACACCCTTCCGGAGGCGGCTTTCCATCCATTCAGCATTTTTAGAAGATTGTTCTGGTGAGATCAATTCATCTAACACTTCCGCGGCGTGCATACTCGATTACCGAAAGGGGCTGTGGGCGGGGTGGGCCGCCCCGCTGGGCTCCGTCGATAGCGGTCGGTGTTCTCATGAAAGAGCAGTTTTCGAACAGCCAGCCACCGATAAGGGTACAGCACCCATGTTTACCCCTGTCTAAGAGTAACTTGGCCAGCCCAGCCTGTGAACAAATTCGTCAAAATTTCTGTCATCTGAAAACAACAATCCAGAAGACTGCATGCTGCCTCATACATACCACCATCCCCTAGAGGAGCTTTACTACTTTACACTGGCATCACGGTCACAGCCATTAGCCCTGCGTTCCACATGAATAAATCAACGAGAGATTTTTGCAAATCAGAATAATGAACCCCTTACATTGGCGAAAATTATTCGCTGTCTCAAAATGACCAACACCAAATTTACCCGCTCAGGAGAAAAAAAACTTGGCAGAAATAAAGAGGCATATGCTAGGGAAGAATGAGTTTAGAAATTTTGAGCAGCATTTAGTGGACGACTTTTCGGCAATGCACTACTTGTGTTTACCCGAATAGGTTCCTACAAGATGAATAAACTAGACACAATTCCGAAGATATCAAGCGAGAAAAATGAGCGTTCCGCGACGGCTGAAACAAAGCGATAATGCACAGAGAATAGTGCGAAAATATAAGTGCGTAACGGGAAGAAAATTCAATTATTCAACCAGAGTTATCCGACAATTACACGGGCCAATCACTTGTTGAGTGCGCCCGATGGCCCAGCCAAGAGGGTAAACGAAACGCTCAACAGATGGCGAAGGCGCACAAGCTGACGCTCTACTAATAACACCGCTAAACGCACGACACGAGCTCCCTTGTCTGTTGCAATGAACCGGCTTGCATCGTCCGGTCTAATCATACGCAACGAAGCAAGCCCGTGATTTCATTCAATAGCCGTCACGGAAAACCGAAAACATACAGCCAAACAGCCAGTCAGGTAACGAAGATTCCTCTCGTATGCTGTTCGTTCAAATATTACGTTTGAAAAGTCCCCAGCGAAAACATACATCCAATGAAAAGGCGCAAACCGTTGCGGGAATACACTCACCGAGTTCGCTCCCACTGGCGCCGGGGCATTGTTCCAACATGCGAACTTGATGCTGCAGCTTGGTCGTAGAAGAACGGGCCGTGTAGCGCGGCCAGTCACAAACGGGCTCGCCGCTGTATCCGCGACTCACTCCGACAAACAAGTCTTGTAAGAGCAATCCTCGCTTTATCATAGGTGAACCACAGCTGTGAAAAGGCTCGATTGGCGTGAAACGCGGCCACCGGACCTGTGGACGCCGTCATTTCCCGTATCCCGTCATGTAAAGGAGAAATCACAGGGCGCAGGGAGAGATGGCGCGACAAGCATCTCTTATAGGTTACGATGAGTTTTATAGGTTACAACGTAAAGGTTACATTTCAGATTTTGTTGAAGTAACCTATAAATCATTAATGTAACCTATAAACCGCTTTTAACTTCACGCTTGTAACCTTTAGAATGAACTGGGATAAAAAAAAACATCAAAATGGATCCATTGTAACCTTTATTCTATGGGTTACTTCCGTTTATAGGTTACAATATAGGTTACAAGGATTATAGTGTAGTCGACGGCGCACCGTAGCATGGCTGATGCAGGTGAAGCAGGGACGCACATGACAAAGAAATACCTCTATAGGCGTCGGAAGATGTTGGGAATAATCCAGTAGGGTCTTTTGTCTGATGCAGGTCGGTACTTACAGCTGGCAATTAATTAAACACGGAGCCAACGTGTGCGCGTCCACACTTCGTGGCCCCCTAGCGGCCTCTTTTGTTTCTGAGCTAGTAACTACGCAGCGCGAGAATAAAAGTGGAAGCGCATCTCTTCTGACAAACATTGTCGGATCTACTGTATCCTTGAACTTATATATGCACTGTCCATATGACGTGTGCTTCTGGTGCTGACTTCACTAGCAATAGGCTCGTGTTTCGTGCGATCCCACCTTACTCGCTGATATGAGAGCCCATAGCAGGCTATCATGGGACTGAAAATACGAATTTTACAGGTTAGGGTACTTTAATTTCTTCTTCGCCTTTTCGGGCTTGAGCAAGAATGCGTGTTGTTCATATCAAGATGCATAATCGCAAGAAAATATCAGGGGATCCAAGGTTTATCCAGTTACAAAACGTTGACACGTGCATAAGAAAGCATTTCGAGATATAAACTAAAGTGTGTTCTCGGCTATCAGAAAATTCTTGTTACTGGTGCGTTATAAGCCTTACAAGCTCCTGTATGGCAAATCCTCACATCCTTATTCTGGAGTTATAATTTTGCTTATTATAGTAGCACACAGCTGATTCTTTCAGATTATCGAGCACATTACACTATACTGGAGCGATTCGAAGTCTCGCGCCCTTAACAACCGCAGGGAAAGGGCAACGTATAGACGCTAAGAATTGAATGAGTTTTAAAGTTCTGTAACAGAAACATCTTCCATGTTCTGGTATATAGCCTCACATTTACGTTGTATTAGTTGTGTCCTTCCCTTGATCTGTTTTCCTTTTCTCTTATCAAATATACGAAAACCTGGAAAGCGTTCTTTTACCCAGAATACAAAGACAGGCTCGCAACGTCCAGTGCGTGTGATCTTACTCTGGGCCACGCTCTGGGCAAGGCGAAGTAACTCTTGCTCTTTCTGCCACAAGCTGAACCTGGCGAGAGCGCCTGCTTTGTGTCACTCGACCGCAAGGTTGCCGCAAAGTATTAGATTATAGGGCGGTCCTGCCTCGCAGCACAAGCCGGCTGGCTGCAGTGCAATTCGGACGCTGTGTTATCCGATTACGAACCGATCTTCCCCTTTCCCTTCGCTGCCTGATAACGTAACTTGATCAACTATAGCGCCTGCTTCAACTCATCCTTCGGGGCTTATTTGCCCTATGAACCGAATTCTGCGGTTACGACATCAATTGTCTGCGCACTGTCCGTGCCACTTCACAGGTTTGTTGTACCATTAAAGGAGGCGATGCTTGTACCCGCCGCGGTGGCTCGGTGGCTAAGGCGTTGTGCTGCTGAGCACGAGGACGCGGGTTCGATTCTCGGCGGCACCGGCCGCTTTTCTGATGGAGGCGAAAAGCAAAAACGCCCGTGTGTACGAGATTTCGGCGCACATTAAAGATCCCCAGGTGGTCAAAATTAAACCGGAGCCCTCCACTACCGCGTGCGTCATAGCCTGATTTGCGTCGGTGCGTTAAACCCTAAAATCAATGAATAAACAAGTTTGTTGTACCTTCAAAAGCATGCAGGCGATTGCGAATCTTCCTGCCACCTTTTAACCCGGAGTCTTGTGCTTGAAAAACGTTTTTGGAATCTCTTGGACGCGCCTTTACTGTAATATATGTTATTTCGTATTATATAAGATATCCTCATTGATTTCGGGCGGGTGTGCATGTGTGTGTGCCTGTGTGCGTGTGTGCGTGCGTGCGTGCGGCTACTGAATGTCAACGTCGTAAACACCAATGCTATAGCGCTCATAACGACCCCGCCCACAGCTTCACCTCTCATCAATCTCGCCGCGCCACAGACAGCCTTTCCGCGCACCGTTCTACATCCCTCCGCATTCCCAGTCCATAGTGATCCGCACTCAGCCCTCCCCCAACCTTCCCTTTTCCAACTACGCCACGCGCCATCCCGCTCAATAAATTATTTTACTGCTAAATTGCGCTGTGCTTACACAGACTACGCTTTTCGCTGTTTGAGAACGGATGGTGACGACGACGATAACGAACCGGTTTCTCGAAATTCCACTTCAGACAGACCACTTTCGCTGTACGAAAGAGCATCAAGAACAATATCGAATCCCAGACTGGACAGTCTCCGTCCCATTCTCCTTCGGTGGAAGCCTCCTCTCTTTTTTTACTTGTTCTACTTTTAGTTTATTAGACGATTATATTGTGTTTTAAGGCATCATCGACGACTTTAAGAGCATCGGTAAGCCCTCAGTGGAAGACGAGTTCTTTCCAGAAGCAATGAGGAAGTCGTCGCCACTCACTGAAGCGTGTGATTGAAGTTGGTGGATGAAATGTGACGTGAAAAAGAAGTCCGGGGCATGTTTTGCTTCGCGGCAATAGAGGAGTCAGTTTGGCGGCTAGCTGGTGGAACCTTCATTAAAAAGGGACCTTTGCGACGCTGAGCGCAACGTCGGCCAAGAGTTGCGAAGACCTTTTTTCCCACACTGATATATATATATATATATATATCAGTGTGCCGAACCGAAAAAAATACCGGTTCAGTTCCGGTTCGACAAAATCACGTACCGAAGCGGTTCGATGGGTTGACATTTAGTTGTTTAAAACGACAGTCAAATCAAAATACAAACAAAAATTCAAAATGATGCTGTTCCCCAAGGGCAGTGGCGCAATTGCTAAGCAAATTTTAAACAATTGCGAGATATTGAAAAAACAGATGAAGTGGCGACGATTTACCACCTACTTTCTCGCCCAGACTTTATGTTGTCCTAGGGACTATTTATAAAGCCACCGCCAAGAGATATGACGGTGGGATATATTTTCTGCCCTTTCCTTTATTCTTGAAATTGCAATCGTCGCTATGGAATCACCCATCACTAACCCTGAAGCCTTAAATTTAGGCCTGCGTACTGGCGCTTTCAAATACCAGCGCTTAATACGAATGGCGCACATTTTTTATATTTGTAACAAAACAGAAAAATCCTACAACAGGCACATAAATACTACCAGTGAATTAGATTACTTGGTCACACCTTATCGAATGCATAAGCCACACTTTTGTTAAAAGTAAGCTTCAGTTAACGCTCAGTCACTGCATTATTTCTCTGACCACTGCAATTCCTTTTGCGATAGCTATACCGGATGCGTGCATTACAATCAGTATGTCATCGTACCGCCTGACCCCCGGCCATCGTTCCGTGTGCTACATTGCAGAATCTTATAACAGATTATGCTGTTACAAAATGAAAGGGAAATTTGACGCGCGGAGCATGAGATGGGACTTTTTTAGGTATATGCTCTTTAATTTGTCCACAGCAGTACTCCCCTCCGGAACGAGTAGCAGTAGAAGTAATGTAGCGAGTTGGGCAGTCAGTACAAGTGCACCTTCGAAAAAAAGCAGATCTGAAAGAGACAAAACTGCAGAACAAGCAGAAAAGATGATCGCTGGGCGAATGGGGCAGTGTGTAGTACCGGCCTGCCTTTCTGCACGCGTAATCTCCTTTATTACTGTTTCTGCTTCCAAGACAAGGTCAAGGGCTGCAGCTTCTTGCCAAGGGATCAAGAGCGCACCTTAACAGTTTTCCCTGACATATCTGTTGTTATTTGTATCTGTAAAAAACGGAACTTGTCCACTGTACTATCCTCAAAAACTGACCACTGAACTCACTTCCTTCGCATTGATGACACGTACGTTTAGTTGTGAAAGGCAGGGCAAAAAAAAGTAGTGAGCAATACCCACATTTTGGTGGTTTTTTTACTTATTCGGTTTTACTTACTTGTTGCGTAATATTTTAAAACAACGTCATTCACCTTTTCTTTTCGTTGTTTTCCACGTAAACACATTTTAAAAAAAACTGTTCATTTGATGCCCCGTGCTATATCTCTGCTCCGAGGCGCAGGTTTTGTTGCAAGCCGGCAGTCTTATTTTAAAGGGGCACTGACACAAAAATTTTGCATCTTGTTTTTTTTGTTGCGATAAGTAGCTAGTGACCTACTTATAACCTGTAGAAACCTCATTTGCTTCAGCGTGCGACGGTTGTTTAATTAGAGGCATTTTCAATGCGGCCAGTCACAGTTTCGGTTTCAGCGAGTGCCGCGAAACGATGGATTTTGTGGATTTTGTGTGAACAAAGCTGACCACGTGACCGTCGGAGGGATATCACAGAGCAGAGCCGCCGTAGCACTGTCGAATCTGCATCGACGGCAGTTTCTGCGAATGCCCCCCCGTACTGATCTCGTGAGGCGCTTAATTAAAAAGCGACCGTGGATGTGACACAGGCGCTGCGAGTGCAAATGCTACCGCGGCTAAAGAACGACGCGCGACCAGCGCGACGCTCGAGACGGTGGGTGGCAAGACGCGCGCTGGGAGCAGCCGGCCGGTCTGCCTACAGGTCCGCCTACAGATGTGTTCGGCTCAGCACTGCGGCGGATATTCGAGTACCGCTCTCGTAAGCGGTGCAGATGACAATTTTTAATTCAACCCGTCATCGCATCATTAACTCCTTTCTCATGTAAGCCACCATGGTCGGGACTTGGGGACAATTTCGTGCAGCGGTAACAAGCTATCACTCGAGCTTCTTGCGCCGGCCTGGGCCACTTCGCGGCCGTGGCCGCCGCCTGCACAGCGACCGTGCTCAGTGAGCTGTTCGTGCCTTCGGCGCGTTTACGCATCCAATGGTAATAAACAGTAATAGAAACAGAGTGCCTGGAATCGCTGTAGAACTTTGGTCGCGGCCAGCTGCCCGATTAGCTGACGAAATCACGGCGCCTCCGCTGCCTCCGCCGCCAACGATCGGGTCGTTCGTTCTCGAGAGCAGAAGCTCCGCCCCCCGGCCCTCCGATTGGAGCGGCGAGCCGGGCGAGCCAGCTAAAAACGCCGGTAGTGCGGAAGCGGCAAACACAAACTCGTGACGTGTTTGGATGTTGTTTATTTACAATTGCGCGTGGTCCTCTGCTGGCTGCTCGGTTGCGTTTCGCACACTTCAAAATTGATTTTAAATATGTTCTAGGCTGTATTCGCCGCTGATATTTTGCAGATGATGTATATGTGTTCCCACCAATCTATCTCCGAAGTTATCTCGCCTTCAAAATTTTGTGTCAGTGCCCCTTTAACCAGCTGGTGATATTAAACGTGGATCAAAATCTCGATACACGGACGTTCTCGATTTCCATCTACTTCAGAAAAATGGTCGTAGGGAAGGGAGATCGAGGCCACTTGTGGTCAGCAGCAAACGGCTTAGTCACTGAGCAGCTCCTGCGGTCACACTTGTCAAGTATTAACAATTTGCAGGTGTCGGACCTTTTAAACAAATTATGAAATGCAAAAAGTTTGCACACATCGGGTGTGGGATTTCGCTGTTGCGCAGTGGAGCACTCCTGCAGCCTGATTGCTCCAATAAAGTCGCAGCTAGGGAAGGGCCAAGTCGTTTTATATCCCCTGCAAGCTGCCAAGAATGACATTTCGTTTTGTCAGCTTGCACTACGCTCGCGCTTCCAGCAGCAACAGACCATTGCTACAATGGTGCTAATTCATTTCCCCTGTTGTTACATAGAGCGTGATAGTGTTTATTTGTCTGAAGGGGAAAGTGCGCGAGTGGGTACGAAGTCGACCTGAGACAGGTCTTCTTCAGAAAGACCTGAAGAAGACCTGTCTCAGATCGAAACGTTGAAATAAAGTCTCCGAAGAACGTACTCTTACTTTGTGCGTATTCCTGCAGCAACGACTACACTTAAGGACTATATATATATATATATATATATATATATATATATATATATATACAGAAACATAGTTCGGCAGTCTACAACGCCAAAGGAGGCATAGGGGTGTGGTTAGGCTCTATTTTTTTACTACGGTCAATGAAGATTTTTTTTTTAAATATAAAGAAGAAAGAAAGAAAAACACGCACCCAGAGTGGGGACCGAACCCACGCCTTTCGATTAGATCTCGAATGCCTTACCAATTCGGCTATCTGGGCGACTGTGTTCTCCTTCACTTTCTGGGCTATTTATATTTACTAGAAGTGTATCTGACGCTTGAGGGTGGTAGCCAGCGCCACTCTGACTACACGGGGAGAAGGGGACCTTCTTTTCAACCCCCGGGGCGTGACTCAAACGTCTACAGCGTGTCATGAGCGGGTAACTGGCGGGAAGCCCTCTTATGCTACCTAGGCATCAAGGCTGCCGGAACCAAGACCCTCGCTAAGCTTTCGCAGGATAATATGATTTGGAAATGAGGGGCTCGTTAGAAAATACAGAAAGAAATGCCGGCAGTCTACAACGTCAAAGGAGGCATAGGAGAACGGTTAGACTATTTTTTGACCGTTAGGGAAATTATATTTTTTTTATTAATTTACGTAGAAAGAAAGAAAGAAAAACACGCGCCCAGAGAGCGCCCTGAGGTTTTCCGCCAGTTACCCGCTCATGACAGGCTGTAGACGTTCGAGTCACGCCCCGGGGTTCGAAAAGAAGGTCCCCTTCTCCCCTCATAGTCTGAGTGACGCTGGCTACCACCCTCAAGCGTCAGATACAGTTGTAAATATAAATACCCCAGAAAGTGAAGGAGAACACAGTCGCCCAGATAGCCGAATTGGTAAGGCATTCGAGATCTAATCGAAGGCGTGGGTTCGGTCCCCACTCTGGGCGCGTGTTTTTCTTTCTTTCTTTCTACGTAAATTAATAAATAAAAAAAATATAATTTCACTAACGGTCAAAAAATAGTCTAACCATTCCCCTATGCCTCCTTCGGCGTTGTAGACTGCCGGCATTTCTTTCTGTATTTCCTAACGAGCCCCTCATTTCCAAATCATATTATCCAGCGAAAGCTTAGCGAGGGCCTCGGTTCTGGCAGTCTTGATGCCAAGGTAGCATAAGAGGGTTTCCCGCCAGTTACCCGCTCATGACAGGCTGTAGACGTTCGAGTCACGCCCCGGGGTTCGAAAAGAAGGTCCCCTTCTCCCCGTATAGTCTGAATGGCGCTGGCAACCACCCTCAAGCGTCAGATACAGTTGTAGTAAATATAAATACCCCAGAAAGTGAAGGAGAACACAGTCGCCCAGATAGCCGAATTGGTAAGGCATTCGAGATCTAATCGAAAGGCGTGGGCTCGGTCCCCACTCTGGGCGCGTGTTTTTCTTTCTTTCTTTCTACGTAAATTAAAAAAAAAACATAATTTCACTAACGGGGAAAAAATAGTCTAACCATTCCCCTATGCCTCCTTTGGCGTTGTAGTTCAAGTTCAAGTTTTATTATTTCCAAAAATAAGTTGTTACAAAATCTAGGATATACAGACGAGGGTCCCAGAGCCAAAGACTTTAGTGGGACCCTCGGTTCGTCGATACAAAATGACGGTAAAATTTATACAGAGCAACTGAAAATTCTTACAAAATACGGACATGAAAATACACTTTTACATCAGAAATCAAGCCAGAAACACGCAACATGGTATAAAAGGAATCGAAGAACAAACAAGTCAAACAGGTAAACGATCACAAGTATGGTTATTCCAGAAAATGTTTTTTTGACAGACTTTTTGAACAAAGGAAATGAAGTGCAACACTTAATAGTAGAAGGTAACGCATTCCAAAATGATATCGCACTGAAAGCGGAAGTTTTTTTCCCATAATTAGTATGAGCGGGGGGTAACAGGAAATTTTTATTAGCGGCAAACCTGGTCACATTATTATTCTGCAAAAGATCAGATGCAATAAACGGGAATGCCAGTTGATTATGAAGCAATTTGTGGAATAAGGTCACGAGATTCAACCGGAACAAAACATTTACGGGCAAGATATTGTAAGAGCGTAGTAATGTGTAGGCGTTCGATTGCGAAGAACTAGAAGTGACAATGCGTATTGACTGATTTTGAATGTGCTGTATTGATGATAAGTGACACGCATAAGTGCTGCCCCATGAGACTATACCGTAAGTAATATGACTATGAACGCAAAATACAGCGCCAGTAGAGCTTCACGGGAAAAGAAAGGGCGAGCTTTGATTAATGCGCGGATACCAAACGCCGTCTTCTGCTTAAGATGGTTAAAGTGACTGCAAAAGATAAGGCATGGGTCAAGATGTATGCCAAGAAAGACGACATCAGAACAAGCAGAAATGGAATGAATACCAAGTTGTATTATGGGAATAGCAGATAATGACCTCTGAGCACTTTTAAACACCATAAATTTAGTTTTTGTGGGGTTGATAACTAAGTGATCACTGCTGCACCAATTCATAAGGGAACTTAATGCAAGATTTAACTTTGAGATAAGAGCACCAATGTTTTTATCAGATGAAGATATCGTTGTTTCATCTGCGTATAAAACACAGTGACCACAGTCAAAAGAGCTAAGAACATCATGAAGATCACTCATATATAAAATAAATAGCAAAGGACCCAATACTGAGCCCTGCGGTACTCCTTGGTTAACATATTTTATTGCAGAGAAGGTATTTGCGGCGTGTACTGTGTTCTGTCGGTCAAGTAGGTAATTTTTTAAGAATGTAAGCGCAGGGACAGTTATGTCATAGGACTGAAGTTTATGCAATAAGACTTGGTGATTTACTGTGTCAAAGGCTTTTGTGAGATCTAAAAAAACCGAATCCACTAAATTTCCCGAATCGATACTTTTCTTTATGTAATCAGTTAGAGACAGCACAGCTAGATTTGTTGACCTACCTGGACGGAAATTAAATTGGCTGTTTTTAAGTAACTTAAATTTAAATAAATAGCCATTCAGACGTTTAACAATTTTTCGACTAGTTTGCTAAGGCAGGAAAGAATTGAAATAGGACGGTAGTTCGTAACTGTTTGTTTATCGCCTTTTTAAAAAACTGGAATTACTTTAGCTTTTTTTAAGAATGAAGGAAATAAACCATGTTTAAAAATACGTTTGATAATATGACAGAGCTTGTCGGAAACTAAATGTGCAACCAGTTTTAAATGCCTTACACAAATGTCATCTAACCCAGGCCCTGTATTTTTAAGATTAGCAATGATGGAAAAGACTTCCTGTGGTGTTGTTGGGAAAAAAAAGAATGACTGCGTGGTACGTCCCAGAGAAGTATACGACTGCGCATGGGGGCGGTGGTTAGTATAGACGGAAGAAAAGTATTCTGAGAAAGCATTGGCAATTTCCTTGGGCTCGGAGAGGGTGGATCCATTGTAGTCGATTTTGGTTAGAGGGACATTAGCAGAAGACTGCCGGCATTTCTTTCTGTATTTCCTAACGAGCCCCTCATTTTCAAATCATATTATCCTGCGAAAGCTTAGCGAGGGCCTCGGTGCTGGCAGCCTTGATGCCAAGGTAGCATAAGAGGGTTTCCCGCCAGTTACCCGCATATGACAGGCTGTAGACGTTCGAGTCACGCCCCGGGGTTCGAAAAGAAGGTCCCCTTCTCCCCGTATAGTCTGAGTGGCGCTGGCTACCACCCTCAAGCGTCAGATACAGTTGTAGTAAATTTAAATACCCCAGATAGTGAAAGAGGACACAGCCGCCCAGATAGCCGGAATGGTAAGGCATTCGAGATGTAATCGAAAGGCGTGAGTTCGGTCCCCGCTCTGGGCGCGTGTTTTTCTTTCTTTCTTTCTACGTAAATTAATAAAAAAAATTTAATTTAACTAATGGCCAAAAAATAGTCTAACCATTCCCCTATGCCTCCTTTGGCGTTGTAGACTGCCGGCATTTCTTTTTGTATGTCCTAACGAGCCCCTCATTTCCAAATCATATATATGTATGTATGTAATATATATATATATATATATATATATATATATATATATATATATATATATATATATATATGTATGTATGTATTCTTGATGTTCAAGGGCTTAGGGATAAACCTGTGTTTTATGCGCACAGTTGAAATAATTGGCTTACGGAAGAAGCAAGAGAAGTAACGTCACCATGTGGACAGTTTCTGATGTGTGATTAAATCACTGTGGTGCCTTTCTAATGGCTGCCTCTTACAATGTAGTATAAAGATATTGTAACGCCAGATAAGTTTAGCGCCAGTCCCCTCCGTCTCGTCTGTGTTTCTGTCTGTTCTGCGCTAACTTTTATTGGGAATACTATGAACCAACTATTCCAGCAGAAAGTTTTCTTAAGTAGCATCAAATTGCGCAATGCCATACTCTTCCCACTGCACTCCACTATAAAGAGAATACCCAGGCCAGAGTCTCCGTACTAAACGTCTACAGACGGAAGTCTGTAGATGTTTGTTGTTGACAAAATCTTCAAAGACTGCCAAAAGTTAGTCATTATGCGAGACTACGGCGCCCAACTTATAACTTGGGTGTATAATCGGAACAACCGCGAAAAGGAATCCAACTTCCCGACGCTATACTACAGAATATTCTGCGTATCTGTAGTATACCGAACGCCCTCCACACGTATGGGCAATGATGTCGCCAGAGAAAGCACAACGTCTTACTCTGACTAACACCATCAAGAATGGAGAATGGATCTGCCTAAAGAGATGCTAGCCAATGGCCATCCCATCAGTGAACTCCCAGTACCTCACCAGGAAAGTTCAATACGCCGAATCGGCATGGCCGATTCGCCGTCTTCGGAAATTTTCAGGGGACAGACACTTACTGATACAATACAGAACACTGAAGAGTGAACGGAACATATTGCAAATCTAAGGAAAAAACACACACAAAATACTCGCCCTCACGCAAGACACCCAGCGATAGACAAACGTCTCCAACATCTTTGGGCCGCACGAATTAGCCTTCTTAAAAGATGGAAGAAATGCAGGACCAACCGAAAGTACGAAAACGCATAGTTCGAACGACCAGGAAGGCAAACTTTACGCTAAACAAATTAACCAACAAAACTGCACAGACCTCTGCAATCAACATCAAGGCACACTAGGAACCCACCGCTCCTGACAACTTCGCTCCTCCACGGGAATTGAGGAATACAAGCAGCAGTGGTACCCCAGCTCAAGACACCCAAGCACAGACCATTATTAGCTCCAGGAACTCAAACATTTGAAGCCTGTGGGGGCGCAAATTCCTCTGTTCGACGAGGAGGCGCTCACACACCCCCTTTAGGGCGGTGACGCTATCCTCGCGCGCCTCCCTCCACTTCCGTCGGGGAGGCAGGCTGTGGGCGCGGCCGCCTGTCGGACGGACGGAGTCCCCCGGAAGGCACCTCTGAGTATGTCACGCATTTTGGCAACTGCTTTAGTTCGTTGCACTGGCCGCTGTTTCCTACCTGCGTAAGGGCACGGCACCCACCTTGTTGATTTGCGCATGCCCTAATTACGCCCTGCTCGTGTAGGCGCCTCGTTGTAGAGGATCTCCGGTGAGTCTTGGGCTTCTCCGTCTTCTGCCGGGTTGACCAGCGTCCGCGCTGTTTCAGGGTCAGCGGATGAGTGCCAATGCCTCCTGGTCGAGTCCCTTGGCTTGAAGCGAAGCGGCCGCCGTGCAGCTCTAATTTTCATAGCTATAACTTTTGCGCACAAAAAACTAGCCCGCCTTTCAATGTTATTCCAATTTTCACCTCAGCGCTCGTTGCGTCGGCTTATATATGCAGGCGGGCGCTAACTGCCACCCGATGCAGGGCTGGGTAGACGCTAACGGTTGATTGCCCCAGGGGCTCGGTGTACAGGGCCGTGTTGCTTTGCATAAACCTCTTGTAGCGAAGACTGCAGGGCATTCCCTAACAACGCCATTGCCGTGCACACTCGCCGATCATCATCACTGCCATGCTTTTGGGCACACCTCATCTATCACCATCAGAAGGAGCTTCTGAAGATGAGGTTCAGCTGGCTCGGCATCACCCCTAGGCTTTCTGACTGCTTCCTCGGTGTTCAGCTCTCCTCAGCACCAATAAACCCCTTTACAATTTGGTGGAGAGTGCGGAGTCCTTGTACCGACCCTGGAACTTCGCAGTCGGACCATCCCTACGGCCATGCCTGACCCTCCCGTGATTCTTCCGCCCCTAACCATCATCTGTTCTGGCGCGACCCGGCAACGGGATCCTGCCAAGTTCAGCAGAACGGAATGGATGTCGAGGACTGGTTGTCTTCGTACGAACGTGTGAGCATACACAACCAGTGGGATGATGTGATCAAATTCAACAACCTGGGCTTTTATTTAACTTTACTCGCCGAGACGTGGTTTAATAACAACGCAGCGGGCATCGACACCTGGTCCGAGTTCAAGACGCGCTTCTTGGGAGCTTTTGGCCGTCCCGCCGTGCGCAAACTAAAAGCAGAGCAACGTTTGCGCACCCGTGCGCAGAAAACTGATGAAACTTTTACCAGTTGCATCGAGGACGTTCTGTACCTCTGCAGGCGTGTTGATCCATCCATGGCCGAAGCTGATAAAATCAAGCACTTCATGAAGGTATAGACGACGATGCCTTTCAATTGTCGACGTAGTAACCCTCTGCCAGAGTTTCGACGAGCTTCGGAGGCAGCGAAGCCTCACGCGGCGGCCGTCAGCTCCTGACGACATTATAGCGAGTTTGATCGGTGACCCTCGAAGCCCTTCCTTCTTGTCGCGCATAAAGGCACTTGCCCGTGAGGAAGTCGCTCGTCAGCTTTCTCTGCTGCCTTGCATTGCCGAGACTCCGTCCCCAGTTGTGCCGACACTTAGGAGGGTGTTTCAGGAGCAAGTAGCTGAAGCCCTGCCGAGTACTGCCGTTGTGGATCCTCCTCACATGACTGCAATAACCGCGCCGATGACGTATGCAGAAACTGTCGCCCGATCGCCCCCGGCGCCGATTATGACGTGTGCTAACACCATGGGAGGCTCTCCACGTTAGGCCGCGCCATCTTATCAGCGCCCGGTACCACCGATGACCCCATTTCCTCCAGTTCGGCCTCCTCCCCAGTTTAACAATGGCTGGCGAACGTGGGACAACCGCCCAATTTGTTTCCTTTGCCGTTATGCCGGACATGTCGCGAAATATTGCCACCGCCGCACACCGCCAGCCACCACTGTTCTCCGACCGCCGACTTATGGTTTGTCCAACCGGCCGCCTGCTCCACACGACGTCTCCGACGCATATCACTTCAGTCCCTCACCTGCTGACCAGCGCGCTTCTGGGAATCGTCGCTCGTCTTCTCCGCGTCGCCGCTCCATTTCTCCTATGCGTCGACGACAATCTGCTTCCGAAGAGGGAAACTAGCAACCGCAGTTCCCGAGGCAAGAACTGCGTTACGGTCGAACTGTTCAAGGGCTCGTTTTTCTCCCCTGAACGTTATTGACGTTTAGTCAAAGGCAGACGTACACAGGAGTTAGTGGATACAGGCGCTGCTGTGTCAGTGATTAGTGAAGATTTTTGTCGGATGATCAGAAAAGTGATGACGCCGTTGGGTGGCTTCTCGCTGCGTACTTCGAGCGCGCAACACATTCAAGCCTTGGCGGCGTGCACAGCTCGTGTCACCATCCAAGGCCTCTTGTACATAATCGAACTTATCGTGCTTCCTTCGTGTTCCCATGACGTTATTCTGGGATGGGACTTCCTCACTCGCCACAACGCCGTCATTGACTGTGCGCGTGCGGAGGTTGAATTTACTTCACCCTGTGACGCGTACAGTGACAATACGACCACCGCTAAACTTGTCACCGAGGACACTACCATTCCACCGCAGTGCCCTGTTTCCGTGCTTCTGGGCTGGGCTTCTCATGCTGACGCCACTGTGCTCTTTACGCCATCTGTGCTCTTCAGCCGCCGTAGGCGTCTTCCACTGCCGTCCGCTCTCTTATCGACCCACGCTGGTGCTAGCCGCATGCTGGTTACAAATTTGTACTCACATCCGTTATCTTAACTGCAAGGTGAAACGCTCGGCTAGGTTGAAGCTGTTGATCAGAATGCCGTAGTTAACGTTCCCGATGATCCACCTCACCTTGATATTTTGGAGTTGAACTCAGTGTCAGTAGAAGACGTATCCTACTCCGAAGTATTTAGTAAGGCCATCGACAACGATTTGCCCCAGCCCAACGAGCTAAACTGCTGGCACTTCTTCAACGATTTCGATCGTCTTTTGACTGCATGAAAGCCTCGCTCAGCCTAACATCAGCAGTGGAACACAACATAGACACTGGCTCGCACCCACCGCTACGACAACGACCATATCGTGTTTCACCAAAAGAGCGTCGCATTATTGATGTCCATGTGGATGACATGCTCCAACGCGACGTTATTTGGCACTAGAACAGTCCCTGGACGTCACCAGTCGTTCCAGTGATGACGAAGGATGGATCCATACACTTTTGCGTCGACTATCGCCGCCTCAACAAGATCACGAGGAAGGACGTCTACCCTCTACGGCGTATTGACGACGCACTTGACTGCCTACAGGGAGCTGAGTACTTCTCGTCGCTCGACTTGCTTTCGGGATACTGGCAGGTGCTTATGGCAGAGGCTGATCGCGCAAAGACGGCCTTTATAACACCCGACGGACTATACGAGTTTAACGTCATGCCGTTCGTCCTTTGCAATGCACCTGCCACTTTCGAGCGCATGATGGACAACATTTTGCGCGGACTAAAATGGAAGATATGCCTCTACTATTTGGATGACGTCGTAATTTTTTCTCCAGATTTCGACACCCATTTACGGCGCCTGGAGAAAGTTCTGACCTGTCTTGCTGGCGCAAATCTGCAACTAAACCTCAAGAAATGCCACTTTGCCGCACGGCAGTTAACTATACTGGGTCACGTTGTCTCGAAGGACGGTGTTTTCTTCGACGCGTCTAAGCTCAAGGCTGTTGCTGAGTTCCCCAAGCCGACCTCTATGAAGGCACTTCGAAGCTGCCTAGGCCTTTGCTTCTACTTTCGACGCTTCGTCCGCAACTTTGCCACCGCTGTCGCGCCATTGACGCAGCTACGAAGTGATGCCTCCACCGATCTCTCTGCGTGGGCCCCTGAGTGTGAAAATGCATTCGTGACGTTGCGGCGACGTCTTACGTCACCTCCTATTCTCCGACATTTTTATCCTGACGCACCTACGGAGGTCCACACTGATGCCAACGGGGTCGGCCTTGGCGCTGTACTGGCCCCGCGAAAGTCTGGCTTTGATGAATACGTCGTTGCCTACGCCAGCCGCACCCTTACCTGAGACTAATCTAACTATTCCGTGACAGAGCAGGAGCGCTTGGCCACTGTTTGGGCGCTGGGCAAGTTCAGGCCCTATATATACGGTAGTCCTTTCGACGTGGTCACAGACCACCACACACTTTGTTGGCTGCCCACACTAAAATATCCGTCACGGCGGCTCTCCCAGTGGGCTCTGCGGCTCCAGGAGTACGACATGAGGGTTGTATTTCGATTCGGCCGCAAACACTCCGATGCGGAGGCCCTCTCCCGTTCTCCAATGTCAGTGTCCCACGACTCCGCGTGCACCCGTCCTGACAACGCTGACATGTCACTACTTTCTTTCTTCGACATGCGAACAGAGCAGCGCAAAGAACCCTGGGTTGTTTCCCTCATCTCTTTGCTTTCTGGCACTTCACCTCTTCACGGATCTCGGGCTCTGCGCAGGCAAGCTTAGCACTTCGCGATTCGCGACAATTGCTGTATCGCCGCAGCTACGACAACGAAGGATGGAAATGGCTGCTTTTCATTCCTCGTCACCTGCGCATCGACATTTGTGATACCCTTCATGCCGACGACATGTGGTCATGCAGAGGTTCTGAAAACATACCAGCGTATCCGCCTGCGCTATTATTGGCGATCGGCATGTATAACTTTGTGCGAAAGTACATCCGATCATGTACGACCTGCCAACGCCGCAAGTCCCCGCCGTCCTGTACTATTGGCGGTGAGATGTTTGAGTGGCGCCCCCTGGCTCTGACGTCGGCTTAGGGACTCGCGCCGCTGACGTCTGCTACACTCCGCTTGTGAGGGGCAGCAGAGCCTTGGCTAGAAATCATCCGCTTCGTTGCTGTAGTGCGTTAAAAAGCGTATCCCTAGCGACTAAGCTATTTTGCCAGCTTCTGACACATCTGAATAATTTGAAGCTGTATCCCCCACAAGTTTGCAACACACGAAGAGATAGCGAACATCTTTCTTCAGAGTATCGGTCAGAAGATCGTGTGTAACTCGTCCTTTCTTGCTTATTCGCGAGGATCAGCGATCAGAGCTTCTCGGTAAGTATTCAAAATGCGTAGGCTTCCCTGCAGTATTTTTGAGATGCTCCTATGAAGACTCAACAGTTTAATGCTACGTACCAAGCAGCGGCCTCTGCACGCGCATCGCACAGCAGGAAATAAAGCGGCTTTCTTCTGTTTCTTTCCTTGTTGTCTTGTATCAGATTAATGTTTCTTGCTTTTTTTCTGCCCAGCGCATTGATTTTTCTGCGCCGTCACCAACTTCTTATTAGGAGGTTTCGGGATGTTTGGGAGGCTCACAAAGGTCGCGTGGATACTTCCTTCATTTTGTATATCATACATTCCCTTCTTCACAAATTGGCTTTCATTACGGCTGCGTGCAAGAAGGTGCATATCCGCAGCGTGCTTTGTTTATTCACATGCAAATACAATGAGAAGGTTTGTGCTACGCCCCCGCGATCGCGCCCTAAAGGACGTGGTCCACAGTACTCGAAGGCGGCTTTTGTGCTCCGAATTTCTATCGTAATTATATCGTTATCATAACGAATTGACTCTCAACTCGAACAATGATGACATGATTACAGTGTTGAAGGCATGATATACTCGCCAACTAACGTAATAAATAGTAGTATACCTGCATATATTACAAGAATCGAAACCGAAGAAGAATTCCAAGTAGCTCTTTATTGCTTTTCAACCCTTCCAGGCGCGAAGAACAAATCCTATTCTACTCGGGATGGCGTTCTATGATTTGAAGAAAATTACTTTTACTCTCTTGTCCTGGACTGAGGACCCGTCCCACTAACCAGATCGATTTAATTGTTAAATAAAGTTTTCCCCTCCTCCCCTTACTCATCCTCCTCCTCTTGAGTGCAGTTTTCCTATAACGCATATCCGAATATCGGGAAGATATGGCTGTGCAAAATGTTCTGAAATATCCCTCCAGGTCTTAACAAACATATATGTGTTGCTATAAATTTAACGAAGACGTGACTCGTTTTGCTCACTAAACCTCCATACTGGTTAGATGCCTGGTATAGAATCAGCACGCGCGTATATACACACTGGGTTATTTGGAACTCAACCTACAGTTTTTGCAGTCTATAGTGCATGTCGGCAAATTTTCATGCCTTGACAACGTAAAGTGATGTGACAAAACACTTTCGAGCGCTCGGCAAGGTTGCAAAAACTGTTTTACCTTACGTATGATTACCGGGAATCGTAATGCCTTCTGCCAAAGCCAACAGCCCTGAAGGCCTAGAATTTGTTTTGGTCTTCCATTTTCGCTGTTGTCGGTTATTAGCAGCTGACTGTTCCTTTTGTTCGAATGCTTACTTGAGAAGCTGACGCCTACCTCCGACTCTTCGCGCTCCGCTCAGGACCGGCTTCGCAAAGAATGGGGTGGCGCCGGCAATGTTTCTCCTGTAGCGGCATCCAAAACTATACTTTAATTGGCACCATTAGTTAGTGTATGCGATTTTAAGCCTATTATTATGATAGAAAGTTACCCACACGCCAATTCTGGTGCAGACAAGCATCAGACGTTGACCGAGCGCAAAGAAACAGCAGGGAGAGTGAGCCTGAGTGAAGCAGGCGACAAATGCGAGAATCCCTAAGCTGGCGTCACGGAGGCGGGCTTCGCAGCGCCGCCTGTGTTCGCGCTCACCGCCAATTGGTCCGCTGCAGCCCCTTCCTTGCCCAGCGAAACCATTTGACAGTGTAGGCGTTGACCTGCATGGACCTTTGCCGTACACAGCCGCCAGGAATCGATGGGTCATTGTTGCGGTCGACCATCTCACGCGCTACGCTGAAACCGCTGCACTGCCTACTGCTATAGCACGAGACGTCGCCTCCTTTCTATTACGTCGCTTCATATTGCGTCACGGAGCACCTCGAGAGCTCCTCAGTGACCGAGGACGCGTCTTCTTATCCGATGTTGTCGCGAAGCTCCTCACTCAGTGCCGTATTATCCCCCGCACAACAACTGCGTACCACCCGCACACTAATGGCCTCACTGAGCGTTTTAACCGACCTCTTGGAGACATGCTGTCCATGTACGTCTCCTCTGACCACGATGTCTGGGACCTTGTGCTCCTCTATGGGACTTACGTACGCATACAATATGGTCATACAGACTACAACGGGCTTCTCCCCGTTCTACCTACTCTACGCACGAGAACCATCATGCACTCTCGACACCGTGCTTCCTTATCGTCCGGATGTCTCGGAGTGCACCCCAGCATCAGATGCCGCCAAACACGTGGAAGAGTGCCAACAACTCGCGAGAACCTTCACAGCTGAAGACCAGTGGCGGCAAAAATCTCGCCACGACGACACAGCTGTAGCACCGACTAATTCGCCAGGGTCAATGGTTTGGTTATGGATTCCTTCGACCACCCCAGGATTGTCTACGAATTTTCTCGCCAAGTATCAAGGCCCCTCCGCGTCTTGGAGCGTACGTCACCAGTCAACTACATCGTTGAGCCTATGGCCCTCTCTACGGATCTTCGCCACCGTGGGCGTGAGACTGTTCACGTGCAGCGCTTAAAACCCTATCACGAGCCTCTGGTTTCGTCTGCTCCGTAATTCACCAGGATGGCGTCCTCTTCCACGGGGGAAATTGTAGTGAAGACTACAGGACATTCCCTAACAACGCCATTGCCGTGCACCATCGCGGATCATCATCACTGCCATGATTTTGGGCACACCTCATCTATCACCTTCAGAAGGAGCTTCTGAAGATGAGGTTCAGCTGGCTCGGCATCACCCCTAGGCTTTCTGACTGCTTCCTCGGTGTTCAGCTCTCCTGAGCACCAATAAACCCCTTTACACTCTGTACTATGAAAGTTATCGCTTCCCTTGAAAGTGACTGGCGAATGCGCGGCGAGAGCCGACACTGCCCAGTGGCTTGAATCGCTCGATACCGAAGTAGGCAGACTCTCCGCAGTGGGTGTTGTGCGAGAGCAATAACAGTAACAGCAGTGTGTTATTCTATTCTAGAGCTACTACGCTAAATGCAGTTTAATGAAGCGTACAGCTCCCAAGCCCCATCGAATGATCAGCCCGTTCCTGCTCCCCTACACGGTCTTCCGCAATCCAGAGCTGTAAGCCCCCTTCGCCACAGCAGAGACTGAATCATCCATACAAAATGTCGCACGAAACACGTGCCATGAACAGATTAAATTCTCAACAAACTCTCCCGAAATCTTGTCCCTGTAGGCCCAGATAACCGGCTGACAAACACTGGACTGCAGGAACGAATCCCTCTCCAGTGGAAACATGCTGACATTACGCTCATCCCGTAAAGTATAGTGAACCCCTTACTACCAAGAATCTCTGCCCCATCTCCCTGACGTCCTGCTTAGGAAAAGTCTTCAAACATAGGGTGGAGAGCCGCCTCGTACCCTATAACGAACACCAGGACCACTCCCCTACCACCATGTACGACTTCCGTAATCTTTCTACACAAGGCATACAGCTACACCGCAAGGAAGACAATCAGCAATGAGCCAACCAACCTATGCCCTCTATTCTAACACTCCATATCAAGGGAGCCTTTGATAACATCTCACATAACACTATCCTACAAGGCCTTGAGTTCATCAACTGCGGACAGAGTCTCTACAATAACGTCACTGCCTTCCACTCCCGTCGTACTGCTATAGCTGCCACGGTCGGACTTTGACACGTCAAATCTGATACTATCTTACAAATTGCACCCAAGAAAGGTCCCTATGTTCAGCTCGGCTATTTTCCCACTCTTTTTCAACATCACCCTGAAGGACCTCCAAATACCACTCAATGACATCCCGAACCTACGACACGCTTTCTAGGCGGTCTATCTCACCCTGTGAGCACCCATGGGCTCTATCGGAGATCAACAAGACGTTATACGAATGGGCGGGTAGATAAAGAGTGAGTGCCCTAAACACGAGCGCAGAACAGTAAATCACACATAGTGACGGGCCGGGCGTTGGAAAGTTATGGCTCCTTCGAGCTGTGAACCAACTACGTTTTAAAGAGACAGCCCCACCACATAGAATATTTTTACGCCGGATATGGCTGGCACGCGCCGAAAGGAGTAGCGGACACTGGCCCTGAGGAGGAGGAATGCACTGAAGGGGAGAGACGCGAGAGCAATTACATGGCAATACGTCTGGCAATAACGACCGATTAGCTACTACGAGCGCCCTTGGCTGGCGCGCTCTTAAGGGTCCTCGTGCGCGGCCTCAAAGTGTGTGCTGCGCAGCTCCGCTCGCGATGCCCATCCCGGTTCGCCAGCCTTCGGAGTGCGAGGGTCGTGGTTCGTCGCAGCTAGCCCTCAGCAGTGTCGCCGCCCCAGCTAACCCTCTCGAGGCGCAGTATACACTGCCCGCCGAACATGCCAAGGTCAATCGCAGGTTCTTCGAAACGCTGCGCCACGGAGAAGCGCAGGTTACGCCCACGCCAATATTTCACTGCTGTTCCGCGGGCCTGTGATCACGGCTTCGCATTCTTTCGTAACCTTCGTGCGCGAGGAAACAACGGCGCCGGCCAGCACGCTTTTTCGGAGAGGGCTGCAAGCGAGACTACGTGCTAGCGCGAGAAGGCCGCTGGCGCATGTTCTATCTGAGGCCCATTTGCCCGAGCTCCAGAGGTGGGGATACTTCCGTGCGGTTCGATTTAACGCGGCTGGCTCAGCAAGCCGAGGGGCAACATTCTGCGCGAGCACTTACTCCGTAGGTCAATGCATGAACTGGCAGGCTCAAGTGTTTCCGTCACACTCACTTACGCAGCAGTGGAACTATTTTGTCTCTATTCTAGACGCGAGCCTTTAAGAAAAATACTTTCAAGGCCATTTTCACGTTTTCCAAAAGCAGCGATTATACCTATTTGATGACATCACCAGCGTAATGAGGGCTGGTTTCTTTGTTCCTCATCTACACTGTTCTCACCGGCCCACTAGCGAAGACTGCGAGCTCTTACTGTATAGTAAAGGCTGATGATTGATTGATTGATTGATTGATTGATTGATTGATTGATTGATTGATTGATTGATTGATTGATTGATTGATTGATTGATTGTGGGTTTTAGCGCCCCGACACTACACAGATGATGAGGCGCGCAGTACTGGAGGGCTCCGGATTAATTTTGACCCCCTGGGGATCTTTACCGTTCTCCGAAGTCTCAAACACACAGGCGTTTTTGCTTTTCGCCTTCATCAGAAAAGCGGCCGCCCCGGCCGGGAATCGAGCCCGCGTCCTCGTGGTCAGTAGCAGAACGCCTTAACCACTGAGCCACCGCGGCGGGTATAGTAAATTCTCGTTGATTCTAACTCGTACATTAGTTTGAATGAAGCGGACTTCGAATTAGCGGGGGCGCGCTAGACTGAGCGGCCAGCGCACCGCGCTGCGCGGGCAGAACCCGGAGAAACATCTGGAATTGTTATCGTGAATTACGCGCGATGCGGCAGGTGATTTCTAGAATTAGGAAAATGGGGCCCGAACGGCGAATGAATTTAATTGTCATTTGTACGCCAAAAACAAGTGTCCAAATTCATTCATATGAGTAATGCGCCTTAATGCCGAAATACAGGACGCTATTGCTTGTTTTGCGTCTCTAGTAAATTTGGGTTGGTTTTGCAATCAATTGTACTCACTATGGGCCGAATTTTATCTCTGAAGAGCGGTATAAGCCAGGGGCTGCTAGTTTGAATTAACCGTTATGAATACCGACGTGTTCTAATTCTCGAGTTTTTTCTCCATTGAAATACCCCGTGTTGGGCAGAGACCCTGGGGTCAGTTCTAATTAATTACCAAGTTCAAATTAATCGCGTTCGAATTAACTAGCTTATGGGCTGTTGTTATTGATTATGATGAGCTGTACTATATGCATTTCTTTATATGCATGAGTGCAAATGTGTAGTTAGGTCGTCTGTCGCGATTGTGTACATAGGTCGCCTGTCTTATAGGTTATGTCGTACAGTCTACATACATGTGTGCATACACATACATACATACATACAACATACATACATACATGCATACATACATACATACATGCATACATACATACATACATACATACATACATACATACATACATACATACATACATACATACATACATACATACATACATACATACATACATACATACATACATACATACATACACACACATACATACATACATACATGCATGCATACATACATACATACATACATACATACATACATACATACATACATACATACATACATACATACATACATACATACATACATACATACATACATACATACATGCATACACATACAGTAAAAACTCGTTAATTCGAACCCGAAGGGAGCCATATAGTTATTCGAATTAAGCGGAGTTGGAATAAGCGGGCGGACGCTAGAATGAAAGGAAATCGCGCCACACTGCGCGGCACAACACAAAGCAGCCACCTTTGGACTCGTTACCGCGAATTAGGCGCTACTACACGTTTGTGGCAGGTGATTTCGTAAATAATGCTTCGTAAATAATAATGGCATGCGCCGGAGCACTGGCGCCGGTGGCGCGGCTCCCTCTGTATAGACGCAAAATAAGCTGTTGCAGGAGCGTAGCGCGCGCGCCATGAGGTTGTTTTCCTGCTTCGTTGTTTTGCATGTCTAGTAAATTTGGTTTCCTTTGGATTTGTAACACAATGTGATCACTCTGGGACGACTTCTGCCAGGCAGCGATGGAAACCATAGGATCATAGTTCGAATTAACCCTTCTGGATACCGATGCTTCCGAATTATGGGGAGTTTTCCCCCATTGAAATATACAGGGCTGTGCCGGAACCAGGGCGTTAGTTCGAATTAACCGAAAGTTCGAATTAACTGAGTTCGAATTACCGAGCTTTTAGTGTACATACATACATACATACATACATACACACACGCACATACATACATACATACATACATACATACATACATACATACATACATACATACATACATACATACATACATACATACATACATACATACACGCACATACATACATACACGCACATACATACATACATACATACATACATACATACATACATACATACATACATACATACATACATACATACATACATACATACATACATACATACATACATACATACATACATACATACATACATACATACATACGTAGGGGACTAGTGTACCAGATTTTAGGAAAGGCAGAGCAAAGCAAAGTTGAAATTGTAAAAAGAATACAAGCGCACCTGCTCTCCGTACGGGCTTTGAAAACAAAATTTATGCTTTAACAGCCAAAGCTGAGGACGTGTTCAACTTTTCCCTAGCTAGATTTCGAACTATGCATGTGACACTCCACCCGCCGCGGTGGCTCAGTGACTAAAGAGTTGGGCTGCTTAGCCCAAGGATGCGGGTTCGACTCCCGGTCACAGCGGCCGTTTTTCTGATGGAGGCGAAAACCGAAAGCGCCCCTGTGTTCGAGATATCGGCACGAAGATCCCCTCCAGGTGGTCAAAACAATTCCGGAGCCCTCCGCTACGGCGCGCCTCACCGCCTGTGTAGCGGTGAGACGCGCCCCATAATCAACATGTGACAACACAGCCATTTTATAGCAATTCTTGTTGTTTCAAGCTAAATGCGGAAGAGAACCTGGATTGCAGGTGCTAAGTTTTATCAGCTCAAGCTTGTGATGCTCACTAAAACAGGTACAGGCTGCAAGATTCATTTGTTTTTTTTACTTTTGTTTTGTCTCTTATTTATGTTTCTCGCTTTACTTTTTTGCGTGGATTTGTATTCTTACAGTTTCTACATGTCACTTATGTCGGGGTGGACAGGAGTAATTTTGAAGAAAAAGGAAAAATGTTCCCTTTTGTTAAAATTACTGTGGTCACGGCGCTTAGTTCTCACTCGTGCACCTCTTATTCATATATACAGTCGGGTTGCATGGGCCTCCTATCCTTCGTATTTAGGTAGCTATTTAACTGCGTGCATATTAACGCATGTGTTCGCTTTCGTTCTCCTCGTCCATAAATCCTTCCTTTCCCCCTCTCCGGCACAGAGCACCATGGTCAGCTCTTGTAGCAGTAGTATGTGTTGTTGGATGAGATGGACTTATCCTTGCATAACTGCCGGAAATTGCTCCGCCTAATCGTCCCCAGTATTATATCAGAGACACGCAATGTCACCACACCTCATTTAAGGCCTGTTGTATCAGAGACACGCAATGTCACGCCAGCTCACTTAGTTCTGTGGACTGCAAAAATTCCAGCAGGAGACGAGACACCTCTTTTCACACGATCCAGTGGTCCCTAGGAAGAATGATGTCCTCCGATGTAGCATGGCGCACTCCTAGCTTCTGGAGATCACGGAACAAGTTCGTCCTCTCAAGGTTGGTTTTGGAGCAGTTCACAATATAGTGATCAATGTCACCAGGCACACTGCACGAGGTGATCAAAGCGGATGAAACAATGCTGATTTTGGGTAGCTAAGCCAGAGTATCGGTGCTATGTTTCTGCGGTTTACATTCATTAAAATCCATCCCCTTCTCCAACATCTCTCTCTCTTTCTCTGGACGGTTTGCGACTAGCGAAAGCCCGCGCAAATCTTTCGCTTCGCGCATCCTTCTTGGAAACTTCCAGGGGCTCCAGGCACCAACTGATGAATATAAAACAAGAGGAAGCAGCGCATTTGTCTGCGCTCCGGTTGTCGTCGGCCAGCCGGAATGCGACATAGCTGCAGGAGACCCTGACCGCGCTTTCGGGGGTGCGCGCTGACGCGTTTCGGCGCTTGTTAGCGTCTCAGACGACTGTTGTTAAACGGTGCCATAGCGCGTATCTCGAAGCGACAATTGAGCACTGCCTGCCCGCGGTCATATACCTCTGACTCAGTCTTCTAGCCCTCCCTCTCACTAATCGCTCACATCTTACAAGCGGGCCATTGCGATTTTGTCTCCGCTTAATTTTTGTTTTTTTAAGACAGCATTTTCAGACCCGCACTGCTGACTATGCCCCGAGAAGGCCCACCACCGGAACTATGGCATAGAATCGATTAATGAAAGCAGACATAAAATTCATTTCAAATTCGGGTTTTTGGGAGCCATATACACCTGCACTATGAGGCGCCCCCTATCTAGAAGGCCACCAATTAATTTTAACTATTTTTAAGAGTCGCGGCTGGCGCGAAGTGCCAAAAAGAAAACACACAAAGAAACTCGCACCAACAACTGCGTTTGGGTGGTTTAAAGCACGCAGTTCCGGTCAACTCCGCCCAGCCGCCTGAAAAGAAAGCGCGACGAAGGCGATTTAACTGGGAATGCTACGCACTATACAGTTCCTCAACAAGGAGTTTCGGCCAAATTTTAAGCCTATAGCCTTAGGTGTCTCAGCAAACACGAAAAGTGACTAGTGATCGTTGTCGTCGCCGGAGTCAATGTGAATGATGGCCGCCGCAGCAAAGATAAAATAAATTGGGTTTTCGGGGGATTCGAACCCGGGTTTCCAGAGCAGCATCCGGCTGCTGAGCGCTAGCCCGGCACCCTGTCAGAGTGGCACAAGAATCAGCCTGGTGCGTGCGCCGCGACAGGTGGCGGCACGTCCGTAGAACGGCTGCACGCAGAGCAGAGCTCTGACTGTGGGAGGCTGCGGCGTCAAGTGCGCCGCCAGTCTGTCTGTCGGAATAATTCGCGTCAAAAGACGATTAAAAGAACATCCGCAAACACGCTCAATTGAAAAGGTAAAAGTTATAGAATAGTGGTGCCGCGCGACACCTGAACGTGACGGCTCGTGAGTACAGCAGGTGAACACCAACCGCGCAGAACCCTAATCCTAAAGAAGCTGTAGCATGTGCCAGTTTGCTTGCTGACGTAATTCGCTCCGTAAGACGGAGAAACGAAAGCGAGGGAAGAGGTGCAAATACAATGTACAGTTGAACTTCGTTACAACGAACACTGATATAGCGAATTATCGGCTATAGCGTTGGTCACGCTTTATTTAAATTACCTTTATTCTTTTATAACGAAACTGAAACCATGAGAGCCGCGTGATATCGGATATAACGAAGAAATATTTGACCAGGATGCCGAGAAGCTAATTGGAAAAAAAAAAAACCCGTAGTCCTAAACTGCAGAAGTATAAAGGCCCTTTTGTTCGTGGACACTCTGGAAAACTTCATCCTGCTCAGTGCTGTGAGTAGCCACCAGACGAAGATCACATCCTTCATAAAATAAATAAGGTTGCAGTCCTGTTTTGTCAGGTGAACTTGTTTTGTTGTAATTTCACGTTCTCATGTTCGGGTCCATCGAGCTCGAAATGCAACAAGGAGAAAAAAGGTAAGGGTTGCCTTGTGTATACGGAGTTCGAAGCCTCAAAAAATGTGTTTTTGTGTTGAGAACTTTTGCGCGAGCCAGATTTTTGATTTGTTATAGCCAATTTTGACCTCTACTGTTATAATGAATATCGGTTACAACGAACTAATTTGCTGTCCCGATACTACTTCGTTATAACGAGGTTCGGCTGTAGCAGTAAACATGTTGTTAATAGCTGTCGCCAGGCTTTCGCCTTCAAAGCACGTAAGCGGACTTAAGTGCCCCCAGGATGTTGTTTGTCCCAAAACTAACTGTCCTCCTTTTTCTTCGGTTCTATGTCTCTTCGCGCCGCTTCTGTGCGCTTTTCCGGCTTACGACGCATTCTGCTGTCCATTCGCGGCAAATAACTGACTCGCAATGTTTAGATTTAGACGTCTGCCGCCGTTCGTGAACCCTCATTCGTTCCACTCCTCGCGCCGCTTTAGACGGGACCGTTCCAGATAACAGGGGCAACCTGTAACCTCAGCCAGCTCTGGGAGCTTCTCCAGACAAGCAGGCAACCTCGGCGTGAACGACGCCAACGCTCAACCGGACGCACATCTGGGGACTGTGCAGCGTGCGGCGGCGCACGTGGACTTTCCCCGGCACCGGCGATCGGATTGTGTGGCCGCCAAGTCGCGCTCCACTGCGCGTTGTCGTGGCAGAATCACCGAAACGAAAAAGCACAGACTCATCAAGCGGTGCATCCCAGAGGCTGGACCAAACAAAGGGCGCGTCTGTAGACGCCAGCCATATCTCTTAACGAGCTCGCGTCAGGCTTATAGGTCGTACAGGTCAGCGCAGTATGTATAGAGACCGCCGCACGCGGAGCGGCGGTCTACTTTGCAAGGTGTGCAGCGGTGTGTGGTGCATGGGGCTCGCATCGCATACCCAGGAGTTCGTCCAACTCGGCCCTGATCGAAATCTCGCGCCGGCAAAGGCGCACCATGAAGCCGCGTAGGTGCCGGCTTAGGAGTAAGCTTGTAGTTTAACGATCGCTATACGTTCACGTAACTTGCGCGAATACCGAAACCGCGCGAAATGCATTAAACTGTTGTGCCGTCAAGGGTATAGCACTGAAATTGTGGCATTTACGACGTACTGATTGACAAGAGGTCTGGCATATACCGGCTGTTTCAGTGAAAGCAAATGAAAGTTCTTATGTTCTTCAAAACGGAAAAGGGGAAATAATAACACCTATAGGAAGTGGCGATCGACAGAAACAGGGAGAAAACGGTGAAAGTCCAACTCGTAATATTATAGCTACAGGTTATTAAATCATTGAAGTCACTGTCAAATCCTAGTCCGCTTGTGCAATCGAATCCGTTAATGGCACTTTCGTCGTGATTTTTCATGACCGTCCATTCGTAACCAAAATGCCGTTAATATCGTGGCTTTCTTCCAGCTAGCCACGTGGCGTCGCCGGCGCGTGGAGCAGCTGAAGAGGTAGACCGAGAGGTTTGACTTGTATGTGTCTCTCTCTCGCGAAACGAAGTCGCTACTATCGAGCAGCCGGTGTTGCCGCTGGGTCGAGGTACCACTCAGTGCCCACTTCCTCCCCCTGCAACGACTGTGCACTCTGCTTACTTCCGTGAAACACATGCATCTACCCAAAAGGATAGTTCTCGCATCTGTCTACATCTCGCCAAGCACATTTTTAGGGCAGGTTAAATAATTGATAAAGTGGTCATTTACCCTGATGTTCAGCCACAACACATCCCTATGGAGCCTTCGATGTAGGTGACTCACGTAAGCATACAAAGACACAAGCAATCTTGCTACCAGAAACCGCGCTTGCGTAGGCAACTTTTGTCAAGAGCTTCCCAAGTCCTGTCAAGTTAGAACACACCGGAGCTTGCAATGCCCATCGCAAAGCAATCTAAAACGTCTTTCAGGAAAGGCATTTAAATTTGCAAAGTTGGCCTGATCTCAGCGTTACTCATTAGCTCATTACGTAATCGACAGATTCCATCATCAATATCTTACCCGGCGTTTTTTTTTATTTATTTTTTTTTTGGGGGGGGGGGGTGGAAGTTTTAGACGTCTTGTTTATGTAATTCTGAAAGCCGCATGAAAAAAAGGCATCGGAGGTGTCTAACCTCGAAAAGTTGCTTTAAACATATTGGCGTTCTCTCTACTATTGCGCGCTAGGTGCAGTTGGAAGGGGCCGTGAAGACAAAATACCACATTGGTTCATTAGAAAGGCTGCTTTGTGCCAAAAACAATGAGACCAATCCTATCGCAAACTTTAAGAAATATCAACATATTAAAGGAAGCTTACGACGCAGTGGCGACTTCCCACCCGCTTTTCAGCATTTTTTCTATAACCTCACAAAATTTTCCGAGCGATATGACGTCACTCCTGCCCATATTACGTCACCGCAGCGCGCCATTTGAACATGTTTCAATATACCTGGCGTTTTTTTCTTTTTTTTTTCGGTCAAAAAAAGTGTTTCATTGCTGGAACGAAGTTCAGTGAGTTACCAGGGGCCAGTTCTTCCAAACTGTCCAAAGTTGTTTTTTGTCTTCAAGACCCCTCAAGCCTCAGTGTATGGCATGTCATTCATGCATGAATGTTTCGAGTCACATACTTAAATGAAAACTTCTGAATGATCAAGTACGTTTTCCCGCACGGATCATTTCTGTATGTTGTACTATACTTAAATAATGGATGTAGAATCTCTTTGAAACACTGGCAGCTCTATTGCCATCGACCGCCATCGACCTGCTGCTGCGAGCCATTATCATTGATGGCCTGAAACCAATACTTGTTGACTGTAATCATCCTCGCCATGTCCCGTGACGCATGAACGCACGCCTATAGCTTCTTTCTCTTCACTCCTTGCACTCGCTGTTCCGTTAAACCAACCTAGATCGCCGCTTCTCGCTCTCCTTGCTTTCGGTTCTCGTACCTGGCGAGTCCCACAAGGGCTTTAAATTTTTTTCACGACGTTTGTGCCTATAACCCATGACAGAACTAATTAGAAACTAGTATTGTTAAAATATGCATCATTTCTTTTGCCGTTCTCTCCAGGTGAACAAATCCACGAAAACTTCGGAATCCACGCGCAAGCTTTTATTGACAGAATTCGCTTGCGAGGCAACGTACGTGAAAGGAAGCTTAGCGAATTGCATCGAGGTGCGGACGGGACGTTGCCGCATATTGTAGTCGGCTTGACCCTGGGCCCGATGCTCCTTGTTTCTGATGACACTGCATCGCATCTCCCACAGCGCTTCCATCCATAACCGTACATTTGGCGGCGGGTGTGCGCCGAGCGACCAGCGTAACGCGTATTCGAGTCGGATCGTGCGATCCTGCGGTGGCCGAGTCAGCTGCTCGGTGCGTGCCGCTTCATGGTGACCGGTTTTCAGTGCAACCAGCCTCCGTTCAGCACAACATCATAGAGTGAAAAGGAAATATCCCTTTCCGAGGGTGTTCTCTCGTGTATTCAGACGCTTGCCTTGGTGCCTGAATGGCGTCATAAGTGACCTTGGTTAGGCACTCAAAAAATTAAAACTGAGGGAAGGCTTTTGCTTAAGAAAACGAATAAACCAGTTCAAGTTCAAGTTTTATTATTTCCAAAAATGAGTTGTTACAAAATCTAGGATATACAGACGAGGGTCCCAGAGCCAAAGACTTTAGTGGGACCCTCGGTTCGTCCAGGGTCGGTACAAATGATTTTTATTGGCAAGGTATTACATTTCTGGAACCGCTGTGAAAAGAAATAAAATTTCACAAAAAAATAAGAGGGCGGAAAAATATTGGTTAACTGACACACAATTAGAAACTAATATCAAACCATCGTGGCTATTTAAAGTGAGTGAGTGAGTGAGTGAGTGAGTGAGTGAGTGAGTGAGTGAGTGAGTGAGTGAGTGAGTGAGTGAGTGAGTGAGTGAGTGAGTGAGTGAGTGAGTGAGTGAGTGAGTGAGTGAGTGAGTGAGTGAGTGAGTGAGTGAGTGAGTGAGTGAGTGAGTGAGTGAGTGAGTGAGTGAGTGAGTGTGACAACTGGTGCTTTCTATTTGGCTTTCTGGGCCGTATACACTGGGTCATACTCATTTCCAGTCTACCACCGTAACGTACCATGGTTGACAGGTACTTACGCACCACCATACCTTAACCTGGTTACGAGGGCAGGAGCTTGAACCTCGCCACTTCCTTAGACACGGGCACAATCAGGACGAGGAGGCGCTTGGGCGAAAAACGGTTGTTTTTCCTCACGACCTCAGGGCTGGACGAGATCCTGTGATCACTCTCGGCACATCAAGTTTTGTAAAGCGATGTTTTAGCCTCATTTATCATGATATCTCTATATTTTGATGTATATGCAGTGCTTTATTGGTGTTTACTCTCTTTCTTTCGCTCTTTCATTTCACTGTCTTCACTCCCAACTGAAGCAGCAAGCTCTGCCGTTAGTGCGGCTGACCTCTTCAGTTTTCGATCATGCTGCCCCTCTCTTTTTTACCTCTCTTTTTTTTTACCCTAAATTTGTTTAGCTTGCCTGAGCCCTGCCGTCCAACACCAAAGCCAGAGCACCAAAACAACTCGAACAAAAAAAAAATAGAGCTATATGAACAACATTCTTTCAGGCAACATTTCTGAAGCGTAGCAACATGGTGTCATTCCGTTTTGGTAACATTTTGTCCGAGGCAATACCATTTGAGGTATTGCCTCGGTATTTATTTGAGGTATATATTTGAGGTATATATATATAATATATGTGTGTGTGCGCGCGCGTGTGCGCGCGCGTGTGCGTGTGAGCGCGCGTGTGCGTGTGCGTGTGCGTGTGCGTGTGCGTGCGTGGTGGAGGGGGAGGGGGGGGGGGGGGGGGGGGTCTAAGCCTTTCGAACCTACACGGCGTACCTCATAGTCAGGTGCTAGCCTTCAGACTTCTCGGTCGTAGGACAGCGGTTCTCGGGGAGGTCTTCTTGCCTCGACTGCGAACTTCGGCCCGAGTAACAGAACGTCTCGAACATTCAGTGTTATTATGCATTTGGTTTGTCGGTTTTGCATTTATACGCGCGGCTCTGAAAAAATAAGCTGAGACGCTGGCTTACTGATGAGAGGTCCACTGACGTCTGGCCGTTGGAAAAGTAAGCCACTGCTATGCTCACGTTTATACGCCTCGGCCGCCTGTAGGGGCTCCAGTGAAATCCCCCAAACGGTCCATTTCGAAACCAGCCGAGGGAGTCGCCGGCCCGCTCCCCACTGTCGCCGCTGCTTTTGGGACACGTTCGAGACTGATATTTACCGTGTGTATGCGTTCTAAACACATATTAATGCGGAGCTTCGCAAACGTGGTGTATTTAAGAGATGGTAAACGTTTCTGGCGCGATATTAGTGTGGTACATTCGGTCTGTATGAGCGCCGGGTGTGTGTCACAGAGCAATGTCGCGAAGCCGGCATATGCATGGAAGATTATATTTCCACTGCCCTAAAATTTACTAACAGTGTCTCCGTAAGCAGCGTTTTTCAGATGATCATGATATGCCTATACACTATGATGTAAACCGGTTTTGTGCGCTTGTATGTCCCAGCAGAGCACTCATATCTGACAGCTCGCCAGTTAGGATGGCTGATATAATACCTCGGATATTGATCACTATCTTGGACGAGCAATGTGACATTGATTTCAAGAACATTCTACAAAAGAAGTACGGTAAATAATACAAAAGTATATTTGGGGGTCTGCACCCGACAAAGAATTGAATGCTGGGTCGTCCTGTCCTGAGGTGAGCGCCCGCAAACATTCATCATCTGCTACATATATCAATCGCCTCACCGCTCAACACAAAGACCCAGCCACTCTACTGGACACCATGAAGAAACTTTATATCCCTTCTTTGTGTCAACCTCGGTGTTCTGAGTATAATGGCTCTCCAAACCCCGAACTTGATGAGGAATTTACCCTGGCTGAGCTTCGCATCGCCCTCCGTATGTGTAGAGGCAGCAAATCTCCTGGTCCCGACTCTGTAACTACCGCCCTACTTCGGAATATGTCAGATGCTGACCAACACCATCTCTTACATGCCATCAACCTTGTTTGGACAGGACAAATACCACTCTGCAACTTACAACCCAACCCAACCACACAATTACACCGGAGAGTGGCTGGCTGTTGCGGCGAGTCTCCAAGAGCAACGGGAACTGTCGGCCCACATCATCAGGGCCCTCAGCGGCTGCCTGGACCGAGGCGGCTGATTCGCCCCACTATCCCATGAACAATAAAGTTTCTATCTATCTATCCGCGACCAGCACGGCGACGGGCTTATAAAGCAAGCTGCGTCCGCGACTGAACCCGTTTTCGAAACATTGCCATATGACACAGGGAGCCTGCAGAAACTAGCACAAACTTAAATCAGATGGCCTTATAAAATGCCACATTCTTCCAGCGACACCTTTTATCATTGTGAACTCCCTGCTCTATACTTCGAAAAATTCGTAAATCGAGTGATCAGCTGTGCGTTGAAGTCGAATAACAAACGGAAATTGAACGCGCGAATTGTGCGTGTGATTACAAAAACATTTGTTCCTTGATTTTGTTCCGCTTTCGGACCCGATCTAAGGACCCCCTAATCTAAGTACTGGGTGTGTTGGGTGACTACGTTCCGCAAGCATTTAAGATTTCCAAAAAAAGTTGACAGAAGTGTTGCAGGGTCCTTTTAACACATTTTACATGGGATTAATTGATTATGAGAAAGCGTTTGATTCCATACTCACCGCAGTCGTGCTAGAAGCATTAAAAGACCAGGGAATAGAGAAGACCTACATAAGACTTCTAGAAAACATATATAAGGAATGCATGGGCAGGATAAATTCCCGATCCGAAAGGGAGTAAAACACGGATCTCTCTAAAACTACTCACAGCATGTCTGGATGGGGGGATTAGGAAGCTTCACTGGGAAAACATATATGATTAAGGATAAACAGGAAATACTTGAGACATTTGAGGTTTGCGGACGACATAGTCTTGCTGAGTGCGAATGCAGAACGCCTGCAAACGATGCAAGAGGAACTACAATCAGAAAGCACAGCCGTGAGGTAAAAATAAATATCAATAAATCTAAGATAAGGAAAACTAAGCATGGGGAAAAGTGTCCACTTCAGCTTAGGAAACGACACGCTAGAAGAAGTTAAAGAATACAACTACCTCGTACAGACGAGACAGAAATACGGCGCAGAATAGGAATGGTCTCAGGAGCACTCGTAAAGCACTCCCAAATAATGAAACGTAAGCTACCTCTGTCATTCAAAAGAAAAATAAGCACCAGTGCATACTGCCGGTGATGACATACGGAGCTAAAACCTGGCTCCTTACTAAACAACCAGAAAGCAAACTTAGGTCGGCTCAACAGGCCATGGAACGAATTATGTTAGGAGTAACACTCAGGGACCGGAAACGAGCTTCCTGGTTCAGAGAACAAACTAGAGTAGAAGGTATCATAGTTGAAATAAAGAAAAAAAAGAAATGGACTTGGGCTGGCCATGTATTCAGACGATCCGACAAGCGGTGGACAATTAGGGTAACAGAGTGGTTACCAATATAGGGGTCCAGAAGAAGGGGAAGGCCATTAATCCGATGGAGGGATGAAATAAAGAAATTTGGGGGTAAATACGGTACTCGAGCAGCGCAGTACAGGAGCGGCTGGGGGTCAATGGGAGAGGCTTTCGTCCTCCAGTGGATCTGAGTAGGCTGATGATGATGCATTTGGTGTAATTATGGAGTGCTACCCTGAATCTACCCTGAGCCCCGGAATGCTACCCTGAATCTGAGCCAGGTTCACCATGTATGCCATTGGATTGCCGGTGGGTACCATTGCCGCGAATGCGGGTGCCCATTTAAGCCGACCAGAGGATGTTAACTCTCACAGCCTGCCTACACGCCCGATTTACGAGGCGGCACAAATGTTTCGTCTCCTCATCCAATAACGAGTTATGGGCGAAGAGAGTCCACTAGCGTCTACACGCATTTCCTCCTAGTGCCACAATGCTGTTAGTATAACACGCAGGGGCAGTGAAATGGCTCAAAGACAGCGTACCAGAACCGACTCCTCCCTGGGCTCAATTCCACTGCTCTTACGCGGACATCCTGTAATCCATCCTCCAATTACGTACCACCGAGCGGGACACGAGCAATGCTCTCTTTTTATTTTTCTTCGTCTTTTTTTTTCTTTTTTTTTTACTTGGCAGCTCCTCGTCTCTCCAAACGAGGAAGACCAATTGGCAGATCGTGGTAGTCGTCATTCGCTTTCCTAGAGCGCTTACGAACCGTCGCCCCGGCTGCGGCTGTGTTGTCCGCCAGAAGACGCTCTTGGCGTTCGTCAAATCCTTCTCCCGTTTGGCCGCCCACTTAACTCAAGTCCAGAATAATCCTACTCGCCCTCGTGTCCTTTTCTTGTTTCCCTTTGTCACCTTGGGACGTATTGATGGTGACTCTTCTTTCTTTTGGGCGAGTACAAAAGCACTGAGGTCCAAACCTAAGCCCAACCAAGAATAGAAAGTGCCCACACGGGCATCAGAAAGATCTCGAAGCCCACTGCTCAACAGACCCAGTGCCGTCTTGAGGAAAAGGGCCCTAAGCTCCTCTGGAGGGCAAACTCTAGGCAAACTCTTATTACCCTTTAAGAGGCTCCGAATCCCCCTGGCCTTTATCGCTCACTCCTCTGCGATCGCTCTTTTTTGCTCTCCTTTCAGGTATTGCGCCAGCCTTTGCTGGACCTCGTTGTGGCATTTTTTTTTTTCTGAAAACGAGCAATTTTCGGCAACAGCCGCCTGTGCCGAGCTGTGTGGGGCCGTACAACACCAAAGAGAGATCGAGAACTTTTTCTGCGGTGCTCGAGTTTTTTTATTATTATTATTAAGAGAAACAATCAGACAGATAGTTTTGTTGCAGGAATTGTGTGGTGCAAAGAGAAAAGGGAACTGGGCATCTCGGATTTACAGATGTGTGAAACCAAGTAATTCATACAGACCTCCTATGCTTCTCCAAAACCTTCGTGCCCACTTTCTGGCTGCAAAGATTGATCAGATGAGAGCGTGCTCCGAGCTATCGCGTACATGTGATCTTAGCTGGGCCGGTTCAATGCACCAATCAAAATGCATTTAGAACAGTCTGGAAATAAAATGAGTGTGACTAGGTGGCCTAACCTGACGAGGTTCACAGTCAATGACGAGGCTACGTTTTTAAAACAGCGGATATGGCGGCCTCAAGCAAGCAATGAAAACGAGCAACGCCTAAAATATGTTTGCTTTTGTTCCGATTCAGCGTGGTCAAACGCTCCAAGCAAAGCGATCCTTTCAACGTCGACACTTGCACATGAAGACAATTTAACAGCTCTAGTTTTTCTTTCCGTTTACGGGACACAAATGCGGAGCACGTTTATGTAAAGGCAACCGCAGGCTAACTGTTCATCTCAAGGCGGCTTAGAGGCTGTCACCGACAGAGCAGTTGTATCCTGCAATGCCACGGCTATCCAAACTTCCAGAGCTGAAACAACTATACTAGTCTTTAGCAATAAGAATTTTCTTGTACACCCTGCGTTGTAATTAACTTTGTAGGCGTACTTATGTAATCTTCGGAAAAATAAGAAGAAACACTGCCCTAACATGCCATTTTTACATTTTTTTAACTCTTTATGAAAACTTAAGCCCCAAGCAGTACGGGAAATGGGACCCTGAATGTTCTTAAGGGGAGCAGCTAACCGATCGGCCGTAAAGACCGCTGCATTGCTGCTGACAGAAATGCAAGCAACTCGGCGGGTTTAAAGTCCCTCGTTTATCGAGGGACTCTAAGCGGGTGGAGAACCGGCCCATAACATAGCTGTCGAAGATGTCTTTCACACGCGTGCAGTGTGGCCACCGGTGACGGCTAAAAGAAACTTTGGCTGAGTGTTCTAACAATACGGGCTTCCTTCAAAAAATTATCTTCGTACCAACCAGACCTTGATCATGTGTATTTGCAAGGTGTTTAATGTGCAAAACAACGTACCTTTCTGGGCCCTCTCTCGTACCTGTAAACTGCTTGCTACTGCCGTCGATGGGGGCCACGACTGTAAGTAAACATAGATGCAATCTCTGAGAATTTATGGGTGGCATATCTGAACGCACACGTCCACCGGCGACCGCAACAAGAGCGCTTCTGTGCAGCCTTCATGCAGAATTCTTAGTGTACTCCGCTGTCTGTGTGAAAAAGCGAAGAAGCGAAGCACCGCTCTTGAAAAAAAAAAAAAAAAACCTTCTAACAGCCCCGATGAACCGCAGTGAAAACGAACAACTCCTTCGACGCCATTTTCCTCCGTCATGTGGCTTTTGTTCGTGCCTTTATGTATATTTTTCGCCTTCACGATAGTTGGTTTGCGTCGAAAAGACATTGAATTTCCCCGCTAGCAATGTAAACAACAGGATGGTCAAATGTGACGTTATCAAAGCCTGTCCGCTAACGTTTAGTCTATGCGAACTAAAGGGGCACAAAGAAACACTCCGGGGACACCTAAGCCCTTCTTGTGAGTCGTGAATGCGGAAGCACTAAGGTCCAGCTGAACGTCGCTGAGTGCTCCTTCAATACGCTGAATCGTCCCTGAGCTAGTGACGGCAGCCGCCATAATCGCTGGGCAATCACCATGAGTGGGGATGTGGATATTTTGGTTGTTTTTTCCGGCGTCGTTGCCGAATAGGATCCTGTGAATCGGCCGTCTGACGACAGCTGTTATCGTCATAGGTCAATCCATTTGGGTACGTATGTGCGTAAATTGTGGGTGGTATGTTTTCTTCTGACGGCAGCTATCATCGTCACTGGTCAATCCTCCTGAGCGGGAATATGCATGCTGTTACGCATATTGAGACTTAATGTATTGTTAAATTGCCGTCAAGCCTAATGGCGGGCCAAGCAATCACAGGGTATACGTCGAGCGCTGCGCGTATACCGGTGGTCCACGTTTTGCAAGTCAGGCCAGAACGCGTTCACTATGTCCTTATTTAGTGATTTAAAGCATCAAAGCCGCATATGAAATGTGTATCATCCCGGAGGCCTGGGGTTCGATTTCCCCGCAATCTCAAGCTTTCCTCATTTTGCTTCCAATTTAATTACATGCTTTTATTCTGTCTGCCCCATCGGACGTTTCGGCAGCGGTTTCGTTGCTGCAGGCGCCGAACGGCGGCTCTTCTGCTCAGTGGGCCGTTCAATGTTTTAGCATGAATGAGGCTCAGCGCTATTAAAGTTGCGCTTTCGCCGTGTGGGCGGGAACAAGGCGCAAGAAGTTGGATGTCTTTGTTTACGCTGTTATACGCAGATCTGCGGCTACAAGTCCCATAGTGAATAGAAAAACTGAATCTGAAAACGCCCCTTGTGAAGCCATGCCAGTTTTCTTCGCTAGTGCATGAGCCGTCTTGCTTTCTGTGTTTCTCCCTTTTCTTTTTCTTTTTGCTTTTCTTAAGGTTGTTGAAGCCTACATTACAAGGTTGCAATCACTTGCTCGGCTTCTGGGCTTGGCTTCCATTTCTATGCGATTGAATTCGTTCGCAGTGCGTTAAAACGCGCGAAACACAAATTTGAGTCTCTTTATGTCCATATAATTAGTGAGGCATGCAATAAGTCAGGTAAAAACAACGCGAAAACGGGACTACAGAAATCAAGCACCAAGCACGGAAGCTGAATACCTGTTTATTGCACCGAGAAATATCGAAGATGTGGGCGAACCTCGAAAGACTGCCTAACCGGGCACACTAACTTTACCTATTTATTTCGGGGCCAATAAAATATACATACAGAAAGGCAGAATAAATGAAATGCCCCACCCTGTATACATACTCCTGTAAAACGGGGGATTATGAACTATAGTCTTATTGCAGTTGGGCAGACTGTCAAATAAGATGTGTGCAGAAAAACTCGTATGAATATAGGTATATATAACGATAAACAAAAATGAGAAAATGCGCTGCTAGAGTTATTCTAGATGTTTCTTGTTTATCAATACTTCTAGTTGTCTATTTGCGTGTCCCAACTTGTTATAACTCTATTACTGGCATGAACCAATAGGTGGTCATCGGTCTGTGAGCCTGCAGTTTAAATGGGCCCTAAAACGTGTTCTGAAAGCTTTAAAAAGACCCTGCAACACTTTCTTCAACTTCTCTTCAAAATATTAAATGCTTGCACAACGTAGTCAACCGACACATCTAGTACTTAGATTAGGGGGTCGCAAAGTACTTAAGGCAAAAATTACTGCTCTATGCCCATCACATAACTTAGAAACTTTCTCAAAAGGTTTTTCTCTTTTTTCCGGTCTTCGCGTTCTTCGACCGCTGTAATAACGTCATTACAGAGCGGCTATTGGCCGGCTTTCCTTTAAGTTGCAGCAATGAAGGCATTCGATAGCCACTTTAAAAGGAAAGCCACAAAATCGGAAGGCGTATCTGCTGCGACGAGCAAATCACGCAGTGTAGCTCCGTGCTGGCGATTACTAAAACTTTCACAGTGCTTCCCGACACGAAGGAAAGAGTGAAAGCGTTTATCGGAAGTGTTGCAGAGTCCCTTTAAGGCCTGGAGCTTTCACTTTTTCCTGGCGCCTCAAAGCGCTGTGGATTCTACAAAATGATAAGCGCGGAGCAAGACAACTTAGTGACAGATGTCAGGGCCCTTGCGCTCCGAGATACGTACACCATTGGCTCCGCTCGGCGGTACGTCACGCTTCTTTTTTAGCAGCCGACGCGCATGCTCCGCATACTATACTTACTGCGAGGCACTGCTTTTCGCGTCGGCTGTGTTAGTGTCGGCACGTCAGTTCTAGAACAGGGGAAACGAGCGCTTGAAGGCCAGATAGGGGTGCCCCAAACACTACGGGCTCGCTAACGACAATAATTGAAGATTTCCACGGACGACTAGCTACCAGCTTTCGTTTCTTGCATGCGGCGCCTTCGCGAACAACAGGTCCTTCCGCGGCCAGGTCGCGCAGAAAAGGCTTAGCATCGCCGCAGTTATTCGGTCACCGCTTTATGAAGCCGCGCCGACGATCCCCAGCGCAACCTTTCACCTCACTATCACCCCCTTTCACGCATTTTTAAAATTATTTTAAGCAATGTTCCTGCTCTGGCGGGCGGCGGCCAGTTTTAGCTGCTACGGTTTATGCCGATTCGAGCACTCTCCTTGCCCTCCGTGCAGGCAAATTACAGCGGTGGTCGCGCGTCCATCATCTCCGCCAGCAGAAGACGTTCTGCGGTGCTTTTCAGCGTTGTCCATATCTTGTAAACGACGCGGTATATTAACAAACTCAGCTAAGCTGGTGTGACGGATGGCGACGATCGACATTCGTCCATACAAAGATACGCCGTGCCGGAGTGTCACTCTCATAGACGCTGCCAGAACCGCCGAAACCACCGGCGGCTTCCACCAGAGCCGGAAACGCTGATTGGCTGCAGCATCTGATGAAATCCACCAATAGTGGCGCCGTAGTCTTCAGCGCCAGGTGCGCCATAGAGGCTACGTCACACGCGGAAAGCAACGTCGATGCTCCCTTGAATGGAGGCGAGAATTCCCGTGTAAACAGGAGAGAAAAGGACACATAATCTAGCGATAGCGCACTTGAAATCTCAACTTATTTGGAGCCCTTCAAGTTCGTTCTGTGAAATTGTACGGTTTTAATCAATGTCAAAGCCATGCCCGGCTTTCTCCCTCAAAGTTCCGGCCTGTCGGGAACCATTGCAGGAAAGTGATATTTCCCATACAGCAAGAAGTCGACTTCCACATGAATAATCTAAAAATACTTTGCAGGACTCCGGAAATTTTTTTGTATAATTATTTGTCAAAATTTACTCCCCATACATTTCAATGGGGCAGAGTCATAATCTTGAAACTGCACACAAAGTAAGTTTTCATCCCCAGTATTAGCTGCGCGAAGTTATTTTGAGTTAGGCTGAAAAACTATACATTTGGTTCATTGATTTGATAGGGTTTAACGCACCGACACCCCACAGGCGATGAGGCGCGCCTTAGTGGATTCCGGATTAATTTTGACCACCGGGGGATGTTTAACGTACGCCCAAATCGCGTACGCATGGGGGTTTTTGCTGAAGAACTACAAAATAATGTCTACTGAAAGAACCGCGATGTGGGGAACATGTGCGCCTGGTTCTTCTTGAGCGTAACTAAGTTTTGTTGGCTGTTATTGGTGTTAAGGAATGTTATAATTAAAACTGTTTTATACGGTGTCAATAGAATTGCTTCTGATCATTTTCTGTCTTGACTCAGTTAGGGTTTCTTTCAATAATTTGCTTACTTCGTCGCGTTTCTTCCTTGTAATTTTCGAGTGGCGAGGTAACGGTTGAAGTTTTCGAGTAGTTGCTGCAGCTAATAGTATCACCAATCTTAATATATTTTTTTTTTGTATAAGAGGGGCGCCTACCGTAACCTGATATTGTTTGTATTGCTATACTCGGGTGTAAGTTAAAAGGAACCTGCAACACTTTCGATAAGCGCTTTCGCTCTTTCGTTCGCGCATAGAACCACTGCGAAAGCTATAGTTATCATCAGCACGGAGCGGAACTGCGTGATTTGCTCGTCGCACCAGATACGCCTTCCATTTCTGCTTTATTTTTGTGGCTTTATTTGTAAAGTTGCTGTCGAAAAGTGTTCATTGCTGCAACTGAATGAAAACGCGCCAACAGCCGCTACATGGCCTTAGTGACGTAATTCGAGCCGTCGAAGAACTTCAGGACCCGGGAAAGAGAGAAAAATCTTTTCCGCGAGTTTAGAAATTATCTGATGGGCATAGAGCAGTAATTTTTGGCTGAGGTACTTTGCGACCCCCTAATGTAAGTACTGGGTGTGTTGGGTGACTACGTTTTGCAAGCATTTAAGATTTTAAAAAAAAGTTGAACAAAGTGTTACAGGTCCTTCGCCAAAGCGACGAACCCGGGTGTCAATGCGCGCGCGCGCGTTTTGAAAGGAGGTCGGGCTTAATGCACTGCATCGTCTGCTTTTAAAGACGATAGTGTTTCTTGGGCTATTTAAACGCAATAATTTTGGTGTGCCTGTCTGTCTGACTGGCTCGATTCAGACACCCGGCCAAAGTGAAGCAGATGCTGCGCAATAGTCTTATATACCCACAGCCAAACCTAAACGGCTAAGTCCGGTGTCAATGTTCATACTTGTCAACATTGTTGAAGAAGAACGGGGCATCACGCAAATATAAGGCAGAAAAGGAATACATAAGTGATATTTGCAGTGTTCTTTTATTAAAACATTTATGGATGCTTGGTTTTTTGCGATAGAAAATGAAATACTAGATCAACCGCAGAAAACCGTCGCCTGCTGTTGCCCGCGCTACTATAGCTCCTGGCGGCATTTAAGAAATCAAACGGCAACAGCAACGAAAGGTTCACTAGATAGGTTCCACGTTCCGCTTGAAACGCTCGTGGAGTAGGGCAACATGGTTCTATAAACGTTGTAATAGGGTGCCTTGATTCACGCGCGTTTCTGCCGTACGGCAACGCTTTCATCAAGGCACCCGACTTGGGCAGTGTAACGCGGTAAATTGAAATTGACGTAAGCAAACCTCTAGCGTATTATCTTGGGAGGAACGAGACAGGAGAGGAACAGAATGAGAGGTGAGCGGGAAAGATAAGGGAGGCATTTACTTGGGTGGGGCGCCAGTCGACTATCGTCTTTCGTCAACATTTGCAATGAAAGGAGCAGATACGTGGCCATTTCTTTCCAGGTAGTTTGCTTGTCGCCGCTGCAGTAATTTGTACGCAGTTCAGATCCCAAAATTATGGAAACGACTCGTGTCCCATTTAAAATACTCACAGTAACGCTCTCTTCGCGCCGCGCGGAGGAACAGCCGTCTGCTGTGAAGAGGGTGGTATGGCTTTTACGTTTTCACCCACTCAAAAGTGGCGGTTTCCCTACACTGTTCCATATTTTGTTCCGTTTTCCCTTACTTCGCTTCAGTATTAGCGTCTTGGTATACTGGGTCGTTGTAATTATATCTGCCACTTGGCCAAAATCAGTTACTTTTTATGTTACCGGCGGCTGTTTCGGGCCTACGACAGTCAATGGCGGGTCCTCTAATGAGAGCCAAATCTACGTCGTGAGTGTCCTTGAGCTGACGTGAGTAACCGTGCAAAATTGGATTTTCAAGCTCCCATTTTCATGGATCACAATGCCAGCCGTCTTACTACTTCTTATCGTGGCTACAGTAATGAGAGGTTTCTTCACTATTTTTTGTTCGGCTGATGGAACTGGTGTTTATCTACTTTCAGTAAGCAGCACTAAGCAAACTTCGAAACATTGCCTTTGAGCCCCTGGTAAACACAATGCGACACAACGATCTAGACCGTTGAACCAAAAATCTTCGACATTGCTATGTTCCGCATGAGTAAGTGCACAACTGGCGGAATTAACTACAAGGCTGAGGAGGAGGAGGATAAAAGCGAAAGGAAAGGCCGAGAGGTTATCCAGGCTTAGAGCCCGGATTGCTACTCGGCACTGGGGAAGGGGTGTTCAGGGGATAAAAGAGATAGCAGGCGAAAAAGGGGGGATAGGAGCGGGGTCGCGCACACACTTTAGTCCCTTCGTGGGCACTAGAGTCTCTCAGCTAAACCTGTGTCCTTCATAAAACGCAAAAGGGCTTTTGTTGCCTTCTGCGAAGTTAACACAAGATCGTCGCACGATGGCCTGACGATCGTATACCGGGTGAAAAGGTTGCGAAAGGAGCACTTGCTTGCAAGAGGGCTAGTACAGTTCCCAAACGAAAATAAACTCACTCGCTAGAAAAATAAACTCACATTAGATTTTTCCTGCGCGAATGTGGGGCCTTCTGCGTCAGCCTTCCCCTCCAGCAATACGCTATATGGCAGTTGTTCACAAAAGACTAGTAGTCTCTTACGGAGCATTGCGCTCAATCTATGGCAAGAGTCGATTTTCTCGGGATTTCAGTTAAGGTGGTGTTTTTTTCCCATCTTTCGGGGTTTTCTTTTCTTTCCTTTTCTTGTAAGTTGTGCTAACATGCATCATAAACCAGACAGCATACGAAAAGCTTTCCGTCGCGTGCACGCACACGCGGATCGTACGTCGGCTCATACATCTCTTCGCAGCCTAGGTCGAGGGGAATCCCTCAATCCCTCAAACCACTAAGGGGAATCCCTCAATTGCGAACAATACAACAAACTGACAATGTTTTACCTATTCGATGCGTTTGAGGTCACTTCGGATGAAAAAGAATGTTGCCGTTCGGGTTTGAACCTGGTACTCGGCAATAAGTGTGAATATTGCGTGTTTGCAGAAACATACCCCTAAGGTAGTTATTCCTCAACCTATCCAAAAAATCATCTGATGCTGACAAAATGTTAACGGCGTGGGCAAAATAAAGCTTGCCGAAGTACTTAGTGACGCCGTACCTGCAGGAATCCGCGTTTCAACTTCGAACCAACAACTACAAAACCGTTATTACTCGCCCGGTCTACGTGACCCTTAAGCGCTATCAACAAGCTGGAGGCCGGCGAAATTCCCGCCGACCGTCTCGAGTTACCTCCGCGGCCGAGGAAAGCTCGAGCTCGCGGAATTCCTACCATGAAGACGCGGCCATCGCCAGACGAGCAAGCGAGCGCGTCAGCGAACTAGCGCACATAACTTGAAACAGGGAGGCTCGTGATGGCGGTCGACATGTCGCCACGTCCCACGGCAAAATATGTCCGCTCCGCGGAATGTTGGCCTGTTTTGACGTTCACTGCTGGTCGCCACTTTGCACCGTTAGTGAAGTAAACAGCATCGGCGCACGCCCGGCCCGGGGAACGGATCTCCTGCAGGCAGCAGGGATCGCGCTGAGCCCCGGCATTCCGATCATTGCAGCAGCAGCCTGCGCGTGACTCCTCCATGGGCGCGCAGCTACTCAACGTGAACGGCGCGCGGAAACTCGAAAAGCGACCACCGCGATCACCACCTTCCCCCTCCTTATTCGCGGTGGAAATGACGTTTGTTTTTCGCCCTGGCCTCTGTGCGGCGTGAGTCTCCATCGTTAGCGAACGGAACTGTTTCTTACAGAGTTGAGGAAGCGGGTTGACATTGATACGGACTTCACCGAGCGGCGTTTCTCCCCAGAACTAAGCACAGTGTACAATAAGCTTCATTGAGGAATGCTCTAAACCTTTTTTTGAGCGCCGGTTACACAAGCTCCCGAACGTCAGCACTCTGAAAGATTTTCTTGCAACCACAGCTCCCAACAGCTTATGTAGAAAGTACTTCTTCGGCGCGTGACTTTCGCCGGGGCTGTGTGGCATCTACATGTGGCATCACCTTGTGTTCGTTGCCGGCATCATGAAGCATGCGTCGCCAAGCAGGTGTCTGAAAAGCAAAATGTTTGCCACTATCCCCAGGCCTGCTTCTTCGGTGGGAATCTAAACACCCAACCAGGAGTTTTTCTTTCTTTTTTGGGATTACTCAGCAATGAGTTTTCGCGGGTAACAAGTTATAATTGAAGCCGCAAAATGGTCGAGACTAGGCCGTTGGTATGCGTAAACGGACGGGACAAAGAGAAGGAGACGACAAGACAAGCGCTGACTGCATTCACTGCATCCTAATGATGCACTGTTGCACCATTCTGAAATTATAATCTAAAGTTTTGTATTTAAGCTCTGTGGGCTGTTTTGAATGAGAAAAAAACGCAAGAAAAATTAATCATCGCTTATAAGGTTAGCCGCCACATTTTCATGTTTCTCACGCGGCTCCACCTAGAATTTACAATTATTTTTGCCTTTTCTCACCGCTGTCCATCATGGGCTCTGCGGCAGCGTATACTGGGCAAACTGTATTTCGAAATCGAAGTGAATTTGTAGTAGTAATCCTAATTATGTAATTCTAATTCTAATTCTAAAAATTAATTTTAATTATGAAATTCCAAATAATTCTAAAAAGTCATTCTATTTATGTAATTTGGACCCAGTCACGGAGATTAATACAAGTAAAGTAGAAAGTTTGCGCAAGAAGGCTGTAAGCTTCATTTACAATTCATTTGTCCCATGTCAATATTTACTTTTTTCAACAATGTGGGTTATTGCCAGTTTTAATTAAAGCAGCATTTCCCGCCGGAAGTATTTTTTTTGAAATTATTAAGAAAGATTCCAACCAAGAAACGTCCAGTTCCCGGCACACGAAAAATCGAATGGCATTCAGAGCGAATTACATTCGCTGTTAGTGTTGTTACTGCGTAAATACACAGGAATGCCGAATGACATTCGAAGCTAATGTCGATATGTGAGAGAATGAGTTCCAGGCACCCATTCGCATCTCGCTTGTGAAGCAAATGAGGAGCCTCGTTGGCAGAGATGCATTAACGGTAGCGATATTGCATACGAACGCTCTGAATACTCGAAGTAAAAATTGTCTGCAAATCAATATTTTCTGAGGAATTATGTCTTTTTCCGCGCGTAACATGTCGCCCATGGGTATCAAAAAATAATAAGCTTGTTTTCAATGTGCACGCAGTTCCAAGTGTGGTTACGAGTTCATGCTTGCTTCAATCGCTACAGCAAAAGCTTGGCGCCATATACTTGGCATTTGACACTTGCCTCGTAATACTTCTTGCCTCGCAAAACTTCGTCAATACATGTCTTGCGACATATTTGGTTCTACTCGGATGCGCTTGGAGTCGGATCTCAAGCAAACTAGCTTTGTTTTGCGATGTCCATTTAAGTCTATTATAACGCTGAATTGAATTTCTAAATATAGTAAAGTAGTTCCGATTGCTTTGTTTTCAAAAACAAAGGGTTTAAAAGCAATGCGGACGCGTTGGGTTCAATATACCGAGATACCTCAAGTTTACTTCTCGTCCCGGCTATCATTGTCGAATGTCATGAACAGCGAATTCCATTCGCTCTGAACGTCGTTAGATTTCTCGTGTGCGACGAGTACAACTTCCGGAACGGGTTGTACTGCAAGGCGCCGCTCCTCTTTGTCGGAAACCCCTTTGAACCCGAAATAATTGTTTCAAATATTATTTGTTTGTTTCGGCTGCGCTGAGTGGAATGGCTTTGCTCACAAAGCAGTAACCCAGGGGTCAAGGTCGACATTCGAAGTATGCTTGTAACGAGCTGTGTGTTTGGTCCTTGCTTTTCTATTGTTAGCTTCTTTATTTCATATCTTGTTTGTGACTTGTTTGCCTTGCTTTTTGCATACATTATGTCCATAGTGTAAGCAGCGCACCTTTCAACGTTCTCGAAGCACAAATGGCTAAATAAATCCAATGCGACTGGCCGTGCCGACGTTGACGGAGACGGTGACAGCAGGAAGCGAATGGTATCCTCTGTCGCTGTTATCTGTGTGGTGGCAACCGCGATGCTGAGGGGTCTTAAGTCAGGATTGGGACTGTAGACGAGAACTGAGATACACTCTGGTTTGCTAGCAGCTTAACAAAAGCCGTGATCCGGTAGGGTAGATCCAATACTCGTCACAGCATTCTGGGCAGCCTCGAACGTAGCTTGTTGATCTGGGTAATCCAATGACTTGATTCATTTCGTAATGTCGTCAGCATAGAGTGAATCTCGCACTGGTCTCTCGCTGAAGGTTCTGAGTGATCCTAGTCAGAACCAAATAAAACAAGAGTGTGAGGCTATTACTGGTATTCTGAATCCTTCCTCCACTCGAAACTCCAGTGGAAAAAATCCTTGCAGTCGATTTCCCCATGCATAAGCATTGCGGAATCCTCTCCTCAGCCGAGTTCAGGGAGCAAATGGAGGGGAGGAGGGGCTCCGAATACGGCCCTAACCATGGCATTCTGAATCCTTCCTTCCCTCGAGCCTCTAGTAAGTCAATTTCCTCGTGCATACGCGTTGCGGAATCTGGTCCCTTAGCCAGGTGGAGGGAGCAAATGTAGTGGAGGAGAGACTCAGAATCCGTCCAGTTTTTCAAATCAAATATAATTTGTTGGAGCAATTTTGAACAGCAGCAAGAAATTTGAGTGTTGAATAAAAAAGTGAATTTTATAAATGTTCTGCGATATTTAGGGAGGTTCACGAGCTAAAATGCCGTGACGACTTTAAAAGGCAGTAATATCCATGATGTTCGGCTTGAAGCGCTAAAAAGCGGAAATTAAAACTGCGTGTAAAAGCCACGTACATACATCAGGATTCAACGCTATTGGGGACCAAGGGCTAGCAGCAAAGCAACAACATGTGTAAACTCGCCGTAGGAGCGGGCCCTTTGCTCGAATGAGTGCAAACAGCTAGAACCTTGGAATACTGTATGAACAAGTCCACTGCTGCATTTTCTTTTTTTTAAAAACGCTAAGCGCATATGGACGAATCCCGGCAGATTTTCTGGCGGTGTTATTTTGGCATTGCGTTTTTTAAGGTAAAGTCACCTGATTGTGGTAGAATGACGGAAGCACCACCGCTTACAGCTTACAAATGAAAATGTATGTAATGGCCCCACAGAATTGTCCCATGCAAAATCAACAGCCACATAGCTCATGTAGACGCAAACTTTGCTATCACGACGAAAGCTTGGTTTCCTTGAGGCAAAACATAAGTGTGTAACAGAAGATAGCCAAGGATTGTGTATTCGCAACTAAAATTGAATGCGGTGTATTCTGTTTTACACTCTGTCGAAAAGGAGGTTTAACTAAGAGATGTTTGTATGTTAAAATAAGTAAAATGTCTAGAAATAATATTGCGCTAGTAAAAAAAAAAAATTCTATTGCAGACACCTGCGACAGTAAGGCAATCACAATCGCGAAAAAACAGGCGGCATCTTTACCGGCCACTGTGCTTATAAGAATAGCAAAAAGGCTACCGAAGAACAAAAACACTCACCAAGACAATGCAGTACTACTACTCTACTAGTGTTACTACTGTACTTCGTCGATCATGGGAAAAAAATTCTATATGGCATGGGTCAATACTGGTGATACGCAAACAGTACGAAAATTTCAAACTTCAGGAATATTCAAAACAAAACAAATATAGTTACAATATAAAATACTCAATTCTGGGACATTGTTCGGTGCATAATTTGAAATTGGAATTTCTTTCAGGTACAAATTTGAGTTCATGCACTTGAGAACGGTGGCAAAAAAAAGGTACTCCAGAATAAGGCTTTCCGACTAGGACTTCAAATATAAAAAGAAGAGAAAAAACCTACAGTAATACAGCCACATTTCAGGCTTAAAACGCACTGTTATAGAATCCCATTCCATAGTTAGTAAATGTAATGTACTCAACTGAATACAATACCAAAATGAACTTGTCGCTCTTAAAAAATATATACAAGGTTGAAAACATCGAACAAGCCAGAGATTAACAATTCACGTACACAAACTAATTATGTATCAATAGCCTAACCTTATCCCAAAAGGAGGGCTGGGCACAAGAACAACGCATGTAAAAAAAAATAAACAGTGCGCAACTCAAGCGTATGTCATTATTAAAGAAAATGAAAAAAAAAAACCGTCTGTTCAATCAATGTTTTATTCGTATTAAAAACTCTGACATACGTCAAACCCCACATTATTACTTTTTAGCAGTGTTCTCGAGGCAGAGGCTGAGTAACGGCGTGCCAGGAAGGATATTTTACAGCTGCGAGGATGACATCATTCAGGGGTGTCGCGTCACTTGAGAGTACAGAGGGCCTGTCAAGTGCGCTGCACGTGATGTCAAGGTGATATGTTTCGGTAGGACGATGACGTGAATGGACATCGCGACCTTTTGCGAGGATGAACAAGTTTTAGCGTTTGTTTTGCTATCAGAAGCTAGGCTGGCCAGTTCATTTCACGCCACTGCCGCTCGTGGGCATTTATTGTGGCGAAAACTAAGTCTCATCAACCGCGAAAAGTGACCTTCGTTGTTGTCGGCGACAACACAAACGGCACCAAAGGGCCGCCGCTGTAAAATAGGCAAAAAGCTCATGTGGGTTCTTGCGGGAATTGAGCCCTGTTTTCCACAGTAGGAGCCAAGTGCGTTGCCACTTCACTGACTCGACCCGCTGCCTGAGGGTGAACAACCATTAGCCTGGCGAGGGCCGTATTCAGGTGAATGGGACGGCACGTGAATAGAACAGGTGCGCCCGTAGGAGAACTCTGACTGTGGGCAAGCTGACACGTGAATTGCGGTCAGTCTGCCTTTTGGAGTAATTCGCGTCAAAGGACGAAGAAACAAAAGCGAAAACAGAGACGCAAACGAGGTGTAGCGGTAAAGAAGTCCTTGATAGCCCTGGGCTACCGCCTTGAAAGCACGTAAACAGACTTAAGTTCCCGGGGATTTGTTTTTTTTTTATTTTGCGCGTCTGGCCTTTGGGACAACCGTTTACCGAATCCATAGTGTCGCATCTCCTTAAAATTTGCCGCAGCTGGATGGCTCCATCCCGCAAATTCATTCTCCTCTGAACAGTATTCGACAACCTTATATTCCGCGGAACTGGTCACATGTGGGCAATGTTATTAGAGCGCCTATATCTCGTGCCAGCAGGCGTAGAAATTTTCTACTGATGAACGTCCCAGGCTTTTTTGCCAGTACTGAGAAGAAGGGGAGCATAGGGCAAAATCCATTTTGCTTTTCAATTCCCCACCAAAGGCGACTGCTCATTTTGTTTTGCGGTAGCTCGGAAGGATCCGCGAAACTGTTTCCTGA